>NC_091813.1:27424565-28049565 GCF_041296235.1 Equus asinus
AGCGGTGACCATGTCCGCACCTGGGCTCCGAACCAGCGAACCCCGGGCCTCTGGAGCGGAACATGTGAACTTAACCCCTGCACCACAGACCGGCCCCAAGATCACCCTCTCTTCCTTCTTTCTACCAACAATGCTGAACAATGCTGCTTGAAGAGTTTAAAGTCTTCAGTGGTGCACTCTCAAACCTGGTCTCCACAGGCTCCTGGCATTCCCTCAGTGATCAGAGACTCCTAAAGGCCAGGATTCATGTCAGCACGTTGTTAAAAGGTAAACTGAGGCATATTAAAAATGTTAAGAGGGGCCAGCCCTGTGGCCAATGGTTAAGTTTGCGTGCTCCACTTCGGCAGCCCGGGGTTTCTCTGGTTAGGATCCTACGCACAGACATGGCACTGCTCCTCAGGCCATGCTGAGGTGGTGTCCCACATGCCACAACCAGAAGGACCTACAACTAGAATATACAGCTATGTACTGGGGGGCTTTGGGGAGAAAGAAAAAAAGAAGAAGAAGAAGATTGGCAACAGATGTTAGCTCAGGTGCCAATCTTTAAAAAAAAAAAAAATGTTGAGCTTATTTGAGGAAAAAGTCAGTCTGAATTGGGGCATGCCAAACCAGAAGTGGCTAGGAGCATTCAGCGGACAGGAGCCAGGGGAAAGACTTACCGAGAAGGTGTGGAAGCACAGAAAAGAATTTATTTGATTGGCTGCAGCTTAAAGCCTAGTCGGCTGTTTGTGATCAGTGTCCTCAGTGTTTGATTTGGTGACCTGTGACATGGAGGCCCTTACAGGCTTAGGTTTTGGTTTGCTTACTGGTAGGCTACCTTGGCATTAGAGCCCCCTCAGTCTAATGGCCTCCTTGTTTAATTAATTTAACAACATCAATTCCCCAATAAGGGAGCACTATGCAATGACTCCAGTTCTGGGCATGCAATATGCCCAAGCCTGAACAGACTCCTATATACAGAGATCTGATTCTCCAGGCACAGACCTGAGTGTAAGGATATCGCATCTCTTTATTTTCTATAAATCAACTTAATCTTGACTCTGAATGCCTTCCTGCTAAATAAGTAGTGTAGGGGGAGAAAAACAATGTTCCCTCTACCCTGAGTTCATTGCTGAGACTTCCTGTAATAAAAGACATTAGGAGCCAGCCCCCTGGTATAGTGGTTAAGTTTGCATGCTCCACTTTGGCAGCCCAGGGTTCGTTGGTTTGGATCCTGGGTGTGGACCCAGCACCATGGTTCATCAAGCAGTGCTGTGGCAGCATCCCAAATAGAAGAACTAGAAGGACTTACAACTATGACATACATCTATGTACTGGGACTGTGGGGAGAAAAAAAAAAAGGGAGATTGACAACGGATATTAGGGCCAATCTTCCTCACCAAAAAAAAATTGCATACCTTAAAAAAAAAAAAAGGTTAACAAGAGAAAAACGAACAGAAGCTTACTAATATCTATACCTCAGGTATAGATGGGAGAGACCCAGGGAAACTGAGTAACTCCCTGAGATGGCCCAATCTACCACCTTAAATACTATCTTCAGCTAAAGACAAAAGAAAGATGTTGGGGGACAAGGGAGGCCAGTTATAGGAGGTGACCAGGAAAAGCATAATAAAAGTTAAGGTTTGATATGCATATTTAAGGCACTACCTTCTCCACTGATAAGTTACTTGTGATCTTGGAGGCATCCTTCTCTTCCTGGGAAGGAGAGGGAGACACCCTCATAAATGGAGACTTTCTTTATAAATGTAAATTTCCGTTACAGAAGGGTAACTTTTGCTCTGTTTTCAGAGCTTCTCCTGTGTCTGCTGTTCCTCAAAATAATCAGCTCAGAATAATCCTTATGCCAAAGAGACATATTTGGGGTAGCACATTTGGCTACCCACCGGGAAGGAATTCCAGCCCTGGCATGCCTTGGGCTTCCTGCCTCCACTCCTATGCCGAGAATTACATCTTGGTTCCATGGGCTCAGGCAGCACATCTCCAGGAAAGGAGTGAAGGGCAACGGTTGCCTCTCGTTGCCCACCATCTGCTCCCTTAGCTTGCACCGATCCCTGACACGGCTGCCTCAGGCCCAGCAGCTCTCTGCTGCTCCGTGGCCACACTGTGGGGAAAGGGCATCTTCTGTGAGGCTGGAAATCCTACTGCTCAGGCCTCCTCTTTCTGGGTGCACTACGGCCATTCCTATCAGACACTCTATGAGGGAGGAGGGCCTGGTGCCCAAGCCCTAGAGTCTGGATTAACGTCCAGTACCTTCCTTCATTAAGCAGACAGTCACAAAGGACGGATTAAACAAGTACATGTGGCTGGATAATGTTTTCTGAGAAATTAACTTTTTAGGATTTCACGACAGAATGGACGGATCACGTGAGGGAAGCATCAAAGACGACCCCAGGCTTTCTGTTCTGAACAAGGTCTCCAACCTTGCGACCAGCTCCAAGCACCCTGAGCCTATTACTTCAGTGATAACAAACAGCATTAAAAGTGTGTATATTGGATCATTTCTTCTGAATAGTGAGAAGCTGGATGTATTTGTGTTGAAAGCTAAAACTAAAATTTCTCATTTCTCTACAGCCGAAAGTGGAACCATGTATGACCACTAGATGGAGCTAAAAACTAGGTTATCCAGCCTCCCACAGCTTGGGCGGCCGAGAAAGTAGGTCAGTGAGTCAGATTCCTGAATTATGCGTGTGTCTTTTCTGAAGGTTGAATTTGGCCCCGGTTCACGGGATTGATGATAACAGAGGTCAGCCTAACCCAAGAGATGGTTAAATTACAGTGACAGCGGCGACCCTCTGCCGCGTGGTTTATGTAAGTTTCTTCGATGGAAACTACAGAAGATTAAAAGGAAAAATAAATAACTGCTTTCCAAACGTTACTGTCAAGGCATGAAAGTTTCCAGAGATATAAATAACTATCTGCTTCTGTATGCCATAAAAAAACTTACTTCTACTGTTTAAATTATGGGGAACATTGCCTTTTCATTTGAGAATAATAAAACTTCATGTGTGAATTGTGCCTTACCTTGCACAGAATTCAGAGATTTTCTAATTCGAGTTAATCCTCACAGTTCTGTGAGGTAGACATGGCCATCATCTCCATTTTATAGATGAGGAAACAGGCTCAGAGAGGTTCAGTAACTTGCCCAAAGCCTCACAACCAGGAAGTTGAAGACCCAGGCTGGGAGGCGGCGGGCGATGCCGGAACCTGCCAGCAGAGTCAGGAAAACTTTGTTTCCAATCCAAGCTCTGCTACCCATGCGTGTTAGACCTTGAGGGAGAAAAATCACCCTCCAAGGCCTGATTTTTTGTTTTTCCATTTGAAAAATGATTAGATGGTCCCTAAGGCAGCGCACTTTAGACTGAAATGCACTCAGTCCCTGGAGAGCTTGTTAAGATGCTGATTCTGGGGGCTGGCCCCATGGCCGAGTGGTTAAGTTCGCACGCTCCGCTGCAGGCGGCCCAGTGTTTCGTCGGTTCGGATCCTAGGCGCGGACATGGCACTGCTCATCAAACCACGCTGAGGCGGCGTCCCACATGCCACAACTAGAAGGACCCACAACGAAGAATATATAACTGTGTACCGGGGGGCGTTGGGGAGAAAAAAGAAAAATTGAAAAAAAAAAAAGAAAAGATGCTGATTCTGATGCCACAGGTCTGGGGTGGGCATGAGAGTCTGCATTTCTCTCAGCTCCCCAGGTCCTGCTGACTGGAGGACACACAGGGGAGCCTTCCTGCTGGGGGAGGCTGACGACTAACATGGGCACGGGAAAATATGTCCCCAAACTAAGGACTGGGCAAACCGTGTATGTGCCACAATGCTGGCACTCTGAGATGCTCCCTGGTAGCTGTCTATTTGAAAGGAACTCTGTTACTTGGTATTGGTCTATATTTTATGCTTTTAGATTAACTGGAGCCTATCAGATCCTCCTGGGGAATGAAACTTTGTTATTCAAGTTATCGGCCACCAATATATCCTTGTCATTTGCTTCTTAGATCAGTTGTTCTTTCTTCCTGATTGATTGCACACCTGGCATCTCAGATGGACCCACCCCAGATTTCCTACCAAACACCTGATATGAAGCTGATGTTTTATGTCTTTGCAACACAAAACTGTAATCTCTGCTAATTAACATGTAAAAAAACAGGTAAAACATCCTGTTTCCCAAGTCAATAACCCGGAGATTTCTATACCCTCTCCGTCCTGGAACACTCTTTTATCTCCTTGCAGATTCCACTTGCTTGTGAGGGAATTATTAAGCTATAGCACGTGCTTAAGATCAATTTGTCTGAGAGATTCTGCGTTTACCCTAGGTAGTGCTTGACAATTCACAAAAGCATTTTCACCCATGATAACTCATTTTCTCCCACACAAACTTAGTGAAGTAGGTGGGGAGGATGTCATTTTGCCCATTGCAGATGAAGAGACAAGGGCTCCAGCAAGGTTCAGTCCCGACTCTGAACCCCAGCGCCTTTCACTGCACGGCCCTGCTGTCCTAGGCCCCTCGGGGCTCAGCCGCAGATGACTCTGTGAGCAGGAGGTTGTCGGTGCTGTAGATACAGGAAGAGGAGAGAAGGAAGTGGGATAAGCTTATTGGGAGAAATGAAGACATAAGAGGAGTACATCAAGACAAGTTGATGGCTAGGGAAATCTTATGTTTCTGGTGACATATTACAAACCTCCAGGTTTGGACTTTACAGAACCATAACTTCAAAGGCCATTGACTCACTTCTAGAATGAATATCTGAAATTGGGCCCCAGTTTCAGGCTCAGAAAAAGTGCACTCAAGTAAATTTCTACTGAATGCTCACCATGTGTGAGGAAACCAGGCGACGCAAAGATTAAAACACATTCTCGAACCATAAAAAGCGTATTATTTAATAGGGAGGGCTTATTACTTTAATTACTCATGTATTGATTCGTTTAAAAATATTATTTAGCACCTTGTCCTGTGCCAAACACTATCCTAGGTGAAGAACAATGGCCATGAACAAGACAAGGCCCCAGATGTCAAGGACTTTACTTGGCCGGTATAGGATACAGAAAAAAACCAGTATGATAAATGCCACCATCGGGGGCTGCCCAAGTTTCCAAAAAATCACAGAGAAGGGTATGTAACCTTGAAGTGTCAGGAGAAGCTTCTAGGAGGAAGTGACATTTAAGCTGAGCCAAGCTGGTGAGGGGTGGGGGGGAACAGTATGTGCAAAGGCCTAGAAGCACTAATGGTGTGTGCTAAGTGTTAAACTGCCATCTCCCGGGGGGTGGCGGAGTAGGCAAGAATACACTGATTTGTAGATTTTTGCCAATTTCCTTGATATGAATACTCCCGCCATGGCAGACTTCAAGCTACCAACAGGACATCACCAAACACGAAATCAGGAAGAGATCTGCGCCATGGGCTCACACAAGCAAGTACAAGTCAGGTCGAGAGCACCACTGCCCAGGGCTAGGCATGCAGAGCTTGCAGGAGGCTACAGGCAGTTCTGTGGGGTGGGAACCTACTATGTGGGGGGGGTGTGGTTGGGGCAGCAGGCAGGGGAGGGGAGTGGGGAAGTGGTGAGAGGGCAGGCTGGGAAATGCCCACCTGCCATTTTAAAGCATTTGGACTTCTCCTGAGGTAAGTGTGGAGGCCTTGGACGGTTTTAAGAAAGGCACTGTGACCTTGCTGAGAGTAGTATCTGTAGCACAATGGAGACTAAGCCTGGTGACAGTCGAGTGTGAACAAGCAGTGACGAAGGAGACAGAGAGAGGGGACAGTGAATGCAGACAGTCTCTCTACTTGCCTGTGAAGCACGAAAAGCAAGGAGCTAAAGCAGGACTGGGGGTAGCTTGAAGCCAAAGGGTTTGATTCAGGGTTTTTTTTTTTTTTAAATATGAAACAAAATGATTATGTTTAAATGAATATGACAACGAGCCAGTGGAGAGAAGAGGAGACAACTGATGGATTGAGGTCTCTGAGGGCAGGTAAGGGTGGGGTCCCCGGTCAGATGTCTCTTCACTGGGTAGAGAACTATAAAGACCATGAGATTAAACACATTTTATCAATGCTAAAAAGAAAATCCAAAGTAGTGCTTGGAGGGCAAGATCCTTGTCTGTCCTACTCAGCGCTGCATCCCTATCACCTAACAATGGGCCTAGAGCAACAGCGCCTAGAACAATAGACCTAGAACGATGCCTGGAAGGGGGCGGGTGCTCAGCGAGTATTTGCTGAGTGAATTAATACTTGAATGGATAAAAGCATCCATTAATTAGGCACACACTTTGTGCCTGGACTGTGAAAATGATTTTCATACATATTCTCTTTAATCCCTACAACAATTCTAAGCGGTAAAGGATTATTTCCATTTTACAGATGAGGAAAGAGAAGCTCAGAGAGATTTAGAAGTGAAGGAGTTTGGGACATGCCACCCAAAATACGCTGCTTTGGTGTATTGATTATTTTGAGCCAAAGGCATTTGAGAAAGAGATGCAGACAGGGCTCTCTGATCTACCCTTTTCTACCTAAAAACAAACCATAAAATTTCCCATGAGAATCATGCCCCGCCTCCCTCCCCCATACCAGGGAGAGAAGAACGTCCTTATCGCCAGAGAAGGCCTGCATTAAAATGTGTCTGTACAAACAATCTTACTAAAATAACCCTTATCTTCCACTAATTCCCCCTCATATATCTCCTAGTCACTTCCTCACAATTTACTGCCCCTAACCAAACCCCTTTGTCTTGTCATTTCCTCATAAATTTAAAGTTTCTTTGTCTAAAAGGTACAAAAGCTTCCCTCTCTGGTCACTTCTTCGCATCTTCATCCTCTTGTGAAGGCCCCCACGCACATGGAAAACTTGAATAAATTTTGTATGCTTTTGTCCTGTTAACCTGTCTTACGTGGGTTTAGTTCTGAGGCCCAGCTGGAGACCCTAGGACAGCAGAGAATCGTTCCTCTCCTGCAGAGACTTGCCCATCGTCACACAGCCCGGGAGTGGCAGAAGCGGGATTTAATCCAGGTCAATCTGATGTAAAGCTGTGCTTTTAAAAACAACTATGGTCTGAAGTGTCTGACTTGAGGAAGACCCTGAGCTAACATCCACCCCAGTCCTTCTCTACTTTATATGTGGGACGCCGCCACAGCGTGACTTGATGAGCGGTGTGTAGGTCCCCACCCAGGATGAGAACCAGCGAAACCTGGGCCACTGAAGCCGAGCGTAGGTACTTAACCACTACACCACCCAGCCAGCTCCTAAGTACCTGACTTGTAGACATGCTATCACTTTGTCAGATTACCCTGTTAGCTGAGCACTGATGCCGTAACCCACTCCAGACCAGGGGAGTCAGAACCCTGGAGGTGCGACCCAGTGTCAGTAGCTTTAAAATCCCTCCAGGTGATTCTAATGTGCAGTGAAGACTGGGAGCTACTTCATTTGATCACTTCCTAATTTGAGATTGTAGATATCACCTACCTGCCATTTTATTTTAAAGCAAAATCTTTGCAAGTACATGAAACAAAACATTTTATCTTATTTTCCTTGGGTAAGTAAAATACCAGGCACACAGTGAGTGTCCTGTAATTGGAAATTGTTAGAGATAATACTTATCCAAAACCTTTATACGGAACTATTAAATATTTGAAGCAAAAGTTGAAAATATTTGAGAAAGGAAAAGAAAAATTTGATTCCTTGTGTTAACAGAATAAGTAGAAATGAGCTCCTTAGAGAGTGACAGCATAGCATAGCATGGTGTTAAACACGCAACCTGTGGAGCCACAAAGCCCAGCTCTGATGCTCACTAGCTATGTGACCTTAGCAAGTTCCTTCACCTCTCTGTGCACTGATTTCCTCTCCTGTGAAATGGAGATGATGATAGTACCTACTTCACAGGATTGTTAAGAGAAGGAAATGAGTTAATATGTGTAAAGAACGTAGAGCATAGGAACATTCCGTGTCAGCCAAGGTTGTTACTGCTCGTCTTTTCCTGCTAGAGAAAGAGGACTCATCTGTTTTCTTCCCAACCACAAATACCTCCAGTCCTTAGAACAGAGCCAGCCACAGTGTGGACTCTCCATTAATGCTTATTATTGTTGTTATTTTTGAAATGAGATAATTACATAAAATGAATGTCCGGTATGTGTTTGTGTATGCCACTCAGAAATATTCATTAAATCTGAAGCTAAAAATATAAAATTTGCTCATGAATCATGTTGTCATCATACTTTCAAAGGAACCTGATGAGCCACTGTAAAATAATGAAACTGATAGCACCATTTTAAAAACACAGTGAGAGAGTGAAACCTTAAATTTTACAAATGCAATCATCCAAATAACACTGACTTCAGGTTGGAATAAAAACACGCAAAAATGAAAATAGTTAAATATTAAGATTATAGAATTGTAGTGGTTTTACCCTTTTTCTCGGTTTTATTTCACTATTGTGACACCATCACTTCTTACACTATCGTTTTTTCTTCCTGATATTAAACTGAGAGCTGCTTCATCTGCTCTTGAGAAAGAGAAAGAAAAGGCAGAAAATAGTCCAAGAGTTGAACTGCACTGGATAGTTTAACACCGCCCTTTTAACAGCTGGAAATTTTTCATGGAAAGGCTCCAGCCACTCCTCGACTTGCAAAGAAATCATTCAGGAAACTTCTGCCTTAGGAGCAATTCATAACCCTTAGGGGAGTGGGATCAAAGAAACGTACAATGTGCCTATGAGTCATCCTTAAAATATGGGTATTTTCTTCAACAAGCTTCTGTAATAGGGAAAAATTATCATTCCACACAAGCTTCTGTGCCGTGTTAGCACTTTGTAGATTGAGTAACCCTTGGAGACAAGGCGATCCACAGGCTAGACAGCCTGGAAACAGCTTCCAGACCAATCAACTGCCTGGAAACAGAGCCTGGACCAATCCCTGTCTCCTAAGAACCATTTCTCCTAAAATCTGCCACTGCTGCCTTGCAAACCAAAACCAGAGAAATAAAACAAACCTGAATTATTTCTATATTGTCCTCACCTGTGCCTGCCCATCTGCAGCCTATCGGACAAGTACCTCAAACTCTGTGCCCCTCAGTGGAATTTACTCTGTACCGAATAATTTTTTAGCCATGTCATATCCTTTGTGAAATGAGGTAAGGAATACATTTCAGAATTTACCATTTTATACATCATAGTGGTTTCGATGTTATTTTATGAGAGTATATTTTTTTCGCTCAAACTAGGTGGTTCTCAACCTTGGCTGCACATTAGAACCACCTGGGGAGTTTAAAAATTCCTAATACCCAGGCCTCACCCTAGATGGATTAAATCAGAATTCCTGTCATCAGTATTTGTTAAAGTTCCACAGGTCATTCTAGTGCATCTTAAGTTGAAAACAACTACTTACCTAGATGTTAACTAGATTAAAATCTCGCCAAAGGCAAGGCGCTTTCTTGTATTTTGCACCGTCTTACCCGGTGCTGCCTAGCACAGTTTTTCTGTCTAGTCTAGGCCACCAATAGAGAGTAAATACACAGGGGGTCACGGACAGGTGCCTAGGATTTGGGGTAAGATCAGGATGCATCATCCTCTGAGCTCAGAATGATATCGACCCTGATATCAGTTTCCCCACATTAAACCCAGCATATATGGGTTAAAACCAAAACACTCATTCCCTGCTTCCTCTCTGGCTTCCTGGCTCCAGAATCCACTATGCTCCATGGAGACAGACGCAGTCAAGGACAAGCACCTGGACTATCTCCTCCCACAGAGAAAGACAGGCTGGTGGGAAAGCTCCGACCAGCAAGGCCATATGCCCCCCTCCCCTACCTAAAGCCCCAAATAAAAACCCTTCCTTTTAGCTTTTCAGGGAGTTTGGGATTTGAGCATTAGCTGCCCTCTCTCCTTGCTCAGCGCTGTGCAAAAAATAAAAGTCCTACTTTCTTCCACCACAGCCGGTGTCAGAGATTGGCTTGCTGCACAACGGGTGAGCGAACTCACTTCAGATTCGGTAACAAGAAGGAAATTTGGAGTAGGTGTAAGAGCTTGTTTTGTGGACTCTGATCTGCATTTGAGGTTCAACTCTATCACCAGCTAACTCTCTGTCCTAAAGTTAATTGTAAAGTGGGGAAATTAATTATTTGAGAGGGTGTCACAGGATTACACGAGACAATGTAAGGAAAGCACTTAGCTTGGCCCTCGGTGCACGCTCCATAAATAGCCAACTAAGAATACACACAAAATGGTTGAGATGACCCATTTAGTAATCCTTCCTAAGAGATGGGGAGTTGGGGGTGCTTAGAAAGTAACCTGCAGGGACGGTGTTCAAGGTGTGTCCTCGGGCCTGTTACTGAACTGAACAGAAATGCGATCTCATCAACCCCCCTGTAATTTGAACATTTCAAGTAACATTATAGTAACGGAAGTCTCATTGCCTGCACAGACTGTAAAAAAAGAAAACACTATAGAGACAGAAAAAAATAGAGAGATGGAGAGAGTTTACGGTGCAACTCGAGCACGGTTTGGAAGAGAGAAGCTGTCTTCTGTGGTGGGAGCGTTTCTGTCTGAGCTTTGGGAGGCTGTCCTGGATTATTGGTGTAGGAAAGAAACAACGGTGCCGCTTCTCCAGCTGCAACTTGACTCTAGAATCAATAGGCCTTTTCGGAGACGGGAACTCCGTGGGGAATATCAAGTCTTACCCAATGACAAAGCCTCCTGGGAGTTGGAACCATATAGCAGCCTGATCTCTGTCCTCAAGAACCCCTCTCGAAACCCAATGTGTAGTGGGAAAAATTTTCAAAACTTAATTACGCTTACATTTCAGTTTGTTAGGGCAAGAACTTCTCTTTCTCATTAACCTCCACTAGTCACAATAACAATACCAGCTCCCACGTACGTGAAAGACACACAGCGAACTTGATTCTTCCACTACCAAAAAGAAGCCTTAGAAATAATTAATAACAGATCTATTAACTCTTTCAAGCTATTCAGCTATTGTCCTACGAGATTTCATTTTCCCAAGATTGTAGCACCTGCGCCTCCCTACTCAGCTGGGAGTCTCACCAACATGTATCACTGGTCATAAATGAAATGAGAGATTCCTCCTGCTATGAATACAGAGGGAGGGACCAATGCATTCTAAAAACAGAAGGCCATTTTTTTTATGTCATCCAGAAAATAAAGCATTATTTAATGAATTCAAACTATTTTCTAATGATGTCCTCAATGTTACGGCAGGCCTTTAGTAAGTTTATCTTAATAAATTCTACTCCTGTGGTTTGAAAAAGCTGGCACAGCAATAATATGCCTAATTTATTTCCCAGGACGTGGATAACATAGACTCAAAATTGTAGTTTGTCATAAATATATACTACAAGTGTAATATACAGTGACGATTTTTCCATATAGATACCTAGTGGTTCCAGTCACATTTGTTGACATGACTGTCATTTTCCCCATTGAATTTCCCTGGCACCTATATTGAAAGTCAATTAACCGTGTATGTGTGAGTCTGTTCTGGATTCTATTCTGTTCCACTGATCTGTTTACACCAATATCACTGTCTTGATGACTGTAGCGTTTTAGTAATTCTCGAATTCGGGGAGCGAAATCCTCCAAATGTGACCTTGTTCAAGGTCACTTAAGTTATTCTATATTTCTTGCAATTTCACATAAACTTTACTGTCAGCCCGTAAATTTCTTTTATATGACCCTGCAAGGATTTTGACTGGATAACTTTAATTCTATAGACTTCCAATCCATGAACGATTTACCATTCCATTTATTTAGATCTTTAATTTCTTTCTATATGTTATATTCAGTATAGAGGTTTTGCACATTTTTTGTTAAATTTATTTATTCCTAAGTATTTTATGTTTTGATTTTCTTGTAAGTGATAGTATTTTTTAATTTCATATATGGTCCAGTAGCATAAAGCATATCTTGGTGAATATTCATGAGCACTTGTAAAGTATGTGTTCTCTGCAATTATTGGATATGTAAAGATGTCAGGTGAAGTTGGTGAGAGTGTTATTCAAATCTTCTATATCTTTATTGATATTTTGTTTGCTTATTTTATCACATACTGAAAAAGCAGTATTAGAATCTCCCGATGTGATTATGGATCTGTTTCTTTCTTGTCCATTTTTCCTTTCATATTCTCTGAAGCTCTGTTATTGGTGCCCACACACTTAGGATTGTTATGTCTTTTTGATTCATTGACCTTTTATCATTACAATATCATTTTTTGTCCCTGGAAATATTCATTTTTCTTTAAATGTATTTTGCCTGATATATAGAAATACTGATATAAATATGTAAAAAAAAACTTTCTGATGCTTAGCATTTCCTTGGTATAGCTTTTGTACACTCTAATTTTTGGACTGTGTCTTTGTATTTAAATGCATCTCTTGTCAACAGTATATAGTTGGGTACCGCTTTTTATCCAGGCTGACAATCGCGCTGTCTTTTAGTTCGAGCGTTCAGTCCATTTACATTTGCTGTAACTATGTTTCAGATGGATTTGAGTCTACCACCTTGTTTTTCATTTGTCCTCTGTCTTCTTTGTTCCTCCCTTTTGGTCTTCTTTGGGGTTGAGTCTTTTTTGTGTTCCAGCCTATCCCTCTATTGGCTGTTCAGCTAATACTACTAAAGTGATTACTCAAGATTACACTATGCATCCTTACTCCATCACAGTCTACCTTGGAATGATATACACTTCGTGTATAATGTAGGGGCCTTACAACAGTATATGATGATAATTTTTGATAAAAGTTGTACCTTTTTTGAAACTTCAAATCTTTATATACATATTTATCAAAACTCATCAAATGGAACACTTAAGATGTTTGCATTTCACTGTATATGACTGTTACCACAAAAAAAGACCCATAAACAAACATTAAGCTCTAGTTAATGATATGCATACTGAAGCGTCCAAGGATAAAGTTTACTGAGTCTGTAACTTTTTTTGACACACATCAAAAAATAAGATGAATTAATGAGTGACAAGAGGAATGACTAGATGGATAGGTATGTGACAAAGGAAAGATAACAAAACATTAATTGTAGAATATAGGTGATTCAATTTTTCTCTCTTTGAAAATTTTCATAATAAAATGTTGGATAAAAAAGCCAATATTCTAATTTAACATGAAATTAAAATTTACTCTATTTTGTAATGTCCATTAATTATATAATGAAACCTTAAGGGCATAAAAAAATTATGCACATAAATTTTGTTCTGGTGGTGGCCTTAAAGCTCTATTTCAGTGATTCCTTAATTCTTGTGACCTTGTTAATTCCAGACCTGGCCTGAATCCTATATTCACAACCCTGTCTGCCAGGCTGTGCAAGAGCTCACCCTTGCCTGCATTTCCAGCCTCGTCTAGCACCTCTCTTCTCCTCAGTCTGCACACCAAGCCTGTGAGACTTTCAGTTCCCTAAATGCCAAGGGCTTGTGCCCGCCTGGGGCCTCAAGGCCTCCATACGAACTATTTCCTTGCTTGGAAAGCTGCCCTCCCTAACACTCTCCTTCTTCTCAAAAAATCGTGCTCATTATTTAGGTTTCAATAGAAATATCATTTCCCCAGTGAAGCAATCCCTCATCTCCCAAAGTAGGTCAGGTTCCTATCCTGGAGGAACTATGGGAAAGCACCTCACAGGGCCTGCCTTGCTCTGAAGCCGGCAGAGAACCATGGCATAGCCTTCTCAGGCAAAGCTGATGTCGTTAACAGGCTTGTGACCTTTGTAAACTGTCCTTAAATAAGACATTCCCCTTGTCAGAAATAAGGAGAAGTACATGTAACATCTAAAAATCCCCGACTAAAAGCTGTTTTGGTTTAGAATCATGCTTGCTTGCTTTTTGTGTTAATGAAAAGAAGAGAAATATGCCCCCTCAGTGCCCTAAATGAGGTAGGAGAATTGTGACTGGATGGTACCATGGACCCAAACTTCTGCCCTCCGGAAGCAATACAACGGGTCACCAGCAGCGCGCACGCACACACACACACCCACCCAGAATGGTAGTTGGGTAGTTTGTGCAGTCTGTGGGCAGACCCCTTTGCTATGCCCCAGTCTCTCCAGTCTGCCCACAGTCAGCCAGCTCTCGCACGCGGAACTGTCTAAGCAGCCGCAGACCCACCTTCAGTCAGAGGTCTGGAAGCAGTGCCATTACAATGAATGGTGATAAACTGGGGTAACAGGAAACAAAAAGCTGGTGAAAACCTTTCCTCGGTCACCACCTTTTGGTGCCCTGAGTTGTCTGTCTCGCTGTAAGCAACAGCCCACGGCGTAAGATCTGATTCTGAAGAGAAGGGAAGCAGCTCCGAGTCTGACAGAGCCTAGAACAGCCCTGGGCTGCACGCTGGTCTAACGCCCTGCTCCTCTCCTTGTAAAACTGACTCACAGTCCTGTCTTCAACGTTTCTCTTCCTCATCAGAATCTAAGCTCCACGAAGGCAGAAACACGTCTATCTTGTCCCCTGTGATATCTTCAGCAGGTGGTGCGTAGTAAGACCTCAACAAATATTTATGGAAAAAGGAATCTCTGTCTCTTCTTCATTATAATACCATTTTGTATGTTCCATGACTATCCTAAATGCCATCTTCTTGTGTGCATTCTTCATTGTATTCATTCATTTAATCTTTTATTTAACTGACATTTATACACCACCTGCTAGGCACTGAGGAAGCAAATACTAGTATTACAGATTCCCTACCCTTAAGAGGCTCATAATGTGTAAGACGCCCACAGATGAGCAAATAAACAATCGCCATAGGATGCAGAAGTGCCACAACAGAGCATATAAAGGGGACTATAGACACGGTAGCTAAAATAGCAGTGAGGAGCTATTTTCCTCTACCAAACTAGCAAATATAAAAATAAAATAGTGGCAGTCGGTCTCCCCTTGTTCCTTCCTAACGGGATCCAATTTTCCTTGGGGTATACACACCGCAGCCATGCCGGCAGGACACCCGAGACAGCTGACTTCATCCTCAGCTCCGAAAGTCGATTCCAAATAAACCAAAGATCCTAACCCCAGCCAGCGGGATTGCCAGTGATCGGTGCAAGAACTCAAGCTTGTGCCAAGTTTATGGTTAGGCTGGGATTCCCCCAGGAACCAGTCCACGTCCAGGAACAAGCTCCCGACCTAAGAAGAATAGTTGCCAAAATTTCCAATCTGGAAAATGTTTGTGACTGACAATATTAAGCAATGAATGTAACACAGAATAAACGTATGGAAAGTCCTGGTCTTCTGGAAGTACCCTCCAAAAAATCTCCTGTACCAACTGTTTTTTATAAATATAAGACTAGGAACAGTTTGTCAGAAAGCATCATTTTATGCTATAACAGAAATCTATTCTTTTGATAATGTTAGGTGAACTAGCCACCTAGAAACAATCAGTTTCAAAAAGAACATAGAGTACTTCTACAAAGATTTATTACTGATATGGGTTTCCTTTTTTAACTTAATGACTCACCAGCAAAATCCTCTGGAACTGGAAGGCTCTGTGCTTTGCGAGATTGCCACAGTTAGTCACCGATTTATCCTCCTAAGTGTAATTTGAAAGAACCTGCTGGGTAAATCTGAACACTGTAAACCTGTAAACCATGAATCTTTTTAAATCTAGTTTTCCTATTAATGGTGCCTAATGCTTGAGAGTAGAATCATGAATTGGGGAGGAGGGGAGAAATGTGGGGCCTTTCCTGTGCTAAACTTCTGAGTAAATCTGCTGAACCCGCGTTCGGATAATCGGCGGCAGACTCAGCAGGAACGGAAGCAGAGGACCAGGTCCTGGGGGGGGAAGACCCAACTTTCCGACCACAGTTTTGAGGACTGATTTCCTTGGGTTGGGGAAACATTCCTGGAGTTCTTGAATTTATCACCCTGAAAAGGAAAGTCATTCTTTATTTTTATTTATTTATTTATTTTAATGCTTTTGGATGAGGAAGATTGGCCCTGAGCTAACATCTGTTGCCAGTCTTCCTCTTTTTTTATTTTCCCCAAAGCCCCGGTACCTGGTTGTATATTCTAGTTGTAAGTCCTTCTAGTTCTTCCATGTGCGATGCCTCCACAGCATGGTCTGATGAGCGGTGTTAGGTCCACATCCAGGATCCAAACTCGAGAACCCCGGGCCCCCGAAGCAGAGGGCAAACTTCACCACTCGGCATGGGCCAGCCTGGAAAGCCATTCCTATGGATTGTGGTGTGTTGTAAAGGAAATGTGCATGGCACAGTGATCATGTCTAGTGGGGGACTGACTCCGTCTAGGAGTGTTAGAGGAGTTTTCTAGAGGCGACTCTTCGGGTTATCTCTTGCTGCACAACAAATGATTCCAAAATGTAATGCCTCAAAGCAACAGTCTTAAAGAAGAGGAGCCATATTTTTGTTCACAATTTTGTAATTTGGGCGGTTTCTCTGCTGGGCTTGTGGGTGGTCACCCATGGGGCTGCCTTCAGCTGGCACATAGCCTGGGACACAGCTGGGCTTCTCTCAGGTCTCTCCCTTTGATCTCTCCAGTGGGGGAATCAGATCTTTTATATGTTGGCTGAAGTCTTCCAAGAGCACAAAAGCAGAAGCCACCAGCTTTTCTCATGGCCCAGGCTTGGAGCTGGCACAGCACCATTAACTGCTGAATTCCATTGGTTACAGCGGTCACAGGGCCAACCTGGAGTCCAGGGGAGGGGACTACACAAGGGCACAAATACCAGAAGGTGTAATTCATCAGGGGCCACGTTGTAACACATGACCAGAGTGACATTAGGCAGAGATCTAGACGATGAGTAGGAGTTAACTGGGCAGAAGAGTGTTCCGGGCAGAGACAATAGAACGTGCAAAGCTATTATGGCAGAGGGGCACAAGGAGCTTTGAAGTGACTGAAAGAATGCCAGCGTAGCTGGAGCGCAGATATCAAGGGGAAGTGGTTACAGGCAGGAAAGACCATGCCACGCCACCGTGTCCCTTAGAAATCTGTGTGCAAGTGGTAGAATCGAACGGAAACTGGCTTAAGCAAAAATATAAATAAAAACAAAGAAATAAACAAAAACAAGAAAAGAAAAAGAGAGAGAGAGAGAATTTCTTAGTTGGCGTTCCTGAAGAGGCCAGGGCACAGTTCGGTTCACATGTGGCTGTATTCAGGGCTTCGGATGATATCGCCAGGAATTTGTCTTCCTCTGTCCCTTAGCGCTGCCTTCCTCTTGGTTGACTTGACTTTCAGACAGCTTCTGAAGCTCCAGGCTTACATCCACCCAGATTTAAGCCCTATAGAAAACAGAGTCCTTTCCAGGATGGTATCAGCATCAATTTGATGCCCAACAGGAATCAGGAGGCACACTCAAATTAGGATAATTAAAAAAGAATTGATTTACAAAGGGCTTATTTCAGTGACGTGTTGGAGCTGGATCATAACAACTTATAAAAGCTGATTCTTAGCATTTCCTCCCAACTCCGTGTTCGGTGACTTCCCATCGGTAGCTTGAAATGGGCCATCATGGGAATATTTATACCACAGCAATTGGCAAATGCTACAAATTAAGCAGCCCCCCCGCCCCCCCCCCCCCCCCCAGCTATTTCCCAGCACATCACTGAACTGTTTACAAAGGGTAGGAGAGGTGTGGAGATCCTGCAATGACGAGGACTGATGGCAGGAGAGGGAGGTTACCAGAATCCAGGAGAGGGGAGCCTGACCCTTAGTTAAGGGACACCAGCAGCCTGAGGGATATCACAGGAAGGGAGCTGAAGAATAAATATCCCGACCTTAATTTTCTGCACCAAAAGGGGTAACATTATTTTATAGATTCTGGAAAGAAAAAGCTAAAATGACATGATCAATTATTAAATCAATCAATATTATTAGGATGTGGAGTAATTAGCTGCCAATTTACTTGCCTAATTCTAAAAAGTACCGTGCCAGCTATGGGAAGTCCCCACGCTTATCCTCTGGGAACTCCCGTGGCTAGACAGTTCAGGCGGCCATTCCATTTTCCTGTCCTGACTTCCTCCTTCCACAGGTTTCAGATTCACTTCTATGTATCAGCTTAAGAACTGCATTGATACAAGAATTTAGTATGTGAAGAAATGGTGTTTCAAAACAGCAGAGAAAAGATAAAGCATTCAATAAATAGCATTGCGAACACTGTCTAGTCATTTGGAAAATAAAATAATAAAATAAAATAATCCCTACTTCATACCAAGATGATATGTTTATGATCTTGGCGGGAGAGAAAGCCTTAAATAAAACACGAAAAGCAAA
This sequence comes from Equus asinus, assembly GCF_041296235.1. NCBI lineage: Eukaryota > Metazoa > Chordata > Mammalia > Perissodactyla > Equidae > Equus > Equus asinus. The sequence goes on from NC_091813.1 coordinate 27,442,773, forward strand.
ACCATGGAGTGATGAGTAGGTAGGAAATATTTGTATATGTACATAGATATGGATATAGATATTTACATAGGCATTTATCGTACAAAATACATATAAAGAACCACTAGAGATCAAAAATAAAAAGGCAAACACTCCAATAGAAAAGAGGAGGAAAGAAAAGGCAATCTTATGAATAGATTTCAATTTCATTAGTAATTATGGAAATAAGAATCCATTTCCCACCAGTTTGCTTGACAAAGTTTAAATGGTTGTTATATCAAGTGTTATATCAAATATGCATACGTATATGTCTCTATATATCTCTCTATATATATTATGTGTGTATTGACACATATATATATACACACATAGATAAGGAGATGGATAGTCTCACTCACTGCCAGAGGGAGTATAAACTGTGATGGCCACATCAGCAGCAATTTGACAGTCCTTTTAAATTAAAATGTGCATATCTTATGATCTAGCTGTCCTACTTCTCAGCATCTACCCAGGAGAAATGTTCACAAAGAGACATCTGCAAGGGTGTTCATCCCAGCATTGGTGGCAAAATGAAAAACTGGAAACAACCTAAATGTCCATCAGTAAGAAAATGCTAAATAAACTACGGTCTATCCATATTATGGAACACTATACAGCAACTAAAAAGCATAAGGCCCACCTACGTGGACTGGCAAGGAAAGCTCTCAAAAGTAGAAAATGCGAGATACGGAATAAAATACAGTGTGACAAAATAAAAGTAAAAACACAAACCCCACACAACAAAATAAATATTTCTATCAGGAAAAGGCCTGGAAGAATGAGCAGCTATTCATCTTCGGGAGGGGAAAGGGATTGGAATTGTTTATCAAGAGAGAATTTAGCTTTATCCATAATATTTGATTTTTTTAATAATGAGAATGAATTAGTTCTTGTGTAATCAAAACTTTTCAGAAATATTTTCTTTAAAACCATGTTTTGTCTTTTTGTAAACAGCTTTATTGAGATGTAATTCACATACTGTACAATTCATCCATTTAAACTGTACAGCTCCGTGGTTTTTAGTATATTCACAGAGGTGTGCAGCCGTAACTACTATGTAATTATAGGACATTTTCATCATGCCCAAAAGAAACAGTCACTCCCTATTCATCACTTCCCCCCTGCCCCAAGCCCTAGTCAACCACAAATCTACTTTCTAGCTCTATAGATTTCCTTTTCCTGGATATTTCATATGAATAGAATCATACAATATATGTTTTGTGTGTGCGTGGCTTCATTCACTTAGCACAATGTTTTTAAGGTTCGTCCATATTGTAACATGTATCAGCATGTCATTCCTTTTTATATAATATTCCATTATATGGATATACCACACTTTGTCCATTCATCAGCTGATAGACATTTAGGTTATTTCCACGTTTTGGCTACTATAAATAATGCTGCTATGAACATTTGGGTACAAGTTTTTGGTGGATGTATGTTTTTGTTTCTCTTGTTTTGTTTATACCCAGGAGTGAAATTGCTGAGTCAAACAGTAACTCTGGGTTTAACATTATGAGGAAGTGCCAGACTGTTCGTCAAAGTGACTGCACCATTTCACACTCCCACCACATGATTTGTCTTTTGAAAATTGTACTATGGGGCAGGTTATGAGAGACAGAAGTTGTTTCCCTTTATTTAAACTACCTCAAAGAAAAGTTTGTGTTTATATATATACTAAAAATATATGTGTGTATATACATAATTTATAGTAAAGAGCAAAACCCTAGGTGAGTACCACGTTGGGAAGTCCCCCTGGGCTGAGGAGGCGAGCAGGGGGTAACAATGTGGCAGAGTCACTGGCTAGAGCGCTCCAAAAGGGCGCGGGGGATGATCCGAGACAACTCCAGCCTAAAACAAGTCCAGCCAAGCTCTCTGTCTGCAGGAAAGAGGAGAGGACTCGGAGCCGGAATCCGGTCTCTCCACTGCCTGGGGCTCCACGAGGTATTGAATCAGGAGGACCTGAGGCGCAAGCAGCATTCTTAGATATAGGGTCTAGTTTCAAGGGAAGGGGCCTGCTGAGAATCAGAACCAGGTTCAGGGGTTGGTGCAGCCAGTTTTGACAGCCTGCCAGCCAGAGTTCAAAGCTGGGCTCTAGTCCCTGCCTCCCAGGGGCCAGAACACTGGGTACAGGAGATGCGCTCTTAAACGGTGAGTCAGGCGTGATGGGAGCTGGGAGGCGCGCAGACCAGGCACGCCGGCACTAGGGACCGTTTCCTGACTGCCTAGCGCGTAGGGTCACTTTACTAGATGAGGCCACAGCTTTTCCGTAACCTGGACAGTATGGTAAGATCATGGGGTATACGTGCCAAAGAAGATGAACCTGAATGGTGAGATTTTTGTTTTTCGTCTCTTTAAATTCCACTCAAGGGCACTGTTTATTTTAATAGAGCCAGGCACATTTTACAGATGTAAAATTTTAAGAAGCCGTGTGTGGAAAACCCGAGTTAGCAGACGTATTCTAATGTATTCAGCAATGATTTGTACCTCTTTGAGGCACCTCGGGGCACTGCCTGGCTGACTTGACCCTTAATCCAGCTCTGCCTGTGGTATTTACATTTCCAGTAGGCACAGCCTCGTGGAGGAAAGGATTCTATAATTTAATGCATGTTATATAAAGAGATCTTTCCCTTCATTTTTGTTGGAAGGGCTGTCAAGCTTCAAGGAATGTTACTTATTTCTGTTTTTTCAGGATTTGAGAAAATAATCCATGATTATTCTTTATGAGTTTAAGACTAACTTTTTTTGCAAATGGAATTTTTTGTATATATATAAATTTTATTATATATATATAAAATATAATATACAATTTTATCTATTTGTACCGCTCATGATTCTCTCTGCCCTTGATCATTTTTAGTGTCCTTCTCTGCATCTTTTCTAGCTCTATTATATCTTTGAGAGGAAGAGACCAGAACCCTATGAAATATTCATCATATAAAATATTCCAGGGCCAGGCACTCCTTCAAATACAGTCACCTCTCTTTTTATACAACAATCCTCGAACCTGTTTTCCATCATTTCCCCTGACACCTCTTGCAGACCTGTGCTTGCCAGAGACTGAACGTTATTTGAGCATCCATGGCTGGTCCCTCCATTCTGACAAGAACTAAATGCAACCAAAACAAAAAATCACACTTGAAACCATAATCTTTCCTTCATCAAATATTTATTGGAGTTTGAGAATGTACAGGCATTGTGCTAGGTACGTAGAGATGGGGATAGGAGGTGGTTTCAAATATGAGTAAGAAGCAGCAGCCCTTAAGAAACACACAGTCTAATGGGGAAGATGTATGAATTAAAAATTATATATCTACATGTAAATGCTATGGGGTTCAATCATCTCTAGGAAGTTGTGTTCGTTTCCTACTTCTGCTGTTAACAAATTGCCACACACTCAGTAGCTTAACTCAACACAAATGTATGCTCTTACAGTTCTGGAGGGTAGAAGTCAGAAATGAGTCTCAAGGGCTAAAATCAAAGTGTTGACAGGACGGGTTCTTTCTGGAGGCTCCAGAGGAGAATCCGTTCCTTGCCCGTTCCAGCTTTTAGAGGCTGCCAGCGTTCTTTGGCTCGTGGCTGCATCACTCCAATCTCTGCTTCCGTCATCACATTACCCTCTCCTCCTCTCTCTGACCATCCTGCCTTCCTCTGCTAAGGACCCTTGTGATTACATCGGACCCACCTGGATAATCTAGGATACTCTCTCATCTCAGGACCATTAACTTAATCACATCTGCAATGTTCCCTTACCTTATACAATAGCATCTTCATAGATCTCAGAGACTAGGACGTGGACATCTTTGGGGAGCCACCATTTAGTCTACCATAAAAGTCAAGAGAGCAATAACTTAAAATGACATTTGAATTTCAAGCGGTAGCAATGGCTAAGTTTCCTTGGGCCTTTGCTCTATGCCAGGCACTTGGCTAACTGCTATATGAGTAAGTTCTCATTCAGTCTTACACTGGCCGTTGGAGGTGGTGGTGCATTATCTGCCTTTTACAGATGAGGAAAGTAATGCTCAAGAGGTTAAATACCTTGCCAAGCGTCCCGGCTGGCCAGCCGAGGAATCAGGATTCAAGCGAAGGCGTCTGACTACAGCCTTTGCTCCAAAGCAGTATGCTGCACTAAAACAAACAAACAAACAAAAAACAAAGAAGAAGGGCATTTCAGGACAAGAAAACAGCACCTTGAAAGGCCCAGAAGCCTGAATGAACACAGAGCCTGCGAGTTATAACTCAGGTGAGGACGTGAGGGGAAGACCGAGGGAAGACAAAGCTGGAGAGGGAGACAGGGATGTGAGGGTGCTGGACTCATGGCAGGAAGGGGGTTCCCTGTCGATAATGGTGAATCGTTAAAGGATTTTAGAAAGGAGAATAACCTGATCAGATGGTTGTTTCAGAAAGATAACTGTGGCGGCATTTTGGAAGTAAATTACAGAGGTGTGAATTTAGCAACAAGGAGACTTGCTGTGACGTTTTTATAAAGATCCAGATAAGAGATGATGGAAGCCTGAATTAAAGTGTGGGGAGTCGGTGGGGGGCGGGGGGGGACGGGGGAGAGGGTGGAGGGAGGGCCAGCCCCATGGCCAAGTGGTTACGTTGAAGAGCTCTGCTTTGGCAGTCCGGGGTTTCACCAGTTCGGCTCCTGGGCACAGACCTAGCACTGCTCATCAAGCCATGCTGAGGTGGCATCCCACATAGAAGGACCTATAACTAGAATATACAACTACGTACTGGGGAGCTTTGGGGAGAAGAAGAAGGAAAAAAAGATTGGCAACAGATGTTAGCTCAGCGCCAATCTTAAAAGAAAAAAAAAAGCTTGGGAGGTGGAAATGGAGAGGAGGGCCAGACTGAAGAGTCACAGAAGATGTAGAATCCACTGGGTCTTGCTGGCAATGTCAACATGGGTGTGAGGGAGGTAAAGAGGGAAGAGTTAAGGATGTCTCAACTTTCTGTCATGGGCAACTAGATGTCAGTCATCGAGATGAGTAATAGAAATTTCACAGATGAGACTGTAAGAACCTCTGTTCCGATCGACAATGTAGTTGAGGGCTTTCTACCCTCTGAGAAACTGAACTCTTAGGACGCAAGGAGAGAAGCCCCACACAGTGGCCTGCCACAGTTACTCAGGTCCAGCAGCCCCATCTCAACAGCTCTCCATCCTGCTCACCTGGTCTGATCCTATTACCACGAGCTAATGGAACTGAAAACAGTGACGTCGACAAACTAAACTGCCCACCAACTGTAACATATTCAAAACCTAATCTTGCTCCATGACTTGAGCAGACATTCTAAGAGGACTTCAAAAAAGAATAAAGCCTTTTCTCTCTCCCCAGAGAGGGTTTAGGCTAACTGAGGACTTAAGACAAATGCCACATGAAATAATGAGCAAAAATACAAGAGAGAATTAAGTGCTAATTGTAGTACATCCCATTCACAGGAAAGTGATGTAATTTTTATTCTCCTAGAATAGCCAGGGAAGTTATTATTTGTTATGGGGCATCTACAAGCAAAGCACCACCCTGAGAAGTATTGCCCCATTTTCCAGAGAAGGTCAAGGAACTTCCCTGAGTCATACATTTGCTTAAGGGGCATAGCTAGGGTGTGAACTCAGGAGAGGTTGCCTCTAAGCTGGCACTTGGGAAGGCACAGCAGGAGCCAAGACTGGAAGGCACATGGGGTCTGGTTTGGACAGGCCGATGGCTGCAGCAGGGAGCGGAGAGAATTATGTGAGAAAAAGCAAGGAGGCAGGACTCGGCACGAGTTGTGAGTTATTCCAGAGAGGAGACCTTCTGAGTGGAGACTTCAGTTCCCCTGTGACTGCTGGGGGTTTTAAGCACCTCAGTTTGGCAGTAAATATCAAAGGTTTAGTAACACAGGCAGAAGCCTGGAATATTCGGTGACTGCTCACTGCCGTGAATAATTGTGACACAACCATAGCTGTAAAGAGATCAGGAGGCAGCGGCCCGCCTCAGCACACTGGTGCTCCACCTCAGGGCTTTCCAAAGTCCGCGGAAAGCAGGCCAGCTGAGCTCCAGTCACACTCCAGATGTGTGGCTTTATCGGTGAGAAGGATGACTAACTAGCAGACTGATCTACACACAAGTTCCTACTTGGCCGTTTTCCTGTCAGCAAAATTTACTGCTCTCTCCCAGCTGTCTTCCTACGTCAGTGTTAAAAATTGTTCCACTCCCGGCAGCGAAGCACAACCAGCCCAGCGACAAGCACAGATAGGCTGAGGAGAAGCATGTAGGCAACATGGGTTGGACATTACCAGGAAGTCCTGGTACAAACTGGCCAGGGAGTGTCACAAGGGAGGAATTTTCTGGGGCCTTACGCAAACTCCTGTTATTATCTTGAGCAATGTGGTAGTTTCTCTTCTGGTTTATATTAACGAGTACTAGAAACACATAATAAGTAACCTAATTCTTTTCCAGTGGGTTTTCCTTTTATTACATACAGCTTACCCTGGTGGGCTGCTTAATTTAATAATTTTAAAAATCAACACTGAGGACTACTTTGAGCTTGAGCTTGACCTTGACTTGAATTTTCAAATATATCATCGCAATATTTAATAAATATGAATTCAATTTTTTAAACTTTCTTCAAGTATAGTTTTACATTCCATAAAATTCATCCATTTTAACTGTACGGTTCAGTAACTTTTAGTTTCTTTACCGAGTTGTGCAACCATCACCACCATAAGAATTCACTGTTGAGGTTATTTTTTTATTTGAAGTTTTCAACAGATGATAATTTTCAAGAGTAATAGTAAGCCACAAAAAGGTTTGTAATCTAAGTTGTTAACTAAACTTTTATTGAGTTTCCCTTGAGTGGCCACAGGTCTCCCACACTGCTCTTTCAGACACCTGCGTTTGGAGAAAGAGTGTGTCCAGATAATGTGGTTTATTGTTCCAGCCCATCCTGCGGTTTAACTGTTACCTGACGTCCCATGAAGGGAATGACCACTGAGTAGGGAGGGGACCATGCCCTCTCCTTACACTGGGCCTCATCATCACATGTGGCAGCCAAGCCAAATGAGTACTGATGTCACCAATAAGTGCTGTTGGCGCTTAAAATATCGGTTATTTTTAATGATTCTTGATAGCACCTGTGGGAAGTCCCCTCGTGGATCAACACTGTCAGCTATTTCTATTTTTGCTTTTCAACCCTGATTCAAATTTCTTCACCCACCTACATCAGTCACTATGACCTTGAAGGGTGGGAGAAACCCCTTTCCCATTTTTTTCCTTTCCCACATACATCTCTGTGTCCTTGATTTTGACTGTCTTTATTTGGTTTGTTTTCCTTTCATGCTTGAAATGATTAGTAATCCACTTCCTTTTGTCAAAGGCATCTTCATTACTGTCTGCTTCTACCTTCTCTTCACGAACTATTCCTACAGCATATAACAAAAGTTTTACTTATAAATACGTTATACTCGGAAATTTAGAACTTGGTCTGAGGAGCTTCTGAACTCTAAGGTTCTATAATGAGCTCTTCTGGGAGTTTCCTTCAAAATCTGTCTTAAGCATCCCACTCTCTGATCCCCGCCTCCTGCCTTTCCAGCTCTGACTTCAATAACTCCTCCTCCATCTGGAGTCTACACTCCATTGGTCCTAGAACCTTTTCACTGTCCATAATATCCTCCTATCGGTCCTTAGTCAGCTTCTATCCATGATTCATTACTACCTACACCATTCCTCTCGTCAAACTTGCCAGGCAAAACCCCAACTTCTGGCAAAGCCAGTTGTCCCCCAGCTCCACCTGTGCACCAGTGCAGCTGAGCGTGGCTGGAGGAAAACCACCAACCATGCAGAGTGGCTCACATCAAATTAGGACCACTAACCTCAAGGGTGACCTTAGCGCTGCCTGTAATCCTATTACATTTCCCTAAATCGTTCACTCTTCCATTCTCCAAGACAACTCTTTCACACTTTCTCTTCTCTCCTCAAACCTGGCACAGCTGATGACCTTACCTCCCATTTCCCTAAGAAAAGACAAGCAACCAGAAAAGAAAGTCTTCTACATGTTCCCACCACTACATCTCCCAAATCCTCTGCCTTCCCACATGTTGTCATTCATAGACTGTCCAAGCTCCTGTCCAAGGTCAGCATCTGCACTTGGGAACTAGATACAGTATTCTCTCACCTACCCAAAGACATTGCTTCAGAAATTATCCCTCTCTCCCCTGCATTGTCAAGTTTTCCTCTCTGCTAGGTCATTCCCATCCCAAACATCAAAGTGTTCTAGATATCCGCATCCTGACCCATGACAACATTTACCTCTCGACTCCACATCTCCCATCTGGCTGCTGCCCTACCTCTGCTTCCCTTTAAAACTGAACTGGAAAGCACTGTCAGTACATGCTCTCTCCAATTCTCTCCTCCCATCCTCTTTCGAACCTGCTCCAATCATGTTTGCACCCCCACCGCTGCTGTTGTCAAGGGCACCTGTGAGGTCCTTGATGTTAAACCCAGCGGTCCATTCTGAGGGCTCATCTTACCTGATCTCTTAACAGCATTTGCCCAGCTGATCTCTGTCTCCTCCTTGAAACTCTCTTCGCTTGACTTCCAAGACATCACACTCTCTTATTTCTCCTCCCGTTTCATGGGCTGCTCCTCTGTGTCCTCTGCTAGTGCCTCCTTGTCTCCCTGACCTCAGTGGATGGGGCGCCTCAGGGCTCAGTTCTCAGAATGTTTTCCCTTCTCTGTATTTACCCTCAGATGATCTTAGACAGCCTGTAGCTTTAAATACTATGTACGTTCCTAAATGTACATCTCCAGCCAGATCTCTCCTCTGAACTCCAGATTCACATGTTCGGTGGCCTGCTTGACATCTCCGATGTATGTTTCTTAGGTCTGTTAAATGTGTATGTCTTAAAGAGAACACCTGATTCCCCAGCTCCTAAATCTGTGCCTCCTGTGGTCTTCTCCATCTTAGTAAATGGCTTATCAGTTGCTCAGCCAAAACCTTTGGTCTCATCTTGATTACTCTCTTTTTCTCATACTCTATATTCAATCTACTGGCAAATTCTGCTGGCTCTGCCCTCAAAACATACCCAGAATTCCAGCACTCCTACCCACCATTATCAGTACCATTGTGGGCCAAGTTTCCCTCACCTCTTGCCTGCGCTACTGCAGCAGCCTCCTGATGATGTCCTCACTTCCACCCTCACCCCTCTACAGTCTCACCTTAACAAAACAATTAGAGTGTCCTTTTTATATGCAAGGCCTGTCATGTCCTGCCTCTGCTTAAAACATTCCAAAGCTGCGCTTGTTTCCTATGTTGAAGAAAAATTTCCCACCCAAGTCTTTACAGGAACTACACACCCTATACAATCTTGTCTTCCTTAGCTCTCTGACTTCATCTTCTATGATTTGCCCCCTTCCTCACTCTGTTCCATCCACACTGGAAGCCAGTGGAAGCCTTCCTGTTCCTCAAAGAAGCCATACTCATTCCTGCCACAGGGCCTTTGCACTTGCTGCTTTCTTTTGTTCGGATCATTCTTCCCCCAGATAACCTCATGGCTTGCTCCCTCATTTCCTTGAGGTTTTAATTCAAACATTGCCCTATCACTGAGGCTTTCCTTGACCACCTTATTCAAGATGGCAAAAACCAAATCCCCAAACTCTGCCCCTTCACACTTTCTATACCCCTTACCCTGCTTTTTTTTTTTCTATAGAACTTAGCACCATTTGGTATATTTACTGGCTTATTTTTCATGGTACCTCTCTCTTCCCTGAAATATAAACTCCATCAAAGCAGAGACTCTGTCTATTTTATTCAGTGCTGTGTTCCCAGAGCCTAAAACAGTTCTGGGCATATAGAAGGCATTCAATAGATATTCACTGAATAAGTTAATGAATTGAATAAATGTTTATTGAATGGCTACAATGTGCCCTATTTTAGACACTGATGATGTAACAGTGAAGAACAATGACAGGGTCCCTTCGCTCATGCAGCTGATGTTTTAGTGATAGAGACAGATAAATATAATATATAATGGCCAGTAGTGATTAGTGCTATGAAGAAAATAAATCATTGAAAGGAATAGAGAGTAGTGGGAGTGTCATTTTGGATGGCCTGTGAGGGAAATCCTTTCTGTGAAGGCAGCCCTGGGCGAGAGTGAGTCCAAGAGCAAGCCCTGCAGAGGCCTACGGGAGCATTTCAGGCAGAGTCCAGCAAGTTCAGAGCTCCTGGGGCCAGGCCAGCTTGGCATGACCACGGAAAAGCAAAGCCAGTGTGTGGGGCCAAGAGAGAGCCAGAGGGGGAGTCAGAGGCCACGGGGAGCACTTGGAATTGTTCTCTGACAAGGTGGGAAGCCGTGGCAGGGTTTTGAACAGGGCAGGACAGCCATGTGTCACTTAACCAGGGGGATACATTCTGAGAAGTGCGTCATTGGCTGATTTCATCATCGTGCCAACATCACAGAGTGTACTGAAGGGGAACAGAATTTGCCAGCCCAAAATGTGTCTCTCTAACATGAAGATGATTTTAGGCTGATTACGTTTAAGTAACAAAAGACTCAGAAAGTTTTTCTTGTTAGCTCCCCCTTAAGTGCCTAAAAGAATTCAGATAAAAGCAGCTGTCTCAGGGGCCGGCCCCGTGGTTGAGTGCTTGAGTTTGCACACCCCACTTCAGTGGCCCAGGGTTTCGCTGGTTCGGATCCTGGGCGCAGACATGGCACTGCTCGTCAGGCCACGCTGAGGCGGCATCCCACATGCCACAGCTAGAAGGACCCACAACTAAGATATACAAGTATGTACTGGGGGGATTTGGGGAGAAGAAGCAGGAAAAAAAAAACAGCTTTCTCAGAGAGTGAGCTATCATCTTAGCATAACATGAACTAGGGAACTGAATGGGAGACAAGGAGGAACCTAGAGAAGCCTGTTTGCTGGGCTCCCCTCTGTGTTCTTCTGGTTCTGTGTGGCCAAACACACACTAGTTTTCCAAACGTTTGCTCCTTTTCACTACCTGTGAATTGCCTTCCTTCCCTTGGAAGTCCCTGACTCTCCCCAACTGCAACATCTTCTTTTGTTCTTTGGCTGAGATGGTATTTAAGGTGAAGGCTTAGGCCATTTTGGCGAGTTACTTGGTTTTCTTGAGTTTCTTCCATATATACATGCTATTAACCTTTTGTTTGTTTTTCTCCTGTTAATCTGTCTCATGTCGATTTAATTCTTCATTCAGCCAGAGAAACCTAGAAGAGTAGAGGAAAATTTCTTCCTCCCCTACAGTGCTTACCAAACCTAGACTGCACAGCCTACTACACACATATGCTGGATGGCACTAACCTTATGGGACCACAGTTGTGTATGTGGTCCACCATTGATCAAAGCATCCTTGAGTGACTGTAATAGGATCTGACTCATATTCTAAAGGGTCACTTTGGTGCTGTGTGGCAAACAGAATGTAGAGGAGTGAGACGGCAGCCCAGACCAGTTAGGAGGCACCGGAAGTGCTGGTGGAGAGTGGAACTTGGGTGGCAGCAAGGAAGGTGGAAGAAACAGTCAGATCTGAGAATAGATATACATATGTATATATATCTATATCTATTAATATCACAGATAAGATTTGCTGAGGAATTAGATGTGAAATGGGAGATAAAAAGATTAAAGGATTACTCCAAGGTTTTGGCCTGAACCCCTGGAAGAATGTCATTTACTGCAACGGGGAACACTCAGGGAGGAACAGGTTTGGGGAAGATGGTGTTTAAATCAAGATCACCTAAAGAGTGGGATATAGATGGAGAAATCCAAGGACTGAGCCCTGGGATGCTAAGGGAAATAGGGAGGATTAGCTAAAACAGACTAAGAGGGATGTCAGAGAGGTAGGACTGAGTTGGGCGCTAAAACGTGGGGGGATAAAAGGTGTTTCAAGAAAGAGGAAGTGACCAATTGTGTCAAATGCTGCTGAGGCTTGAAGATTGATCATTGGTTTCGGCAATAGGGAAGTCACTGAAAAAGTAGTTCAGCAGAGCGGTGGGCGGGCAGAAAGTCTGATGGCGGCTTGAAATGGTCCTGACAGACTCAGAACCGAGTAGCGCTCATCATAGGCCTTGGGCAAATAGTTAAATATCCCCGCCTGTCAGTGTTCTCATCGCCAAAAGGCAATTATAACTCCTTCCTCAGAAAATGGGCTACATATTCAATAAAAATTCAGAAATTCTTAAACTATATGCAAAAGCAAGCTGAATGTTTTAATACATTGTTATATTTGATGATATATGTTTTAAAAAATGGAAAAGAAACAAATGCGTATTAAAGGCTTACTCTAAGATAAGCACTTTGCATGGTTGATCTTATTTGACTTTGACTAGTCCGGATACAAACACACCACAGTGTTGTCACCTCTTCTTTAAAAAGATAGAACCAGGGTCCGGCCCCATGGCCGAGTGGTTAAGTTCACGTGCTCCGCTTTCGCGGCCCAGGGTTTCACCAATTTGGATCCTGGGGTCAGATGCGGCACCGCTCATCAGGCCACGCTGAGGCGGCATCCCACATAGCACAACTAGAAGGACCCACAACTAGAATACACAGCTATGTACTGGGGGGCTTTGGAGAGAAAAAGGAAAAATAAAATCTTAAAAAAAAATAAGATATGGGGCCGGCCAGTGGCGCAGCAGTTAAGTGTGCACATTCCGCTCCGGCAGCCCGGGGTTCGCTGGTTCAGATCCTGGGTGTGGACATGGCATCACTTGGCAAGCCATGTTGTGGCAGGCATCCCACATAAAAAGCAGAGGAAGATGGGCACGATGTTAGCTCAGGGCCAGTCTTCCTCAGCAAAAAGAGGAGGACTGGAGGCAGAAGTTAGCTCAGGGCTAATCTTCCTCAAAAAAAATTAAAAAATAAATTAAAAAAAAAAGATAGTACTAGATATAAAAGGCCCAACAGAAGTAACAGAGGAAATGACTCCTTTAATTTTATGTGATCCTGAACATTTCACTTTTATTATATTGGAACAGTCAGTGCTCAAAATCTTTCTAAAATGATTTGTGTCTGACTGCAATCTAGACCTTTGAGGTTCATTTTAGAGAAAGTAAATACTCACTCACTAACATTTTCAGATAAGATGACCTTGTGGGTTTTTTCCCCTCCAAGAATGAAAGAACAAGCTGAGAGTTTCTTTCAAAGACATCTTCACCAATCTAGCTGTGTACAGACACCACCCTGCCATCAATTTGTACAACTTGTATTCTTGTTTCTGTGGCTCTGTAGGGGTTTGCCCTGTTACTTTAAGGGTGTGTTTTCTAGTAAAACCCCTTGCGGCTCTCCTCCCACGGGCTCAGGGCCTGCCTTCTGCCCTGCCTTTCTGAGAGGGGGGGCCCCCCCACAGGCAGATCTCCGTTCCAAAGCTCCTCTCTTCCTTCCGCAGGGTTCAGAGGCTGCGCTGTGTTTTGAAAGAGCAGCGGTCTCTCCCACAGATCCAGGAAGTCAGCTACCCCAACCTGGGAAGGGCGTTTCCACCACCAAGAGAGATAAAAACCATTGCTTTAGGTCTGTGTACTTTTGAGGACAAATGTATACTTCTGTTCCAGAACGTATAGTTTTGAGCACAAATACTAAACCTTTTCCTCCTGCTGCTTCTGAACATTCCTCTTGTCTAAAACACTCTCACCGTTTGGCTTCCCCTCCTCCTCGGAGCCGCCCTCTGGGACAGGTTTCAGAGGAGGGAAAGCAGACACTGTCTCAGGACACCTGTGCACAGCTGTACAGTGTGGTGGGAAGGGCACCGGCCTGGACACCAAGGAAGTGATCCAGCTTCTAATTCCAGCCCCCCGGGGGACCTTTCGGCATGTCACATGTTCACCCACGGCTTTAGTGTCCCCGTGTGAAAGACACGGACCAGGAATGCTATCAAGTTCGTGCTGTCCCTGTTCCTCAAATGAGGACACGAAGGCATGGAGATGGGAAAGTATAGTGACAGTGGACTCCTCCTAGGCTGTGTCAGAGGAAGAAAGAGGGGATATTGAGGATAATTCATGTTTAATTTCTCTTGACAAAAAAAATTAATACTTGGTGACTGAAAATCTATCCACGCACGTACAAATTCAGACTGAGTCCGTCTAGGGAAGAGAAATAGCTCCTTAGTACAAATGAGATTTTTCTTTCTATAAAACCAAATAATATGGGGCCAGCTCAGTGGCGCAGCGGTTAAGTTCGCACACTCTGCTTCAGCGACCTGGAGTTCCCGGGTTCAGATCCTGGGTGCGCACATGGCACCTCTTGGCAAGCCATGCTGTGGAGGGGGCCCCACATATAAAGTAGAGGAAGATGGGCACGGATGTTAGCTCAGGGCCAGTCTTCCTCAGCAAAAAGAGAGGATTGGCAGCAGATGTTAGCTCAGGGCTAATCTTCCTCAAAAACAAACAAACAAACAAAAAACCAAATAATAGAAATTTCAGGCATTTCTTAGAAATGCTAGTAAACAGATTTCTTGAGAGTCATTTTCAAAGTGGTTACATTTCTTGGGCCTGGGATTAATGGATAATTTCTATTTTTACTTTTTTATGTATTCTCGGAATCTTACTAATGTGTATTAATTCTGTAACCAGGATAGGTACTTTTTAAATGGAAAAAAAAGGAGAAAATGACTCTGTGCAAATGGAAGAGAGCAGAGGGAAGGAAACAAAAACTAATCATGATGAAACTGCCCTTCACTGAGTGTTGTTTATTAACTATTGGGCAGTAACTGGCTCATTTACTTCCTCTCCACTCTAGATAATCAGCTATTTATTATTACCCCCATTTTACACAGAAGAAAAACAAAGCAGAGAGGGGTCAAATAACTCTTCTGAAGTCACAGAGCTGGTAAGTGCAGTTGCTGGGGCTTCACGCAGATGGTCTAACGTCAGGGCTCTGCGATTGGTCACCGCGCTCTGCTGCTTCTTAAATGATCTGAAAATTGGGCATCACATTGTACGATTTTAGAGAACAGCTTTTTCATGCGAACTACATTTTGTGTGGGTTAATATTTCCCAAACACACACTAACAGAAGGCTAGAGGAAGGTGGGTTGAAACTGTGGTGGGTCTGGATTTAAATTTTGCCATAAATAAACCAGAGTAGATAAGCTGGTTCTGTGCTGGGGTTAACTGCATAGACGAACAGTGGCCTCTGCTGTGTTAATGAAACAAGGAGGCCATTGCACTGAGGTGGTTCTGATGCCTCCGAGGCCTGGGCAAATAAAAACCTAAGCCTGCTCAGGGCCAGCCTTCCTCAGCAAAAAGAGGAGGATTGGCAGCAGTTAGCTCAGGGCTAATCTTCCTCAAAAAAAACCTAAGCCCGTAAGTACCTGAAGGTTAACCAATTGAAAACTATGAAGAACCCATCAGAAACAGACAACTAGACTTTTCCAAATTGGGGAAATGCTTAAACTATTGCAAATCAAATAATCTTGCTTTGCCTCTGCCTTTTCTCTATAAAAGTCTTTCCCCAGCTCCGGTCGGTGGAGCGCTCCTAACCACTTCTGATTTGGTGCTGCCTAATTCCAATCGACTCTTGGTCAAATAAACTCTTAAAATTTTTAATATGCCTCAGTTTATCTTTTAACAGCTGACATCTGGGTCATTTTCTGGAGGCCCCTCAAAGAAAGTTGAAAGAAGGTGATTCGAATTGCTTATGAAACGTTTGGGTACATTGGGAACTGCCAATCAGCTTCTAAAAATAAATTTTTTAAAAAGCCCTGATCTATCCATGGAAGACGAGTCCATCAGCACAGCCAACAGTCAAGGAGAAGTCACAGCGAAAGGAAGGCCTCATCGCCACTGTTGTAAACAGCGCCGTCCCTGCCCTGCTTTCCACCAGAAACGTCAGCTGCTCGAGGCCTTTTGACTGTGTGCCTTCTCTCTCCTCTCCTCTTCTGCCACCTGACTGTTCAGCCAGCTCTCCTCCTGTGGCTGGATCCATTTCACTGCATATCACATTTCAGAAAACTGGCTCACGCAGAAGTGATGCCAGGACTCCGACTGAGGAAAGGTCTCAAGCTCAATAAATATTAGCTGAACGAATTAGATGAATGAATAATTACCATAGGTGTGGTCCTTCTGGATATGCAATTGCACCTAATATCTCAGGGCAGGGAAGGACACAGAACTACAAGATGCAAGAAAGATTACCTACACTAACCGGTCAGGTTCTGATGGGGGGGCAGGGTTCAGGGGGCAGCAGCACGGGGCATTGGAAATGCATCATACTTTGCAAACAGACAAACCTGGATTCAAAACCTGGCTCTGCTCCTTGCTTAGCATAGGACTTCAATCTCTTCTTAACCGGAGTCTCATTACTGTGCCTATTTAAAATGCCTATCTTTCAGAGCACTGTGGTTTAGGCCTGAAGAGAAGGGAGTTTACTCAGGCTCTTCCCTGATCCTTGTTTTCATTCCCATTCCAGAAAGGAGACCTAATCTGATGGGTTGTTCCAGGACAGTGACTGGGCCACATGAGGGTGGGGCTCTCTTTCTTTCTTCTTTATCTTGTCAGAAGGCCAGAACTTTTTTTTTAAATTAATTAATTTATTTTTATTTATTTTCTTTTTTGAGGAAGATTAGCCCTGAGCTAACCATCTGCCACCAATCTTCCTCTTTTTTGCTGGGGAAGACTGGCCCTGAGCTAACCTCCATGCCCTTCTTCCTCTCTTTTATATGTGTGATGCCTGCCACAGCATGGCTTGACAAGCAGTGCTAGGTCCACACCCAGGATCTGAACCCGTGAACCCCGGGCTGCTGAAGCAGAATGTGTGCACTTAACTGCTGTGCCACCAGGCCAGCCCAAAGGCCAGAACTTTCCCAGCATGGAAGGAGACAGCCCCCATTGTTGTTCTCTCTAGCCCTCTCTTCTCTTTCTTGTATGCATGCTATAAGGGGTAAGCGGCCAGCTCTCTCTCCTCTGCTTTCTCCTTCCAGGTGGCCTAAGTGGCAAGGAAAACAGGAACCATTTCCTTCTGGAGAAAAGACCTGTCCATCCTGTTCTCTTTTCCTTTGGGCGTCTCTTCTCTTCAACCTCCTGTCTCCCATGTGACTAACTGGTAGGCGCATTTGGGTTTAGCCTTAAGGAGAAGGAAGGGTCTAATTGAGCCACTCCTGCCAGAGTTCCTGGCCTCAGAGTTTCACACACAAACCCAGGAACAACAAAATGTTCCCGCAGCCAGACTGAAATTTGACCTCACTCTAGCTCAGATGTGCAAAGTCAACGTTGGAAATGGAACTGAAAATCACCAGCTAAAGTATCTCACTCTTCTGACTTAAGATGATTTCATTCCAGGTCATAACTCCCTGTTGGAGCTGTTTCTCTCCCTTTGTCTTCTCCTCCTTAAGATGGTTTCTGTAGGGTGGTGCTTAGGTGACCTCACAGTGGCTCAGAGCCCATGCTTTTCTCCTCTGGATCGTCGCCAACCTGTGCTGCCAGGATGCTAGTCTGGTCTTGCCCTTGAGCTGTCAGTCCTAAAAGTCTGTCCTCCCACCCACCGTGACCGCAGGAACTTTTCTTGCCTCATATCTACCTCCTTACCCAGATGAAATTTGTAAACACCTTCTGCCCAGAGGCCTACTAGCAGAATGGCTACGTAACTCACACAGACACCCACGTACCATCTTTATCAGGTTGCTTTGCTTTCCTTTACCATTGTCTGTCGTCTGAATATCACCTTTGGGAACCTCGTGGGGGAAGGAACCTTGAATTTGGGGTTATCCCAAATACTTCATAAAGTCAAGCTCTCACAAATAATTTCTAGTATTCCTTCTACATACGGCTTTATTTTCCATTATATTCTTCTATACTCTCCCAATAAACCCCAACAGAGCACTGGAGGATTTCCTGTTTTGCTTGCAGCTGTAACCCCAGTGTTACAATAGCACGTGGCACAGGGCAGGCGCCCTATAAACACTGTGGAAGGAGGGAGTGGCTGCTCACACCTGCGGTGCATGGATTTATCCAGTCCCCCTCGCGGGCAGTCTGATTTCCCTGATCTCCGGTCCTTGCACAGCAGCGCCCGGAAGTTCACGTGCTGCCCACAGCAGTCACCAGCGTGGAGGGGGGAGTCGAAGCACTGAGGTCCCTCGAGAAGAGCAGGACAGAGAATTAACAGGGGCCAAGAGTAGCCCTAGAACAGCGGTTCCCAAACTTTTAAATCTCAGAACCCCTTTCCACTTTTAAAATTTGTTGAGGATTCTAAGGAGCTCTCTACAAGGGTCACATCAATGTTTGTTTTATTAAAATGAAAACAAAACTTTACAAATATTTATTTATTTAAAATTAACAACAAAAATATATTACATGTTAGCAAAAATAACATTTTTACTTAAAACATAACTATATTTTCCAAAACAAAAGTTACTGAGAGGAGTGGCATTTACTTTTTTGCAAATCTCGTATGTCTGGCTTAGTAGAAGGCAGCAGGATTCTCATACCGGCTTCTGCACTCTGTTGTGATGTGTTTTGGTTGAAACCTGGTGATGTGGATTTTAGGCTGGTTAATTTTAAAACTGCAGGTGAGAAGCAGCCTCCGAGGAGTGGAGTTCGCTTGCCCTTTGTTGGGAGACATTTACATTTGTAAGGGAAACCTCCATCTGTAAAGTTGCCTCCCTCTCTGTGCCAGGAAGAAGGGAGATGACCTTATCTCTAGAAACTCTTAATCAATGCCAAAGGCAAGAACTTAAATTGGTTTCTGTCTGGTAACCTCATGTAACTGATTTAGGGTGGTGGCTTCTGGCCTTTACTTAATCCAATTTGATTCTTATCCAAAAGTTGTGGGACCACCCAATGGCCAAACCCCACCTGCACTGATACCATTTTAACTTTGTTACATGTTCTTTCCTTTGTCTTGTAAAGAGATGGCTCACATACCTATGCCTTAAATTTAGCCTTACTCTCCACCCATGTTTGCAGCAGCAGCAGCAGCGGCTCCTCCTGCCCTTGGGCCCTGTCCCCACGCAGCAGCCTGACTGCCCGTGGGTCCTGTCCCCATGCTATTCCACACTATTCTCTAAATAAAAGAGCACTACTGCCAGATCTTGAGAGTCCAAGAAATCTTTCTTTCAACTCCTCGGCTCACCGACCCCGCATCACTGGCCTCGCGCAGACAAGCGGAGGAAGAGGGAGGAACTTGGGGACAGCAGGGTTCTCTGGCCACATTCTCAAAATGGCTGTCCTAAAGCGACAGTTGCAGCAGCAATAATAATGATCTTCTCTGTGACAGAGGCTCCCGCCCCCCAGGGACTGCGAGCCCCGATATTAGGACAGAATCCCTGTTTCTCACCGACCCCCGTCCCCAGCTCCAGGCTCTTTGCTTACGATTGCACAATTCTTCAGTAAAGTATAAAACAGCTGGCAGCCTGAAGCAGGCAAATTAGGTAAGCTATGAGTCCCCGAGATAGTGTGTGCTGGTCTCCAGTAGAAGGGAGCGGACAGGCAGCCGAGAAAGAGGAGGAGGGAAAGTAAGCACACCGTGCGTGCGTTTCCTGTAAGGAGAGATGAGAGGTTCTGAAGTTCAGGCACATTTGTTAACAAATACATCTCACTGACAGAGCTGAAAAAAGGAAGTGAACAAGGAGGCCCAACCCGCCGGGTGTGTGTTGAGGTGCTGGTTCGCAGAGTCAGGGAAGCTGGGCACATAATTATATTTCTACCTCTGTATCTTTTGGGGAGCAGCGGGCAGGGCCACAGCTTTGTCCCTATTCATTGGAGAACTGATGGAAAGATAGCAGTCGCTACCAGGTGCAGCTAGAAGACTAGTCTGTTCTCTTTGGAGTGGACTTGCAACCATGGGTGGGAAGGCTTCCAGGAACATCTGTTAATAAACCCCTCCCCAGGGGCCAGCACGCCCGCCAACACCTTCCCTGAGTATCTTGCTGACCTGCTTTATAGAGGGAAGGCAGGGGCAGCAGCTGCCAACAGCCCTAGCCAGGCCCCGATACCACTCATCTTCCAGCCCCATGGCCCAGCTCTACCTGGAAGGATGTGTGTATTGTGGACGTGAGTGACTGTGTGCTGCTGCAACTAGAGGCAAGAGCCACATGCCGGACTATCTGATAAACAGATAACAAGCCCAAACTTTGTACCTGTAGCTTTCCAAGGCTTTTTCATACTAAGGAATAAACTTAGCCACCTCTACTGCACGTAGTCCCACATGGGCTTGTCACATCCGTTGTGTATTGCTCTACACTGCCGTTGAGGTGGCCTGGGACCATGACCGTCTCGTTTAGCACAGCAATCCCCAAGTCTCATATAGTGTTTGGTACCTAGAAAGCACTTAAAAAGCTTTTGGTGAATGAAAGTTAAGTAAATGAATTCTTGATGGTCTTATTTAATGTGTACCAAAAGCATGTGCTTTTCATACATTACACCATTTAATCAAACTGTTTATGTAAAGCTTCCTTCTCAAGAAGGTACAAGCTCTTTGAAAGCAGGAAATGTATATTTGTGGGTTTTTTAAGACTTTCTACGCAGCACCCTATATCCACCTATCTTATGGGAGTGCTACACAGAACCTTCTAAAAGACGTGTCTTCTTTTATAGTGTTAGAAGCTATATTTATTTATCATTTTGCTACACGGTAAGATTTGCTTATTTTGGGGGCTGGCCTGGTGGCATAGCGGTTAAGTGCGCATGTGCCATTTCTCAGCAGCCCAGCGTTCGCTGGTTCGGATCCTGTGTGCAGACATGGCACTGCTTGGCACGCCATGCTGTGGTAGGTGTCCTACATATAAAGTAGAGGAAGATGGGCATGGATGTTAGCTCAGGGCCAGTCTTCCTCAGCAAAAAGAGGAGGATTGGCAGTAGTTAGCTCAGGGCTAATCTGCCTCAAAAAAGAAAAGAAAAGAAAAAAAAATTGCTTATTTTTTTCTTTTAAGCCATACTAATGGTTTCAGGTAAGAAAGTTATTAGATTATGGTGTAAAAATATTCTCTTTTGTTTTTTTTAAGGAAGATTAGACCTGAGCTAACATCCGTGCCCATCTTCCTCTATTTTATACGTGGGATGCCTACCACAGCATGGCTTGACAAGTGGTGCCATGTCCGCACCCAGGATCCAAACTGGTGAATCTCGAGCCACCAAATCGGAAGGTGCAAACTTAAGCGCTGTGCCACCGGGCCAGCCCCAGTATTCTCTATTATTACGAAAAAGTCCCAGTTAAAAGATTTGCTTTACTATCTATTGTGTAACAAAATCAGACTACATATACCGTCTACGCTTAACATACTAGATTCCCCACATCATTTCCAACCAGAGAAGCTCTGCTTTTATCTGTTTAAAATGGAAACGGTTTTACAGATTTTCACCTAAATCAGGACAGCAATGCCTGAGAAGGAAGATGTGGTATTTTGATGAAAAATTTGACAAGCATTAAAATAACAAGATGAATAAATTAACAGAGAGGCCAGACAGAGAAAAATAGAAGATTTCTGAGTCTCTCCAAGAACTCACTTTATCTATAAGTTCAATGAATAAGTATAAACAAAGATTGGGGCTTTTTTGCTTTTTTGTTTTTGTTTTTTTGAGCAAGATTAGCCCTGAGCTAACCTCTGCTGCCAATCCTCCTCTTTTTTTGCTGAGAAAGATGGACTCCGAGCTAACATCCGTGCCCATCTTCCTCTACTTTTTATATGTGGGACGCCTGCCACAGCATGGCTTGACAAGTGGTGTGTAGGTCTGCACCTGGGATCCAAACCAGCGAACCCCAGGCCACTGAGGCAGAGTGTGGGAACCTAACCGCTGTGCCACCGGGCATTTACAAATTAGGGTGCCAGTGACCGAGGAGCATATGACACCAAGGGATTCATGTGGGTCATCTTCCGAAATGCTGATATTATTCAAAGACTTGGAAGTAAGTGGAATCTTGCTTTTCCCCACGTGAAAGTCTGGAGAGGAGAAAACCTGCATGTGCTAGGCAAGCGGAACTTTTGACACTTTTGAGTACCTGGTGGCGGTGGTGAGGCAGCTGTGTCAAAGCAATCAGGGTGAGAGGACTTTGGAGAGAGAAATTATGCCTGACCACTGGAACCAGTGAGCTGAGCATGTGACTTCACAGCAAGCCTTCAGAAGCTATTTTTTTGGGAAAACAAGCTTAAGTTATGGCTTTTAACTTTTGATTACTTAAAAATCATTAACTCACACAAATCAGCTCATCTTCCTGCTGCCATTATTTTATTTTTATTTACTTTTTATTTTATTATTTTACTTACTAGACTGTGTTTACTTTCACTTCCCACCATAGTCAGTTCCTTGGAAACACAAAAATATCAAAAATCCTGATTTTCTTGATTACTAGTGTCATTTTTCAATCACCGTTTTAGAGTGTAATAATTTTGAAAAACTAAATTTTCTACACCAAACATGGATAGGTGGTTAAAAACAGGAAGTCTGAAGTACAATCTCAAAGCAGTTAAAAGAAAACAAGGCACGATAATAAGGAAAATTCAGAATAACCTGAAATCACCAAGGGTTGAAACAGACATGTCTTTGATTGTCCCTGGGAAACCCCAAGATGAATTTAAGAGGAGAGAAGAAGACAAATAATACTTGCACAGCTGCAACTCCTGAATCATTAGGAGGAAGCATAGTACATTCTTAGATGCTCATTTAAAATAACCTGTGGTTAATGGGCACCAAGCAAAATCTTGGTTTTTTCTGTTTGAGAATACCCTGACCGAAAAATAGCAAGAGATTTTACTTCTGCAACCATATTTAAAAACTAATAATGTATATCTGATAAGAGTCTAGTATCCAGAATATATAAAGAACACTTGCAACTCAACAACAAAGAGATAAACAACCTAATTTAAAAATGGACAAAGGACTTAAATAGGCATTTACCCAAAGAAGACACACAAATGGCTAATAAGCATGTGAAGAGAAGCTCAATATCATCAGTCATTAGGGAAATGCAGATCAAAACCACAATGAGATACCACTTCACATCCACTAGTATGGTTATAATCACAAAAACAAACAAACAAAAAATAACCAGAAAACAACAATTGTTGGTGAGGATGGAGAGAGACCGGAAGCTCATGCATGGCTGTTCGGGTGTAAAACAGTGCATCCACTGTGGGAACAGTTTGGTGGTTCTCCAAAAAACATATGACTACCCTATGACTCAGCAATCCCACTCCTGGGTATATACCCAAAAGAATTAAAAAGGGGAACTCAAACAGAAACCTGTACACAAACGTTCATAACAGCACTATTCACAGTAGCCAAAAGGTGGAAACAAGCCAAATGTCCATCAATTAATGGATGGATAACCAAGATGTGGTAGATCCATACAATGCATTAGTATTTGGCTAAAAAAAGGAATGAAATACTGCCTCAACATGGATGAACCCTGAAAACATTTACGTTCAGCGAAAGAAGCCAACACAACAGGCCACATATTGTACAACTGCATTTATATGAAATTTTCAGAAAAGGCAAGTCCATAGAAACAGAAAGCAGATCAGAGTTACCAGGGACTGTGGGAGAGGAAATGGAGAAGTGACTGCTTAATGGATAAGGGGTTTCCTTTCAGGGTGATAAAAGTATTCTGGAACTAGGTAGTGGGGATGGTTGCACAACATTGTGAATGTACCACGTTACTGAATTGCACACTTTAAAATGGTTACAATGGTAAAGTTTATGTTATGTATATTTTACCACAATTTAAAAAATAATGCAAGCTTTCAAGGAAAAGCACATTAATTTCTTGAAACTTAAAAGCCATAGCAGAGAGCTATTTAGCAGAAAGCTCAAACAAGCAAATTACAAATTGCTTGACGCTCCCCTGACAATTGTTTGGGTCAAGAGTGGACTTCAAATACAAGCTGGGTCACTCAGAGCCCTTTCATGGGAATTTGGAAGAGTGACTCCCATGGCTGACTTGGTCACAGGACAGGAAAAAAGCAGCACCCCAAGAGTTACTGGGTGGTGTTGATGGCCCAGAGCTCCTACTCAGGCTTGGCTAGTTTTCCACAGGTCCCTTGAGTTTGACATTCTTAGAATAAATCTCATCTTGCTTGAGATGGCTCATGTGGTTTCTTCTCCTTGATATCAAACATATAATCTTCATATATAAGACATTTAGGTTATTAGGTATTTTAGGACATTTAGGTAATGTAATATTACCAATTGTATTAGCTTTCTTTTGCTGCCGTAACAAATTACCACAAATTTAGTGGCTTAAAACAACAGAAATTTATTCTCTCACAGGTCTGGAGGCCAGAAGTCCAAAAAGCAGGGCTGTGCTCCCTTTGAAAGCTCCAGGGGAAAAATCAGTTCCTTGTCCCTTCCAGCTTCCGGTGGTTCCAGGTGCTACTTGGCTTGTGGCCACATCCCTCCAATCTCGGCCTCTATGGTCACCGTGTCTGCTCCTCTTCTGTGTGTCCCTGTTCTCCGTGTCTCTTACAAGGACACTTGTCACTGGATTTAGGACGCACCCAGATAATCCAGGATGATGTCCTCATCTCTACATCTGTAATTTAATAACATCTGTAAAGACCCTTTTTCCAATCATGGTAACAGTCACAGGTTCTGGGATTAGGGTACAGAGGGACGGGGGGGGGAGGTGGGGGGAGGGAGGACATCATCCAATCTACTACGCCAGTATCTAATGTGATATATAATAATATCACAGTGAAAGATATGCCTATTTTGAAGCCTGCTGATACATGTTGGCAATATGTATCAGTGTTCAATGTTGCTGGCAGTGCTCAAAATGTTTTTTGAAACTTTTCATTTGGCACTGCCCTCAGAAATTGAGTCACATTCTATGGAAAACAATAATGGCCATGATAGACTCACTTATTTCTGGACAATGTAACAAGCACTGAGGCATCGATGGGACCTCATAAGGACCCTGAAATAGCGCAAGTAGATCCAACCAGCAGAAGGGTTTTGTTTTCTTCTCGCCAAACTCAGTGCCTTAATTTTCTTAAAGACCAAATACCATTTGGAGCAAACTCTGGGAAATGAGGAGGACCATTAAAATTGGGCAAACTAAATTTTCGCATCAGAATCCCTTAGACGGTGTGGTTGGAAAAGTCCAAATCATTCTTAACTCTCTTCTCCCTCACTCCACATCATATTAGTAAACCAAATCCTGTCAATTCCACCTAGAATATTTCTCATATATCTAATCCCTTCTACCCCCACTGAACATGCCTTATAGATCCTTCAGACTTTATCAATTGAAACGTTTTCTAACCAGTCTCCTTGCCTTTCAGCTTTGGCTGTCTTGCCCCTATCTTTCCATCCGCTCCAAAATACACTCACCTGCATGTGGCACCCCTGTTCACCCACCTTCTAGGGGTTACCACAACGCGGTGAATTCTAAGTTCCTCAGCGGGGCCCTGAGCACCCCTCTCAGTATGACCTTATTGAATTTTCCAGTTTCTCTGAATTATTTTCTGTTTCCTACCCATGCCTGCCCTGTACACTCATGCCTCTGTGCCTTTGCTTTAACTTTGAAATCCCGTCAGTCAGCTTTTTAAAAAATCATGGGTTTTTTTGTCAGTGAGGAAGATTGGTCCTGAGCTAACATCTGTGCCAATCTTCCTCTATTTGTATGTGGGACGCTGCCAAAGTGTGGCTTGATGAGCAGTGTTGTAGGTCCACAACCAGGATCCAAACCTGCAAACCTGAGGCCACTGAAGCAGAGTGCATGAACTTAACCACACCACTGACCAGCCCAAAATCATGTATTTTTTTAAAAAGTAAAATAAGTACTACAGGGCCCCAAATGAAAGCAGAGGCTCCTGGACTCCCTCTGCCCACACTCGCTTCCTGTCCACTCCCCCCTCCCCCAGGCAACTTCTTTCAATGCTCTTACCTGTTCTTTTAGTATTAACCTTCATATTTTAAAATAAAATGTTGATAGTGCTGTATTTATTTTTCGGTTTGTTTTTGTTTTTTTCAGGAAGATTAGCCCTGAGCTAAGTGCTGCCAATCCTCCTCTTTTTGCTGAGGAAGACTGGCCCTGAGCTAACATCCGTGCCCATCTTCCTCTACTTTTTATATGTGGGATGCCTGCCACAGCATGGCACACTTAACCACTGTACCACCGGGCCGGCCCCTATTTTTTGGTTTAAGATACAAAGTGATAATGACTTTCTAGTATGAAGATGAGGGTTTAGCTCCATTATTACCCAGATCCCATCTGTCTACATATACTTACATATATACGTATACTCTCCTTCTCCATACTCCTAATATAGTCATATCATAAGTTTGGATTCTATTGGTATTTGGTGTTCACATGCAATCAGTTGTACTATGAATATATTCTCTTTCTTCTACTTTTTCTCTTCTTTGGAATTAATAATCGCCTTGCTCTTTCATTGACTTCATTTTCCTTGCTTCATTTTCCATTTACCTAGCATTTATTCATCCCCAAGCTCTCTGCCAGAAGTGCACATCTCTTCACAATTCCTTCAAACTTATTGAGAATTCTATCAGTTTCATCTCTTTCTTGGAAATCTTCCCCTCCCCGCCAAAATCCTTCGCCTGCTGCTGCAGTCTGGGCTGGTTGCTCTCTAGCTCACCTCTCAAGCGCACCCTGGAAACTCCTGTCACTCCTCTCTTGTGTGGGCTCTCATGCTTCCTGGATAGCCCATGTCTTATTATTTCTTGGTTTTACGCTCTTTAATGAAGTGCCTCTTCCAGTACCTTCCTGAGGAAAACTGCATGGGGAGTAAATTTCTTGAGCTGTTATGTATTTGAAAGATCTTTATTCTACCCTTATGTTTGATTGATAGTCTGGGAGGTATCTGAGTCAGTTCAGGCTGCTATAACAAAGCAGCATAGACGGATGGCCTATAAACACCAGAAATTTCTATCTAACAATTCTGGAAGCTGGAAGTCCAAGATGAGGGTGCCAGCCTGGTGGGGTTCTGGGGAGGGCCCTCTTCTGAGTTATAGACTGCAGACTCCTTGTTGTATCCTCACATGGTAGAGAAAAGAGAGGAAGCAAGTTCTCCTGTAACTATTATAAGGGCGATAATCCCATTCAGGAGGGCTCCGCTCCCATGACCTAATTGCCTCCCAAAGGCCCTACCCCCAAACACCATCACATTGGGAGGCAGAGTTTCAACATGCGAATTTTGGAGGGTCATAAACATTCAGCCCAAAATGGGAGGAAACAGACTTCTAAGTTGGAATTCATTTACTCTTGGGATTTTGAAGTCATCGTTCCATTGTCTTTTAGCTTCAAGATGATGTTTCAGATACTACTCCAATTCTGATGCTTTGTACGTGATCTGTTTTTCTCTTACAAAGATTTTTTTCTTTTGGTGAGGAAGATTGTCCCTGAGCTAACATCTGTGCCAATTTTCCTCTATTTTGTATGTAGGATGCCACCACAGCATGGCTTGCTGAGCAGTGTATAGGTCCACACCCAGGATCCAAAGCTGCAAACCCTGGGCCGCTGAAGCGGAATGTGCGAACTTAACCACTATGTCACCGGGCTGGCCCCCCCTTAGAAATATTTTAATAATCATGTCTTTTTTTGATTATTACCTATCTTAGTGGAGGCCTTTTCGCATTTGTTTTTTCAATTGTTTTTTTGTATTCTGTTCCCTTTTTATAGCATCCTGTTTTTGTTTCATGGATGTACTATACTCCTAACAATCTGAAGCTATTAACTAGAGGGGCTTTCAAAAACTTTCTTCTACTCTCTGTTTCTGTGTCCTGCAAGTTTATTTTATTCCTGTTTGTTTGTTTGGTCCTCAAAACTCTGGTGATCCTTGCCTGACCGCTTACCCTTGAGGGTATAGCAATAAGAAGCTGATTGTAAGTTCTGTGTGCATGGCATGTATTATTGACTAGTGGGAGTCGCTATGGGATGATCTGGCTGGGCTGCATCTTAAAGAACCCCTGAAGTCAGAATTAAACTAATCATATTGGGGCCGGCCCAGTGGCACAGCAGTTAAGTTCACATGTTCTTATTCGGCAGCGCTGGGTTTGCCAGTTTGGATCCTGGGTGCAGACCTACACACTGCCTGGCAAGCCATGCTGTGGCAGGCATCCCACATATAAAGTAAAGGAAGATGAGCATGGATGTTAGCTCAGGGCCAAACTTCCTCAGCAAAAAAGAGGAGGACTGGTGGCAGATGTTAGCTCAGGCCTAATCTTACTCAAAAAAAAACCCCTAATATTATATGCACCTGTTGCACATGTGCAGAATAACTGTAACATGCTCACTTACTAGTTAGGCCAAAATCTCACCCTCTTCTCTTCCCTCCCTGAAACTCAAAAAGCTAATGACATCATTTTAGATATAGCATTTATAGCAATGAGTCATATTTGGCTGCGAATTGTAGTCAATATCTCAGAGAAAACTTGGCAAAACATCAACATCCCAGCTTCCTTCTATGAAGAGCTTCTCTATGAAGGTGGTTGTGCTTACTCTTCAGCTCTGCAATACAGACATTTCTTTGGTCTTTCTCTGTGTTCAGGAATTTTAAAAAATAATGTAACTCAGGGAATGTCAGTTTTAGCTTCTTGTACATATCTTAAATTTTCAAGAGTAAAATAAGGGCACAGTAAGTATAACTCAGGCAAGGTTGATTTGATTGTTTTGTACAAATCCCAAATCTTCCTGGATGTTGTAAGGACATGAAAATGTTCTTTCTCAGAAAGAATTAACAGAAAATCATTGGCCAAATCTCATTTTTCTTTTTTTCTTTTTTTCTAAAGATTTTATTTTCCCTTTTTCTCCCCAAAGCCCCCTGGTACATAGTTGTATATTTTCAGTTGTGGGTCCTTCTAGTTGTGGCATGTGGGACGCCGCCCCAACATGGCCTGACGAGCGGTGCCATGTCCACGCCCAGGATCCGAACTGATGAAACCCTGGGCCGCCGAAGCGGAGTGCCTGGACTTAACCATTTAGCCACAGGGCCAGCCCCTCATTTTTCTTCTTATGTTCTGGGGTTACAAACTACAGAAAAAACCTTTACACAGTCTCACTTAGGCTTGAAAATCATAAGCAGTTCTATAGAACGAGCTTCCCCTTCTACCATCACACAGCTGAAAGGGCCGCAGAGGCTGGAATTCTACTTTGTCGCGCCACCCTAAGTTCAAACACTGTAAAAACTGGGGCACTGCAGTATTGTGCAAAAATGAAATATGCTATTTTCCTCATGGATTTTAGCTGACTGCAAGGACAGGATTGAATTGACTGGTCCGGGACCTGAAAAATAAAGGCGATTTGACAGGGTATGTTTCAATCCATTTTCCTTAATTTATTTTAAATTTCTTGGAAGTAGTTTAACTCCTATTTATGGAAATGTCAAATGAAATAGCCAAAGATAACCAGATTGATTGAACAAATGGATTTCCATGTTTTTTGCACTGAGCAAGACTAAGAACACTTTTTCTATCATGGGTTCACAGGCAAAAAGAAAACAACTTAATTATTTGGGGGTTCTTTTGTATTTGAGAGACAAAACAAAAATTTCAATTCCTTTTTTAAAATGAGGAAAATCAGAAACAAAACCTTACTAAACCATGGAAATCATATTTTCCCCCACATTGTCCCCTCTAGATTTTCCTATTTCTGTCAAGACTATCATTTCTCCCCAAATTGAGCAGATTTGAAAGTCTGGGAGCCATCTCTTTGTCTCCCTTCCCCTTACCTCTCGACACCCTCATACTTCCCACCTTGTCTGCTCTTCCCGCTTGACTCATGTTATCAGTCACCAGGTCTCAGACTTTTATTCCCAAGTCCACCTTTCCATTTCCTCCAAACTATCTCAGCCTGAGTCCTCAGGCGCCTCCCAGCTAAGCGACTGCCCTTTGTCTCACTGCCTCCATTCTAGTTTTAGAGGAGTTTTGAGCTTATTTGCCTAGAGAGTCAGGCAGGTAAAGGAGTGAAATGAGCTGGGTGAGCACGGCCTGATTCAAAAGGGCAGGCTCTACTCAGCTCCAGCCAATTGTTGCTTCACCAGGGATGACGGGACAGTGTTGCTAGAAGTCCATCTTCCCATGAAAGGTCAGAGATCCCCAGAGTTTCCGTAGGTTCTCTCACTTCCCTCGGATTCCTGAGAATCCCAGGAACAAGAAGAGGGAGGTTTTGCACCTGGAAGGTGGGTTATGCAACGCACTGGGCTGGCCAGATCTCTCAATGCTTGTCATGTTCCCAGTCCCTGAAGCGGTCTTAAGTGGTTCCTTATAGATAAGTGCCTCACCACCCTGGGTCATCATCTTAGCCAGGAGCCACCCAGGAGAGGTCTAGTAGAAAGTTCTAGATGGCCAACAGGTACATTAAAAGAGTTCAACATCACTAATTATTAGAGAAATGCAAACCAAAATGACAATAAGATATCACCTCACACCCATTAGAATAGCTATAATTAACAAGACAAGAAATGACAAATATTGGAGAGGATGTGGAGAAAAAGGAACCCTCATACACTGCTGGTGGGAATGCAAACTGGTGCAGCCACTATGGAAAACAGTATGGAGATTTCTCAAAAAATTAAAAATAGAAATACCATATGATCCAGCTATTCCTTTTTTTCTTTTTGAGGAAGATTAGCCCTGAGCTAACATCTGCTGCCAATCCTCCTCTTTTTGCTGAGGAAGACTGGCCCTGAGCTAACATCTGTGCCCATCTTCCTCTACTTTATATGTGGGACGCCTAGCACAGCATGGCTTGCCACGAGGTACCATGTCCACACCCGTGATCCGAACCGGTGAACACCAGGCCACCGAAGCGGAACATGCACACTTAACCACTGCACCACCAGGCTGGCCCCCAGCTATTCCATTTCCGGGCATGTATCCAAAAAACATGAAAACAACAATTCAAAGAGATTTGTGCATCCCTATGTTCATTTGCAGCATTATTCACAACAGCCAAGATATGGAAGCAAACCAAATGCCCATCCACGGAAGAGAGGATAAAGAAGATGTGGTGTATATATACATACAATGGAATACAACTCAGCCATAAAAAAGACAAAATCAGGGGCCAGCTTTGTGGTGTAGTGGTTAAGTTCATGCATTCCGCTTCAGCAGCCCAGGATACACCAGTTCAGATCGTGGGCGCAAACCTAGACACCACTCATCAAGCCATGCTGTGGCAGCATCCCATAGAGGAACTAGAAGGACTTACAACTAGGATATACAACTATGTACTGAGACTTTGGGGAGAAAAAAAAAGATAAGATCACTCCCTTTGCAAAAACATGGATGGACCTTGAAGGTATTATGTTAAGTGAAATAAGTCAGACAGAGAAAGACAAATACCATATGATTTCACTCATATGTGGGAGATAAACACACAGATAAGAAGAACAGATTGATGGCTACCAGAGGAGAAGGGGGTAGACGAAGGGTGAAAGGGGTAAAGGGGCACATATGTATGGTGATGGATAAAAACTAGACTATTGGTGGTGAACACGATGCAGCCTATACAGAAACTGAAATATAATAATGTACACCTGAAATTTATACAATGTTATAAGCCAATATGACCTCAATTTAAAAAAAAAGAGAGAGAAGACCAGCTCTGGTGGCCTAGTGGTTAAATTTGTTGCACTCTGTTTCGGCGACTTTGGTTTGGTTCCTGGGCGTGGACATACGCCACTTGTCTCTTAGTGGCCATGCTCTGGTGGTGGCTCACATATGAAAAGAGGAAGATTGGCAACAGAAGTTAGCTCAGGGCAAATCTTCCTCAGCAAAAAACCCCCCCAAAAACCAAAAAACCAAATCTGTTTGGGGCTGGTCCAGTGGCGTCATCGTTAAGTTCACATGCTCCGCTTTGGTGGCCTGGGGTTCACAAGTTCGGATCCTGGGTGCGGACCTATACACCACTCACCGAGCCATGCTGTGGTGGCATTCCATGTGCAAAATAGAGGAAGACTGGCATGGATGTTAGCTCAGGGCCAGTCTTCCTCACCAAAAAAAAAGAAAGTTCTGTTGAACCAGGATGATGGCGATGAATCAACCAATCATCCAGTCTGGACCAACCCAAACTAGACCAATCAGTTCCTCTCTCTCTGGAATTTGAACTTTAAATAAACAGTGAGGCAATGGTAGTGATAGTGCAAGTGGAAATACACAAAAAGCACAAGCAGAAAGAGTGGCTGAATCATGGGAATGCCAGAGTAAGGATCAACAAACATCTTCTGCTAAGGAGTGACAAAATAACCTGGTAACTAGGATTGCACTGGATCCTGAATAAATTTTGAGTTTCCAAACTTCATTCCAGGTCTATTAGGCACTATACTGTAATTCCTGTTCCTCCCATGAGTTCTGGGTAGGAAGCTTTTCCTGGGATCTTAGGAGGCCTGGTGTAGGGTCAATCTTCTTGCCTTCCTTATGTGTATGTGTATATATCCTTAAAAAAATCCCATTCCTTTAGGTAATCTGAGTGAATCCTTGCAAAGAAAAAAACCTAACAATGCATACAATGCTCTTTCTTGCTTTTTTTCCCAAAGAGGTAATTTTACTCAAAACTTTGTCATTGTAAAATGCTTGTCCCAACTGCTTCTCTTCTGTGGTCCCCTGCCCTTGTCTATTTGTTTTGATGTAGAAAATTGTTCTGGAATACTTATTAATAACACTAATTACTTGAGTAAAAGTACATCAATGAGTCAATCAAAATGTGCCAATATTCTACAGGGCGCAGTCTGTCACACATACAAAAATGGCATTAAGTTTTTGATGATTGGATCTTGAGTAGTTGCAAGTAGGGATGGACCTGGACGTCCCAAGTTTTACAAAGAACTAAATTATGAGAAAAACAGTCACTCTCCAGAGTTACAAAACACTCTGGAGAAGGAATTATACTTCAATTCCATGCTCTGAATATTTAAGGAAGGGGAGATGAAATAAGGATGATGATGAGAACAGTAGAAAAAAATTAAAAGATAAAAAGGGGAGAAAGACATGAGAGACAAAGTGGAAGGTAAGACATTAAGGTTAGTGACATGATTACAGAAATGATGAGTGATGAGACATAGAAAGATTACATGTCAGCACAAGTGCATTGTGGGGGAGGGTTTGAAAATTTACGATTATGTTGGGAAGAAAACTAAAAATTCTTTTTACAATGGAATAAATGTTTCAAATGTCTTCGTAGTATTAGAATTAAATTAGAATTTAAAAAATCAATGTAGACTCATAATTTTAAAAAGAGATGTCTTCCAATTTTCCCCAAAAATTAACCTAGCAGTGATGTTTTCCTAATCCCAATCTGTACTCATGGGGAACAATCTGATATTCATCCCTGATGCCCAGATTGTGCCATTAATATTTTTCTTCATTTAAAGGAAGTAAGCTTCCTTATAAAATAGCTCACTCCATGTTTTGGGTCAGAGAAAGACGAAGATAATCTGAAACATCTTATGTATATAAAATCAGGAATGTTTTAAGAAACTGGAGAAGTGCTGAAGAGACAACAGAATCATCTTAAAAGGCCTTTCACTGGGCAAGCTCTAAAGAACTGAGCAAAAAGGGAAGATAATCATAGATAATTGAAGCTATGTTAATCTATGAAAGTTCATAACGCTTCTCCAAAGGAAAAAGTTTACGATTGTAAAAGGCAGTTTGGCTATAAAAGATAGTGAATGTGATAACACAGATATGTTAATTTTTTAAAAGTTGAATAAATACAGAGAGATATATATGGGTTTCTAAAAACAAATCTAAAGCATATATTAGTTTATAAAGCACAGACTTGCCTTTTCGCTAATTGTGAAAGTAGGGAGGGATGAACAGAGGGAATTGGGAATCAGCCAACCAGTCCTGGAAAAAATATTAACCATACCAAGAACAGAAAGCAGTGCTCCACGACATTTGTCACACACAACGACCAGGAGGAAAGGAGATCCAGCATTTAGTCAGCACTGGGGTCGCAAAATGACAAAGTAGAAAGAGAATTAATTCAATAGTGTGTTTCAAGATGATGATTTGCCAAATGTCCTGAAGAAGATAGCTAATTATGTAGACTTGATCTTGTCTCATGAAAGATGAAACCTTACAATGGCCCTATTAATTATAACAAACGAAACAAAATTGGTTTGTAAAAATGAACAGTCTAGGTCAACATATAATGATAAGATGTAAGGTGGCCAAACGAAAGTTCAAAAATACACTATTTCAGGAGAGGCATTAGGTTGCATTCTGTGAACAGCAAGGAATTAAAAAATTTTATCAATGTGTAATAGGAGAGCAAGCCAGAAGGCACAACCAGGCCTGTGACCCAACTGAGATTCAAATGGTTGAAACCTCAGCTGGTCTAAATAACATGCTTTTTCTTTTAGTTTTATATCTCAGATGAAATAGAATCAAATATCCATAATATTATTGTACCCCATGACAGCCACTAGTCCTTTTGACACCTTTGTACCAATGAGAAAAGACATCCCTTCCTCCAGGCGGCCCCAAGCCCCTGGGTAGATGGCTTTAAGGGGTGAGGCAGAGCTGTATTTCAACTCTGCTCTCCCCTTCGGCCAGGCACCCTGTGCAATGCACAACCCCCACAGGCCTGCTGTCCCCTTAGGAAGGTTTAAGAAATAACCATACAGTAAAATTATTGCAACCCAGAAAGGTATAAGTATAGGGGTAACGAAGACATTAATTTCAACCTTTGGTAATAACACTTCAGAAGCAATTAAAATATCAGAATAAATTTTTGTCATTACTGTGAAAATTCGTGCATATTTTGCTTGCTTTTAAATATAAACCTTACAATTTTAATTAAACTTTTCAGAATTTGTTGATAAAGTTTGTGATCAGTGCTTAAATGCCAGGGAAATTTTTATTTGTTAAGTTTAAACATTTTGATTTCCTGGTTGTGTTCAACATTTAGAGGAATATTATTTCATAGATTTGACAGATTAATAATTTGAGCATTAAGCAAAATATATATTGGAGTAAGTGTTCCTCTTTTCACACAGGTGTCCCTGAGAGCTTAGACATTTAAGATCTAAGTGACAATAGGTAGAGGAAATGGAAATAAAGTCATAGTGAGGGTGGAAGAAAGACGTTCAGAGCAGGAGGAGAGAAAGGTGATATTCAAGGTAAGACAGGGAGAGAAAGGAGAGGAGTAGAGGAATCTGGAGGGCTCTGGAGTGTTAATGCAGGTAAACCGCTTATTTCACCCAGGGCCTTCACTTCTTTTCTCTGCTCTTTAATACCTGGCTTACTTTTCAACTGTTTATTTTGAAAAAAAAAAAAACAAACCTCCTCTAAAGAAACTGTTGACTTAACAAAAAATAAAACCAAGACATGTGCTGGAAGAAAAGCCTTCAAGAACCCTGAGAGTCCTCCCAAGATTTACCCTTGGAATGTCCTGCTATGTCCATGATTGGCCCTTTGGGCCCGGACAAGAGCATCTGACCTTCTCCTTTATATCATATAGCACAGATGAAACCGGGTTTGAGTATTACAATTAGATTTTACTAAACACTAAGGCTCTGTAGGAAGTATACACACAGAGTAACATGAAATCCAGTGATCTGGAGTATAAAACCTGGATAGTTCTCTTCTGGTGGTCCCTTCCAGCTCCCAGTCTCTTAGTGGTGGGCAGCATCTTTGCACCCATCACCCAGATGGCCACAGCTGCAAGGCTACCTTTCTCACAGTACAGAATCCAGGGTCTAACATGAGGCCTACTCTTCAGGCCTCAAAGGATAAGCTACATATCACACAGTAACTCCAACATTCACCCAACAGAGAAACACACACAGTAATAGGTGTCCTTCATCAAAGGCCCCACTGAACTACCAACGAGCAGCGCAGCCCCGGGAGGGTAAATCATTCCCCAGGACGGTGTGATATTACCCCCAGATAAAGTCAAACTTTAGGCCTTGGGATATGGTGAAAAGAGCACCGGACTAGGCATTAGGAGTTCAAGTGGTTTAGTGCGGGACTCACGGCGTGACCCTCAGGCAAGTTACTTTATCTTTAGAGGCTTTATTTACATGATATGTAAATAGAACCTATCTCTATCTATTTTAAAGGATTACAGTAATAATGAGATAACAAAGAAGTGCTTTGAAAAAGCAGAAACTCTTACAAAAAGAAAAGAATAAATCACCTCATTCCAGAGGTTCCATAATCTTTGCCTGCTCTTCTGCAATTCTCGCCAGGCCATTCTCCTCAACGGATCTTAAACTCGGCATCATTTGCTGACCTGAGGATTTAAATTAAAGGCTAAGATCTCTTACAGCTCTGGAAGTATATAAGTCCCATTCATCCAATGATCATGAACACCTACTATGTATTGTGTTGGAAACACAAAAATGAGTAAAATCCAGGGGCTGGCCCCGTGGCCGAGTGGTTAAGTTCATGCGCTCCGCTGCAGGCGGCCCAGTGTTTCGTTGGTTTGAATCCTGGGCGCGGACATGGCACTGCTCATCAAGCCACGCTGAGGCGGCATCCCGCATGCCACAACTAGAAGGACCCACAATAAAGAAT
The DNA here is from genome assembly GCF_041296235.1 of Equus asinus. NCBI lineage: Eukaryota > Metazoa > Chordata > Mammalia > Perissodactyla > Equidae > Equus > Equus asinus. The sequence continues at coordinate 27,479,190 of NC_091813.1, forward strand.
ATACAACTATGTACCAGGGGGCTTTGGGGGGTAAAAAAATAAAATCTTCAAAAAAAAAAATGAGTAAAATCCAGCAAAAATGATAAAATTCAGACATCAATAATGATGGAATGTAGTATTAAAAGTTTATGTAAAGTTATTGGGAAGCATTATTCTGGATAATCCCTCTGTTCAACTTTGTTAGCAAGCATAAAACACTTATCAAGTACTACAGAGCTGAAAAGGATTGGTTAGAAGCTGTGAGGATACAGAAATTTCTAAAAACCTACCATTTAGTGTGGCAGCTAGTATTCTGGATGATGGTAAAACTTCGGTCTTGCCAGACCTGGAGTAGAGTTCAAATTCTGCTATTAACTTACTGTACGATGTTTAAGAAGTACTTTTTTGACTCTCTAAGCCTGTTTCCTTTCCCTAAAATGGGGATAAAATACAGTACCTAGTCCTTAGGGTTGTTGTGAGGTTCAAATGAGACAATTTATATAAAGAACAGTTCCTGGCAGGTAAGTGCTTGATAAACAGCCACAGTTCTTTTCATGTGTGAGCACAGTGTAGGGAGATGACAAGAGTGAGATTTCTATCAACACACAGCTAGCAAAATACTCCGTATGTTGCAGAGCTGTTTCACTTTCTCCCTTCGAGTCTCCTCCTCTGCTTCCTCCTTAGTTATCAGACACCGTTTTGCGATCCCAAAGTCTCACAGTCCTTCAAGTATGAAAGCTGTAGCATTTCCAATGCCCAGTCACGGGTTTATGGAGAACTTTTTGTGTATTAAAGGGCCAATTTCAATCAATAAGTCATTCCATTCTTCCTCTGATTACTACGGCTAATGAGCAGCGCTGACCTGAGTACATGATAAAAATGTGAGCCACACTTCATCAAATATAATTTAAACGTGGACTGCTTTTCTTCAAGACAGCTAGGAGTGAAATCCCTATAACGTACTTCGAAATCTCAAAAAAGCCCAATGATTAATAATGTTGGGCTTGAGATAAAACAGATACTTCCCCAAGGTCAGTGGCCGAGGAGGCATCAGTGGCCTTGACGCTTCCTGATTCTTTCTCCATCCCGCACCCCACCTCCACTCCCAAGTTCAGCCTAGATCTACCAGTCTGACCACTACCTTCAGGGCGAGGTGCTGGGGCGAGGAAGGCGAGGGGTGGGGGAGGCGGGCAGAAACGGAACTTCATTGTTCGCGGGACCGACTCTTCCCGAAAGAGCCCGTTGGCGGCGCCTGCGCAGTGCGCGCTCTTTGTGCCGGGCTGCAGCAAGCTACTTGTTTGTGTGTCTCTCTCGGAGGCGGTGGAGGCGGAGCCGGCGGGGCGTGGCCTGCTGCGCCGCACGCCGATTGGGCTTTCGCAGGGAGGTGGGTGGGCGCAGGGCGGGGCTTCTGATAACAACACTCGGAGCGGGGGCTGAGGCTATTTGTTGCTGCGCCGCCACCGCCCGAGCCATGGTCCGCGCTCCTCTCGGGCTCTCCTAGCAGCAGCCGCCGCCGCCCTGTGCTCTCCGGCTTCACTTCCTCCTTCTTTTCCTGCTGGGCCACTTTCCTCCTGGCGCTATGACCGTCGTTTCCGTCCCGCAGCGGGAGCCGCTTGTCCTGGGCGGCCGCCTTGCGCCCCTGGGCTTTTCCGCCCGCGGTTACTTCGGGGCTCTTCCGATGGTGACCACGGCTCCGCCGGCTCTACCCCGGATCCCGGATCCCCGGGCACTGCCCCCCACCCTCTTCCTCCCTCACTTCCTAGGGGGCGACGGTCCCTGTCTGACCCCTCAGCCTCGCGCCCCAGCACCGCTGCCCAACTGCAGCCTCGCCGCGGCGGGGGGCCCCCCACGGGCAGCGCCAAAGAAGCGGCGCAAGAAGAAGGTACGGGCCAGCCCGGCGGGGCAGCTGCCCAGCCGCTTCCACCAGTACCAGCAGCACCGGCCGAGCCTGGAGGGCGGGCGGAGCCCCGCGACGGGCCAGAGCGCAGCGCAGGAGGTCCCGGAGCAGGCCGCCGCCTCGGGCCCGGCGACCGCAAACCCCCCTGAGGAAGCGAGCCCCTTCGCCGGCCCGCTGCCGCCCGCCGCGCCCGGCCAGCCCTCTTTCAGAAGAGAGGTAAGGGCTCGAGGGGGCCTGGGGCGGTCGGAGAGGTCCGGCTTGGGACGGCGCCGCGGGCTCTGAGGTCGGGGCCCAGCCTTGAGGGGCCGGGGGAGGGCCGGGGCGGCCGGGGCGAGGGGCGGCTGTTTACTCGGGAGGGAAGTTTCCGTGACGCCCGCTCTGTTCTTGCTGGGGGAGGGGAGGCATGCGCTGGCGCCGCTGATTGGCTCCCGGGAAGCAGCCAATGAGAGACGCCGCTGCGCCCCAGCAACAGCCCCGATTTAGAAAGCTGGCGGCGTTCCAGGGGGTTTCGGCGTTCCGGGCGCGCGGTGGGCTGGGGGAGGGCCGGGGCCCGCGGGAGGCTGACGTCAGCGCGCTACGTGCGGAGCGCTCCGGCGCCCATGAAGGAGGCGAGGCCGGCTGGGGGCCCTCGCGGCTCCCGGGCGGTTGGGGGCTGCCCGCTCTCCCGTGGGTGCGCAGTGGGCCGGAGCGGTTCGCTTCCGATTGGTTTGCTCCCCGCCGAGGCGTGAGGCCCCCCGGGCGCCCCCCTGTCCCGCTGGGCGCTGCCCCTCGCCGGGCGCCCTGCTTGGCCGTACTTTCCGCTTTGAAAGTTGGCGGGGGCGGCGGCCGCGTTCGTGCCTCTCTGGAGCCGTAGGTTTTGTGTGCTCGTCTGGGAGAGGGACGGACTTCCTTGTCCGGACAGCCCGCGCTGGGTACTCCGCCGCGCTTTCGGAGTGGAAGGCAGTTTTCTCACTGCTGTCCAGAGTGATGAAGTTCTCGAAAGAAAAGTTATCAGCTGAATCGAGCTTATGCTGCCCGCTTGCCATGCTGATGGACTCATAACATTGATTAAAACAAACGGGATTAAATCGCTGAGATGATTTGAAATTAAAGTAACCTTCATATCAAAATAAAACATTTTGTTGACTTTTAATTTCAGAGAGGTTTACATAATAGTGAAATGAAAATAAGTTACCGCCATTCCTTGAAAGGATGTTGGGCTGAGGTGTGTGCAGCGTACTGAGCTGTGCCCTGGGAAGAAGTTCACTTTGTCCGCCGTGATTCCTTCTCTTAGATTCCTTTTGTTTTAAAATTCCATGGCTCTGAAATATTAATGAGGATCTGAAAGCGAACTTTGTCGTTATTGCTTCCTGGGCAATAAGTAAGATTGCTTCCTGTTCTAGAAGGGCATTAAAACCAGGGAGCTCTGGGCAGTTAGGCTTGTGGACATGGAATGTGCTCCGGCTGTGTGTTGGTGCCCTGCTTTCCTCCCGGTTACTTCTTAGTGTTGGAACGAGCGAGCGGTCGAATGGTTACCTCCTTCCCTCCGGCTGCCTGCGGGGATCGCTTGAGTTAGCAAAGCTCTTGAAGCACTTGTTAAGCTAGAAAGTAGGGGACAGGCGGGACCCATTTTTTTCTGATTATGTGTTTGTTGTAAGTATGTCTAACTGGAAAAGATAAAAAGTGATAAGTATTTTAGTATTTAGATTTTTATTTTAGTATATAAGTTTCTGAAAAATTTTGTTTGTAGAAGCTTGGAGATAGGTTTTTCTGTGTAGACTTAGTAACCATTATCAAAACACTTGTTTACTTAAAATCTAGCTCCTGCTAATCAAATTTGTATTTATTCTGAAATAATTTTGAAGGTATCTGTCTAAAAGGCAAAGAATGTATTTATTAACATAGTTTTTATTTTTATGCAACCAACCAGAATAAAAGCATTTGAAAATTTTTTTTATTTTTTTCCTTTTTCTTCCCAAAGATCCTCGGTACATAGTTGTATATTCTTCGTTGTGGGTCCTTCTAGTTGTGGCATGTGGGACACCGCCTCAGCGTGGTCTGATGAGCAGTGCCATGTCTGCGCCCAGGATTCGAACCAACGAAACCCTGGGCCGCCAGCAGCGGAGCGCGCGAACTTAACTGCTCGGCCACGGGGCCAGCCCCTGAAAATTTCTCTTGACAACATCTTACTGTAAAAACACTGAGCTTTGTCAGTGTTTGGAGGTTGGCATAGGTGTTTGGAAGATAGCTCATTACTCTTATAGGTATAGAAAGATGAACTTGGGGTTACTTTGGGTTTTTTCCTTTGACATTTTAGAACTGGCTCGTACATGGCATACTGCTAACAGTGGTGATGAACTGGATTTTTAGTGGTAAACAAAATGTGTCTATTTGGACATCCAGTGATAAGTGCAGCAAGCACATACTTCATCAAGACAGTGCACTAAAGTCCAGGGGAACTTTCTAAAAGAAAATATATTAGATATGTGGTATGAGGTTCATGACTGATTTTTATCATGAGACTGTATTCATTTTTATATTCCTTGTCTTTGTAGGTTTTAAAATCAAAGATGGGAAAATCGGAGAAAATTGCCATTCCCCACGGCCAGCTTGTTCATGGTATACACTTGTGTGAACAACCAAAGATAAACAGACAGAAAAGCAAATATAACTTACCACTAACCAAGATCACCTCTGCAAAAAGAAATGAACATAACTTTTGGCAGGATTCTGTTTCGTCTGATATAATTCAGAAGCAGGAAAAAAAGCCTTTTAAAAATACTGAGAACATTAAAAATATGCATTTGAAGAAATCAGCATTTCTCACTGAAGTGAGCCAGAAGGAAAATTATGCTGGGGCAAAGTTTAGCGATCCGCCTTCTCCTAGTGTTCTTCCAAAGCCTCCTAGTCACTGGATGGGGAGCACGATTGAAAATTCCAACCAAAATAGGGAGCTGATGGCAGTACACTTAAAAACTCTCCTAAAAGTGCAAACTTAGATCTCAATTTCAGTATGTCTGTAAAACATAGTTTTTCCAAAATCCCTGGACTCTTGAAAATTGGTACAGAAATGGAAATTTGCCTTGTTGCAACGTACAAGTGCAAAAGATGAGTTTAAAAAATTACAAACAGCTTGTATTATATTTTATATTTTGTAAATACTGTATACCATGTATTATGTGTATATTGTTCATACTTGAGAGGTACATTATAGTTTTGTTATGAAAGTATGTATTTTGCCCTGCCCAAATGGTAGGTGTTTTGTATATATACAATGGAGAAATTTTAAGTGTGTGCTAAGGCACACGGAAGACCAATTTATTTGCACAAGGTACTGAGATCTTTTTTTCAAGAAACAGCTGTTGAATCTCAAGGTGAAGATCTAAATGTGAACAGTTTACTAATGCACTACTGAAGTTTCAATCTGTGGCACAATCATTGTAAACATGGGATTTGTCTGTGTTTCTCTAAATTGATTTCTGCCTTCTAATCTGTGATTACTGGAAAACTCCTCTTCCCATTTTTACCAAGCTTAATTTCTGGCTTTTGGTTTATATCCATTATTCAAATTTAAAATACCTCTAATTTTAATGCCAACAAAATTGGTTGTAATCAAATTTTTAAATAATAATAATTTGGCCCCCCCCCTTTTAAACTAGTCTTGACTCTTTGTGTGTGACTTTTTCATGTTTGAATGTGTGACATGGAGATGGATTTTAACTCCATTTTACTGGCTAAATGTCTTTGGCTTTCTACTAATCGCCCATCTTCCCTCTGAAATTAGAGGGTGCAATAATTTAACACTACTACCTCTAATGGGAGGAATTCCCTATCTTACAAATGGAAATGGTTATGGTCTAAAGTAAAGCTCATTAGTTAATAGCTTAGAGTATATTTTTATATATGGACCGTTTCATAAAGTACCATTTGACTTATACCATATGTTTTCAGCAAAAAAAAAAAAAAGACACTTGTTTTACTAAATTTATATTGATACTGAATGGCAGTATTTGAACCAAAGCAAGGATAATTGATGTTAAAATAGTGGATGGAGATTTTAGATATGACAGCTTATGTATTTTTGCTTTGAAATTCAAACTTTGTTCTATTTAATAGTATATTTATGTGGTCTATTCCAATAAGAAATACTAAAATGCAATTTTCCTTACATGGTTTTTAGTTACATTATGCAAAGCTAAAGTTTATCTCAACAAAAAGGAAGAAAATTTTCTGAGTAATTGGGCAATACTTACACATGTGAAAAGGAAAAGGGTCTTAAGAGGGTAGATGTATGATTCTATAAGGTGGACTAGATGGGAAAGGTGCTACCATCCTTCTGAGAAAAAGGGAGAGGAGTCGTGTACCATCTGGCTCACACAGGAGGGGAGGAAGAGAGGTAACTGGCTGTACGAGAGTGCGGGGTGGTGCACAAGGTGCGCAGCCTTGCTTAGAATCACTCTTGGTGAACAGTGCCAGGAGGATGTGTTAACTTGCATTAGCCACAGAATGAGAATTACTAATAGATGTGCTGTCTTGTATATGCAGCTCAATACGGATCCAGCCAACCATTATTCCTTGACACTGGCTATAACATGTGCTTTGTTCTTATATGTATGTAGAGAAAACTATACTTTGTTATTACATATAGGTATATATGTAGCTGGCTTTAAAAAATGCATTTAGAGAAACTGAAGTCGTAATAAAATATAGGTGAGCTTTCAACCTTGCAAAAGTTAGACTTTCCAAGAGAAGTATTAACACACTGGTAAAGACAATGGTTAAATTTTTTAAAGGAATAACATAAGGAAATAGATAATAATATAAAGTAGTAATAGTATTTATAGTTTGAAGGGTGAACAAAATTGGTTGAATTAGACTACAGATATATTTAGTGAAAAGGTATTAAATTTAAAAGTCAAGTCGTTTTGTTGTTACAGTGAAATACTATTTGGCAGCCTGTCTTGGTCTCTTCGGGCTGCTTGTGAACTTTGCTCACAGTTCTGGAGGTTGGGAAGTGTGAGATAAAGGCGCCAGCAGGTGTGGTGTCTGGTGAGAGCCCACTTTGTGGTTCATAGGTGGTGTGTTTTTGCTGTGTCCTTAGAGCACAGAAGGGGCGAGGGAGCTAATGGACTCCTGTTGTGAGGGCACACTAATCCCGTTCATGAGGGTTTTCCCCTCATGTCCTAATCACTTCCCAAAGGCTCCACCTCCTAATGCCATCACCTTGGGGTTAGGTTTTAACATAGGAATTCAGACCACGGTGCAGCCCAATTATTCAGCCAACTTTATTTTTCTCCTGTTGGAGTCTCTTGAAACATTTTCCCCAATGTTCTTGTAATGGTATTTGTTTGGTTTTGTGGGTATGTAAGGCAAACATTGTGTTTGCAGTGATCAGTTTCAGGCGTAGATTTTAACTAGCGGCCTGATAAAGGGGATTCATAATTGCGAAGGGGTGAAAGGTTTGTAAGTGTAGTATGTGAATGGAAAACATTACATGCAGTGGCAGTACATTATAGGACAAATACCAACATGCAGTTAGTATTACGCTGAAGATGCTTTTAGATACATCTGTGCAATTTGATACCAAGTTTATTTAACTCATACCAGTGATGGGGTGACGCTCAGAAGGACCAGCTTTTATTTGCATTAATCTTGGTGTTAAGTATTTTATTAGTGTCCTTGTGGGCAGATAAAGGAAAAAGAAGGTAATAAAAGACCAAATTACACTAATAAAAGATGGATAGGAGCCATTCTTTTTAAAGATAAAGGTTGTTTGTAAGTTAAAGTATAAATTTTAGGATGGTTTATATGGTTTGTAAGTTAAAAGACTAGAATGGAATAGGCAAGTAATCTACATTTTAGCCAGGCCTGGTGGTCTAGTGGTTAAGACTGGTTCACTTCCCTTTTAGGAAACCACACCACCAGTCTGTCAGTTGTCACACTGTGGCAGCTGCGTGTTGCTGTGATGCTGAAAGCTATGCCACGGGTATTTCAAATACAGCAGCGTCACCCAGGGTGGACAGGTTTCAGTGGAGCTCACAGACTAGAAAGGAGGACCTGGCCACCCACTTCGGAAAAAATTGGCTTTGAAAACCCTATGAATAGCAGCAGAGCACTGTCTAATGACAGCGCTGGAAGGAGAGAGGATGGTGGGAAAAGACTGGGCAGAGTTCCGCTCCGCTGTCGTAGGAGTCGGAGTCGGAGTCGACCACACAGGGTCTTAGAATTACATTTTATCAGGACCAGCAATCAGGCTTTTAGGCACAGTACTCTAATCATCCCTTTCCTTGACAATATTTTACTATGAAGCTGTACCACATGTAGGACTAGAATGAGATCAAGTCATGCTACACTTGGCGAAAACCACTTGTATTTCTTTTGCCTAGTACGTGATTTCAAACTCCCTAAAAACCCTCACAGTAGTTGCTTTTTGTGTTTACCTGCCTTCTTTAAAAGCCTTAACTCAACTTTTGCTGCTGAGAAGGAACAAGACCTTGTCCCCATCCCAGTGCTTCTGCCGCTCAGCACCAGGCCCCAGGATGGACCTGGAAAGGAGGGCACAACTGGCACCCACCCAAGACGGTGAAATTAGGATTGTGAGGAGCTGTGACTGGTGGATAGGCTAGACTCCTTGGACGCCCTCCCCCCCAGCATGTTCCCATCAAAGACAAGCATTTAGATGTCTGGGGGAGGGTTCGGGCTAGCCCCAGCTCAAAGCTACCCACCTCTGCCCTGTTCCTGGTTCTGCCAGTAGCAGTGCTAGGGAGAGAACCACGATTATTAAATGGTTTGAAGTTACAAACAAAGGGGGTGGGGGGGTGCTGGTTTGGGGACTAAGAAGGCCTTGAAGAAGTAGCACAAGGACAAACGTTGAGTTCCAGAAAGGGAGGTAAGGAATGTGAGGGTGTAAAGGAACTTCTGTTTGCTGTTGGCGTTTTGTGTGAGTCTCTGTCCCCGCTCAGAGATGCAGATACCTTCACAGACAGCTGGGAAGACGCATTTTAGAACTTCAGATCATCGTTCGAAAATTCCCTCAATTTGTAGTTACCAATTTTAGCTTTTTCTAATATGTTGTAAATATTAATACTGAGTCGGCTTAGATGAGTTCTGACATCTCTCCCAAATCTGACAGTCTGATTCCAAAAAATGGCTCATTCATGCACGGGTTTGATAACATTTCTGCATATGATTATAAAAATCCTAACAATGAAAGTAATACAGAGTTCCTGTCTTTTAGGTAAAAAAATTGCCTCAACCACTCCCACCCCCACTATGTTTGACATTTCTCAGTTCTTTTGTGTCATTTTTGAGCAGCATGTCTACAATTTAATGCGTGGGGGCTTCTGTGTGAGGTATGTTCAGGAAAGACAAGGAGAAAGGGCAGAGCTGAGGGTAATAGTACAGGTGAGTGGAGAAGAAATGATAAATGTAAAATACAAGCTGCATTCTCCTTCCGACAACCACAGATGCCTGCAGAGGTAAAAACGTGAAGCTGTCGTCTCCCAGAAGGCAGTGACTAGTTTTGGTGAGTAGGGATTGTCTAGTTGGGAATCTGACACCTGAGAAGTAGTGTTGAGTTGGGCCTTAAAATATTAATAATGTTTGACATGCAAAGAAAAGGAAAGTTGTCAGAGGTAAAAGTCTGAGCAGACAGTAGTGTGGAAAGTTGTAGGATGTCCAGTAGCTCAAGAGAAGTGCAACGGAAGGAAGAGTCAGTGTACTGAAAGCTCTACTGGGGTAATAACACAAAGGACCTTGAATGTCATGCTGGAGTTTCAACTTGATTCTCATAAGCATGGCAGAGCCATCAAGGGTTTAGGAGCAAGGGAAGGAGGCTCCTGCTTCGAAAAGAAAACTGGTGAAAATAAGAACAGCGTGCAAAGGGAAAGCTTGAGACAAGACCACTCACGGAGGATATTTCAGTTGCTTAAAAGAGAAAAGAGCCTAGGGACCCACCCGGTGGCGTAGCGATTAACACTCCACTTCAGCGGCCTGGGGTTGCCAGCCCAGATCCTGGGCGCAAACCACGCACCGCTTATCAAGCCGTGCTGTGGCAGGCATCTCATATTTAAAAGAGAGGAAGATGGGCACAGACGTTAGCTCAGGGCTAATCTTCCTCAAAAAAAAAAAAGGAAAAGAGCCTAAAGAACATTATCAGAGGGACTACAGAGGCAGAGGCATGGACTTATTTGGGAGATGTTTTGGAGGTAGGATTAAGAAGTGAGCAACTGAATGAAGAAGAGTTTTTAAGTTGAGCAATTAGGAAGATAAAACTAGCAATTAGGGAACTCTGGAAGGGAATCAGAATTACACAGATCATTTTGATTTGCATGTTGAACTTTGAGGTGCGTGTAGGGTATCCATGTGCGAATACACAGCAAGTAGACAGAAGACAGTTCAGGCCTAGAAGTCCAGCTTTGGTAATTGTGCACAGAAGCACTAATTAGAACGTGAAAATGGTACTGAAATACTCTGTCTTCCTACATCCTCTTTTGCCCTCCTAAGACTTAACACCTTTACCAATACTCTTGACCTCATCCTTTCTGACTCGTGTGTACTCTCAGCTTCATCTATGACAGTCAGTTAGTTGTTGAATTAGAACATATTTCCTCTGAAACAATGTTAGAAGGTGGTCAGTTGTCTACCTACCTGTAAAAGTCTGTTAACAGATGGTTCTAATTTAAATTGTGAATTCTGATACGAGGGCCTAGTTAGTGAAAAGGAGAAATAAAGTTGCCTTCTCTTTTCTTAGTCCAAGATTTGAAACACGTAAAACTGCTCTTTTATAATTCTATTTCTCTTTTTGTACATCTCCCATCTCCTATTGACCCTAATTGCTGATTATCCTTTTTTTAGAGTGTGGAAGGCCCCCAACTCCTGTGCCCTCTGTGCAGTTGATCCCTGCTTCAGGTTGAGGGAATCAAAGTATTTACTTATACTTTGGGATGAAAGGCTGACAGGCTCATCATCTTCCTGTATATAAACTTTTGAAGGCCAGTGCTGAACTGAGAACATTATAAAAGCACAGGCCTGCCTTGCTGAGCATGTGATCCCTGAGCAAACTCCTCCAAGTTGCTTTTTGTACTTTATTCCTTTCTCTCTTGAACCCATAAATCTTTCCAAAACTCCCTAATACAAGTTTTCAAATGGGGAAAGAGTATGTCTGTGTTGAGAGAAGAGATGGTGTAGGAGGCAGAATTGCACAAGCACAAATCATGTGTAATTCAGAAACTACTTGTTTTTAAATCTGAAAGGACACTTGAGAGTACATTTTATAGAATGTTATTTATAAATACATATAAAAATGTAACCTTTGAAACTTTCTTGAAAGTTTTAGATAGGATTCTCTGAAAGTATTGGGTGGATAGAGTTTTTTTAAGAGTTAGGGATAATCTATTTTATGCTTGAACTAAACCTTTGTTCTTTAAATCTCTTGGATTAGATTGTCTTGAATTAATCTCTGACAGTTTTCAGATGACGTTACTTTTCATATCCTTTGCCACTTTCTTGAAGGTCTAAAATAAATAAGCTAAAATGTGTAAGTAATCTTCCTAACACCCAGGAATTGTATTTGCCAAACTTAAACTTGTATTATAAAAACGCCAAATTGAATTACAATTTAAGATTTATAAAAGGTGTTGCGTTTACTGAGGGTTCATTGTTGAGATCTTAGAATTTAATTTCTAGAGTAGAGTTTACAGTAATGTTTCCTTAGTGGAGAACTGGTCACACGAATGCGAAGTTCCCTCTGTTAGAGGAATAGATTATCACAGATGACATGCATTAGTCGCTGAATTCAGTATAATGGGAGAAAGGGACAACACGGGAGAACTGGCAGAAGTAACCTACATGGATAATCAGATCACATTTCTCCAAGGAGCTGCGTGTTCTACTCAAGCACCATTTAATTAGAAGAGATCACCTATCCTGAACGTATAAAAATAGCTTAAGATGAAATGACGTTCTTAAACAATGATGATGAAAATACTTCATTTCTCTAGTCATTCACACAATAACTTTTACGCACGTGTAAGAAAGGATTCAGGAAAGTTAAGTACTTTTTCCTAGTCCAATACATAAGTAAGTGGCAGAAAAATATGTGGTATTTTACATCTGGTTGTAAAGATAACAGATACTAGTCATATATATATATATAGCTATTCCTAACTCATTATAGTCCCTTTATTCTAAGATTAAAGAGTAACTCAATTAGTTGGCAAAACCAAATTACAAATGTGTTCTTGGCAGTCTAGAATCTTAGAGAGGGGATGGCAGGTAGAAGATATTTCGATGATCTTTGACTATTTTCAACATGCAAATATTAGATTTAAATTGAACTCAAAATTGCTTTCTAACAGCAAGATCTTTAAACAGTAAGCTCTTTGTTAGTATACTTTCCGTGACAACATGGAATCATAGAGGGCTTCGGTTCTTCCTATCAAAACCTTAGAGAGATCTACAATTTGGGAGATCTTCTTGCTATAAAATAAGGGCTCTCAAAGGTCCCTTCCAAAGTTGAACAAAATTACCCTTACTCTTCAAATGATTAGGCATTTACTGCTCTCAAACTTTAGAATGAAAGGATTAATATCAAAGATTGGATGGCCCTTTTCCATCAGCCTTCCAAGGGTCCTAGTCACTGTGCATTCAGTCCAGTCTCCTTAACCAACTGTGTCTATTTCTTTTTTCTTTTTTTGGTGAGGAAGATTGGCCCTTGGCTAACATCTGTTGCCAATCTTCCTCTTTTTCCTTGAGGAAGATTGTCCCTGAGCTAACATCTGTGCCAGTCTTCCTCTGTTTTGTATGTGGGACACCACCAGGGCACAGCTGGACGAGCAGTGTGTATGTCTGCACCCGGGATCCCAACCCACAAACCCTGGGCTGCTGAAGTGGAGCATGAGAACTTAACCACTGTGCCATTGGGCTGGCCCCACGTCTATTTCTTAAGTTCCTGTAATCATCTGATGCTTGAGACCAGATCTGGAATTTCAAAATTAAAACAACAGAATTATGTTTATGAAAGATTCAACCAAGGTTTTCTGATTGGTCTTTAGCTAATTAGAATACCCCATTTATGAACATTGCAGTTTTCAAGATTTTACTATGTGTTGAATTCAAAATAACTGGGGAATAGATAGATGGAAATATATGCGATAAATATAATCTGTTAATTGTAGGATCTAGGTAGTTGGAATATGAATGTTCACTGTAAAATTATTTTCTTACTAAAGATTTCTATGATGTTAATAGAATTGGGGAAATTAAGGCTGCTTTACTAGTTCACTCCAACATTATACATAAGTTCAGTGTTTGCCAATAATTCTAAAAGCTCACTTACATGTGGCACATAGCACAAATAAGCTAATCTTTCGAGCTTGTAAACTTTGAACCTCTTGAATGTTTTTCTTGCACTTTCAAGTAGGGTGGTTTGTTGGTTATTAACACTTCTAAAACAATACAACTCTAGTCAATGACTGAAACACCAAAGCCATTGGAAGAGCTGAATCAGAGAAAGGATAATGTATTTAAGCACTGGCTTGTTTGGGAAATGTGACAGCTGACATTTAATGTTAACGTTGACATAAATGTTAATGATTGAAGAAGCTTTAATTAGCGGAGAATAAAGAGGTAGGTGGAGACTATAAAGGTTCTGAAGGGTATTTATAATAACTGCCCATGTCTTGAGAAGAAAGTTAAAGAAATTCAAGTGGAATAACTTGAACCTCAAGTAGTGAAGGAAATATGTGTCTGAGAGTCTCAAAAGGGGATGCTCAGGGGCTCATAGCACTGGTGACTAGGACGTAGAAGGGTAAGGCAGTATGCAACTCCTAACAGCTGGCTCCTACCCTCTAAACTTTCATACTGAATTAATACCAGTGGAGCTAACTGAAGGCTAAAAGCACTTAAAATGATTCCTTAAGTCATGTAGTTCCACTTTCCATGACATTCCATTCATTCATATGAAACACCGCCTTTGAGTCAAAGTAGATAAAGGGCGGACAAAGTGTGGTCAGGACACCTCTTAGAACATTAGTTATATTCGACTGCTGGCAGGCAGCTCAGAGCTCTGCACGAAGTGTTTTTCATATTTGAGGTATTTTAGAATAAAAATTTTTCATCCATCGTTTTTTAGTATTTATTTTTTTTGCTGAGGAAGATTAGTCCTGAGCTAACATCTGTACCAATTTTCCTCTGTTTTCTATGTGGGTCACTGCCACAGCATGGGGGATGAGTGGTGTAGGTCCATGCCAGGGATCTGAAGCCACAAACCCAAGCTGCTGAAGCACAGTGCACAGAAATTAACCTTTAGGCCGTGGGATGGCCCCAAGTGGTATTTTTTTTACAATCCCATTTAGTAGATTATATGCTAAGAACAGGGAATTATAAAGTATAAAACAATACCAAAAATGGTTAGACCTTTTATATATATATTAAAAACTGTAATGAATATAAACAAAACTAGACCATTAGTATTTCTAATTCAGCTACATTTAACATTTTAAGGCCAAAATTTTAATGTTTACTGACAATAATGAATGTTAATGCTTTTCTCTAAGGGTCTTATGAAATTATATAAATATTTCACAATGTGTTAAAATAAATTTAAATAAATCCCTTCTCATTTTTAAAATGTAAGATCGCCCAGAAGAGTCTGAACAGTTATATAGCTTATGTCAATTTTGAAAAGGTCTTTAACAGAATACTTTTTTCAAGTTGTAAAATATTACTACAAAGCAGATACTGCCTCACAGATGTAATAGTAATAGTTCTTAATCCCCTCTCCCAACAAATCAATTAAATTTTTCTTATTAAAAGAAATGTTATCACTTGCAGCTTTGAAGACTAGTTTATATTGAGATTTTTGTTGAAATTAAAGTCAATTTAACAGTATTTTAAGTCAGTACTATTAGGAGTAAGCTAAGAAAACTAGAATGTGGTTATTTCCTTGGAAAACAGGTGGTCACAGCAAAGAATTCTGGTCTTCCTCAATTTACCTCCATGAAGACATTTCTAAAAAGCATACAGTACTTGGGCATTTAGTTAATAGAATTATACTCCTAAATTAGAGAAGCAGGAATTTTGCTTCTGGTTTCAATGACACTTTTTCTGAGGAACTACTCATCCTACACAAGCTGTAACACACATAAGATCAAACAATAAGGAACATGCACTCAATCCATTTCTAGGACTGAGGACTGATTTCTGCCTGGGGATTCTCTCATCTGAAGAGACTGACCCTTTAAATTTTCTAGCAGCATTCTGAAAGAACCGGAAACTGGCATACAGCAAGATATTGATTTTAATTTGCAATCTATTTTCTAGCTTATAAACAGAAGTTGGTGTTTTGAATTATGTGAACCATATATATACTTAAAATCACATAGTACTTTTAAAAAATGGCAACCATCAACCCAGTGGGCATCCATCTATCTCTACAAGTTGATACTATTTCTTTTCGTAAGTTCAGAGTTGTGGTATACTCCTAGAATAAAGGATTCAAGAAAGACTAATCATATAATCATTTCCCCAAAAGAGAATAAAAATATTATACCATTTTTTGGGACAATATTGCTGATGGGGTACAATGGTCTATGTACTTTTATTAAATCTTTCTTCACATGATTCCTTTAAATAAATACTTGTCATTACTGTAAAGTACTGTTTTAACCTGAGAGAAGTTGAGTCAACCTGGAATATCTAGCACTTACATCAGGGAATATTGTATTTCTAAAAAGGGTTTTGACTTTCTTTATACTTAATTTTATTAACTTGGGGGGGGAGGGGTAAGGAGACATCTGTTGCCAATCTTCCTCTATTTTGTATGTGGGTCGCCGCCACAGCACAGCTTGATGAGTGGTGTGTAGGTCCACACCCAAGATTTGAACCAGCGAACCCCAGGTGCCAAAGCAGAGCAAACAAACTTAACCACTACACCACTGGGCAGCCCCTGTGAACATCTTTTTAAAGGTGTTCAAGATATAAATTTTCCAGAGGGCTTAAATCAACCTAGCAGACCAATGCCAGAGTTAATGCTCTGATCCTAAATACCCTATTTTCATCAAGGGAGTGATTCAGATGCTAGGGTGCATAATCCTCATTTAATACTTGAAAATGTTTTCTAATCAAATATATATGTTCTGACTCCAAAACCCATGTGTCTCACTGAACCACGGGTCCTTAAACTCTTGGGAGTCATGAACTTATCTGAAAATCTACAAGGCCTAAACCTGAGTCTTTGGTTCCGTGATGCCAAGATCCTCTGCAGGAGACCATGCTGCATAAGTAGCATATATTTATCTGTACAAGTACCTCAAATATTCTGCCACCCTGTTTGGAAAACCAATTTCATTTTAACTCTAAATAATAAATTACAACTTTTAATATAGTTTCGAAAAATTAAAGAAGTATTTCTAAATACTTCCTTTACACTCTGATGAATTTTGTCTCTTGCAATGGGATTAAAGGCAGAAATTATTTGTAATGCTTAGAATAGCTGTATCTCAAACACTACAAGTAATATATAAAGTCTTGAAATTAGTTAACAATTTATATTTAAAAATAAATGAGCCCAGTGGCACAACACTAAATCCTAGGCTCCAAACAAAACACTTAGTGTATCCCCTCATTATCTGTTTGCCCCTGCAAAACATCAGCTGCTGTACAGAAGTTATTTGTGTATTATTCATGAGTAAAAAGGAAACAAGCAGTTGTAGTGGCCATCTTTATTTCCTCTGACATTAACTTAGCGTCTATGATCCTGAATAAAGAGAGGTAACACCCCTAACACTAAACTTGGGAAGTACCTGAGTAAATACATTATCTTTAAAGGAAATGATGAGAGAGAGCTAAAACACTTGCTTTATTAACCAACCACCTTACCCTAAGTATCCTCTCTTAAATGGTCCAAGAAACAATTCTATAACAAAAGTGAACCCTAGAATAGAGATACCCAGGAGACAATTTTCCAGGGTACCAGCCCAACTGCCAATTTCCACTCACTCACTGAACCCATTTTCATTGAAGCCTATAATAATTTCTTTTCCTAATTCTGTTCTCTCCTTTCCCTCTAAGCATTACTTTAGTTTAGCATATATCTGTCAGACTTTTCTCTTCCAAAAAGAGCAGAGGAGTCAAGCAGAGGCTGTCTGGAGCCCAGCCACCCTCCAGTTCCAAAGTCTAATGGCTGTGTGACCTTGTGCGTGTCACTTAATCTCTCTGCATCTCATCTACAGCAGTATTTACCTCACAAACTTGTCAGGAATAAACAGATGAGTGAAAAATGTAAAACTCAGAGAGGAGTGCCAAGCACACAGTAAATGCTCAAATGAGTTTGAACTATTATCATTCCAGTTTTTCCATCCAACCCATTAGGTATCCTAAGCAGCCTGGAGATTACAATGGAAAAGCAAATCAGAAGTAAATCAAAGGAATAAGCATGTTCAGAAACCTTAGTAACTTTTTCTAAGATATGAGGATTAAATGTAAAGACACTATACTCAATTCCTAGTTAGTATCTGGAATGACTGCATATATGTGTGTGTGAACCCAAACATTTATTCAGAAAATATTAAAAATTATGATTAACGTTTGTCTTGCTTCCTTTGGACTATTCTTTAAATTTTCAATAGTGCCACATAACTTTATAACTAAATTTTATTACAGCTGAACAGTTCAAAGAGTTGTAATTTTGAAATAAATTTTGCTATGATTAGAGAAAAGTTGATTCAGAAAGTACAGTATACATGAAATTACGGTTCTTGTCCAATTATTACCGGCATATAAATTATTCTGTAAAGTTGTTTCTTACACGTAGGATCTAAAATGCAAGGAAAAATGGAATTTGTATTCAAAACAAATAGAAGCAACACTGGCTCCTATAAGCTAAACATATAAGACAGATCTTTTTCTTAAGCACTCTAGATACAAATATTAACTGTATGGGCTGAGAACTTCTCATTTTCAGTATAATTCAACAAGATACACAAGTAGAGCTCTACAAACATATCCCCTATAATAATCATATGCAAAACCATTTTATCACAAATACTACCAAAACCCTCTGAAAACATAAACTACAAACACATTTTTAATTCAGTTATAACAACTACAAAAGCAATAAATATCAATAAAGCTATTTGGTTTAAAAAAATGAAGGGCAGTGTAATGTAAATCTGAATACTGCAAAGTTGTTTGTTGAGGATGTAGTCTTGAGTTTCTTAATACAAGGTACTAAACACTCTTTCAAAAAGTAAGACTTACTCTATACAATTTAAAGTCTTGAGCTAGAACTCTAAAAAGAAAAAATTAAGCAGTAGATGAAAGGTAAGTATGTAGAAATAATGGTATAAAATATGATTTTTATACAAAATGTACACTCTTCAAATGTGTAAGGCTTAATATGAATATTTTTGGATTGTGAGTGTTGCACACATTTTTTAGAGAAGTATTCTCAAACAATTCAAAATTATTCTTCTTCTTTTTTGCTGAGGAAGATTCGCCCTGAGCTAACCTCCACTGCCAATCTTCCTCTTTTTGTATGTGAGCTGCCACCACAGCATGGCCACTGACAGACGAGTGGTACAGGTCCGTGGCGGGGAACCAAACCCAGGCCATGCCAAACTTAACCACTAGGCCATTGGGGCTGGCCCAAAATTCAGTATTTCTAAAATGTTTTGGATACTCTGAAGTGAATGAACATGGTACAGGATGCAATTTGATGTCAACTTATCTATACCATTCCACTAATAAAAATAAAACATTTTTTGAGCTCAGGAAAGAATGTATCTTTTGAATGCCTGATCTCTATATAAATTCTACTTTTAGGAATGTCATAATTTTGCAATATGAATTAATATCCACTATGAATTGGCCCGTGTTTAAACAGAAGACAAAAAAAGACACACAAGGTGTCAAATAGTTTAAGCCTGCCCTATGCAATTATACAGTCATAATTACTTTTTACATGAAAGTAAAGTGCTTTAAAGTAAAAAATATTTTTGTAAAAGGTATTATTAAGTTTCCTAATACTTAATATCCAAATAGAATTTTCTAAATTAGTTCCATTTTACCCATTTCCTTTGAAAAGTACCCTTCTGCCACAATGTAAACAAAAAATGGTCCATAAAATGGTGACATTAGACACATCATAATTTGTGGTGTGGGCCCTTAAACTGAGACCAAATCTTTATTAATCCAAAGCTAGAGAGATTTTATTTCTTGCACATGCCCAAAGTAACTAATATCAACTCACATTTTCTGTAAGCCTTGAAGAATTTTTATTTAACATAATGAGAGGTTTAATAACTTATATGAAAGACTATGTAGCGCTCTTTTGTTCTGTTCACCAACTGTTTTTATGACGATAACTCCGAGATCTTGAATGTGATCGAAAGTGAGAATGTTTTGCTGTCTGTGCTTTAGTTTCAGAATTGGTATACCCTTTGGGAGATTTACATGGGGATCTTGCTATGGAGTCAGAATGTCTTCCATGTGATCTTGATTTTGTTCCTGAGCTAGTCTGCTTTTGAGGTGAACTTGACTGTGATTTTCCTATGGACTTGGACCTTTTTTGTAAGGACTTTGACCTTGACCGTCCTCTAGAACCAGAATTCCTTCTTGGAGTTCTTGACTGCCTTGCTGAGGTAGAACGCCTTGGTAGTGATTTGGAGCGAGATTTAGACTGGCTGTAAGAAAATCGCCTGTGTCGAGACCTGCAAACATCCATAATGTTAGAGTATATATTTCACACAAAAACAGTTAATAGGTTAGAAAACAACACTTCCAGGAACTTACATACTTAACATATCATCAGTTAAGTTTTTACGGACTAAGTTAAAAGAAAGAATTCTAATTTTATTATTCATGCTTTGGTTCAAACATAAGTAATAAGTTTGTAGTATATGTTATACTAGAATATTCAACCAAAAGATTTTTACTTTGCTAGACATATCTTATGATATAGGTCAGCTGTGAAAAATGCCCTGCATATTTAGGCTGTTACATAACTCCTAAGAGGTATGAAAATCTGAAGGAAAAAGAAAAAAGAGAGAAAAAAATTATTTAAAGTTTATCAAATAATGCTTATAAAAACAAAAACCTAGATGCAGCACTTCTGAATCCTGCCATGATAGAGCAGCCTGTACCAGACTAACCTTCCCATAGAAAACAGCTACATAAAAAAGCTAGATAACGTTTATTTAAAAAACTGTTTGAAGGCACTGGAGAATAACCAACACAAGCAGAACTTGAGGGGTTAAAAGCTATGGTTCTTTTACTAAGCATGTTTTCCAAATGCCAGCATGGGAGAACTGAGCCCAACCAGAAAACGGCTATTTGAATAAGCTGAAGAGACAGAGGGCTACCAGATTAGCTGGGACTTGAGAGGCAAAATCCCAGAGATGACGGAATTGTAAACAAAAAAAAACAACCCTAAAAACTGCCTACGAATACTCCTCAGGTCACTGGCCATCTTCTAAGCTGTGCATGCAGAGGATGAGACTCCAAGAGATCAGCAAAAAACAGCAGCTGGAAGATTCAAGAACTGAGCTGAAATCTGATCAGACACACAGTGCTGGGGAGAAATGCTAGAGGTCAACCTCCAAAAGGTCAAGGAGCCTTAGTAACAACCAAGCTTTCAATTAAGAACCCAAAAGGGCCATATCCTACAGCTAAGAGCCATGCCTTAGGAGTAAGAGTAAAGCTGACTTGGATCAGCCTTAACAAGGTCTCAAACCAAGTCCCTACAGGACCAAGGTGACCTGCCAATACTCTGCCTACCAGAAGAAGACAACTTTCTTTGGAGAATATCATCCAAGGCCTTTGTAATTTTTCATCGACAACGTCCACGTACATCCATTACAAAAATTATGAGGTATGTGAAAAATAGGCAAGTGACTAAAAACTAAGGAAAATAAAAGACTAACAGATCCAAAGTAATTTGGCTATTGGTGTTATCCAGACAGAATTTAAAAACTTAGTAGGACTAGTATGTTCAAGAAAATAAGAGGAAAAGATAGACAAAACAGATGAAAAAGATGGAGAATTTCAACAGAATATTGGAATCTATAAAAAGAAACAAATGGAGAGCCAGCCCTGATGGCCTAGTGGTTAAAGTTTGGCACAGTCCACTTCAGCAGCCCAGCTTCGGTTCCCAGGTGCGGAACCACACCACTCATCTGTCAGTAGCCATGCTGTGGCAGTGGCTCACAGAAGAACCAGAAGGACTCACAACTAGAATATACAACTATGTACTGGGGCTTTGGGGAGGGGGAAAAAAAAAAGAAAGAAAAGAAACAAATGGACATTTTAGAACTGAACATACATGATATTTGAAATTAAAAAGTCATTAGATAGATTTAACAACAGTCTAGATACAGCAGAAGTAAGCAATAGTGAACTCAAATGAAAAAAACATTGTTAGAAAAACATTCTACTGAAACACAGTGAGAGAAAAGGAATTTTAAGAAATACAGAATAGAACATAAGAAAAATGTGGCACATAGTCACATAGCCAAAAGGAAAAAGTGAATGAGGTAGAAGCAATATTTGAAGAGATAATGGCCCAGAATTTTCCAAAACTAACAAAAGACATCAACTCACAATTTCAAGAAGCTCAGTAAACCTCAGGTAGAATAAATACAAAGAAAACTACACTAGGCATATCATGGGCAAAGTGCTGAAAACCAAAGTCAAAGAGAAAAATCTGAAAATCTGCTAAAGAATAAGACACATTACCTCCAAAGGAGCAACACTAAGACTGACACCTGACTATGGATATCAGAAGAACAACGGAATGATATAGTTAAAGAAAGAAAGAAAATGTCCCTGCCAACCTAGAATGCTATCCCCAGCAAAAACAGCCTTCAAAAATGAATATAAAATGAAGATAAACAAGAGCTGAGAGAATTCATTGCCAGCAGACCTGTACTATAAGAAATACTAAAAATTCTTCAGGCTGAAGGAAAATAATCCCAGATACAAGCATGGTACTACAGAAAGGAATAAAGAGCAATGGAAAGTATAAATACATTGATCTGGAATAGATTCTGGAATAAAAGCACAGTCTTTTAGAAATTATTAAATTTCATTCTTGTTGTAGATAGTTGTAGAAAACAAAATGGGAAAATTGTCCTTGGGAAAAAAATCTAATACAGAAAAAAAAGATGCTATATTTGGACTAAAGAAAAGGCGGCTAAGGGGCAATTTTAACATTCTTCAGGAATATTTAGGAATATACACACATTCATTGACATATACATTCAACAAAGGTTTATGGAATACCTAACATGAGCTAGGGACTACCACTAAGTGCGGGGGATATAAGCACAAATAAGAAAAAAGTCCTTGCCCTTTAAAGAGTTCATAGTCTAGTGATAGCAACAAACTAGTTTTTTTCCACATCCACTAAAGGCAAAATAAGAGACCTCTTTTTGGTCCAAGGTAACACCAAGGTAATACATATACTGTATATACTAGTAGTATATGTTAGGCTTATATATATTCTGATCCATACACACACACACAAAATCTGATCCTTACCAAATACCTTGAGAACTAGGTAAGATTTGCATTCTCTACATACAATTTTACAAATGAAAACACTGAGGTCAGGGAGGTTAAGCAATGGTCTTAAAACTAGTACAAAGCAGAACAGCATTGTCTTGCAAGAAGATGTGGTTCTCTCTATTCCTGAAACTCCATGATGATTTGGGACAGTGGACAGACATTCTTTTTGTTTTTCTCCAGCCAAGTATTATACTTTACTTCCTCTAGAAGGCAGAAAATGATGTGAATATCCACCTTTTTTAGATCAATCAGGAGAAAAACTGGTTAACTAAAGCTCTAATGCATTTGGAAACTTAGATTTTTAATGAATCAAATGGGCAATTTCTTTCTTTTCCAAACTAAGTCTTTTTCACCAAGGCCAGTGGATATTATTCACTAAGTTAGGACAGTGCTGCTTTAGGCAGAATATTATATCTACTTTGATCTCTGATATATAAACCATTCATTTTATTTTATTTTATTTTTAATTAATTTTAAGGAAGATTAGCCCTGAGCTAACATCTGCCACCAACCCTCCTCTTTTTGCTGAGGAAGACTGGCCCTGAGCCAACATCCATGCCCATCTTCCTCTACTTTATATGTGGGATGCCTGCCACAGCATGGTTTGACAAGTGGTGCCACGTCCACACCTGACATCCGAACCGGTGAACCCCAGGCCACCAACGCGGAACGTGAGAACTTAATCGCTGTGCCACTGGGCCAGCCCCTAAACCATTCATTTTGTATGTACCATCCACATCATTCTAAACTTATGCAAATCTATATATGTATAGTTATACATATAGGCTATATATGTATATGACAGTGTGCGTATAGATGTATATATATATAAAATTCATAGTAATCTGAACTGTTGAACATCACTCCCTTACGCACTATTCACTATTCATGTCCTCTGTGAAGCCAGAAGCAGTACCATTAGTACTGGTGTGGCTTTCCTATACACAAGGTGTTAAAAGTCCTAATTTGCTCTCACCATGTTTTAAGTTCTATAAATATGATTTGTATTTCAGTATAGAACTATATATCAGAGTCTAAATAACAATCAGTGGGAAAATGGCTTTCCCTTAGCCATGGGACAAACTGGATTATTCTCCACAGATGCAAGGAGGTTTATACTCTTACACTATCAGAGACAGAATATAATAAAAAAAGATCAAGTTCTAGAATATAATATGACTGTTTCTAAGTATTTCTTCACCAATCTTGGTAATGGCTCAATCCTGACCTGGATTCTCATGGCTTATTAAAGGGAGCTTAGGGCTTATACCCACCTTCATGCCTCCTGTGGATGGGCCAAAATCAAAGCATTTGGTTCACACCCAAGGAGAGGTATTGATCTGACATGTAAGATTCTAGGGCTCTGACTAGGCCACATTTTCTAGCAATCAGGATTCTTGGATATTAAAAAGTCACTGAATGTAGACATGGTTCTCTCTTCCTATCTTTTCCTTCCATTTGGCTGAAGGCATTGGAGCCAGGCCACTTCACAGGCTGGTTTTTAGAACTAGGAACTTGGGTACATATACCCTATGCTGGGCATTTTCTGGTCTAGGCTCTTAAAGTTGAGGAATGGAGGAAATTGGACTGAAAGTGAACAGCCTCGGTGATCAGCTTTGATTTGAAGTTACGTGGGACGATATAAGCTTAGGTGTACTACAAATGGTCCAGGAGAGCTAACTCTTTTATTACTCACAGAAAGAGGATGCTAACGTAAATGTTGACCATTCGCTAAGAACAAAATTCACCTTAAAATTCTACATGCCTATGAAGAAATTAGAGCATTAAAACTAAGATAAATAGCGCAAATGTTTAAGAATTTAGGCATGCTAATACAACTTCAGTTATATTATTTAAAGTTTCAGTTATTATTTAAATAGCTTCACCAAGTAATTAATTTCCATTGTGATTTACTATTATTCTAACAAACACCTGGCTAGCAAAACAGATACCCTGCAAGTATGTTTCTCTGAAAGATTTAATATTTTTACGTCTTCTCTTCTTCCTACAGTACTATCATACTTGGAATTTATACTTGAAAATTACTTCTCTTTTACAAATACATTGATTTACATTAATTTTAGTCAACCTTCTTTCATGAGTGATATTTCTTATGAGTCAAGTATACATTTTTATTTTTGTCTTTTCTTCAGTATATATTATATTTCTATTAAAAAGGTTAAAGTCTGTCATGAAATAAAAACACTGAAGGTATCCAATAAACCCAAGTTAAATAACCATACATGATAAATAGAGAAGAGCATATCAAAAAACTCTTTAAAATGTTTTCCAGATAAAGTAGAAAATTAAGTTTTGAATCCTCTCGTATTCTGTACTCACTCTTTAAGGCTATCAGACCGCCTCCTATTTCTTCCCCATGAAGAACTTCTACTTCGAGTTCTCCTTTGGCTGGGGCTTCTTGATCTCCTATGATCACTTGGAGAACAAGGGTGACGTTCTTTTGATTTCATTTGGCCTGGTGCTAAAATATGAAGTGCAAGACTTATAATTCATTACCTGAAAACCTCAGTAACAGCCACTCAAATAGTATTGTTTTCTGTAAGAATTTTAAATAAAAAAAAAAAACTGTCATTGCTGAAACTCATTCTGCTAAATATACAAGATCTAATGTTTAGTCACACTTACTTTTGCGATCACCTTGTGCAAACTGTATTTCAATTTGACGGCCACATACCCACTTTCTATTGAGGTTGTAAAGAGCATCTTCAGCATCACGAACATCTTCAAATATGACTAGCTGTTAAGGATACTTGAACATCAGATATCAAGTAAAAATATTATTTTTAAAGAATTATTACATGTGACATGAAATTATTAAGCAAAACAAGTTCAAGTTATTAAGCTCACATCTCAACATATGAATAATCAGAAAAAATTTCACTTTTATTATGAAAATGTATGTCTCATTATAATTTAGAAGAGGGAATCTAAAAATAAAAAGAACAGAAACAAACACATAACTGTACTTTCAATGTACACATTGGTGAGTTCCAGTATGCATGTATAATTTAAAACACGTTTGAGAAAAAAATAAGTCCAACATTGCCTATTATTCTAAAATAAACCGGTTAGGACTCTCTCCCTTCTTTCAGGTAAAAGAGTCATGAGGCTTTTCACTGCAAAAAGTCAGCATGCAGAAGCCTTTACTCTGAAATTAAAATTACTCTTTCATTAAAAGCCTTTTTAATTATGACATTTAGGAGAAACTATTTATTATAAACAAAATAGCACACACACAAAAGAGCTAAAACATTGTATTTTCAAAAACTGATTTAGTCCTTTAAAAATGACCATATTTACCTTTGAAACTACTGCTTTAAAATACCTTCATGTTTTTATTACTTGGGATATAATGATAAAAGAAACATAAAAGCAATCTGTGAACATCTGGAATTACATATATTGGTTTGTAATACCCCACTAAACTCCCTAATCTATATAAAATTATATATTAACCCTAACTAAAATGTAAATAAGCTATAGAAAATGACTAAATAGCTATATTTCAGGTGGTTATTCACTGGCTTTTTAAAAATAGAAAACAGAAAAAGCTCAAGAAATGCAGTACAAAATGAGACTTTGGCAATTACCTCAATGTCACTTGATCTTGAACCTTGACCTTTACTCTTTAAGGCTTGCAAGATGGACTTTCTAAGAGACGCAGAACCAACAAAACCAGACTTGGCTTTGACTCTGGAACTCTGAGTAAATGTAGGAAAGCCGAAGTCTCAACCTGCTGTTGGCTTTGTCTTTCTTGATAAAGACTTCCCCTCTTCCAGGTCTTTATATCTGTGTCCACCCTCCCTCTTTACTCCTTGATGCTTGAACTTTAGGTGCCTTGTCTCGCCTGCTCGGTTTATGCTTGGATTCTAGCTAACAGGTTGGTTCAAACTGGGGGGCGCTTGCCAGCTACTGTGGACTGCTTTACATTTTCTGAGATAAAGAAATAAACACATTTAATTAGGCAATATTAATCTCATAACATATGCTCCTGAATACATACACACGTATATGCACATGTATGCAGTACATTCACATGCACACAGTAAGATAAAGGATATTGGACATAAGCAAATCCTCTTGGGCGGCGGGTGTAGAAGTCAAGTGGGATGTAAACGTCTACTATAGGGCCATATCGACCAAACTCACGGCGCAAGTCCTCAGGCCTGAAGCGTTTTAGAAATAAGGCAAAGAAATACGAATAGCTGGATTAAAATATTTTGCCTACAGAAATCCAGTTGAAACCTTCAAAAGAAAGTACATTATCTAGACTAGCATTATCTAAAGTTGTCTCTCATAAGAATCACCCAAGGTTTAGAAAGGAAGAAAAAAAGAAAAATTAACCTCAACAAATTCTCAGGCCTCACCCTTGGAGATTCTCATTCAAGAGGTCGGGATTAGGGGCTGGAAATCCGCATCTTTACAAGCCCTCCAGGGGGCTGTTATGCTTAGTGAGGTTGGGGAAACAGTGACCCAGCACACACACCTTTGAAATTTATTCCTATTATAAGACTTTCCAATTTTCAATATAAAGAGTTCTAATTATTAACTGTTTCATTAAAAACACACTCATTTGCCTCACTGTAATTTCACATTTATGTTAATTGTTTTCAGATAGCAAGAATTAGATTCTAAGGAAGTTCTAAAATTATTTCTCAGGCTTTAAAGAAAAATGGATGTTTATACTATTAAACATACAGCAAAATAACTACCATATTCTCAAATTTGACAAGGATTTTTTTTCAAGGAAGACCAGCCCTGAGCTAACATCCTCTGCCAATCCTCCCCTTTGTGCTGAGGAAGATTGGCCCTGAGCTAACATCTGTGCCCACCTTCCTCTACTCTATATGTGGGATGCCTGCCACAGCATGGCTTGATAAGCAGTGTGTAGGTCTGTGCCCAAGATCCAAACCGGCGAACCTCAGGCCACCTAAGCAGAGCACGTGAACTTAACCACTGCGCCACCAGGCAGGACCCTCAAATTTGACAAGGATTTCTGAGCCTCCTGTATGCCTTCTACTGTGATAGGTACTAAAGAGGGGCTACTGAAGAAATACATGGCATATTTGTCTTCATGGAGCTACAATTTAACTGAAGAGACAAAATACATAGCATTAATAGCTGACAGTCACAGTGCATTTATGTACCAGCCACTGTTCATCTTAAGACCGCTTAATTCTGCGCCAGCCCTGATGGCCTAGTGATTAAGTTCAGTGCGCTCTGCTTTGGTGGCCTGGGTTCAGTTCCTGGGCAAGGATCTATATCACTTGTCTGTTAGCAACCATGCTGTGGCAGTGGCCCACATAACAAGAAAAAAAGAGGAATACTGGAAATGGATGTTAGCTCAGGGTCTATCTTCCTCACCAAAAAAAGACCACTTAATTCTCACAACCACCCTATGACTGTTTACAGATAAGGGCACAGAAGGACAAACTCACCTAAAGTCACCAAGCCAGCAAGTGACAGACCTGGAATCAAACTCCCACAGTCTGACACTAGTCTGTGTTCTCAACCACTACCCTATTGCCTCATAGAGATCTTAGAGAATGGAGCTCATAGAGAAGCTATGAGCACAAAACATGGCTCCAAAGAAATAAGAGTACTTCGAAACATGCAGAAAAAAGACTCAAAGGGGACTGCAAAGCTTGTAGCTTGGGCAAATGGAAGAAAGATGGCGTCAGTGACAAAAGTGAGATAGCTGGAGAAAAGATCTAGATTGAAGAGGGAGGAGAGAGGCAAAAGCAGCAGCTTTCAGGTTTAGAAATGCCAAATTTGAGATGATGGTGGAACGTCCATAAGAGTTCTGTCAGCAACTGAAAACTGTGACTATACAATTATATTAAATTAATTTAACTTTCAAGACTAGAAGTCAGTGATTAAAGCTAGAGATATGGATTTAGTAGTTATTACATAAAGATTCAACTAACACTGATTAAGTATCCACTATATGCCAAGAAGTGCAATCGATATTATGACATACATTATATTTTTATTATTTTATTTCATTTAATATTCATTATTTCGTCTTGTTGTCTGCCTGTCCTGAGAGACTATTAGCTTTAGAGGGCAGTGACAACGTCTTTTTCTTTCATTTATTCATTCAACAAATACTTACTGTGCACCTACACTGTGCCAGGCTCTAAAGATATGGTGGAGAACAAGAAAAAAACAATTCCTGCTCCCATAAACCATAGACTACAGGGTAAAGGTTCTCAACCATTCCTGAATATTGGAACCATCTGTGAGGCAATGTTACAAAAACAGGCACTCCAGCCTGATGCGTTAACCCTGGACCTAATGAGTCCTTCCCCTGGTGACCCCGTTATGTTTTGTTAAAGGTTTGATAGGCAATTGTGAGACTCAGGGTTGAGAATGACTTTTAAGTCAGGTGTTGTCACCAGTGTATCTCAGTATCTAGCACAGTTGCTTGGCACACAGTAAGTACTCAATATATATTTGCTGTATTAACCAGTGAAGAACACATTACTGTTACTATTTAGTAGTCAAGGAAACTAAGAGTGAGAGAAGTTACCTTGGCCCGAGGTACAAAGCCAGTAGCAAAGCAAGAATCTAAATGAATGTCTTCTGAGGCAACCAATCTCATTAAACAAATGTGAGTGACCAATAGGAAAAGAATCCTAGACACTAGAGCAATGTGTGTCACGAGGCTTGGAGTCCCAGAAGACAAGGGTGACAGGAGTCTGAAGGAACAAACTTTCTCAAAAAGAGCTAGCTCCCATTCGTTGTCTCCACTCCTTCACCTGTTACCTGTTGTTTTGTTTTCAGTTATTTTTGTATTTTTGGTGTGATCTACTTTGACATTCAGAAAAGTATAGAGGATACTAAAACCAATACTCATGTACCCACCAAGATTTATTATATCTCAATATTTGCCATAATTTTTAGTAATTTTTTTCAGAAATGACACATAGCCTTCTACCTTAGAAACAATCATTGGTGTTCATCAGTCCTCTGCATAACTTTGCATTTTTACTGTAAATGCATATATCGTAAATGTTTTTATACATACACCAAATTTTATATAAATGGTATCAGACTGTTTGTATAATTTTGCACCTTGCCTTTTCCTCCCTTGAGACTTCCCCTCGTAGCTCTAGTTCACCTATTTTAACTCTGTATCGATATTGTTGTGAATAAACCACAATTTATTCATCCATCCTTCTGTGGATGAACATTTAAGATGCTTCATTTTCTTTAAATTGCAAACTGTGTGGCAGTCTACATCATGCTACACATGCTCACTAGAGCTGTGTCGGCGTTCTCTGGCATGTACCACTAGCAATGCAACTGGTGGGCTGGTGAGTATGCATATCTTCAGCCTCTCTACCTGTTCTCCAAAGTGGCCCAATCAACTTATACTCCTCAAAACAGGCATGAGAATTCCTCCTCACTAACAGCTTTTAATCCTTGCTATTCTGAAAGAAATAACAGAAACAAACAATAAAGTGAATGTGCATCTCATTGTCGTTTTAATTTTAATTTACCTAATGACCAGTGAGATGCAATACCTTCTCATGCTTATGGGTTGTCTTAAAACCTAGGTGTAGAATTTCTGGGTTAAAGAGGATTTATATATTTAACTTTTATGAAACTGCCAAACAGTTCTGCAAAGCGACTGTACCATTTTATACTCCTACCAACAACATATAACAGTTTCCCTTGTGCCAATCTTTGTCAGCATTTGGTACTCGGTCTTTTAAATTTCATCCATTGGAGTGCTCGTTAAGTAGAATCTCACCATGGTTTGAATTTGCATTTCCCTAATGACAAATGATGCTGAGCACTTTTTCATGTGCTAATTGGTCATTCATACATTTTCTTTGTGAAGTGTGAGTTTTTGCTCATTTTTAATAATAATCTTCGTATTTTTATTAGAACTGTGAAAGTTCTTTATATATTAGGGAAAAAAAAGTCCTTCGTCAGATATATATTTTGTGAATATTTTCTCCGGGTCTGTGGCAGCCTATTTACTTTCTTAACGGTATCTTTTTTCTGTTTTTTTTTTTAAGATTGGCTAACATCTGTTGCCAATCTTCTTTTTTTTTCCCCCTTCTTCTCCCCAAAGCCCCCCAGTACATAGTTGTATATTCCAGTTGTAGGTCCTTCTGGCTTTGCTATGTGGGACGATCCCTCAGCATGGCTTGATGAGCGGTGCCAGGTCTGCATCTAGGATCTGAATCAGCAAAACCCTGGACTGCCGAAGCAAAGTGTGCAAACTTAAACAGTCACAGGGCCAGCCCCAATGGTATTTTTTTAATGAACAAAAATTTTAATTTTGGTGAATCTAATTATCAATATTTTCTTTTATGGTAACTGCTTTCTTTGTCCTGTAAGAAATCTTTGCCTATTCCCAGGTCATGAAGATATTTTCCTCTGTTTTCTTCTAAAAGCATTATAGTTTTATCTTTTACATTTCAATTGATGATCCAGCTCAAAAACTATGATATGAGGTAGAGGTTGCAGTTCATTTTTTTTAATCTCTACTGTATGGATATCCAGTAGTTATAGTACTATTTGTTGAAAAGAGTTCCCTTTCTCCACTGGATTGCTTTGGTGCCTTTGTCAAAAATCAACTGACTGTGTAAGTGTGGATTATTTATGGACTCTATTCTGTCCTATTGATCTATTTGCTATCCTGAGGCCAGTACCACGCTGTCTTGATTCCTGTATCTTTTTAGGAAGTCTTGAAGTCAGGTAGCATCAGTCTTCTAGCTTAGTGAACCTTTTCAAGATGATTTGGCTATTCCAGATCCTTGGCATAGCAACCTATTTTAAAACTAACTTGTCAATTTCTATTTTTTAAAAAGCTTTTGACCAGGAATGCCTTCAATCTAGAATATAATCAATTTGGGAGACAAGTGATAACAATAATATCTTGCCTTCCAATCCAAGAACATGGTATATCTATCAATCTATGTCGGTCTTTAATTTTTCTTGGCAATATGTTGTAGTTTTCAATGCAAAGGGTTCTGGTTTTGGTTTTTGGTTAAACTTATTCCTAATTATATTTTCTGATGCTAAGGTAAATGGAATTGTTTTTTAATTTATTTTCAATTATTTGCTGTTAATATACAGAAATAGAATTTTTGTAAGTTTACTTTGTATCCTGACAACTTACTAAAACTCAGTATTAGTTACTGTAGTTTTGCTGTTAATTCTTTACTGTTTTCTATGTAAACAAACATGTCACCTATGAAAAGGGACAAGTTTTACTTCTACCTTTCCAATTTTTGTCTTTTATTTATTTTCCTTGCCTTGTTGCACTGCTTAGGACCTGCAATAAAATGTTGGATGGAGGTTGTTGCGAGTGGGCATCCTTGCCTTGCTCTGAACTTAGGGAGAAAGTATTCAGTTTTCAGTATTAGGCATGTCATTAGCTATAGGTTTTTCATAGATGCCCTTTATTAGGCTGAGGAAGTTCCCTTCTATTCCTAGTTTGCTAAGACTTTTTATCAAGAACGTTGCTGAATTATGTTTAGTGCTTTTTCCACATCACCATCAAAACAAATAGGCTCATATGCACTGTAACCAAAGGATGCTACTAAGTATGTCCAAGAGAGGTACTGGATCATTGCTTCCCAATCTAACATCATGTTATGCATCAAAATGGGAATGTTATGTTTGAGATTTGGACATTACTTTGTTCCATTAGGAAACTCTATCTGACATTTTTTAAAAATTACTCTTCTACACAGTAAAAAAGCAAAGATACTAAAATTAATATTCTTCCTGATCCACATCCTGTTGTGAAAAGAAACAACACAAAATACAAAATTTTAAAATGTATTTTTAAATCTTTCTTTACTTCTTGTGTTCAATTTCGTTCCTATCAAATTTTATGCTAACCCATAATGGCTTGTGCTTTAATGGTATATATTAAAATGGCCACTTCAAAGAAACATTTTAAATAAAATTGGGCTTTGTTATAAAACCAACATTCTTATCAAATAAAATTTGAAAACAGGAAAAAAAAACATGCAAAAGGATTTCTTTCCAGGCTCATTTTGTATATGTAGTTTTTCCTTTCTTCATTTTTTATATAATTGAAATCATACTCTCTCTATATATAATATTATGCCCTGTTTCTTTCATTTTAACATTTATCCCAATGATTTTCTTTCTAAGAATAGCAAAGGTGAAAGCTAATTGAAAATGTGTCTAGGTGTCACATTGCTAGTTAACTCACACTGTACGCCACCTTGGACAAACAAGCTATTACTACAGGTTACATGTGATGATTCCACTTCATAACACTACTCAGCAGCTGTGCAATCTAAGGCAACATAGTTAATCTCTCTAAGCCTCCGTTTCTTATCTGTAAAATATAATTAATCAAGAACATACATTACAGAGTTACTGTGAAAACTTAATGATAATACATGTAAATAAAGTTTTTCGGACAGTGCCTGGAAATAGTGAGTACTCAAAAGATGTTTATGATTATTATTACTTAATTAATACACACCTCCTAGATTTTGATTGTCCCCAGTGGAAGTGGCAGAAAAAATGGAAAAGGAAATCAATAAATCTCAATTATCAGTCTTGACTACTCAGTGGTGGATTATCTAGATCAGAGGTCATGTGTCACCCACACGTGTTTTATTTGGCCTGCACAATGTTTAAACATTAAAAAAAAAGTGTTGAAACTGCCAATATTTTACAGCTTTTAAATCTACAAAAATAAGAATTTCATGATTCAATTTAATAAATACCAATATTTTGAAACTGAGAGAGTTAACACACAAAAAATACAGGTTTCTGACTTCTTCTGAAACTTAGGAAGACGTGGCAACAAGTCCAAATGTCTACACAGTAGTTATCAGCTGGAGCTTAGTAGCAGCTGCTGTCCCTTTTTGATGGCACACATTCGCTTCCATTTCCTACAGTCCCTACCATCCTACTGTGCCTTGAAACCTGACAATTTCACTCACTCATGTTACCCCGGCTGGCCCCGGCCAATAGAATTGGAAACTTCTCATTTTTTGGTAGACACACGGGAGAAGCTTGATGCTTATTCAGTATTCAAGCGGTCTAGTTAACTGCGGGAATTTTTTTTTTTAACTCTATCGGAATTATAAACTTTGCTTGTTTCATATGTAATGTATTGATAAACAGGTTGCGAGAAGAACTGTAAACACAGGCATCTTTTAGACTTTAACTAAGGTATATTAACTTACAGTCTATAGTTGTGACATATGATTGTAGGAATCAAATTTAAAAAATACTTAACATTTACTCTTCAAAAGTAAATTATGAGGATTACTCCAGATGGCTCTGGAGTCTAGGGCATAGTGCAATATATTTGTAGCTTTGAAGTCCCAGACAACAGGTCATTAAAACTGAGCTTCAGCATTCCGTTATGTACAATATGACAACACTGCATACCTATAAAGGTTGGGGGGCTGGGTAAATTAAGTACGTCCAGAACAATGAAAATGTCTATTAATATTGCCCCCCTCCCCATTCCTTCTGGCTCTTATTAAGGGAGAAAGTGCTATATGAAGAAGTCATTCTTTAAGATGCAGGGTTTGACAGTGTGCAGACACAACTCTCAAAAGAGCGGGGGAGGGACTGCGAGCATCAGAATCGACCAGGGAAAGTCCATCCAAACCGTTATAATGGGTGTTTATATCGTACTCAGAACTTTAAAGAAAACCAGAGAAATCTCTTTCACTGAAGTTACCCTTTGTATACAGAATAAAATCGTGTAAGGAATAAAATGCAAGCAGACCGTCTGCGCGTGGAGCGGGCAGAAGGGGAGGAAACTGGAAGGCCCCAGGCACGCATCATTTTGTGATGCTCGCGCACCAGCCCCCAAGCCTCTCCATCCGCGGGTCGGCCGCGCGGCTTTCTCGGGGCACGGCGACAAAGGGCTGAGAGCGAGCCCCCGGCCGCGCGGGGACACTCCGGGCCAGAGGCGGGGAGGGACCCCGGCTACCGGGAGAGGGGCAGCCTGCGCTCCGGCGGGGGTACCGGCACCGTCCCGCCGGGAGCGGCGCGGGGCCCGGACGCGCGTCGGCGCCGGGGCGGAACGCCGGCCGGGAGGGCGGAGGCGCGAGTCCCGCCCAGGCCCCGAGGAGCCCGCGGGCTGGCGCCGCCCCCGGCAGGGCGCCTCGGCGGGAAGCGCGGGCCGGGCCCGGCCGGGCGGCGGGGAGGGGCCGGGCCGACCGCAGGCCGCCGCCCGCTCCGCTCCGCGGCCGTTACCCCGCCCCTCCCCCGCGCCCCAGCCCGGGCCGTCCCCGCCGCTCACCTGGTGGCGTCCGCGACGTTCCTGACGAACAGGGAGGTGTTGGGGGGCCTCGTGTAGCGAGACATGACCGCTTCCTCCGTTCCCTCCGGGTCTGCCCGCGGCCGCCGGGCTCGCTCTGCCTCTCGCCGCCGCCGCCGCCGCCGCAGCTCCGCGGGCCCCCGGCGCGACCCCCTCCCCTCGGCCTCGGCCCCGCCAGCGCGCAGCCGCAGAGGCGGGCGCGGGGGAGGGGGCGCTGAGAGGCGGGAGCCTGTCCGCGCGGACCCAACGGGGCGGGGGCGGGGGCGGGGCCGCGGCCGAGGGGACAGGGGAGGGGGCGGGGCCGCGGGGCCCTAGGGCGGGGGTCCGCCAGGATCCGGGGAGGGGGCGGGGCCGGGATGCGCAGGGATCCGGGGAGGGGGCGGCGCAGGAGGCCCGGATACCCCGGGATCTGAGAAGGGGGCGGCGCGGGAGGCTCAGGTGTGGGGGATCCGGGGAGAGGGCGGTGTGGGTCCCGGCTTCGAGGGGTCCAGGGAGGCGGCGGCTGAGGCCAGACTGGGCCCGGGGCTGAGGCAGTGTGCCGGAGTTGGAGAGGACCGGAGAGCGGGTGTCGAGAGCGGGGTGGGCGGAGGTGAAGGCGGCGTTCCACCGCGCAGCAGCCCCACGGCCACTGGGCCTTCATCCCTGCGTCCTCAGCTCAAGACCTTGGCAGTTGTTCCGCCTACTGTTCCTTTAGTGTTGAGCTTTATTAGGCTTTTCGGGTTTTTATTATTTTTTTTTTAGCATTTTGATTCTTCATTCATTATTCGCTTAGGCATACTATTCCTCTGTGAGCACATTCATTCACATGTTCGTTGAGGGCCTGCTATGCAGCAGGAACTGTTGTAGGTGTGGAAGTCCCAGCCCTCGTACAGCTTACATGTTAGAGAGAGGGACCGACAAATGAAAGAACACAAAGATACATGATGTAGAAGCAATGAAAATGCAGTGGCAATTAAGCAAATTTAAATTATCCTCTCCCCCTCGCTCCAAAATGTGGCAGCCCAGCCCTTTCTAGTAATCTTCCTGCCTTCACGTTTGCTGCT
This sequence comes from Equus asinus, assembly GCF_041296235.1. NCBI lineage: Eukaryota > Metazoa > Chordata > Mammalia > Perissodactyla > Equidae > Equus > Equus asinus. Next base: position 27,514,963 of record NC_091813.1, read on the forward strand.
GTGGTCGGCACAGCCTGTTACCCAGGACTGTAACCAGGTAACTTGTAATTATTAATAGCAACCCTTTTCACTCTCAGAAGTGGGTAATTTTGGAGGACAAATAATATGATCACCCTACCTAGCCCACAGCCATCTCAAAGGCTGTGAGAGTTTCCCAAGGTCTGCAGACGCTTCTGGAACAGTGGCCGTTCATTCAAAAAGAATTGCTATGGCACAGCAGGTGCAGGGCTAGACTAGGAATATAATGGGGAACGGGCAGGATTCATATTCTCGTGGAGCTTACAATTTGGTAGGGAGGTGGAATCTAATAATCACACTAATAAAGATACAAACTATGATAAGGCCTATGAAAAGAGCTATGGCCTGCTGAGAGGGGACATCACCGGGGTGGAGAAGCAGAGCTTTTCTATGAAGAAGTCTTGGAGAGAGATTGAAGAATGAAGAAGAGCAATCCATGCACTGGAACAGCATGTGCAAAGGCTTTGAGGCAATATAGGAAATGAAAGGAGGCAAATAGGAGGGTAAAGCTGGAGAAGAACAGGAAAGTGAGGCTGGAGAGCAGCTGAGTTTGTAGTAGGTAAGTTTGGAATGCTGACTATATTGGTTTGCTGGGACTGTCATAACGAATTACCACAGATTCAGTGGGTTAAAGTGACAGAAATTTATTCTCTCACAGTCCTGGAGGACAGAAGTCTGAAATCAAGATGTTGACAGGGCCAGGCTCCCTGTCAAGGCACAGGGTGGGGAATCCTTCCTTGCTCCATCTGGTCTCCAGGCATTCCTTGGCTTGTGGCTGCATACCTCCAATCTCTGCCTTATCCTCTCTGTATCTTATAGGGACATTTGTCACTGGACTTAGGGCCCACCCAGGTAATCCAGGGTGATCTCATCTCAAGATCCTTAAGTGTGTCTGCAAAGACCCTTTTTCCAACCAAGGTCATATGTGGGGGCTTAGGACTTGAACATATCTTTTCTGGGGCCACCATTCAACCCACTACACTGATCTTACAGAGAAAAGACACTTGACTTGGTGGGAAATGAGAGTTATTAATAAACCTATTCCCTGACATAGTAAGTGAGGTAAAAATTCACTAGACTTCATGTAAACTATGAGCCATTTTAGCTAAAAATATATGTTTTGTATGTTCATGTAGAAATAGAATTTTTTCTAGGGTGGAGGCATTACACTCTGATTTTTACTTCTTCTTTAGTACTGTCTGATTATTTTTAAAATGCTCTTTATAATTGGAAAAACCCTACAAAGCTCTTCACAGTTTGAAAAAAATCTTTTGCAGGAGTATGTGCAAAGACTTTGTGTGGATGAGGAGTGGGTTTTTTTCTGTTTCTGTTGATGGATGTGTCTGAGGAGAGGGTCTTAAACTGTGAAAGGAGGTTCCATTTAAAGGTAGCTGGAATTGATTTGAAATAAGTTGTGGAAAGGGTAATCATGGGAGGAGATGGATATGTTAATTAGCTTGACTGTAGTAATCATTTCGCTGTGTGTGTGTATATCAAATCATCATGTTATACATCTTAATTCATAAAATTTTTATTTAAAATAATAAATAAGTTGTGGAGCCATAATTATTTATGTTGCACAAAAATGTATGCTTTTGGGCCGGCTCGGAGGCGCAGCAGTTAAGTTCACACATTCTGCTTCTCGGCGGCCCCGGGTTCGCCGGTTCGGATCCCGGGTGTGGACATGACACTGCTTGGCACACCATGCTGTGGTAGGCATCCCACATATAAAGTAGAGGAAGATGGGCATGGATGTTAGCTCAGGGCCAGTCTTCCTCAGCAAAAAGAGGAGGATTGGCAGCAGTTAGCTCAGGGCTAATCTTCCTCAAAAAAAAAAAAGGGTGCTTTTTATTTCCAAATATGATTTGAGGCAAGTAAGCATAAAGAAGTGTAGGTAAACCGCTTTCTAGCTGGAAGGCCCAGGGAGGAACATCATCAGGCATGGACAACTGAAGAACATTAGACAACGCTAGGTTTAGCCAGTGTCTTGACCAGGTCCTTAAACCACTTGAGATGAGTAACTAATGAAGCTGTACCTTACCTTCCCCTTGGCATTTTGGGGTACTCTTAAAGAAGTAGGGAAAAGGCTTAAGTCAAGACCAAATACCCTGCCTGTCGCTGGTCTCACAAACATATCCATGTTTACCCTAAGTCCTAGAACTTAGCTGGGTGCCATTTAGTAAGAGCATCACTTTAATGAATCGTAGCTTTAAGGAACCAAGTGGTACCCAACAGGCTTGGAGAGTTAATGTTCTCTCTAAATTGCCAGAGGATTCCCAAGGAGTATACCATTGGCAAAATCTGACAAGTGTTTAATGACTACAGCCCCTTTTTTACAGCCCTTTTTACATGTATTGTTCTTTGCAGCAAGTCCTACTTCCTTTCCATCTAATACATTTTAAAAATTACAGTCTGTTTTCACCACAAAAAAGAAATGATAATTATGTGGTATAATAGAGGTGTTAGTGAATACTACCATGGTAATCCTGTTGTGCTATATAAATGTATCAAATCAACATGTTGTACACTGAAACTTACACAATGTTATATGTCAATTATACCTCAATTAAAAAATTAATAAAATGAATAAATGTTACAATCTAATGCTTCTTGATTTTTCCCTGTAAGAGATAGACTTCGATTGGAAAATATTTTAGGAAAATGGATAAGGTTATTTCACATTTAGGTACTATCATTACTTTATTTCACTTTTCAAAAGTAAACAGAATTTAAACTTTTCATTGGAATCGCAGTTCCATACAGAATATAACAAAAAAAATTCAGAATCTTTTTTCAACTTGTTAAAACTTGTCTTAGTGGGCAAGTCTGTAAAATCAGTAGTGTATAAGTTATATTTAAAATAGAAGCACATATGAATTTATTTCTGATGTTTGAACTTTTGCTCCTAAGCCCTGTCTCTGGGGAAACTGCTGATAGCTAAGTTGTCATTTAGAATCTAAGCACTCAGGACGTGCCCCGTCATTCTCCACCTTCCTGCCCACTCTAAGCTGGCTGGCTCTTCTGCTCTTTGTTACTCTCGAGCATCTATTCCAAATGGTAAATGGGAGAAACACAGCCCTCTGATTTTCATCAGTAGATTTTGGGGAAAAGAGTTTGAAAGTAGAAAATTACTGTTTCTGGGTTATTGGTAAATTTTACAATTCAAGGCTACCCCTATTTCTAATTACCACAGATTATCAACAGATGCCAAGGCTGGTTTATAAGACCAAGCAACACATATTTTTTATTCTAAAGCAATCCTATGGTGTATGTGGCCGTATAATATACCTTTCTTCCATATCTTAAATGGATCAAAATAGGCTAATTATCAGGTCTAATTAAGGAATCAAATCATAAAAGACGAGTATATTTTAATCAAACGAATTAACTAGGTTGTTTTTGACTGTCATAGTAGAGAACTTGATTGAAAATTAAATTGTACTTGGGTATGCATGAGTGTCTTGACATTTGTATGATGAAAAATACTTTGAAGAAACAAATTCAGGATTAATGAAGTCACCTGATAGTGAATATATCATCTTATGCTGTGAACTCCCTCCCCAGCAGATGGTGCTAGCTCTCCTCTGGTGAGAGCTGCTCCCGTCTACCTTTCCTTAAAACGTACCATGACCTTGAAGGTGAAGAGTGCTGTGGCGATTTGTATAGAATGTATTGTAAACATTCTTCTATTGCCCAGAAGACATGATCCCACACAATCCAATTGGACAATCTATGATTGCATCCTCTTATGAATTTGATTTCTTCCATTGTAGCTATAGGAAATGATCTAAAAGGTCATTTATATGATACTAATGGATATAATTTAACTTTTTCAGAAAAGTCAGCTTAGAGAAGGCCTGTCACTTTATATTTCCCAAAATGGCACTGGATCTTGAAAATGTTAGAGGTGAGCGTTTCTTACTAAATTAATTTGACAAGTGTTTAGTGATGACCTACTGTGTGTTAAGCATAGTACTAGGAACTGGGGATGAAAATAGAAGTTATGCTTCCTAATTCTGAAGGATGTAGCCCAATGCTTCCCAAACTTAAGTCATTTTCATGTATCCTATGAGATTTTTGCCAGAATAATATACTTCTTTACCATAATATGTTTAATATTTTTCTTCTTAAAATTTATTTTTTTCCAATTGTTTTATTGATGTCATATTGGTTTATAACATTGTGTAATTTCAGGTGTACATGATTATATATCAGTTTCTGTATAGAATACATCGTGTTCACCATCGTAGTCTAATCTTTATCTGTCACCATATATATGTGCCCCTTAACCCTTTTTGCCACCCCGCCCCTTTCCCTCTGGTAACCACTAATCTGTTCTCTTTATCCATGTGTTTGTTCATCTTCTACATATGAGTGAAATCATACAGCATTTGTCTTTCTCTGGCTTGTTTCGCTTAACACAATACCCTCAAGTTCTATCCATGTTGTTGCAAATGGGACGATTCTGTCTTTTTTTTTTTGTAGCTGAGTAGTATTCCATTGTGTATATATACCACATCTTTTTTATCCGTTCATCAGTTGATGGGCACTTGAGTTCTTCCACATCTTAGCTATTGTGAATAATGCTGCCGTCAACATAGGGGTGCATAGATCACTGTGAATTGTTGATTTCATGTTCTTTGGATAAATATCCAGTAGTGGGATAGCTGGATCATATGGTATTTTTATTTTTAATTTTTTGAGAAATCTCCATAGTTTTCCATAGTGGCTGCACCAGTTTGCATTCCCACCAGCAGTTTATGAGGGTTCCCTTCCTCCAGATCCTCTCCAACGTTTGCTATTTTTTGTCTTGGTAATTATAGCCATTCTGATAGGTGTAAGGGGATATCTCATTGTAGTTTTGATTTGCATTTCCCTAATAATTAATGATGTTGAACATCTTTTCATGTGCCTGTTGGCCATCTGTATGTCTTCTTTGGAAAAATGTCTGTTCATATCCTCTGCCTATTTTGTGATTGGGTTGTTTATTTTTTTGTTGTTGAGTTGTCTGAGTTCTTTATATATTTCGGAAATTACCCCCATCAGATATATGATTTGCAAATATTTTCTCCCAATTGGTGAGTTGTCTTTTCATTTTGTTCATGGTTTCCTTTGCCTTGCAGAAACTTTTTAATCTGATGTAGTCCCATTTGTTCATTTTTTCTTTTGTTTCCCTTGCCTGAGTAGGCTTGGTATTTGAAAAGATGCTGCTAAGACCAATGTCAAAGACTGTACTACCCATATTTTCTTCTAGGAGTTTTATGGTTTCAGGTCTTAACATTCAAGTCTATAATCCATTTTAAGTTAATTTTTGTGTATGGTGTAAGATAGTGGTCTGCTTTCATTCTTTTGCATGTGGCCGTCCAGTTTTCCCAAATCATTTATTGACGAGACTTTCCTTTCTCCGTTGTATGGTCTTAGCTCCTTTGTCAAAAATTAGCTGTCCGTAGATGTGTGGTTTTATTTCTGGGCTTTCAATTCTGTTTGATTGATCTTGTGTGTCTGTTTTTGTGCCAGTAACATGCTGTTTTGATTACTAGCTTTGTAGTGTATTTTGAAGGCAGGGATTGTGATGCCTCTAGCTTTGTTCTTTTTTCCTCAGGATGGCTTTGGCTATTTGGGGTCTTTTATTGCTCCATATAAATTTTAGGATTCTTTGTTCTATTTCCATGAAGAATGTCATTGGGATTCTGATTGGGATTGCATTGAATCTATAGATTACTTTAGGTAATATGGACATTTTAACTATGTTTATTCTTCTAATCCATGAGCATGGAATATCATTCCATTTCTTTATGTCTTCAATTTCTTCCAGTAATATCTTAGAGTTTTCAGTGTATAGGTCTTTCACCTCCTTGGTTAAATTTATTCCTAGCTATTTTATTCTTTTTGTTGCAATTGTAAATGGGATTATATTCTTGCATTCTCTTTCTGCTGGTTTGTTAGTAGTGTGTAGAAATGCAACTGATTTTTGTAAGTTGATTTTGTACCCTGGAACTTTGCTGTAGTTGTTAATTATTTCTAATAGTTTTCTGGTGGATTCTTTAGGGTTTTCTACATATAGATCATGTTGTCCACAAACAGTGAGAGTTTCACTTCTTCCTTTCCAATTTGGATACCTTTTATTTCTTTTTCTTGCCTAATTGCTCTGGCCAAAACCTCCAGTACTGTGCTGAATAGGAGTGGCGAGAGTGGGCACCCTTGTCTTGTTCCTGTTCTCAGAGGGGTGACTTTCAGTTTTTCCCTGTTGAGTATGATGTTGGCTGTGGGTTTGTCATATATGGCCTTTATTATGTTGAGGCACTTTCCTTCTATACCTATTTTATTGAGAGTTTTTATCACAAATGGATATTGGATCTTGTTGAATGCTTTTTCTACATCTATTGAGATGATCATGTGATTTTATTCCTCATTTTTTTTTTTTAAGATTTTATTTTTTTTCCTTTTTCTCCCCAAAGACCCTCGGTACATAGTTGTATATTCTTTGTTGTGGGTCCTTCTAGTTGTGGCATTTGGGACGCTGCCTCAGCATGGTTTGATGAGCAGTGCCATGTCCGTGCCCAGGATTCGAACCAACAAAACCCTGAGCCACCTGCAGCAGAGCACGAGAACTTAACCACTCAGCCATCGGGCCAGCCCCTCCTCATTTTGTTAATGTGGTGTATCACACTGATGATTTATGGACGTTGAACCATCCCTGCATCCTTGGTATAAAGTCTAATTGATCTTGGTGTATGATCCTTTTAATGTATAGGTTTTGTATTTGGTTTGCCAATATTTTGTTGAAGATTTTTGCATCTATGTTCACCAGCCATATTGGCCTGTAATTTTCTCTCTCCAAAAAAGGGAAAGTAATTACACAATAGAGAGATGTTAAAGCCATACGAGCACCAAACTAAAACTTTCTCCCTAATGAAAAATATTAAAAGGGGACTAAGTCTCACACTATGCAATTCAATATTTAATGCCGCATCAGTGTAACACATAAACCATCTACAATACCACCAATGGTAAATGTTCTACATTTTGGGAGACATTCTAGTTGGAGAAAGACACGCATGTAAACAAATCATTATACAGTTTCGTTAGTGCTACACAAAGATATTTCAGATTACTATGTAGGACATGTTGGAAACAGATTAGTTCTCTATGGGGAAGGGAGACTGCAAGTTGTTTTAGAGAAAATCAGTGTTTGAGCTACTTATTGAAGGATGAATTACATTCACAGAGGAATAGAAAAAACACAGCATTTCAGGGAAAGTGAACGAGATGAGCAAAGGCACAGTGTGGTGGGAATCATAGGGTGTGCTGAACTGTCGGGGAAGGAAGAATGAGTGCTAAAGAGGTTGGAATGGAGATCAGGAGCCAGCTACTGAGAGGCTCTGTATGGATACCATGCCATACCATTTGGCTTAGTTCTTCTGGTCATAGGACTCCATCAAAAGTTTTCAAGCAGGGGATTCAGAGGATCAGATCTGTGTTTTATAAGGATGATTCTGACAGACATGTGGAGAATGAACTGCAGGGAGTAGTGAAGTAGAGAATGGTACAAGGAGATCAGTTAAAAGGCTCTTGTGTATGATATATTTTCTCTTTGAAGGAAATATTTATTAAGTCAGACAGAAAAAGACATACTATATGGTCTCACTTATATATGAAATCTAAGAAAAAATAGAGCCCATCGATATAGAGGACAGTTTGGTAGTTGCCAGACACTGGGGTGGGGGATGGGCAAAATGGGTGAGGGCAGTCAAAAGGTGCAACCTTCCAGTTATAAGAAATGAAGTCCTGGGATGTAATGTACAGCATGGTGGCTATAGTTAACAATACCATATTGTATACTTGAAAGTTGCTTAGACACTAGGTCGTAAGTTCTCATCACAAGAAATCAAAAATTTTTAACTATGTGTGATGGATGTTAACTATACTTACTGTGGTGATCATTTTGTGATATATATGTGTATCAAATCATTGTGTTATACACCTAAAACTAATAGAACGTTATATGTCAATTATGTCTCAATTAAAAAAAATATTTCTGAGCTTTTTCCACTAAAAAGTCTTAGAAACAACAACCAGTACTGTAGCATTTGGCAACCCTAGAGGCCAGGCTATAGGCTCTAAATATAATTTTCTCTTAAAAGGAACCATGACTTTGGGAGAGTGGCTAATGCCAGGTTTGGGGCAGGAAACGTACAAGATAAGCCTGGAATATCTTGTCATATCTGAAAGGAAGATGCTATCAAAGACTTCTAGGGTCATGTCAAAAGGATTCAAAAGACAACACTGGCTAAAAGGACAATTTGAGTATCAATAAGAGTAATAACTGCAATGAATTAAAACATATCACCTATTTTTAAGTGTTCAAGTTCATAATTATACTAAAAACAAGCCTAATTGATCACCTTTTGGTCCTAACTTTTCTGTACAAACTTATCCTCAGGGATACCCATATGGTTTATAAGGGAAGTTTTCTTTCTAAAAGTATTTCAGTCGATAAAATAAAGAATGATAGAATTAGAATATCATGACTTTGCAACCCCTAATAAAATAATTGATCTAGGCAATGACCATAAATGCCTGCTAAATTAATACAAAGAGAAACAACCAGACATTATGTGCCCTCCTGAAGGAAGTTCATATGAGTATTCTCTTGCAAAAACATTGTCTGATTCAGCTTCTAGCTCAGCTCTATCTAACAGAACTTTCTGTGATAATGGAAATATTCTGTATCTGCACTGTCCAATACTGTAGCCACTAACCACATGTGACTATTTAAATTTAAAATTCCATTACTCAGTCACACTAGCCACATTTCAAGTGCTCAATAGCCACATGTGGCTGGTGGCAGCTCTAGCTCTATCAGTTTTCAGGAAATACAGGGACAGAAGAACACAGTAATAACATCACAGGGGAGCAGTCAGCAATATCCACTCTGTGGGAATCTATAGGACAAACTACTCGGTTTATTTAACAAATAAATTGCAAGAAAAAATAAAAAGGAAGGGAGCTGGTGTAGGCTCAGCTGGAGGATGTGGTGGCCTCCCATTTTGTGGTTGAGAATCCCTTGACACTCAGTGAGGGGCTCTTCCTGTGGGGCTAGGCAGCTTCCTCCTCAGTGTGAGGAGGAGTTAGAGGGCAAGAAAGATGGAGAGAGGCCAGGGAGGTGGAGTGAATGGGGAGCAAGAGGGATGGGCTGATGTCCAATCCTGTGTACTTGGACAATGGCATTCTACTCAGAATGGAAAAAGGGGTGGACCAACGTGGATGAATCCAAAACATGTTGAAATAAGAAGCCAGATACAAAAGAATACATTCTGTATGATTCCATTTATATGAAATTCAAGAGGAGTCCAAATTAATATATGTTAATAGGGGCTGGCCTGGTGGCCCAGTGGTTAAGTGTGCACGTTCCACTTCAGCGGCCCGGGGTTCACCAGTTTGGATCCCGGGTGCGGCCATGGCATCACTTGGCACGCCATGCTGTGGTAGGCATCCCACATATAAAGTAGAGGAAGAAGGGCACGGATGTTAGCTCAGGGCCAGTCTTCCTCAACAAAAAGAGGAGGATTGGCAGCAGATGTTAGCTCAGGGCTAATCTTCCTCAAAAAGTAAATAAAATATATGTCAATAGAAAAAAATAGTGGCGATTACCTTTGGGGAGTGTGGATTACTGGAAGTGGGAATGAGGGAACTTTCTGGGGGTGATGAAACTGTTCTATACCTAAACTGGAGTGTTGGTTACACAGCTGTATATATCTGTCAAGTCACCAAATTAACATTTAAGATATGTGTATTTCACAGTTTGTATTTTTTACCTTAAGAAAAATGTTTCATAATTTTTTAAAAATTAAGAAAAGAGGGGTCACTGGACAGTAATTGCAAAAAGCTTTTTTTAATTGAATTGATCCTTCCTCTGGACCAGCTTTCCTGGTGACCTGCTTCTGTTGTCACTGTGGGGTGTTTGCAGCATAACTAGAGGGATCTCAGAAGTTTGTCACGGGCCGATGGAGGGCTGGTCACTTGGCAGAACTCTGTGGTAGGTTTCAGTGCCACAGAAGGGCTTCAAGCCACTTTAGAGCTCAACTTCAGGCGTCCTTGGGAAGCCACAGGTGGTGGCGGTGGTGGATCTGTGACTGGATGGGAGTCCAGGCCCTGCCCTCTACAGCCTCCAGCCGGAGTCAGTGGTATGTGCACCTGTCGTCAGCCTTTTGGTGGGTCTCATGTTTGTTCAGACTTGTCCAGTTGGCTAGAAGCTGACTTTTATGTGAGATGGGAAATGCTGCTTTCACAAACACTGCCTGAAGATTTCACAAACACTGACTGCACTAATTCAAGACAAGTGTCAACTCCTTGACAAGCTTGGCTCTGCTCAAAAGGGGAATGCAGTCATCTTTGGAGGATACCAGCTCAGAGAAAAGATCATCAAAAATTCAGAGTCTGGCAGACACCTCTGGAAAGTGAAGAGAACCAACTTCATCCTAAAGGAGAAAATAATTACTCTAATGAAAGAACTGAATGAAGAGAGATCCGGACACTCAAGACAAGAGGGATGATGGCTGAAGCTACAAGAATGATCTAGTTACTGACCTAGGAGTCATCACATCTCAAGAAACTTTTCTAAACAATTGTCCTTCCAAAGGGCGGGCCTTGGTCTGAAAGCAGAGCTGCTGTTTTCCCTCTTGCTCAGCCCTCCTGTGCTGCCAGGCCACCTTCACCCACTTACCCTCCAATATGAGGTTCCTCATTGCCTTGGATCCAAGGAAACAGTTCCTGTGGAGACCTCCTTTTCCCTCTCATCTTCCTCTGGGAAGCACTTATGGAGCCCCCTTCTTGGGTTAGAGTTTCTCCTCCACCTTCAAATCCTAAAAACAGAAGTCAGTTCCTTTGAAGTTAATCCAGACTTCAAGTGAACCAACTACTGGGACCAACATCAAGAAACTAGAGACTTTGAAAATCATGTCTCTTCAAAAGGATTTTTTTTTTTTTTGAAGATTGGCACCTGAGCTAACATCTGTTGCCAATCTTCTTTTTTTCCTCTTCTTTTCCCCAAAGTCCTCCAGTTCATAGTTGTATATTCTAGTTGGGAGTGCCTCTGGTTGTGGCATGTGGGACACCGCCTCAGCGTGGCCTGATGAGTGGTGCCACGTCCGTGCCCAGGATCCGAACCGGCAACACCCTAGGCCGCCAAAGCTGAGCGAGTGAACTTAACCACTCGGCCCCGGGGCTGGCCCCCACAAAGGAATTTTAATCTCATTTGTTAGCATTTTAAAAACTGATGCTACTTAAAGGACTGTACTTATGCTCAAAGTAACATTCAATAGAAGTGTAGTTCTCTGAATAGTGTTTATAAATATTATTTTTATATAAATTTTCAAATTAGATTATTTTAGTTTGTTTTTCTTTATAATAGTATAGATATGTTTTATTTAATATGTGCAGTTTATCATAGCATACAATTCCAAGTGGATTCTATAGAATTCTTTAGAGGGTCCCAAGCAAGATTGAGCTCTGGTGTGTATGGTGGTAACCAGTTCAGTAACACACAGTTTTTTGGCTTTCTCTCCTTTCCTGTACCATTCTCTTGTTTTCTGGGATTATCTTCCAAATAAGTCACTGTTCCGCCACACGCCCACCTTGGTGAGCAGTGCAGGTTAGGTTCCCAAGAGACAGAAGAAAAGACCTGGAGACAGCGATCGAGACATATGGATTTACCGGGAGTTACTTACAGAGAAGGTCCAGTGGCAGCCAGCTGGACAGCAACGTGCACCTGCTACCACCCCCTGAGAGTAGCTGGCTTAAGTAGGCAGAGGAACAAAGGCTGCATGCTTGCCAAGGGAGACTTTCCCTGTATGACCTGCATTCCAAGGACCAGAGCCCCTCCCCACCACCAGAGGGCCTCTGTGTTCCCTCAGACAGTGAGGGTCTTGGCGCTAACTCTCCCACGAGAAAGCAGCTGGGTTGGCAAGCCCAGGACAGTTATCATTGTGAGTGCTGGCACATAGCCCAGACAGGAGCCTCAAGGACGCATGGTTCTTAAAGGGGCATGCCAGCTAGTGCCTCTACAGTCACCGACATCTAAGAGTATGTCTCTGGCTCTGCTTTCAGGGCAAACAAATCTAAGACATTGGAATGTTCAGCCAGCCATACCATATAAAACTAGGCCCTCCAGGCTGACTTTCCCTTGCCTTCTACTACAAGGGTTGTAGCTGATGTGGACATTGCCATCAACAAATGAAGCTTAGTCACATCTCTCTGAACTTCAGTCTTTATTGTCTGGAAGAGAGCATGCAATGGGGACGATGTCATTCCCAGGTGGTGGATGCCTCTGGTTCATGAATTCTCTAGACCCCTCACGCTGTCCCTTTTCCTGTATCAGTCATGTTAAATCAATAAGATTGACTGAGCTTCTCCTTCCTTATTTCACTGTTTCTCTGACACCACCCAGAAAATTACTGGAATCTTCGGTCTTAGGTGTCCCTCAATGGTGGTACAGTCTCAACCAGTGTCTGGCAGCAGGCTAGTAATGTGTGTTCAGCAGGCAAGTAGTGAGCAGCTGCATCAGGTAATTTTAGGGGCTGAAAGCCTGGAGTAGTTCTGCACTTAAGCCAACCCTGATATGTGTCAGACACCATCTCATGAGAGCCAGGTGCACCCCATCAATCTTGGGGTGTGAGTAAACTTAAGACAGAGCATAATACAGCACCGAATACCAAGCACGAACACAGACCTTTTTTTTAAATCTCCTGCAGCCTTGCAGGCCAAAATATGCTTTCTTGAACCGAGAGCTTCAGAACTGGAACAAGCGTCTCTGGGGCTCATGCTCACAGGCCCTTTGACTGGCAATAGGGTCGATCTCCCAGAGACATTCTTCAAGTCTAGTGATTCTTGGCTCTCTGTTCTTATTTAATAGAGAAACACCAAAAGATGGATTGGAAGCTTAGCCAGGGGGTGTTAGCTGGTGGCTTTGCTGTCCAGGTGACTATAGACAGGCGCTTAGGTCTTACTCTGTAGACCCCCAAATATGAGCATCTGTAGGTTTTTTTCCTCTTGGGCTAGTTTTTGTGTTGCTATAGCTGTATTTTTCAGGAGAGAGGGCCCCTTTGTCCTCCTGCAGAGTGTCAGCCTAGCTGCTGCTATCTAGGAGCTGAGTACGGGCAGGGGGCTAAGGCTCTCATGACTCAATATGGATAATTTAACTTTTTTTTTTTAAGATTTTATTTTTCCTTTTTCTCCCCAAAGCCCCCCAGTACATAGTTGTATATTCTTCGTTGTGGGTCCTTCTAGTTGTGGCATGTGGGACGCTGCCTCAGCGTGGTCTGACGAGCAGTGCCATGTCCGCGCCCAGGACTCAAACCAACGAAACACTGGGTCGCCTGCAGTGGAGCGCTCGAACCTAACCACTCGGCCACGGGGCCAGCCCCTGGAGAATTTAACTTTACCTCCCTATTTTACATTTTCTCTTACTTCCTGAAATATCCCCGAAGCTACACATCTATTTCAGTTTTTCCAGCGAGAATCCCTATCTTCTTTCAGAATGGAAACGGTTTAGGTGCCCAGCTGTGCCATGTTGGGGTGGCATCTGGAGATCTACCTGCACATTATATGAACTTCCAACTAATCTTGTTTTTAGTCCATGCCACATTCAAACTGACAGGTGCCTCCATTTCCGCAGCTGTTCCCGTCTTGCTTTTGGCTTTTCTGACTGCAGGTGCTAAATTTCCAACTTTCTCTGCCTTAAATCTCCTCTTGTCCACCTGCTTGTTTCCAAGTTGTATTCTAGCAGCAAACCACCATGTGAAAAGACTACATTTCTCAGCCTCTCTTGCATCTTGTTGTGGCAACATGACCAACTTCTGGCCAAAGACACAAAAGGGAAATGCTATGAGAGACATCTGGAATGGCCCCTGAAAGAGACGTGATTCAGCTGAGGGGTACATCCTTTTATCCTTCCTTTTTCCTACTGCCTGGAATGTGGACATGAGAGCTGCAATGACAACATTTATCTTGAACTCATGAGGAAACGCTGAGGAAGCAATCCATATACTGAGGATGGCAGAGCAGAAATATAGGAGCCTTGGTCCCTGGTGGCTGTGGAGTTGCCCTGGACTAACACCAGACTTTTTATATGAGAGACATAAAATTCTATTCTATCAGTTACATGATGTTTTGGGGTAAATGCTGCTGAATCTAGTCTTAGCTGGTTCATCTTTTATCCTACCCCTTTAACCCAATCTCGGGTGGTGACAAAAGGCAGAGAGAACAATCAGAAGTTGCCAAAGGTGAGCAACCCAACCTTGCTCCTCAAAGCACTTGAAGAATGAGATTTCCATCTGCCAGCTCAGTGTCCTCTGTACAATTATACCAGTAAGTAGGACCAGAAGTAAATCTTGAATTGGGGGGACTTGATGCTTTTACAATTTGCGGCATTGAGAAAAAGAATGCATATTATAAATACAAAATTAGATACTCTCTTAGGTGGGGCTCCCTAGAAGCCGAGGCTGACACAGGGCTTCTTGAGCAAGCGATTTATTGAGGGCAGGTTTGCAGGAAATGGTTGGGAAGTGAGGCGTGCCGGGCAGGGCCAGAGAAGCCGAGCAAAGGGTGGTTTCAAAAGATATCTAGCCTCCGCCCGACCTCCTGGAGAGCTCTGGAGTATGAACTGATGTGTTACGAGGCAAGGGCTCGTATGCCCCAGCATCAGTCAGTCATGGGGGTGGTTCAGCCTCCCAGGCATCTCCCAGCAAGGTGGCTTCCCTGAGCTCTGGGCAATCGGTCTGCTGCAGCTGGGTACAGGTGTGAATCCTTAGGAGTCAACGGCGGCAGCAGCTGGGAGACGGGTGCACTGGCTTGCTGAAGGGCATCAGGGCAGAAGACCAACAGCTATTGCTACAGGTACAGAAGTAAAGAAGAGGAAATAGTCCCTTAAAATTTTTAAAAGTTGATAAATATTGTAACTATCACAAAATCCAGAAAAAATATATAATAGAGGTGCCTGGCATCTCTGTATAATACTATTTCTCCTGTCTTATTTTACTCCATAGTCTTTGATCTCCTCGTTGTATGACGGTGGTTTGTAATATTTCCTATAAGCAGCATAGAAAGACAATTTAGTCTAGCATGATTGATTGAAATTTGTTTTTTATTATTGATGGTCTGGAAAAGGTTTTTTTAACTTCATAATTCATGACTAGTAATATAATGTATATTATTAGAATTATTGTCAAATATGGTAAAGCCTCTATCAAATCTTTTCACATATAAGCTGTGAGATTTAAAGACTTCTCAGGTTTTCTCGGGCAGTGATGAATCTGAAATTTTATTTGAATTGGCCACACTCATTAACTAGTTTGTCCTCCATGTCCTGTCACAGTAGTGGTATAATGTTTTATGTTATCTTTATTGATGTCAGTATTTTGCATTAAATCAAGAGTAAATTAGGGGGTCGGCCCCACAGCCGAGTGGTTAAGTTCGCGTGCTCCGCTTCGGCGGCCCAGGGTTTCGCTGGTTTGGACCCTAGGCGCAGACATGGCACCGCTCATCGAGTCATGCTGAGGCCGCATCCCACGTGCCACAACTGGAGGGACCCACAACTAAAAATATACAACTATGTACCAGGGGGATTTGGGGACAAAAAGGAAAAATAAGATCTTTAGGAAAAAAAAGAGTAAATTAAACCTTCTCCCAATGAATGGCACGTCATCAGACTTCATCAAGATCAGGTGCATCAGGTCCGCTAGGACACAATATAGCACTTTGCAATGCATATACGACGTATGACTTCACAGACAGACAGACTCACTGTGTATAGTACTGCTAAGTTTGTACACTACAAACACAGCAATTCTGAGAAAAATTCTGTTATGTACAATCTCCATCAAAAAATGGGGAAAGCTATGATACATTTATAATTGTGTACATTACATTCTTGAGTATACTGCTGACAGGGTAGAAATTCCTTTTTGACTAGGAGGATGAAAATAGACTCCTCACTCCTTAACAATTTTACATATCTGGCAATTGAAAGAATTTTCAGTAAACTGACTTTTACCTCCTTCCATTTCAAACTTTGTTTCTTCTCCACTACCCACATACTCATGGTGCTGTGCAATGTGACCACTGGCCCTGTACCTTCATATGACAAGATGGCGGGTGAGTTGGCACAGCAGGTAGTAGAAATATTCCTGGAAGCCATTTCTACACCTGGCTGGCTAGCAGTACTTACCTCTACACAGAAGAGACTGCAGTACACAGAAATATATTCCACTTAACCAAGTGCATGCTCGATTCAACTTCCAATTAACTGGATCTCAAAATTCCAGTGTGACATGACCAAGGGGAAGTGTATTAAAGGGAACATCAGAATGGACAGAGATAGCGATCTTAACCAAGTGGGAATGAAATAGCTTCTGCAAATTTTACTCAAACATGACAGTGCGAAACCATTTCTAGGCCCTTCTTGAGCCTTGGAAGGAGTCTGCGTAGGTGAGGGGCCCTGAAGCTTAAGTTCCATGAGCTTCACAGCATGTCTGCCTCTGGGTAGGACGGGCGTGAATAACATTTATCCGGGAGCACTTAGTTTATTTATGCTGTTGTAACCACAGCACCAGGAGAAACAACAGCCGCTATGCCCAAAACGTTCTTGTGTTGAATGAGACCACTGTGAGGTCTCATCCTCTTTGTTAGACCTACTTCCAAGTATTTTGTTGACCAAGACACATCCTTACCAAATGAGTCACGTCCACCTAACTCTGCTAAGTCAGTACAATTTATTTCCAACATATTAATACACAAGTAGTTTTCAAACATATATCTCCACATGATGCTTTAATCCTTAATTTCTAACCAGATACATTATACATACTTTTATACTTGGAAAAGTTCCATGTTTTATACACTTATTAATCTTATAAATTTCCTCAGAATAGATTTCTCTTTTGATCAATTCTACCCTTCACTGTAAGTTGAAAAAAAAAAAAGCGTCAGTGTAGTAGCAAAGGGAAGATGGACAGTTTCTCTGGTCTGAGTAGTGGAGGCTAAAAGTGGAATCTATCAGTATAATATTTTCACCTTACAGACCAATCGATATTTTTCATAATTTCTTATATGAAAAATATTTTTTTCATTTCAATAATATTTTCCAGATTGTTCTGTTAGCTTTCAAGGTTTCTTAACTTCCACAGGCTCAGTGGCCTGTCAGAATCATGGGTTGGTTAAGCTGACTCTCTACAGAGTCTCAATTCTACTCTTCACAAAATTAGTGATTTTGTGATTTACTAATAATTGCTGTTTCAGATACCAAGTCAACCAAAGTTAACTACAAGCTCTTGCTAAGTTTCTATATTGATTTAAAAATATACAATAAAGCTAATGGAAATATTAGTACTCAAAAGTAAAAAAGGGACCTAAGCACTTTTTTGAAAGAATTTTAGAGTTTGAAACGAATCTCGGTTGAAGTATGTGGAGTTTGTTTATTTCACAGCCTTAGGTAATTGAAGATCAAATTCTCTTGGATTAGCAGCTATGATAGATGATCCTATTGTGCAATGTAGAAACTTAGGTGCAATATGATCTTTCATAAAACTTATTTAGCCATTAATTGAAAGCAGACAAATAGGATGGTCATGAATTGGCAATTTTGGTTTTTCTACTTATTTATTTAGCTTAGCTTGTTTTCTTAAACTTCACCTTCAATGTGTAATCCCTGGGCTAAAAATGCTCATTTATTTTTATGGACTTTATTATATTTATTGCAGACTGAATTTTTAAAATAAAAATATTTAGGGCCAGCCTGGTGGCGTAGTGGTTAAGTTTGCGTGCTCTGCTTCAGTGGCCTGGGGTTCACAAGTGTTGATCCTGGATGGGGACCTTCACACCGCTCATCAAGCCATGCTGTGGTGGTGTTCCACATACAAAATGGAGGAAGATTGGCAGAGATGTTACCTCAGGGCCAATCTTCCTCACCAAAAAAAAAAAAAAAAAAAAATTTAGACAAGCCCACATCAGTATAAAGATGACACAACTGCATCCTGTTTCCTTGTTCCCCCTCTTTTTTTCCTCTCTCTCCTTCATACACATTGCATTGTTAGTTTCTTTTGATAGTTTCTCTAGTATTCTAAAATTATGTGGCATAGGGCACGTCTCTTTTAATGATAAGTGTAAATCATTTGACTTTTCAGTGTTAATAACTTTGACTTTAGGCCTTCTATTCCCATTTCAAATACAATTTTGGTTCACTTCCATTCAATAGTGTATACACTATTCCACAGTTGACTTTGTTCTGTGCTAAACTCTGGTATTGAATGTGATGGTCAAATCTGGGCTTTGAAGTTTTCAAAGCAACACGATAGATCCACATTACATGTCCTCTTGATTGCAGATGTCTGCGTGGTCATGTGTTCCTAGAGAAAGAAACTGACCTCTTGGCAACAACAACACTGGGGTAAAATTATAAACTAATTTTAGACAAGAAAAAAAATGAGAGCACCATTTGGCTGCAGACAATGAATAAAATATCTGCTTTTCTAAAATGGTAAGAGAAGTAACATTCTAGATTTTTAAAAATTGGCCAGCTACCATATTTGCCTGAAAAGAAAATATTTAATTAAATATCTCTTCTCTCATAATTTAGCTTGAATGGACTTTTCTCCTAAGCCAAATTAATTTATGACAAAGGAAGCTAATTTTAGTGAAATCAAAATTAGCTTATAATAATAATTAAATTTTTGTTAGTTGACATAAAAATTTTTTAGAGCAAATAGGACTATAAAATGCAGCTTTTGAGGAACCCTTTCATCTGATTCACATTCATCACTAAGAAAAGACATGAAATTTCAAAGAATGATCTCTTGAAAGGAAATGAACATTTTCAATTCTAATGTTATTGTAAGTATATATTAAGAATCTTCAATTTCTCTTGGGGCCGGCCTGGTGGTTCAGCGGTTAAGTTCGCACATTCCGCTTCGGCAGCCTGGGGTTTGCCAGTTCGGATCCCAGGTGTGGACGTGGCAACACCTATCAAGCCATGCTGTGGCAGGCATCCCACATATAAAGTGGAAGAAGATGGGCAAGGACATTAGCTCAGGGCCAGTCTTCCTCAGCAAAAAGAGGAGGATTTGCGGCAGATGTTAGCTCAGGGCTAATCTTCCTCAAAAAAAATAAAAATAAAATAATAATAATTTAAAAATACATAAATAAAAAAGAATCTTCAATTTCTCAAGGAAAATACTTGGGAAGCCTTTATGAAGAATTTGTCTAATTCTGTGTATGTATTTACCATGGATGTCTCTTTTTAGAGATACCTATTATTATAGCCTATAATGAGGTCTTTATTCAAAACAAGCCTCCTGCTTTGTTGATATGTAGTTATCTTGGGCTGCTGGTGTGCGGTAGATGTCATGGACTGAATTGTATCCCCTCAAAATTCATAGGTTGAAGCTCTAACCCATAATGTGCCTATATTTGGAGACAGGGCCTGTAGGGAGGTAATTAAGGTTAAATGAGGTCATATGGGTGGGGCCCTGATCCAATAGGACTGGTGTCCTTATAAGAGGAAGAGACAGCAGACATCTCCCCACCCCCACCCTGTGCAAGCAGAGGAAAGGCTATGTGAGGACACAGTGAGAAAAGGGCTGGCTGCAAGCCGGGGGGAAGAGAGGCCTCATCAAACACCGGGGCTGACGGCAACTCGATCTTGGACTTCCAGCCTCCAGAACTATGAGAAAATAAATGTCTGTTGTTCAAGCTCCCTAGTGTCTGGTTGTTATGGCAGCCTGAGCAGACTAATGTAGTAGATATATGCACAACACAGACATAAAAAGACTGCACGTTCTATAAAATTCTGAGTCCACACATGGGCAAGGTCTGACGTGGTGCACAGCATCGTAGATGGCAGCACCAGCTTAACCTTGGGGAGCATCCAAATGTCACTTTTGAACAGAGGAGATATTTTCAGTTAAAACATTACATCTAAGTAATTTGATGGTGGCGATGCATTGGCATCATTCAGCTGGTCACTAAATTACAGATGCTAACGGTATTTCAAGAACTGCAGAAGAAGCTGGGGACTTGCAATTTCTGTTACGTTCTTTCAAAGCACTTTGTATGCCTGAACTTTTGTAAATGGAGAGATGCAGAGGAAAGGCTTCCCCTGGGTTAAGATATCCAAAGGACATGTGAAGGGACCAGAGTTCCCAGACTCTGGGAGCACGCTCTGCTGAGCTGACGGTGCCCAGGTGGACCGCTTAGGGGCTCCAGAGATCAGTGCACGGACGCCTGCTGCTTGAATTTGGCAGGTTCTTTTTCTTTTCTCTCCTGACTTGAAAGATAATTATTAAACTTAAGAATTAGGGTCATCCTTTCCCATTGATGTGTGTCAACATACATGTACACAGATGAACTGCCTCATCTGTGGTAATGAAGAGTTATTAATAAATAAAAAATGGCCTAAAAGTTAATAAACAAACATCTAGCAATTAGAGACATGATGGAAGATGAAACAGGAAGCAAACTAGAATTTTGCAATAAAAAGATTGTTAAAAAAAAAAAAAACTGATGAGGAAAATACAACTACAGTGTTCCCAAAGGCCTTCTGCATAAAGTTCCTTTCCCCTTCTGTTTTACCACAAGGTGTGAGACCAAAATAAGGAATGCATCCATACAGAGAAAGATTGAGGGGAGAAAGAGAAGTCTGGAAGTACATGCACCAAAATGTTAATAGTTATTCTTCCATGTAAAAAAATGCAATAAAACGGATGAGAAGGGGCTGGCCTGGTGGCGTAGCGGTTAAGTTCATGCACTCCGCTTCAGCAGCCCAGGGTTTGCCAGTTCGGATCTTGGGCACCGACCTACACACCACTCGTCAAGCCATGCTGTGGCAGCATCTCACATAGAAGAACTAGAATGACCTACAACTAGGATATACAACTATGTACTGGGGCTTTGGGGAAGAAAAAAAGAAAAGGGAAGATTGGCAACTGATGTCAGCTCAGGGCCAAGCTTCCTCAACAAAAAAGGAATGAAGAGGCACTGGTGGAAACTTCTGGCTGACCTGAAAAGATAGGAAAGCCAAGTTAAGTCCTTCTTACTACTTAACATTTTAAAATATTTTCTGTTTGTTAATATGATACAAAATAAGCCTCTGACAACGGGTTAAATTGAAACTGGAGCAAAGCTAGAAGATTCAATGGCTGGAGAGAAGTGGTCAAGGGTAAAAGTTTCAGTTATGGAAGATGAATAAGTCCTGGAAATCTACTATACAGCATGTGCCTATAGTTGACAATATCAAACATTTGGTAAGAAAGCAGACCTTACGTTGAGTGTTCTTATCACACAAAAATAATAATAATAAAGAGGGCAGGAGGAAACTTTGGAGGTGATGGCTATGTTTATGGCAAGCTCTAAATGTATCAGTGAGGGCAGGTGAGCAATAAAAGTCCTCTCCATCTTCCTGAACCATAACCTTAGGAGAGAGATGTTCTCATGCTGCACAAACCGGGCTATGTCCTCGCACTGTTGTAGTGTCCAAGCCCTAGGGCATCAGGGCAAAGGAGAGCCTCTCCTCTGAGAGAACCTCACTGTCCTCATTTCCAGGAATGGTTATGGTCAGCAGAGCAGTTAATCTCACAGCCAGAGGGAGGGAAGCCAAAGGGAGCCTCAAGTAACTGAGGACCGGGACATTCCGGATTTTAAAATAGCTGACTTCACCTCATGGGCCATCTGAAGAAACCTTCCAGAACTTGGAAACAAGTTGTAATAGAACCTTACCCAACAGAAGCAAGGTTCTGCCAGACATTTTTGCTCATTCCCTTTGTTTTGTTTTCCAGAGTTTCCTCCTCAGATTAAATTTTTTCCTCCCTAGTCACTCACTCCCTGGATGGATTAATTCTCCTCTGGGTATAACCATTATGCATAGTAAATACAGAGAAAGGCACTTTCCTTAGCTCATCCACTTTCCTTAGCACCACTGCTAGTCTCTTGGATGGCAGCATCTGCCTCCTCTCAACACGTTGAAGCACATTCATCAGCTGGCCCCTCACGCTCGCATTGCCCCTGTTTTGTTTAATGACTTTACCATCCACCCAGCTGCTGACACTAGGAACCTCAGTCATCTTTCCTCCTTTTCTCCATCGCGTCCCCCTCCCCCAAAAACATTCAGTCAGGCATCAGGTCTGGTCACTTCTGCCTATGGAATGTTTCTGCAATCCTGGGACTTCATAGGCATCTTTTAGTTTGTCTCAGACCAAAGTCTTTCTGTTTCCAATTCATCCTCCACATGCTCATCAATTATTCTTCCAGAACAAAAATCTGGCTTTATTTCTCCCCTGCTTAATAACACCCAATAGTTACCATTATCTGGATAAAGTTTTATTTCCTGGACAACGTGTACATAATTCCCCCACGTCCCTTCACCCGTAATCAAAATTCACCTTTCTGCCAACCTACTCTCTGGATGAAATCATTTTAGCAACTTTACGCCTTTTTCCTCCAGCATTTCTGCTTGTCCTGGCTCCACTCTTAATTTTCTTCATTTTATTTTTCATTCCATTCTTTTTCTGTGGTCTCAAAATATTTTTCTTCTTACTTAGGCCATGCTTTGCAAGTCTCTGTTGGGGATTTTATTTTATCCTAATTAAAAGAACATAAACCATATCAAATTCTGTTGTCTTATCAAAAAGAGTTCTGAATTGGAAGTCCAAAATAATATCCAGTATAGTCTTGGACAATTTGGCTAGTATTTCAGTCATGAATAATGTTGCTTTTCCAGGGTAAAGGATATCTTTGATCTACTCTTCCTATCAAAGCACTCATTGGTCATGAATTTCCTTTTCTGAAATTATTGTGTCAGGTGTGATGGCAGCTGGTTTTTAAGCAGCAAGAGAAGAGGTGTCTTCATACTTTAAAACTAGTCTTCTAATGAAAACTACTTCTACTCCCTCAAAAAGGTAAGAAATTAACACTTTAATGCTAAATTCTGAGTATTGTGTTAATTTCTTCAGATCCACCACCAGCTAAAGGAAGGGAGGTATTCTAAATTTGTTTATGTTCCAGTAAAAATAATTGCAGGCTCCTTAGCAGCAGCACATAGATAGAGTTAGACAGCTGTATGAATATTATGGGTAGAAATGAAAGTAACAGTAGGAATTACTGAACTTACCAGTTTCCAGGAGGCCATATGTCCAACTTCATCAGCTTCCAGAAGGCATTCTTCTTGCCCCTCAACTCCCACAGGTAAAGGACTGAGGAGTCTAGGGAGAAGCATAACATTGAATGCATGGCATCTATAGGTAGTTAGCATGGTTGAGTAGTTAATTGCTACTGTTACTCAATTAGCTTATTAGATTCAAGAAGAATAATCAGCCAACAAATATTTATTGACACAGAGGAAGGACTGTATCAAAATCACACCATGATAGGTGCTGGGGAACACAGTGGGAAAATAAAAGATTTTAAAGACTGGAGGGGAACATATACATTCAACAAATTATCACCATTTATTAAGTAAATTAATTCAAGGGTGCCAAGCACTATGAGCAAGAAATACAGGGTGCCAACAATGGAAACCCAACACATACACGCATGCATGTGTTTACATACATGAAACAGAGCTTGAAATGAATCTTTTCTCCGCCTCGAGTGACAGCTTTGTTAATTCATAACAAGCAATACAAACAGCTTCTATATAGAATTTATATGTACCTCTTTTCTGTTGTTGTTTATCACTGCCTGATAAGAAGCAAACATGGGTTCTTACTGATGTCAGCATGCAAAGTTGCTGCGGTAAATTTTTTCAAAATGAGTGATCGTTGTGGGTTCTGATGGGAACAGACAAGCTGTAGATGCATTTATGAATTTGGATGTCTGCTTACATAAGCAATAGAGCATGGTCGCTAAAAGCAGGCCACTGGAGCCAGACAGGCTTCTGTTCAATACTGGTTCCACTACTTCCCAGCAATGTCATCTTGGACTCTGTACCTTTAAAGTGAAGATAAATGACCACATTAACAACCTCATAGGTTGGTATGAGGATTACATGACTTAGTACACGTAAAGCACTTGGCACGTGTCAAGCGCCTGCCACAGAGTAAGTCCTCGACAAACATCACCTCTTGGTTTTGCTCATACAGGGCCTTTATTTTTCACCAAACTAACTGAGCACAATAATATGGAATCTCATAGATACAAGTGGGATTTTTATCAGACATAAACCAGAGTAATTCTGGGAAAAGTAGAAGGCAGCAGGAAAAGAGAAAGACCAAACATGAGATGGGAAGACTCCATAAAGGAAGCCATGGGCCTGAGTCTACAGGAGCTGAGTAGGGCTGTTGAGAAGAGGACATTGGGGACATCTCTCATTCATAGGGTCAAAAGGAGTCGGAGCCAACATGACAGCACGTAACAACAAATACCAGAGTAAGTTTTAAGTATAGAAGGGGGTCCAGGAATTTAATACCACAT
The DNA here is from genome assembly GCF_041296235.1 of Equus asinus. Lineage (NCBI taxonomy): Eukaryota > Metazoa > Chordata > Mammalia > Perissodactyla > Equidae > Equus > Equus asinus. Next base: position 27,539,437 of record NC_091813.1, read on the forward strand.
TTGCTGTCTTTAGGTCTGAGTTTCAGTTAGGGTGTTAACGGAGAGTGACAGTATGTTCAGATTTACATATGACATTTATTCTGGTTTGCTAGCACATACAGTAGTTAAAAACAGTAGTAGATATAGTGTTCATGTATATTAGCTTCCTTCAGACATTTTCAAAAAATACATTTGGCTTATTATATGAATAGATTGACCCATTTAACCTAGTTTTGACAGATTAAGGAAAAAGATGATACAGTATGAAAAGCCGATGGAAGTTTTTAATATGTAGAACATTTCAGAATATACACCTCTTCAGTGCTATTAATAGGCAAATCATCAACAACAGTTTTTCAGACTTTGTGCTTCACTCTGGAGAAAAACAAGAGTGTGACATCTTGAGTGTCCTCATTGGGTAATCTAACACCCAGTCATAATATGAACATGAGCTGCGTATCACGTTGAGTTTAGCGTCAATTAAAATTAAAAACGAAATTAGTCGTATAGTCTCTTTCAAAATGTTACCATTCAAAACAAACATCCAAATTGACAAAAGTTTGAATATTTATGACCATAAATCTTTTAACTCTTTGGTTTGGGCTTTTTAAAAAATCCTTTTTTAATTCTTAGTTCTACTCTACTCAAATAGGCTATAACAGAAGAGCTAATAGGTATCGAGTATATTAGTTGCTTTCTTTCAGGGGCTGTTACGGACATTGGTAAATTTTGATTCTAATGAGAACACTGTGTACAGTGGTTGCCCCTTTTAGGTAATACAGCAACCTCAAGGAGAGGAAAGTGAGGGCAGCACCGAAGATTGACATATACAGAGTTTATAGACCAGTGTTCTTCGTACAACGTTTATATTGACATCCAGTTTTATGAATTAAAAACCTTGTATAACTTACTAGTATTACTAGAAAGGAAAGCAGCGTTTTTCAGAGGACTATGTTCCATTTCATCTGTCTCTGATGCCTATTAACCAATAAAACCGTGCTCATTCTGCTGCTGTGGGAAATAAGCAACACGGAAGAGTGATAATGACTTTAGAGCATAACTCAGCCGTCAGGACAGCTAAGGAGAAGGCAGACAGGCCACAAAACTCTGGACCCGGCGCTCCCCCGCGCGCTCCCCGCCCCCGCCCGGAGCGCGTGCCCGCTGCCGGAGGGGCTGGAGGCGGGGCCCCGGGCTCGGGGGCGGGCCTCGCGGGAGCTGCGGAGCCGGCCTGCCAGCACCGCTGGGGTTCTTGGCGACTCCGGGCGCTTGCGCAGGCGCGGTGGGCCGCTAGGAGGGGGCGACAAAGCCGGCGAGTGAGCGGAGCGCTGTCCTGTCGCGGGTTCTGAGCGCTATGAAACCCGGAGAGGAGCGGCCCGTGGAGGGCGGCGTCTGCGCCGTTGTGTCCGAGCTGGAGCTGCTGAAGCTGCGCGCCGCGGAGCGCATCGACGAGGCGGCCGAGCGCCTGGGGGCCCTGAGCCGCGCCATCTGGAGCGAGCCCGAGCTGGCCTACGAGGAGCACCGTGCCCACCGCGCGCTGACGTGCTTCTTCGAGCGCGAGCCCCCGGCCGCCTCGTGGGCGGTGCAGGCGCACTACCAGCTGGCCACGGCCTTCCGCGCCGAGTGGGAGCCGCCGGGGGCCGGGGCGGCGTCGCGCCCGCTGCACCTGGGCTTCCTCTGCGAGTACGACGCGCTGCCCGGCATCGGGCACGCCTGCGGCCACAATCTGATCGCCGAGGTCGGGGCGGCGGCCGCGCTGGGCGTGAAGGGGGCTCTGGAGGGCCTCCGCGGGCCGCCTCCGCCGGTGAAGGTGAGGTGGGGCCCGGGCGCGGGACTCGGTCCCCTGTCCAGCCGGCACCGACCAGGGAAGCAGGACCCGGTGCATCCCGCGCGCCTCTGTCCCCTCCTGCCTCCGGGCAGGTGTCAGGGACCGCGCGGTTCGTCCGGCCCTCGCCTTTGCCAGAAGGCAGAACCCCTGGATAAAAATCAGTAGTTCTCGAGTTGCCCACCTAGCGGCGTTTTGCAGATTTTCGTTTTTTGTTCCCTCGTCTGTAGGTTGTAAACAATTGAGCGGACTCTCCCTTAGGAGAGAATTTAGTACCAAGCCTGGTTTTCATTACGGCTTATTTTTGGTAACAGGGGCAACTGCAATTTGCTGATAAGGTGGTGCGGTCTCTGGAGGAGGTGCTTATTGTTGGGAAATCTACAGCCTTTCTTTTGAGGCGCCAAAGAATCGTTTCTTTTGTGGCAGTCATAGGAGCTTTTGTGATTCGAATCACTGGTATTTGCATAGGAATTCTTCAGTCGTAAGAACTACGAAACCTCTAGAAGTATACAAATAAGGAGAAGGGAATGAGCATTTACTACATGGACGAGTTGATCCTTAATTCTAAATGTCTATTTCACGATTTTAATATCTCGGTTCTGTAAACGGAGAAATGTTTCTATTTGTCATAGGGCAAGTTTAATTTTGTGTTACTCTGTTTTTCCAGATGGTATATTCTTCATTCTGTGAGCTAAGATTCAGTCATCACCATTCAGGTTAAGGGGAAGACTAATGTTTTATTTTAATATTTTTTTTAGCCCACTCTTTCCAATGTCAGTAACCTTTCTCATTTATCCTAACAGTTCCATCTTTTGTGACTTTTTCTCTTTAGCTGACTTCTCTTCTCTGCCTCTGGGGGCCTGATTTTGCATCTGGTTAGGTTTTTGTTTGTTTCGGGTGGGCGGGGGTCCTTTGCCATTGCATGAAGCCCTGAGACATCGAGCTTTAAGCGGGTTTATGAAAGTTTCGCAGAAGTCAGCAAGATTTAACTTGAGAAGTCACCAAATTTAGCGAGTCAAGGGTTAAGATTAAAAAGCAGCTTAATTTATGAGTGTGGGTGCTTGATAACTTCTAAAGAAAGCTAGCCTTGCGAAAATGTACACACTTCTAATTTCTAATGGTAATGCTCAGTTTTAGCCAGATTATCCATCCTATCTGAATATGGAGTTTATGTTGATTCCCTTTGGAAGCCGGGACTTTTTCCAACTTGTTTCATTGTGTTCTTATACCTGATCTTGAAAGTATATTAGTTGTTTATAGATAATTTTTCTTTGCTTTTAAACATTGTTTGAAGAAGTTATGCTTAAATATCAAAGTGAAATGTTTATTCTGTAAAGTTCTCTTTTGTTTAATTAGGTGTTTGGTGACCAATAAATCTGCCTGGTTGAACTGGTGGAATCGAATTAGTAAGTTTGTGTAATAGTTGGCCATTTCTGTCTGTGGTATTAAGATTTATTTAATGCTCTTCATAAAGGATTAGTGAGTTAAGACTTTTTAATGCGGTAGCTCAGTAAGGAATCAGAGTTCGGGCCTGAAGGTCAGGACGTCTCATTCCAGCTCTGCCTGAAGACTTGCTCTGTGACCTGGGGCAGGGCCTTCACTCTCTGCCTCAAGACCACCCCCCTAAAATGGTGATGCAGATCGCCCACCTACCTCACAGGGTTGTTGTGAGGATAACTAATGAGTAACTGGAAAGTTCCTTACCAGTCAAGTGCTTATGAGTAATTATATACACATACTATAAAATTAGTCAAGAAGAAGCTTTAAGAAATAAGTCCTAAAGAACAGTGAGGAGCTTGTATATAGTATTAATCTTTTTTCATCTTTGCCATGAATTATATAAAATTGAGTTAAAGCATTAGGAAACGTTTCCTGTAGTAGCTTTAGTACATGCCTTACACCAAATTGGTATAATCATGTAAATTAAAATTTGTGATTAATTTAGCACCGTAGACTCATGCCGACTACAGCATTAAAATGTCAGAGAACAAAACCTCTCTCTGTAGTTTAAGGACTTTAATGAATGTTGTGAATACATGTGCAAAGGAACCTGTCTGATGTTTTCCTACTAGGATTTGTTGTTGTTTTGCCCTGACACAGGTATTTCCTTCTAGGTAGTTGTCCTGGGAACCCCTGCAGAAGAAGATGGTGGTGGCAAAATTGATTTAATTGAAGCAGGGGCTTTTAAAAATCTTGATGTTGTTTTTATGGCCCATCCATCCCAAGAGAATGCTGCTTACCTACCTGATGCGGCTGAGCATGAGTAAGCAATCAACTTGAAATAAACTTCTTAGTGGAAAACAGACTGTTAGAACACTTTTAGGTCTTCACTGGAGACTAAAAGCCCATATTTATACTTTTAAGGTAAATTGAAAGATAATGTTGTAATGTCTTACTTGATTTCCGTTGAATGACATATTTGGTAAGCCTCTTCTAATTGAGATTTTAGATGGTCTTCATAACTGGACTATATTAAAATCTTTAAAAATCTTTAAAATCTATTGAGTGTTTGCACTTTGGCCTCAGGGGTGAAAACCTTAGAGATTAGAAATGCCTGCTGCAGGCAGGCTTCCCAGCCCAGTAGCCTTCTAGGACTTACGGTTCGGCTCCTTGGCCTTGACCCTGCAGTTAGCCCAGCTGACCTCAGGCCATTTCTTATGTCTAGTTTCTTAGATTTTTCACTGGCCATCCTTGAAGATGTAAAAGAGAACAAGAACAAAAAGTAAATTTTAAAAAAATTGCTAAAATCCTAAAACTCTTTAACAATAAAAAAAGGTAAAGCATTCTGTCCCTATTGACCCCCTTTTCCACATCCAGTCTCTTCTCTAGAGGTATAGATCCTTCCAGGACTTCTTGGATATATTTATAGACGTAAGTAGGTACATGTATCAATTAAATTTTCAAGGAGGATTCCTCCTGGAAGTAGTCTACTAAATATATTGTTGGCCTGGCTCTTGCTTTTTAAAATTAAACAATATGTTGTGAAAATCATTCCCTATCAGTTCGTTTAAAATAATGCTTTTTAAGTGTAAAATAGTAATACTGATACAAAACAACCATTAACACTTCTTTTCAGGTTTGTTGTGCTTTAATGGTACGTAGATTGAACCCTGGAAGAAATGGTGCTAGAGCTGTTTTCATAAAGAACATGCTTTCCCATTTTATAATATTTATCACCAGTTTTGTTAAAATTCCAGTTTCAAAGTGATAGTGATACTGTATATATCAAGGAAATAACAAGTATCCTAAAATCTTAAAAATGTATTTGGATGCTTTTACTTGTCTTTATTTTGCTAACAGAATGTTTGGCATCCGTCAAGAAATGTGAGCATTCCAAGGACTCCTGAGTCCAGCTCATTTAAAAAAATAAGTCTAGATTGGCTTTTTAATAATTTAAATGTGGGTACTATTAATCAGTTAGGCTTCAAAAATGTTATCTAAGCAAGTCATCTTTAGAAATAAGTATTTAATGTGCAATTCTTTCTCGAAACCTTACTGTTTTTCATTATGTCTGAGTAGTTAGATTAAGGTATTAGTGACACAGGTATTTTGGAACATAAATAAAATATTGGTGAGGAGCAACTGACTTAATGCTAGAGTATCTTATAATATTGTGAGTATAATTTTCAGAGGTTGTTTTAACCCGTTTTAAATGTCACTTCCCCAGGCTGGCCTGGTGGCACAGCACTTAAGTTCACGTACTCCACTTCCTTGGCATGGGGTTCACTGATTTGGATCCTGGACACGGACGTATGTGCTACTTATCAAGCCATGCTGTGGCAGGTGTCCCACATATAAAATAGAGGAAGATGGGCATGGATGTTAACTTAGGGCCAGTCTTCCTCAGGAAAAAAAAAAATAGAGGTGTCTTGGCAGTGGATGTTAGGTCAGGGCTAACCTTCCTTAAAAAAGAAAATACATAGTTAGATGTCACCTCCTTTCTGTCTTTCCTTGACCTTCCTCCTCCCTTAAGACAGAATCATCTGAGTTTTTGCAGACTTTTGGTACAGAACTACCACAATGTGGTACAGAAGGAGACAGCAGCCATCTTTTTTGTAATTTCAGCACCTAATACAGTATTACATGTTGGCTTGAATTGAATTGTGAACAAATTTAATTTGTACAGGAGATCGATTGAGCAAAGTTCTCTTTTTCTCTCTTTTTTTGGAATACCTTCTTTGTGTCAGTCACTATATTGCATAGTAATAAACTATAAGGTACATAAATTGCTATATTGTTACTGCAAATGATTTGCAAATAAAAATTCCAGCAGCGTGAATGAATTTTGAATAATAGTTGTCATTCTGATTACTTGGATTTTTCTTACTTTAGTGGTGTTGAAGAAAGTAATTCCAAATGATGTTTTATTTTTTAGTGTGACTGTGAAATACTATGGAAAAGCGTCTCATGCTGCTGCTTATCCCTGGGAAGGAGTGAACGCATTGGATGCTGCTGTTCTCGCCTACAACAATCTGTCTGTGTTAAGACAGCAACTGAAACCAACCTGGAGAGCTCACGGTAGGAATGTCAAATACCTTGTATAATAGATGATGCTGAATATGTTTCAGTGCAATATTTGATTTAAAAATAATTTGGAAACATTTTATGTACTTCATAATGAGTATTCTGAGAATTTTAAACATTTTCGGAAATTCATGTGATAGAGTACTAGGATGTTTGTCTATGTGGGTAAGAAGACAGTTCAGATTATTTATACATAAATGGGATGGTCATTCTGAGTATTAGAAAGAATGGTTTTATGTAAGGACCTACATTCTTTCTGTGGGTATTTGAAAGTGGGAACTTGATTTTCCAGTTACGCTCATTGTCTCTTAATGATAACAAAATTTTACCATTTCCTCAATTTTAAAAAAACCATCTTTTTAAACTATGTGTATCACCTTAATATAAATACAATAATAAAGTACTGTCTTGAAGGTACAAATTAATTTTTTTAGTTTAGTTTCTTATGATTTGGGAAATTATTATACTTTAATATCTGTTCTTTACCTGGTTTTGCTATAGCCTGAAATTAATTTGTAATTGCACTTTTACCAATTTCCCAGCTTAGTTTCTTTAAAAAGAATAAACAGGAATATGTAAAAATATTATTTTTTTAAGGCAGGTCATACTAAAAAATTAGATTTTGCTTATCTATTTTAGTTATTCCTTTGCGTGGATAAATCTTCCTTCTCAGTGTAGTTCCAAATAAATGCATTTGTTTTGACAGTCGATAGTACTGAGTGATCTTTGACCTGCATTGGTTTCTTGTTGGCATGAATATTATTTTCCCAGAGCCAAATGTCATTTAAAATATTCATGGGATTCTTGAGGTATGAGGGTAATTATAGAACCTAGTACCATTGGGTTTTTTTTTTTCTTTTCCTGTGTCAAAAATTTATCAAAATGTATAACCGTAATAAAGGCTACTGAAATAAAAGTCTTTTCTAGAAGGCTTAAGATAGGTATAAAAGGTTCTGACAGTTTCTTTATAGTGAGGAATCATAATTTCTTAACATTATGTAGATTCCTTAGAATAAAGTATACATATAGGCAATTATTTATTTTTGCTATTGGCCAGAAAATACCACCCTGTGTATAGCAACTTTTGTTGTACGACACTTCAGAATCTTTGGTGTATCTGTGAAGCTAAGTAGTTTAAATTATTTTTCTTTATGGACATATTGGCTGAAAAACTATGGGTGTATTTAAGGTTAAAGAAATGGTCTCCAGGCTCCAAACTCAATTCCAGTAATTTGGTTCTTTTTATAGGTATAATAAAAAATGGTGGTGTAAAACCTAATATCATTCCCTCTTATTCGGAATTAATCTATTACTTCCGTGCACCCTCAATGAAAGAACTTCGAGTTTTGACCAAAAAGGCAGAAGAGTGCTTCAGAGCTGCGGCCTTGGCCACCGGGTGCACGGTAAGAACTTTTGAGAGTTAATCTAAGTTTTAATCAGAGGTATACACGTGGGCTGGGGTGGTGAGTATTAAGTAGATGAGAACCTAACTTGCCTCTTTTTCATTTGGTGATCTTGCCCTGGGGGGAACCTGTAGTCCAGTTGGAGAGACAAGCTCTGGATCCGGGCCTCTCTGCCTCACTGATTCTGTAACTTTTGGAAACGTTATTTAATATCTCTGGGCCTCCATTTTCTCTTGACAGATGGAGATGATAATATAATCTATTTTAGGTTTCTTGTGAGAATTAAATGAAACAGGATTTCTGAGAGTTATAGGGCCTAGCCCTCGTACATACTCCTTACTTTCCTTCTGCCCTCATTAGCCTGGAGATGCGTGATTTATTCAGATGGTAGCAGTGATTCTCAGACCGTATGTGTTCAGTGTCCAAGGAGTAAGAAATTAAGCATTCGTCTCTTATTTATTTGTGATTATAAACATAAATACTTTAAATATTTGGAAGATAAATACATAAACTATTATCATTAACTAATGTCCCAGGGTATAATATTCCCTAAGATAAAGTTCATAGTTATTGAATTTAAATCTATATTTTAAATAGTCTTTTAATAATATATATATATTTTTACCTTTTATTATTTTATTGAGGTCACATTGGTTTACAACATTATGTAAATTTCATTGTACATCATTATATTTCGACTTCTGTATAGACTGCATTGTGTTCACCACCAAAAGTCTAGTTTCCGTCCATCACCTTACACATGTGCCCCTTTACCCCTTACCTCCCCCTACTCGCTTCCCTTCTGGTAACCACCAGTCTGTTCTCCTTGATGATCTGTGTGTTTATCTTCCACCTATGAGTGAAATCATACGGTATGTGTCTTTCTCTTATTTGTGTTTGTCTGACTTGTTTTGCTTTAGCATAATACTCTCAAGGTCTATCCATATTATTGCAAATGGCATGATTTTGTCTTTTTTGTGGTAGAGTAGTATTTCATTTGATATGTATACCACGTCTTTATCCATTTTTCTGTTGATGAGCGCTTGGATTGTTTCCGTATCTTGGCTGTTGTGAGTAAGACTGCAGTGAACACAGGGCTGTATATATATTTTCAATTAGAGTTTTCATGATCTTTGGATAAATACCTAGAAATGAAATAACTGGATCATGTATTTTTAATTTTTTGAGAACTCTCCTTACTGTTTTCCATAGTGACTGCCCAGTTTACATTTCCACCAGCAGTGCATGAGGGTTCCCTTTTCTCCACATCCTCTCCAACACTTCTTATTTCTTGTCCTTTTAATAATAGCCATTCTGACAGGTGTGAGGTGATATTTCCTTGTAGTTTTGATTTGCATTTCCCTAATAATTAATGATGTTGAACATCTTTTCATGTGCCTGTTTGCCATCTGTATGTCGTCTTTGGAAAAATGTCTGTTCATATCCTCTGCCCATTTTTTTGATCAGGTTGTTCATTATTTGTTATTGAGTTGTATGAGTTCTTTATATATTTTGGAGTTTAACCCCTTATTCGATATATGATTTGCAAAAATTTTCTCCCCATTGGTGGGTTGTCTTTTTATTTTGTTGATGGTTTCCTTTGCCTTGCAGAAGATTTTTAGTTTGATATAGTCTTATTTGTTTATTTTTTCTTTTGTTTCCCTTGCCTGAGGAGATGTGGTATTTAAAAAGATATTACTAAGACTGATGTCAAAGAGTGTACTCCCTATGTTTTCTTCTAGGAGTTTTAAGGTTGCGGGTCTTACATTCAAGTCTTTAATCCATTTTGAGTTAATTTTTGTGTATGGTATAAAATAATGATTTACTTTCATTTTTTCGTATATGGCTGCCTAGTTTTCCCAACACCATTTATTCAAGAGGGTTTCCTTTCTCCAGTGTATGATCTTGGCTCCTTTGTCGCAGATTAACTGTCCATAGATATGTGGTTTTATTCCTGGGCTCTTAATTCTGTTCCACTGATCTGTGTGTCTGTTTTTGTGCCAGTACCATGCTGTTTCGGTTACTATAGCTTTGTAGTATATTTTGAATTCATGTGATGCCTCCAGCTTTGTTCTTTTTTTCTCAGGATTCCTTTGGCTGTTTGGGTTCTTTTGTCATTCCATATAAGTTTTAGGATTCTTTGTTCTATTTCTTTGAAAAATGTCATTGGGCTTCTGATTGGGATTTCATTAAATCTATAGATTGCATTAGGTAATATGGACATTTTAACTATGTTTATTGTTCCAATTCATGAGCACAGAATATCTTTCCATTCTTTATGTCTTTGATTTCTTTCAATACTGTCTTATTTTCAGTGTATAGGTCTTTTATCTCCTTGGTTAAATTTATTCCTAGATATTTTATTCTTTTTGTTGCAATTGTAAATGGGATTGTGTTCTTGCCTTCTCTTTCTGCTAGTTTGTTGTTAGTGTATAGAAATGCGACTGATTTTTGTATGTTGATTGTGTACTCTGCCACTTTACTGAATTCATTATTTCTAATAGTTTTTTGGTAGATTATTTAAGGCTTTGTATATATAAAATCATGTCATCTGCAAATAGTGACAGTTTTACTTCTTCCTTTCCAATTTGGATTCCTTTAATGTCTTTTTGTTGCCTAACCGCTTTGGCTAGGACTTGCACTACTATGTTGAATAAGAGTGGTGACAGTGGGCGTCCTTGTCTTGTTCCTGTTCTTAGGGGGATAGTTTCGGTTTTTCACCATTGAGTATGATGTTGGCTGTGGGTTTGTCATAAATGGGCTTTGTTATGTTGAGGTACTTTCCTTCCATACCCATTTTATTGAGTTTTTATTGTAAATGGATATTGGATCTTGTCAAATGCTTTCTCTGCATCTATTGAGATGATCATGTAATCTTTATTCCTCATTGTGTTAATGTGGTATATTGCATCGATTGATTTGGAGATGTTGAACCATTCCTGCATCCCTAGAATAAATCTCACTTCACTCTGCTGTGTGATCCTTTTAATGTATTGCATTCAATTTGCTAATGTTTTATTGAGGATTTTTGCATCTATGTTCATCAGTGATAGTGACCTGTAATTTTCCTTTTTTGTTTTGTCCTTTTCTGCTTTCAGTATAAGGGTAATGTTGTAACCTTGTAAAATGAATTAGGGAGCATTCCTTCCTAGAAGAGTTTGAGAAAGATAGGTGTTAGGTCTTCTTTGAATGTTTGGTAGAACTCACCGGAGAAGCCATCTGGTCCTGGACTTTTACTTTTTGGGAGATTTTTGATTACTGGTTTAGTCTCTTTACTTGTGACTGGTCTGTTTAGATTCTGTTTCTTCTTGATTCAGTTTTGTGAAATTGTATGATTCTGAGAATTTATCCGTTTCTTCTAGATAACCCAATTTCTTGGCATATGGGTTTCATATAGCTTTTCATAGTATTGTCTTATAATCCTTCTTATTTCTGTGGTGTCCATTGTAATTTCTCCTCTCTCATTTCTGATTTTATTTATTTGAGCCTTCTCTCTTTTTCTTAGTGAGTCTGGCTTAATGGTTTGTCAATTCTGTTTATCTTTTCAAAGAACCAGCTCTTAGTTTCATTGATCCTTTCTGTTGTTTTTTTAGTTTCTATTTCATTTACTTCTCTGATTTTTATTATTTTCTTCCTTCTTCGGACTTTGAGCTTTGTTCTTCTTTTCTAGTTCTTTTAGTATAGTCTTAGATTATTTGGGATTTTTCTTGTTTCTTAGGTAGGTCTGTATTACTATAAACTTCCCTCTTAATACCACTTCTGCTGCATAAGTTTTGGAATATTGTTTTCATTTGTCTCCAGGTATTTTTTGATTTCTCTTTTGATCCAATAGTTGTTCAGTAGCATGTTTTTTAGTCTCCACATATTTGTGACTTTTCAGCTTTCTTCTTGTAGTTGATTTCTAGTTTCATATCATTGTGGTCAGAAGAGATGCTTGATATGATTTCAACCTTCTTAAATTTATTGAGGCTTGTTTTGTTTCCCAGCATATGGTCTGTCTTTGAGAATGTTCCATGTGCACTTGGGAAGAATATCTATTCTGCTGCTTTTGGATGGAATGTTCTATATATATCTATTTAAGGTCCAGCTGGTCTGGTGTTTCATTTAAGGCCATCGTTACCTTGTTTACTTTCTTTCTGGATGATCTATCCATTGATGTAAGTGGGGTGTTAAAGTTCCCTACTATTATTGTGTTGCTGTCATTTTCTCCTTTTAGGTCTGTTAATAGTTACTTTATATACTTTGGGCTCCTATGTTAGGTGCATATATATTGTTAAGTGTTATGTCTTCTTGGTGGAATGTTCTTTTTATCACTATATAATGTCCATCTTTGTCTCCTATTATCTTTTCAACTTGAAGTGTGTTTTGTCTAATATACGTGTGGCAAGACCTGCTTTCTTTTCCTTGCCATTTGCTTGGAGTATTATCTTCCATCCCTTCACTCTGAGCCTTTGTTTGTTTTTAGAGCTAAGATGAGTCTCCTGGAGGCAGCATATTGTTGGGTCTTGTTTTTTAATCCATCCAGCCACTCTGTGTTTTTTGATTGGAGAATTCAATCCGTTTACATTGAGTGATTATTGATATTTGAGGGTTCAATACTACCATTTTATCTTTTTTTTCTGGATACTGCATATTTCCATTGTTTCCTTTTCCTTGTATTTCTGTCTCTCATTTCCGTTTGGTGGTTTTCTGTAATATTTTTCTCAGTTTCCTCTTTATTTATGATTTGTGACTCTGCTCTGATTTTTTGTTTTGTGGTTATCATGAGGTTTGTATAAAAGATCTCATAGATACGATATTCCTTTTTCTGTTGATAGCATCTTATCTCCTTTACCCTATACAGGTTTTGTCTTTTTCTTCTTTCACTTCTGTTTTTGTTATCACAAATTGTCCATTTTTTTTTTTATTGTGAGTTTGTTACCAAATTGAAGTGGTTATAGTTTTTTTTGTTTTTGTTTGTGAGGAAGATTAGTGCAGAGTGAACATCTGTGCCAGTCTTCCTGCATTTTATGTGGGATGCCTTCACAGCATGGCGTGATGAGTGGTGCTAGGTCCGCACCCGGGATGTGAACCTGCGAACCCCAGGCTGCCAAAGTAAAGCGCGCGAACTTAACCACTACGCCCAGGCCAGCCCCTGAAGTGGTTATAGTTATTTTTGATGCTTTCTTTTCCTTTAGCCTTTGTGTTATTATTGTTTGCTAACCTGTTCAGATAGAGAGCTGCAGTTTTCTGATTTAGTCAGTTTGTCACCTTGCTCAAAGCTGTGTAAACGTTTGCCTTTTTTGTTTCAGGTGGGAGAGTTCCTTTCAACATTTCTTGTAAGGCAGGTCTGTGGTGATGAACTCCCTCAGCTTTTGTTTTTCTGGGAAAACTTTTATTTCTCCTTCATATCTGAAGGAGAACTTTACTGGATAGATTACTCTTGGCTGATAGTTTTTGTTTTTCAGTATTTTGAATATATCATTCCAGTCTCTCCTAGCCTGTAGAGTTCTTGCTGAGAAATTGCCGAAAGCCTGATGAGGGTTCCGTTGTTAGTTGTTTTCTTCTCTCTGGCTGCCGTTAATATTGTTTCTTTGTCGTTGACTTGTGACAGTTTTAATGTAATATGCCTTGGAGAAAGTCTTTTGCTTTGAGATAATTAGGAATTCTGTTAGCTTCATGCACGTGTATATCCAGTTCCTTCCCTAGAAGGAAGTTCTCTGCTATTATTTCTTTGCATAAGCTCTCTGCTCCTTTCTCCCTCTCTTCTTCTTCTGGGACACCTATTATCCTAATTGAGTTGGATATTTTTCATAGAATTTCTTAATTTTTAAAAAATCTTAGTTCTCTCTCCTCTTCCACCTGAATCATTTCTAGGTTTCTATCTTCAAGCTCACTAATTCTCTGTTCCATATGGTCTGCTCTATTTTCAGTTCTTTTACTTTACTTTTTTACTTTTTGTTTTTTGGTTCCTTTTTCTTTTTGAGATAACATTGGTTTATGACATTATATAAATTTCATGTGTACATCATTATATTTCAGTTTCTGTGTAGATTACATCGTGGTCACGTGAACCCAAAGACTAATTACCGTTCCCTCACCATACACATCTGCAAATCACCCCTTCCACCCTCCTCACTCCCCTCTTCCCCTCTGGTAACCACCAATCCAGTCTCTGTCTCTATATGATTATTGTTGTTGTCTTCTATTATGAGCAAGATCATTTGGTATTTGACTTTCTCCTTCTGACTTATTTCGCTTAGCTTAATGCCCTCAAGGTCCATCCATGTTGCTGCAAATGGCAAGATTTCATCTTTTTCTTATGGCTGAGTAGTATTCCATTGTGTATATACCACATCTTCTTTATCCATTCATCCCTTGATGGGCACCTAGGTTGCTTCCAAGTCTTGGCTATTGGGAATAATGCTGCAGTGAACACATGGGTGCATGTATCTTTATGCATTCATGTTTTCGTGTTCTTTGGATAAATACCCAGCAGTGGAATAAGTGGATCGTATGGCAGTTCTAGTCTTAATTTTTTGAGGAATTTCCATACTGTTTTTCGTAGTGGCTGCACAGTTTGCAGTCGTACCACCAGTATATGAGACTTCTCTTTTCTCCACATCCTCTCCAGTAGTTGTTATGTCTTGTCTTATTAATTATAGCCATTCTGACAGGTGTGGTGATATCTCATTGTAGTTTTGATTTGCATTTTGCTTATTTTTTTTTTTTTATTAATGTTATGATGGATTACAAGCTTGTGAAATTTCAGTTGTACATTTTTGTTAGTCATGTTGTGGGTACACCACTTCCCCCTCCGTACCCTCCCCCCACCCCCCCTTTTCCCTGGTAACCACCGATCAGATCTCCTTCTCAATATACTAATTTCCACCTATGAGTGGAGTCATATAGAGTTCGTCTTTCTCTGACTGACTTATTTCGCTTAACATAATGCCCTCGAGGTCCATCCACATTGTTGTGAATGGGCCAATTTCGTCTTTTTTTATGGCTGAGTAGTATTCCATTGTGTATATATACCACATCTTCTTTATCCAATCATCAGTTTCTGGGCATGTAGGCTGGTTCCACGTCTTGGCTATTGTAAATAATGCTGCGATGAACATAGCGGTGCAACGGACTCTTGAGATATCTGATATCAGGTTCTTAGGATAGATACCCAGTAATGGGATGGCTGGGTCATAGGGTATTTCTATTTTTAACTTTTTGAGAAATCTCCATACTGTTTTCCATAGTGGCTGTACCAGTTTGCATTCCCACCAACAGTGTATGAGGGTTCCTCTTTCTCCACAACCTCTCCAACATTTGTCGTTCTTGGTTTTGGATGTTTTTGCCAATCTAACGGGGGTAAGGTGATATCTTAGTGTAGTTTTGATTTGCATTTCCCTGATGATTAGCCATGATGAACATCTTTTCATGTGTCTATTGGCCATATTCATATCTTCTTTTGAGAAATGTCTGTTCATGTCCTCTGCCCATTTTTTGATCGGGTTGTTTGTTTTTTTGTTGTTAAGCAGTGTGAGTTCTTTGTATATTATGGAGATTAACCCTTTGTCAGATAAGTGGCTTGTAAATATTTTTTCCCAATTAGTGAGCTGTTTTTTTGTTTCAATTCTGTTTTCCCTTGCCTTGAAGAAGCTCTTTAGTCTGATGAAGTCCCATTTGTTTATTCTTTCTATTGTTTCCCTCAACTGAGGAGTTACAGTGTCCGAAAAGATTCTTTTGAAACTGATGTCAAAGAGTGTACTGCCTATATTCTCTTCCAAAAGACTTATTGTCTCAGGCCTAATCTTTAGGTCTTTGATCCATTTTGAGTTTATTTTGGTGTGTGGTGAAAAAGAATGGTCAATTTTCAATCTTTTGCATGTGGCTGTCCAGTTTTCCCAGCACCATTTGTTGAAGAGACTTTCTTTTCTCCATTGTAGGCCCTCTGCTCCTTTGTCGAAGATTAGCTGTCCATAGATGTGTGGTTTTATCTCTGGGCTTTCAATTCTGTTCCATTGATCTGTGCACCTGTTTTTGTACCAGTACCATGCTGTTTTGATCACTGTAGCTTTGTAGTATGTTTTGAAATCGGGGATTGTGATTCCGCCGGCTTTGTTTTTCTTGCTCAGGATTGCTTTAGCAATTCGTGGTCTTTTGTTCCCCCATATGAATTTTAGGATTGTTTGTTCAATTTCTGTGAAGAATGTTCTTGGGATTCTGATTGGGATAGCATTGAATCTGTATATTGCTTTAGGTAGTATGGACATTTTAACTATGTTTATTCTTCCAATCCATGTGCAAGGAATGTTTTTCCATCTCTTTATGTCATCGCCTATTTCTTTCAAGAAAGTCTTGTAGTTTTCATTGTATAGATCCTTCACTTCCTTGGTTAAGTTTATCCCAAGGTATTTTATTCTTTTCGTTGCGATTGTGAATGGGATAGAGTTCTTGAGTTCTTTTTCTGTTAGTTTATTGTTAGTGTATAGAAATGCTACTGATTTATGCACGTTAATTTTATACCCTGCTACTTTGCTGTAGTTGTTGATTATTTCTAATAGTTTTTCTGTGGATTCTTTGGGGTTTTCTATGTATAAGATCATGTCGTCTGCAAACAACGCGAGTTTTACTTCTTCGTTACCTATTTGGATTCCTTTTATTTTTTTTTCCTGCCGAATTGCTCTGGCCAGCACTTCCAGTACTATGTTGAATAGGAGTGGTGAAAGTGGGCACCCTTGTCTTGTTCCTGTCCTCAGAGGGATGGCTTTCAGCTTTTGTCCATTGAGTATGATGTTGGCTGTGGGTCTATCATATATGGCCTTTATTATGTTGAGGTACTTTCCTTCTATACCCATTTTACTGAGGGTTTTTATCATAAATGGGTGTTGGATCTTGTCGAATGCTTTCTCTGCGTCTATTGAGATGATCATGTGGTTTTTGTTTTTCATTTTGTTGATGTAGTGTATCACGTTGATTGACTTGCGGATGTTGAACCATCCCTGTGTCCCTGGTATAAATCCCACTTGATCCTGGTGTATAATCTTTTTGATGTATTGCTGTAATCGGTTTGCCAAAATTTTGTTGAGGATTTTTGCATCTATGTTCATCAGTGATATCGGCCTGTAGTTCTCCTTCTTTGTGTTGTCCTTGTCAGGTTTGGGGATCAGAGTGATGTTGGCTTCATAGAATGTGTTAGGGAGTTCTCCATCTTTCTCAATTTTCTGGAACAGTTTGAGGAGAATAGGTATTAAGTCTTCTTTGAATGTTTGGTAGAATTCTCCAGAGAAGCCGTCTGGTCCTGGACTCTTGTTTTTGGGGAGGTTTTTGATTACCGTTTCTATTTCCTTACTTGTGATTGGTCTATTCAGATTCTCCATTTCTTCCTGATTCAGTTTGGGGAGATTGTAGGAGTCTAGGAATTTGTCCATTTCTTCCAAGTTGTTCAATTTGTTGGCATATAGTTTTTCATAGTATTCTCTTATGATCTCTTGTATTTCATTGGTATCTGTTGTGATTTCTCCTCTGTCATTCCTGATTTTATTAATTTGCGCTTTCTCTCTTCTTTTCTTGGTGAGTCTGGCTAGGGGTTTGTCAATTTTGTTAATTCTTTCGAAGAACCAACTCTTTGTTTCATTGATCCTTTCTATTGTCTTTTTTGTTTCAATATCGTTTATTTCTGCTCTTATTTTTATTATTTCCCTCCTTCTACTGACTCTGGGCTTTGTTTGTTCTTCTTTTTCTAGTTCCGTTAGGTGTCGTTTGAGGTTGCTTACGTGAGCTTTTTCTTGTTTAGTGAGGTGAGCCTGTATTGCGATGAATTTCCCTCTTAGGACTGCTTTTGCTGCATCCCAAATGATTTGGTATGTCGTGTTCTCATTTTCATTTGTCTCCAGATAATATTTGATTTCTTCTTTAATTTCTTCAATGATCCATTGTTTGTTGAGAAGCGTGTTGTTTAGTCTCCACATTTTTGCACCTTTCTCTGCTTTTTTCTTGTAGTTGATTTCTAGTTTAATAGCGTTATGATCAGAAAAGATGCTTGATATTATTTCAACTCTCTTGTATTTATTGATGTTTGCTTTGGTTCCCAAAATATGGTCAATCCTTGAGAATGTTCCATGTGCACTTGAGAAGAATGTGTAACCTGCTGTTTTTGGATGAAGTGTTCTATATATATCTATTAAGTCCATCTGGTCTAATTTTTCATTTAATTCTATTATTTCCTTGTTGATTTTCTGTCTGGATGTTCTGTCCATTGGTGTTAATGGTGTGTTGAGGTCCCCTACTATTATTGTATTGTTGTTGATGTCTTCTTTTAGTTCTATTAAGAGTTGCTTTACAAATTTTGGTGCTCCTGTGTTGGGTGCGTATATATTTATAAGTGTTATGTCTTCTTGGTGGAGAGTCCCTTTTATCATTATATACTGTCCCTCTTTATCTTTCTTTATCTGTTTTGCTTTGAAATCTACCTTGTCTGATATTAGTATAGCGACACCTGCTTTCTTTTGTTCATTATTAGCTTGGAGTATTGTTCTCCATCCCTTCACTCTGAGTCTGTGTTTGTCTTTGGGGCTGAGGTGTGTTTCCTGGAGGCAGCATATTGTTGGATCTTGTTCTTTGATCCATCCTGCCACTCTGTGTCTTTTGATTGGGGAGTTCAATCCATTTACATTTAGAGTGATTATTGAGACGTGGGGGCCTACCACTCCCATTTTGTGTCTTGTTTTCCGGTTTTCTTCAGTTTCCTTTGTTTCTCGTCCCATGGTTTAATCTGTTCTGATGTAGAGCTGCTACTCTCTGTTGTTGTCCTTCTACTTATCTCCTCTGCTCTTGGTTTTGTAGGCCCTTTCCTTTTTTGGATTTTTCAGGAATGAGGGTTTTCCTGAGGATTTCCTGAAGAGGAGGTTTTGTGGCAATGAACTCCCTTAATTTTTGTTTATCTGGGAAAGTTTTTATTTCTCCATCGTATTTGAAGGATATTTTCGCTGGGTAGAGAATTCTCGGCTGTAGATTTTTGTCCTTCAGATTTTTGAATATATCATTCCACTCTCTTCTAGCCTGTAAAGTTTCTGCTGAGAAATCTGCTGATAGCCTGATGGGGGTTCCTTTGTAGGTTAGTTTCTTTTGCCTGGCTGTCCTTAATATTTTCTCCTTGTCGTTGACTTTTGCTAGCTTCACTACTATATGCCGTGGAGTTGGTCTTCTTGCATTGATAAAGTTTGGAGATCTATTGGCTTCTGTCACCTGAAGATCCATCTCCCTCACCAGATTTGGGAAGTTCTCAGCCATTATTTCTTTGAATAGGTTTTCTGCCCCTTTCTCCTTCTCTTCTCCCTCTGGTATACCTATAATCCTTACGTTGCATCTCCTAATTGTGTCTGATAATTCTCGGAGAGTTTCTTCATATCTTTTAAGTCTTGCTTCTCTCTCCTCCTCTGCCTGCAACAATTCTATATTGCCATCTTCCAAATTGCTAATTCTTTCCTCCATATTATCGGCCCTACTGTTCAGAGGCATTTTGCTTATAATTAGTGATGTTGACCATCTTTTCATGTGCCTGGTGGCCATCTGTATATCTTCTTTGGAAAAATGTCTGTTCAGATCTTTTGCCCAATTTTAATTGCATTTTAGTTTTTTTGTTGTTGAGATGTGTGAGTTCCTTATATATTTTGGATATTAACCCCTTATCAGATAGAAGGTTTGCAAATATCTTCTCCCAATTGTTACGTTGTCTTTTTGTTTTGTTGATGGTTTCCTTTGCCATGCAGAATCTTTTAGTTTGATGTAGTCCCATTTGTTTATTCTTTCTTTTGTTTCCCTTGCCTGGACAGACATAGTACTTGAAAGTATTTCACCTCATTAGTTGTGTTCTTCATCTCCAGAATTTCTGTTTGGTTTTTTTTTAGAGTTTAAATCTCTTTGGTAAAGTACTCTTTCTGTTCATTAATTTTATTCCTGAGCTCATTGAGCTGTCTTTCTGAGTTTTCTTGTAATTCGCTGTGTTTTTTCATGACAACTATTTTGAATGCTCTGTCAGTCAGATTGTAATCTTCTGTGATTTCAAGTTTGGCTTCTAGAAAGTTGTTTTTTTTTCTGTTCTGCAGTGTTACTGCACTTCTTCACGGTGCTTGATGAGTTGATCCTCTGCTGGCGTATTTGTGGTGGTAACCACCTTTCTTATTTGGATAAGGCTTTGGTTACTTTGATCTGAGCAGCTTCTGGTTGTATTTGAGAGCCTGCACTTTCTACTTCCACTGCCTCTGCTGGAGGCATCGTCAGTGCCCTCCTTGTGCTGCTTATGCCTCTGAGGTTGCTGGTGGCTTGCTGTTTGTGATGTTGCTGCAGTCTCAGATGTTGCCATCAGTGTCACCAAACTGCGAGCACTTCCAGGGTTGCCTTGTCTTGTGTCTTGTGTTCCTCCACTGGCTCTCTATGGGCTCTCCACAGCTTGATTTCTGCTTCCCCATGCACCACTTGTGCTGCTGCTCCTGGGTTATTGGGGGTGCTAGCAGCACCACTGCCAGAGGTCCTAGGTTCATGGGTGTCACTGTTGCTGCTAGGGGCCCAGTGTCTTGTATGTAGCTCCCACTGCTGGTGGAGCCAGTATTGGAGGTACGTCTCTGGGGGTTGGGTCATGAGTTCTGTTGTGGTTCCTGAAGCCTCAAGTTGCAGGTGCCACCTGCTACTGCTGGGGGAGGGGCAGGGGCTAAGCTGGGAATGTCGTTGCTGATCTTCCAGCGTCTCATGGCTGCCACACGCTGGTGTCCTTGGAAACCTCAGGTGAGGGCACACCACCCCTGCTGGGGAAATCCATGTTTTAGATGCTATCCATGCTTCTAGAAAGACCAGCACCACTACCGGGGGGCTAGGGAGGCACTGAGTCAGCAGCTCTGCCTTGTGTCCTGAAGCCTCAGGACCTGTGGACCACTCACCACTGACAGGGAGCAGAGGGCAGGGGCTAAACTGCGAGTGCCATGTCTCCCCCTGCAGCCTCTGGTTGCTGGTGCGCGCCAGTGTGAGGATCTGTGTTTTGGATCGCTGCTGCCTGGGGAGGGAGAAGGGACTGCTCCTGTAGCTCCACTGCCTCTGCAAGTCCAGTCCACCCACCTGCAGATGTGTGGATCTCTCAGGTCATCTGCTGTGCTGCACAGGGAATCCTTTGTTGGTTGGTGAATGTCTACAGGTTGTGGCTTAGAGGGGAGTGACAAAGGGAACAACTCACTGCCGTGATGCTGTTGATAATTTTTTATGTTTTGGCTGACTTATAACATCTGATTCGCTTGTCCTTGTTTCTGACTTAGATGTTACTAAGAATATAAGAAAAGTCATTTCTACCATTTTATAATTGGCTTTCACTAATGTTATAGATAAGTATTATCTTTGGTTTGTGGGAGTATTGCTCATTTTAATTTAAGCAAAACTAAATTTGTACATCCTTTTACCTGGGCGCATATCAATTTCTTCCATATCTTCATACACTGAAATTAATAAATAAGAAGCATAGTCAACCCTTCCTCATTGTGAATCTTCTTTCTCTCAGGATGTCTTTGTACCTCTCAGACCAGGCAGTGGTGTCAGTGCCAGTTTGTATATTGAACATTAGCAAGGCTTAATTTCTTTCTCTCAGGGTCTGCAGCCTAGAGCAGTGTTCCTCATTGGGTGGTTTTTGGACCGTCTGCATCAGAATTACTTGGGGCTACTGGTTAACACTGAGATTCCTGAGCTCCGTCTACACCCTATTTAGGTGACTGAGGTTGAGACTCACTAACTAGTACAGCTAGGTGACATCGTGTGGTTTGGTGCATATATAACATAAAGGAGATCAGGTCCTGGGAACTCTCATTGTAGAAAATACAGATTTTTTTTTTTTAAGGTAGAAGGTCTGAGAGAGTTTGTATCCAGAAGGGAAAGTGCCCCCTCTTAAACCTTTTCTGCTAGAGAACTATTGCTGGTTTGAAAGTTAGTGAATTTGAGTTTTTCTATTTCAAAATGTGTTGTATAATTTTTTATTAGGTAGAAATTAAAGGTGGAACACATGATTATTACAATGTTCTTCCCAATAAGAGTCTATGGAAAGCTTATGTTGAAAATGGAAAAAAGCTGGGAATAGAATTCATTTCAGAAGATGCAATGTTGAAAGGCCCTTCAGGTAATTAAGTCCTTTCATCTATATTGTGCTATTTGAGGAAGGGAAATTCTGTCTGGTTAAATGGTTTTATTTAATAGCTTTGGAGGCAGGGAGATATTGCTGGTGTTTTTAATGACATTTCTCACAAACGTAATGGTGAGAGGAAGAAACTAATGCATTCTTCAGTGAATGCAGGGTGTCAGGTGAGCAGATTTGTTTTTAGAAATAGCCAACATACTTTTTGCTTTATATTCTAAATATTTCTAGTGTTTAAATTTGCTTAGTTTTAATTTTCATATAAGCTACTTAAAGGGAAAATAGACTTTTAATTTATTCTAAGTCATCAATTAAGCAGGTTACTAAGTACTTAGTTATATGGGGACATTTTCAGTTTCTGAGGAGTAATAAACAACTATTAGAATTTATTTGTATTTTGTATAAATTGTAGAATTAATTTATTAGAATTGTAAGTGTATTGGGTGTTATTTTAGATTTTTTCTTTTTAAAAACATTATTACTAATATATTTGCATGTTAGAAAGGTATCTCATAAAATATAATAATAGATGTCGATGAAGTAGACTCAAAAGGACTTGATAACAGTGGGGTGTTGATGTCATTTGTTGAGATAAGGAGATTAAGAGAATAGCAGGTTTAGGGTATGGCGGATTGCTATAAATTATTAGGATGTTAATTTGAGGTGCTTAGAGGATTTCTGAGGGGAGCTGTCCAGTAGTCTGTTGACTATGGAACCCACAATAGATGTCTGGGTTGGAGATTTAGGAGTTGTCAATATCTGGAAGGTAATTGAAAACACGGGAGTCGATGAGGTTGCATAAGTACACAGGGAGAAGAAACCCAAGGATGAAACTCTGCGATCACCAGCACTTAGGAGACAGGCAAAGGAAGCAATCTAGAGAAGGAGATACAGAGCGTTCAGAAAGAAAGCTAGACAATCAGGAAAGCGTGGAGGCATGGAAGCCAAAGAAGTAGAGAATTTCTAGAAGGGAAGGAATAGTAAATCACGTCAGGTGCTATAGAGATTGAATAAGATGAGGATGGTCTGGTGTCTGTTGGACTAGCATTTAGAAATTCATGGATTGTCTTACCTCTCCAAGGATCTACTGATTTCGGAAATGTTTCTTTTGTGGTTCCTGGGATTCATCCGTATTTTTACATTGGATCTAATGCCTTGAATCATACAGAACAATATACTGAAGCTGCAGGTAAGTGTTATTAGAAGTCAGTGTTTTGGTGTGTGCTCTCCTTTTGTGGTAGTAGCTGTCTTTCTAACTGTTTAGTTTAACCTACTATTATTTCAGTACCTAACATCACCTCAGAAAATACTCTCTTGTGGTGGGCAGTTGAAGAGGCAATTTAGATATTGAGAGCTAAGCTGAAAACTAGTCAATTAGTTTATGATAGGTGTGGAGTTATCTTTACTTTCTCTACCTTTTAGGATCACAAGAAGCTCAGTTCTACACTTTGCGTACCGCCAAAGCTCTGGCAATGACTGCACTGGATGTTATTTTTAAACCAGAATTGCTAGAAAGAATTAAAGAGGACTTTAAATTGAAACTTCAAGAAGAAGAGTTCTTCAATACAGTAGAATAAAAAGAAGATGTAGGAACCACTAATGGATCGTTAAGAAGAAGTGATGGTTTTTTTCTTTAATCTTTTTTAACGAAGGAGGAGGACATGCTTGTTTTTCAGTCTTAAAGGAGTCAAATTCTTCTGACCTGAAAAGTGAGGACATGATGTGGAGAAAACACGTTACCTCATGTCTAAAATGAAAATTTTCACAAGTCTGTATTTGATGGAATCATAATCTTTCAGGAGCTCGTATGTGATGACATTTCTTAAACAACCTGGGTGATACGTGGTTTATCAGTGATGATACTTTATAAATTCGTATGTTGTATAAGTGTATTTTAACAGATCCAAGACATTTCAAACCTTATATTCAGAATTGACATATGAGAGATTTTTTTGGTATAGGGTGGTAAAATTGTTCTATAAAGTACTTTTAAAATTTAAGTTCATTTTGGATATCTGACTATATCTGTTTTGGTTTAGAGAATCTCTTCATTGATAATAAAAATAGGTTTTTAATCAGAAATGCTGTGGGAAACAACTAGAAACCCAGGTCCAAAGAATACACTTTAGTTTTACCATTTGAAGGAAAATGAAAATATTCTTTTTTTATATAATTAACTCTGAGAAGTGGCATTAAAGTGCTATTCGTAATTCCATATTAGCGTAATAGGAAAAATTATAGATGGATGGGATTCGACTCTTCCTGTAAGGTGTGTGCTTGGTAGCACAGTGTTCTAGACTGAACAAGAGAGGACGATGCCTGCTTTCTTGAATGTTAATGTCATGTAACTGGTTCCCTCTACCTAGCAGCCCTGTTTAGGTTTCTACCCAGAAGCCAGCCTGTCCAGCCTGTCTGGACAATAGTGTAGTTTACCGAGTGTAGGGGACAGAGTTCTAAGCTTCCTTAAGCCCTGTGCTAGCCCAATGTTAACTTAAAAGTATTGTAAGTTTTTCTTGCTTCTTATTTTAGTGTGAATTTCTTGAACATGATAAAAGAATGTAAAAAAAGTATCTGATAAAACAAATACTTTATGCTGTGAATATAGTAAAGCTCCAGTATACTTTATTGTAAAGGAAGTCCTCAAATTTGAGTGTAAGCATTCCAAAAATGGAAGGGGAAGGAGAGAAAAGTGAGTGTTTGGCCTCTCTGCTGTAAGCAATCACTTGGGCCTCTGAGCTGTCGGCTCCCCGTTTGGAAAGTTAGATTAGATCGCTTATTCCTGTAGTCCTTTGAATTCTAATTCCCAGTCTATCTGAAATTATTTAAAGTTGAAAGAACAAGATGGGTGTTATTTTAGGAGAGTTAGAATGAGAATTGCTCCTCTTCTATATCAGGGGTCTGTGTACGGCCGAATTTGGCAAGCAGCCTGATTTTACATGGATAGTGAGCTAAAAATGATCTTTTTAAAGGGTTGTAGAAAAAAAAATCAGAAACCAGATCATGTGATCTGCAAAACCTAAAATATTTACTGGCTGGCCTTGTATAAAGAAAAGTTTGGAGCCAGGCCTGATGGCCTAGTGGTTAAAGTTCAGCATTCTCACAGCTTCAGTGGCCCGGGTTCGTTTCCCGGTCATGGAACCACACCACCCGTCTGTCACTAGCCATGCTGTGGTGGCAGCTCACATAGAAGAACTAGGACTTACAACTAGACTATACAACCATGCACTGGGCTTTTGGGGAGGAAAAGAGAAAAAAAGTTCACCAGCCCCTGTTCTGTATAACAGTAAAATAAGCCTGTTTCTCTGATGTTCTTCGTATAATCACATCTTCTCCTAGGATAAAACTTCAAGCCTCTGCATTGAAAACATTGAGAAAGGGATTTAGCTGGCACTGTCCTGGTGTGGACCATTGTGATCAGATGTGCTTTGTCCTTATTGGGAGTTTTAGCGCTGTACAGGTTTGTTTTCCGTTAGCATTTACTTCCCTCTGGAATACAGCTACCCTGATGCCTTAGTCTGTCCCGGGTGCCAGCCAGTCTTCTAACTCTCCTCAGCTTTTAGAACTTGATCCTCCGGGACACCCTGTGTCTGATTATTGATGATCTCAGATAGTTGTGGTTGGTAATATTTTACAAACAGGAGAGGAATCAGCAAAGACTTCAGGCTGAGAACTGCATATGTCTGAGACCTCTGGTTCGTACAAATGGAATTAGTTTCCTAATTTTCAGTTTAATAAATGACTGAACTATGAGCTTTAAATTCCTCATGTAAATTCTGCACTCAAAATAACTTTATTTTCTAAAGCTTTGATAAAATTCTAGAACAGCGATTGTTAACTGGCATCCTCACACACTAATATTCTCTGTCTTCGGTAACGTGTCCCAAGTTAGTTGTTACTCATACAGAGTATTTGTATTTTGCTTGTGATTAATTTACTTTTATAAAAAACGAACTAGAGACCATGTCAGGTTAGCATCCTGTTGTTACTGATTCACTTGCATTCTGATACGTGTGCTTGCATGAGAGAGCAGGGTGTGGATTCCAGCTGGCGTGCAGAGAATGGATATAATCTGCACCCAGCACTGTCTGCCCCAGCTCAGTAGGAGGAACTAATATTGATGTGCCACTAAGACTCGCGTCACTTCTGAGTTTCTGTGATACTGCCCTTTCAGTTTTTGAAAAATTTGGTCAAAATGTTGGTTTACCCGTTGGAATATGTCATGGATTTATCGTGTCAGAAAAGAGATTGAGAAATGATGCTCTGCAGTCTATCTAGAAGTATGTTTTTTTTTCAGATCCTACCTTGACATTTTACATTATTTTACTTCAACAGTTATTTAATATAATTTAGATTTTTTAAAAGTTGAGATTTTTTAAATCTTTTACTTTTTATATTCCAGTGAGTTAATTGAGCCATGTTACACTAAAAAGTATAAATAAATGCAGGAGTCAAGTTCTCACACCCAGAGGAACCATCTATAGCTAATCTTCATTGTAATTCATTGAATTTAGGAGATTGCTTTCTTTGTAATTATAGTTTTTCATTTTGGAACTGAGTTCTTTCTTTACCCTCATACTTCAACAGCATGTCTCCTAAATAATTGTGCTAAATTTTCATAAACATTTATACTTAGCTTAAATTACTGTTGTTGGTTGGTCCTCACATTTTGGATTAAATCTCCAAAGATTTTGAAAGATAAACAGGGAAGCTCCAGATAATAGGTGAACGGTGTCACTTTTAGATAAAGAAAGGTTATATTTAGTTCTTTATACTTTAAAAGATGAATATTTATTTTTAGGAGGTTGACAAATGCATAGGACTTTTTAAAATTTATAATTTTGTATCTTATTTTGGAAGGGGACGACTAAGTTTTTCTCCCAGAATTAGTTTAAACGATGACACTTTATCATCACTAAGATTCAGTGATTGTATGTTATTCCTCCACTAGACTGTATATTCTTTGAAGCCAGCGTCTTTTCAATATGTTTAATTTCCTTCAGGTAAATGACTCCTTTGGAAAAAAAAGGCCAAGATAAGTGTAAAAATTAAAATTGTATGACTTTAAAAAATACTGAATTAGTTTCTAACCTAAACTAGAAATATAAGTGGACCTGCCTGAGGTGTCTTTGTTTTTATAGAGAATGCTTTTATTACATGCCTCTTTTACAATCTTTCATTGTTCACACACTGAACTGAGAGCCTTTTCCTCAATATCAACTTTTGGCTATCTCTGTTAAATTAATAGACTTTAAAAGGTATAATCCGAATTAATGGTTTAAATTTAATTACAGATTAAAAATGTTTCCTTTTTAGGGACTTAATTTTAAAAGCAGGCCTGAATGGGGCCTGTATAAAACCATCATGTGGTTCTGTTAGTTACTAAGTTGCTATATACCATATAATAAGATTGAGTACAGCTAATACTTAGCTTGCCTTTTAAAAACTTTTGGACTGCTTTTCACTTTTAAAAACCATCCATATTTTATGAACTACTCAGGAAGTTTTTCCCTTATAATTGTTTCTTTCTATAGCACTCACAAGGGCTGGGGCGTTTAAAATAAACTAGAACATTTTCATGTGTTTATGAATACTTGTATAAACTGGAAGTCTTTTGATTTCCCACAATCCTGTGGACTGTTTATTTATTGATACGTTGTGTTGATATTTTAACCGTTATGATTTCAGCAGTTGAGGTCAGTGAACATTTGTTGAGGAGTGCCTACTTCTAAGCACTGGGGTAAGATGAAGAGTAAGGCATGGTCCAGGCCCAAAAAGGCTTGTAGTTGGTGGTAAGTTCTCGTAAGATTTACTTAATCTGAGCAATGCTGGTATTGGGGGAACATCCGAAAGCTACTGCCTTGGGAAGTTTCGAGGAAGTATTTCTAAAATATTTTAAAATAGCTGAGTCACATCATTCTGTTTGAATAGAAGAAATTGAGGGGCTGGTCCTGTGGCCAAGTGGTTAAGTTTGCACACTGTGCTTCGGCGGCCCAGGGTTTCGCTGGTTTCGGATCCTGGGCACAGACCTAGAACCGCTCATTAAGCCACATGAGGCAGCGTCCCACACAGAGGAACTAGAAGGACCCACAGCTAGAATATACAGCTATGTACTGGGGGGCTTTGGGGAGAAGGGGTAAAAAAAAAAGATTGGCAACAGATGTTAGCTCAGCGCCGATCTTAAAAGAAAAAAGGTATGATTAAAAAAAGAAGAAACTGATATGAAAAGTCTTTTTTTAAAGAATTATTGTCTAATTTTATAATACAATCTTTTCTAAAAATCTTTCTGATAGTTGTTTTTTATACATTTCTTAGTTTTTACCCGAACCATCTCATTAGTCTTCTGGAAAACGTTCTATGTGGTACTCGCCTTCAGACTATCAAAGTAAATTTTCATTGTAAAATAAATTGGTTATCTTTGTGCTAGCTAGCAACACCTATATGGCTGTAAGGTATGATAAACTGCTTTATTTTATTTTTGTACATACTTCAAGCATTTTGCAATCTAATTGCATAGTTGAGGATGGTGCATTTTGATACTATGAAATTAATATTTTCAAGTACGCAGTCTCTACTACCATCAGACTTTAGTCGTTTTTTGTAATATTTTAGTAATACATATTAAAGTATGTATGAAAAAACTAAAATTGTTAATAAATGTTTATTTATTAGCAGTTGTCCTGTGGTTTTTTCAACAGATATATGGAGATACGAAAATATATGACGATAAAGCACAATTACCCAAATACACGGTGATATATTATACTTTTATTAATTCATCAGTATTACAGATGTTGATTTGCTCTTAAGCATTAAATATATTATTCATATAATGAGAACTTAAAAAGGACAGTTAACTACTTTTGTTTAAAAGTAGTCTCAGAAGCTGAAAAATGCCAATGCAAATTGTACGTGATAAGAGTTAGATAGATACATAATTATAGTATTGAATTTTCTTTAAAAGAATTTTTTTTCAACTTGAGTACAAAGTAATTCCATGTAATAACTCAAATGCAGTAGAAGAGGTTTTTAGATTCTTATCAATGGCTAAATAGAATAAGTGTCTCATATGAGAAAAATTGTCGTGTCCACGTTTGTTTGTTTAAACTGGCTTTCCAAAAGAGTCCAAATCTGTTCTTTTTTTCCAGTGATTAAAGTGTAAGATTAGCTTTGGTTAGTTCAGTGAATCAAAGCATCCAATCGCCTTAAAAAATAAACCTTAGACATTTAAATTGAAAAGTGTCAGATCAGAGTCTTAAATAGACAGGAATCTTGTTTAGGTCGAAAACTAAGTAGACATTGCTCCACTGGGTGACCAGTGAATTACATTTGAGAGAGTTTGAACTCTTAGCTATTTGTTGTGTCACTGATACCTGACACGGTATTTTATTTAGCTCAAGAGAGTGGAGAGGATGGAAAAACTTCATGTTTTTCTGCTTGAGCTTATTTTATTCAAAGAACACCAAACCTTCTAAATCCAAGCATTGCTGCTGCCTGTAAATGATGTGGATTCAGGATTAGCAATTGCTTCATGCCTGGTCATCTGGCTTGACACATTCTTGGAAGGAAGATCAGGTGTGTGTTACAAGAACCCTAAAGAGTGATATGACCTTAAGTACCCCTTGACTGTGAGTAGAGTTCAAGTTTGTTTAATGCTTGATAGATGGGAGGATCCCACCTTTGAAGAAGTAGACTGAGATGCGTTTGAAACCTAAAGCTTTAAATTACTGTCCAAGCCCCATTAATCTCTGAAAGTGATGAGGGTACTAAATTATAATTCCACCGTAATGTTTCTTCAAAGATGGAGTGGTTACCCATAGCAGCTGTTTGGCAGACCTCCCATAGTTTTTGGAAGGCATTTAGCCTCTGCCCATACATCCCAAGTCACAAAACCCACTTGGGTGGGTTGTGTTTTTTTTAAGAGAGGGTCTCTTGTAAAAATATATATTAAAGAAGAACTTTTAATAGAAAACCTTAGGCAGAGAGAGATTGCAACCATGGTTCTCCGGGATTTTTATCTCTAGGGGTCTCTCTCTCTCATCAGATTTTAGTCCCTATTCCCAGCTAATGATGTTGCCGTTAACCCTGCCTACCTTCTGCCACTTTTTAGGTTCTCCTGGCCTAAGGATTTCTTTTGTTCCATTGACCCGAAGTCGGACAAAAAAGAATCTAGAAATCAATGGGAAAAAATTATAAAAGTTTAGAAATTCACAAAGCACAGATTTCTTACTCTAAGATGAGAATAACCTAAGTTGGCTAACAGTGCTTTTCTGTCCTCACCTCCATGTGTCACAACCATGTTTATTACCTTTTAATATATGACGTGATCTGTCCATTCCTTTATTCCCTTATTCCTATCAAAGGAATATATTTGCTGCATATTCAAAAGCATATCCTTCATGTTGAACCAGTTGCTAAAGTTTGGTGGTTTATTTTTTTTTTTTAAACAGTCTGAAGGATCCCTTTAGTTCTGGGCTCGTTTGCAGACAGCCGTCATTGAGCTCCAGGCAGGCTGAGTGGGGAAATCTTAATCTGGCTCTGGTTGGTAATTCCTTCCATGTCTCCTGAAGGACCAGTTTACCCTCCTTCAGCTCCTTAGAAGGCCTTTACAAATTAAATAGGGAGTGGGGAGGTGCTTAAATTAGCTCTCCTGGGAATTTAGAATTGAGACGGGGTCATCTGATGATGATGAGCTGTGGAATTTTAAGGTCAATCAATCTGGAACTGAATGTCGTGTGTGAGCAGAGAAGGACAGTCTTAATAGGGAATAAAGCAATCACCCAGCAAACAGTGAAGAAAGACTATACTGCCTAGAAAGAGAAGCTGTCTGAAATCTTCCCAGTGTTCATGAGGCTCAGCTGGGCTTCACTGTTTCCATCCTATCTGTGGGATTCCCCTGTATTCTTTCTTAAGCTAGTTTGAGTGGGTTACTCTTCCTTACTACCAAATATCACTAGGGTATAGTTTAATCCCATTTGTCATTTTTAAAGTCTCAGAAAGCCAGGAACCTAGAATTACACTACTGTAACATAGTAAAGAATATTGGTCTCAAGTCAACATCCATTCTAACATTCATTGTTAATGTAGGGAAATAGTTGAGTGTGTGACGAGAATATTCGTCACAGTATTATTTTTTCTCCAGTATTAGGGGAAAGATTGCCTTGTACATCCATGGTATGGAATGGTTTTAATGGCTGCAAAATAAAGGAAATTTTTAATAGGAAAATGGTCATGCTGTGTTATGGAAAAGAACCAAAGTTTTATTTGTGTATAAAATATGGCAGCTATATAAAAATGTATAGAAAAAAGGAAAATAATACTAGTTGCCTCTGGGTAATAGGATTATGAATGAAGTTTTTCTGTTTTTTATAACTTGACGAACTTTACAAATTACCACCCCCCCCAAAAAAAGGAGGCAAAGAAAGGAAATTTACCTCCCAAATGTGCACTTAAATCTCAGGTGACTCAGATTCATACTTCCTTAGAATGAAGAATTTTTAAGAACTTAATTGCACTTTGTGGTGGTGGAATATTTTTACAATATTCCTGGACAGACATTTCTTCCCATTTTGTAGAGGTGCCTCTGTCCTTGAAGCTGAGTTTGCTGTTCGGGGGCTGTAGACTAAAGGGGAGTGCTTTACCAACTTGTTTGAGGTCAAGTCCGCTGTAGCTCCTAGCACAGCGCTTGGCACATGCAGTTAGCCCTCAGTATTGAGTCGCTGAATGTGTGAATACAGCTCATGTCACTTTCTGTGAATGACACTCAAAGATGTGGTTCTGTGAACCTAGCTCAGTACCTTGCTAACGTGAATGCACATAGGAATCACCTAGGGATCTTGTTAAAATACAGGTTCTAATTGACTGGGTCCGGGGCAGAGCCTGAGATTCTGCTTTCTTGACACTTTCCTAGGTCATGCCAGTGCTGCTCTGGGGATACAGGGCGTTGCAAGAACCGAATTGAATTCATCCTAATTAAAAACAGACGCAAAAATGGAAATCCAGCTTGAGGAATGCCATGGGAATTAAGTCGTGTTATGGAACAATATTACAAAGTGGGGAAATAGTTGTAATGCTGTACCTTAAATCTTTAGTTTTTAGATAAAGCTACCAGATATATTGGAGTATAAGCATGCCGTATTTCATAACTAAAGACGATTTTGCAAAGATTGTTAATATTTGGAATGGTGAAGCCAGTAACTATGTCAGTTCATATTAAATTGTAGTCATGGTATTTTGGGGAGAAGCCAGAACATTTAAATTGATTTTTAAGTAAGGGTGGTTACGTGCGGGTGCACAACATGAGAAAATGGTGCAATTTGGGGTGAAGATTGAGAAATTTTCAGAGATCACTTTTTCTTCTCTGATCATGCTTGAATTATTTTTCTAGGTATATCATCAAATTGCGCAATATTAAAGTTGATTGCTTTCCAGTAGAAGGTCTAATAGAAATCTACTGGAAAATTACAAATGGAATCCTGTTAAAACATGCCTGAATGAGATTTAGAACTTCAAAAGGAAATCTTGCTATTGCAGCCAGTAAAATTTCCTAAAGTAACTTCTGTGCTTCTTGATTTAATCCTTATCAAATAATTCCATTGACCTCTCAGCCTGCAAAATTTCTGTTTCCTCGGAATCCATCATTTTTAAGGACAAGATTTTGGAATTATGTTCATCTAGGTTCTACATTGCAGCAAAAAAATTGATTATGTTTGTTGCCAGAACCTGTCTTCTTGCTCCGATGGGTTTTCCCCCTGTTAATACCCCTCTTAGAAATGTCAACTAAATTTTTAAGCCAAAGGAAATGGTAGGGGGTTTGGGAGGATTTACTTTTTGCATCTCTTTATATAGCATTGTGGTGCCCTGTGTTATTTTCAGGTTTCAGAATAAATTAGATCTGTAAAAGGTTTACAGGGCTTTTATATGTTGGAGAGCCACAAAGTTTCAATAGGTATAGGAGGGTTCAGTCTACAAAATGCCAAATCAACTAACTGTTCAATTCATCAGACTAGTCAAACTGTCGGGCTTGTATAGGCCACAAAGAGATTGAATTTTATCGTGCAGTCGTTAGGGTTGTGTTTATTTGGCCTGAAAATGGAAGTGCTTGGTTTTTTCCCCTGCTAACTAGATACTAAATTTTCATCAAGAGTTTACTTATTCTTTCCCTTCATTAACTTCTTGGTCTGTGTCTCTCCGTATGAGTTCTTTAGTGAGTTATCACAAAGCGAGAAGTTTCCCTACCTGAAACTTGGAGTCTTTAATACATGTTATGTTGTTTTGAACACAGTATTGAAAACTTGCAGGTCATGAAAAATGAAAAAGCTTTTCCACCTCCCATTACAGATAGAAGCTGTGGTTGGATGGTTGGGTACTCACATAAGTTAGCCTGGCTTAGGGAGGCCTGGATTTGAGTCTCAGGGAGACCCAGTTGCCTTCGTTCAGTTCTCATGGTCAAGGCCTGTGGTAGCCAGCCGCCCTGCACACGTTTTGTCACAATAGGGACTGAGTGTCTATAGAGCTGTAAGAGCCACTTGAAGAAACCCACTGAACTCAGCAATATGTGAATCGTTTTTGAAGTAAACCAGAGAGCATTTATAAAATACTCTGGTCTCAAGGAAAATAAAGATAGCTCCTTCCACACAAAGGTACTAATACTAACAATGATTGAAAGAAAATAGATTAAAATTAAATTCAGAATACAGAATTGAAAAGTTAAAGCATCCATTTATTTTGAGAGTTGTGATAATACTGAAGTGAGCTATATTCTCACGTTGTTGATGTGTGCATTGGATGATGCACTCTTTGCTACTGCAGGTACTGAAATTTCCAGTACATAGCAATCCCTGAAATTCAGTTGTTGTAACACAGTTGTTCTGGATAACATCAAAATGAAATTGTTCTTTCTGTACATGCTTTATTGTGGTCGTTATGATTGACATCCACACATGGTATCGGGCTCCGTGGTCAAACCCATGAGTGCATGCTCCTAGAGGGTGGAAGGCAGGGGCAGGCCTGGGTTTTGTGAGGGATTCTCCACTTTAAAAAAGTTCACCATACAAGAAGCCTGCGGATTGGAAATTTAATAAAACAAAACTGGTCCTTCGCCACAGATGGTTTGGGAAGCACTGATTTGAACGTTGAATACCACATAATAGGTGCTCAATATTATTTGTTCAATGAATGAATAACAAGGTGCCATTGACTGGTAAATAAAATATTTCCTCACAGTGATGTTTATGTGTTGTGTGTGACGTTTGTTTACTTGTTCAGTATTCGTCCATTACCTGTAATAATGTGAATGGGAACCGCGTTAGGAGTCTTTGGCTTGTTGACCATGTTATCTGCATGCCAGTCAGTCAACCTTTCTCTGCTTTTAGTTTCCTCTTTCAGGTTCAAATGAAATAGTGGCTGTGAAGTACTTTTTTTGTAAAATTGGATTTTACAAAATGTGAGGTTTACAATTGTCAAGTTTCATTGTTACTGACAAGCCATTTTTAATTCTCTAAAGTCTAGCATCACTACTCTTCTCTATAAAATATGAATTAGGAAAAAACCTAAAGAACATTGGTTAGGAATATGTAACACAGGAAGAGAATATTGCCATTAGGTAAAAGCCGGTCTGACTAACAGCAGTTCTTTCCTGGCTAACACTGCACATCTTTATGACGTCCACATTGTATCACAACAGTGATAAAGGGGGCCGGCCCCATGGCTGAGTGGTGAAGTTCACACGCTCCACTTTGGTGGCCCAGGCTTCACTTGTTCAGATCCTGGGTGCAGACCTACACACCGCTCATCAAGCCACGCTGTGGCAGCATCCCACATAGAAGAAGTAGAATGACCTACAACTATGTACTGGGGCTTTGGGGAGGGAAAAAAAAAAAAGGAAGATTGGCAACAGATGTTAGCTCAGGGCCACTCTTCCTCACCAAAAAAACCCACAATGATAAGAAACCCCCAAAATCCTCAAGAGCCTTCTGAACCACCAGGCAGAGAATAAATTATGTTTGTTACAGTTTTAGTCAAGTGTATTTTACAGTATTTTAACTCTTTAAAAATTATTCACTATGGCATATGGTACTTGCCTCTTAACCAGACAATATTTCTAACCAAATCTGCCTCCTCTCCAGTCATGCCAGCAAAAGTTTATAAAGTACTCTAGATGCTCACATATATGGTGAGGTTTTCTCCAAAATTATCCATCAGAAAAGAGGGAATTGCTTTATATTTGGATCTTTACAAAGTCTTATTACAGAGTTCTTTCTCAATTATATAGCCCTGACAGCTGAGTACTGCCTTGAGAAAATATTAGCATGGAAATGACCTTAATCAGTGCTAGTCTTAAATGCTTGTAGAGGTCACTTGAGAGAATTGCTAGAAAAGGTAGCAAAGAAATTTAACATGAATTTAATCACTTATTCTTTATAATTACTAGTGTGGATAGCAAAGTAAACAAGTCATTTAAAGATCACTTTAAAAACATTATGTGATTATATTGTAGAGATCAAGGTTAAATATCTACAAAGAACTGTTAACGCACATGAATAATTCCCATGGGCATCTGTTATGGACTGGATTGTGTCCCTCCAAAATTCATATGTTGAAGCACTCACCCCCAATGTGACTTCTTTGGAGATAGGGCCTTTAAAGAGGTCATTATGGTTAAATGAGATCATAAGAGTGGGGCTCTAATCCAATATGCCTAGTGTCCTTATAAGAAAAGAGAGAGACACTAGGGATGCGTGTGCTCAGAGAAAATGCCATGTGAGGACACAGCAAGAATGTGGCCGTCTGCAAGCCAAGGAGAGAGGCCTCAGGAGAAGCCAAACCTGCCAACACCTTGGTCTTGGACTTCCAGCCTCCAGAACTGAGAGAAAATAAATTTGTTGTTTAAGCCCCCAGTCTGGTATTTTGCTGGGGTGGCCCAAGCAGACTAATACAGCATCCTATATGCTGGTTCAGATAGTGGAGTTTCCGGAATGAGGTAGATGGAAGTTCAGATGATGTGCCCTGGAAACCTGCTGGACGACTCAGAGCGGCCCAGTCGTGAGGAAGAAGCAAGTGGCAAAGATGGTTGTGAAGAGTTTGACTGAATTTATTTCATAAAATGAGCATGAAAAAGGTACTATTTTAAAAATAATTTTTTTATATATTAAAAGTTAGCATTTATTTCACCCATCTCTCTTTATCTACTTAAGTTTGCCCAAAAACTTTCTTTTGATGAGCTTTTATTGGGGAAAATGGGAGATTGCCTTGTAATTAGGATTTGTGCAAATACGTTTTTTTTTTCAGATTAGAATAAAGCCTAATATGAAGACATATCATGATATTATTTAGTATGGATGATCAGTCTAATTAACTTTGGAATGAAAATGACATTATTGTGTATAGAATTCACTTCATTAAAGTGAGTTTCAAACAAATGTGGTTTGGTTAAGTTTGGTGAGGGTTGATCCTGTAGATATATAGTAGTAGATATATATGAGTAATTGTATGTTTTTAAGTAATACATCAAATTAGAACCCTCTTCTTGATCCTATGCCCTGGCAGCAGTGACCATTGTTTTCTGGTTCATAGAAAATACTGGTATTCACTGAGTATGAATGGAGGTGTCCAGCGATATCTTCCCATTTCTTTTTCTTTGTGGTGGTTTTTTTTTCTTCAGAAACCATGTGAGTATTTCTCCTCCTATCAAGTTACAAGTAGTCCCAAGTTATGCATTTTCTTGAAATGTTTATACAGGAAAAAAAATCAGTTTATTCCCAACTTCCTCAGTGAAGATGTCACATTACTGAGAAGGGCCTTCACCTTAAACTAGGACATGCTCCAAGGTGGAGCTACGTGAAGCAGTGATTATGACACAGGGAACACTTATACACACGTTTCCTAGGCAGGTTATCTCTCTGACAAAACTCACAAAATGCATGCATACACCCTCCTCAAAGTTCCCCTACCAGGGACATTCCTACCAAAATCATAAGCCATTGCACCAACCTGAAGAGCTTTTCTTGTGAAGAGGTGAAACCATGAAGCACAGGATATAAATAAAAATAAGAGTATTATTTTTGACTCACATTAAAGTAAACAGGAGATGCATAAAAAATACGTAATAGGCTATAAACTGAAGCATGAATTTTGGTCAAAGTGGGAATTTAGTGCATATATATTCCACGCAAATGAACTTTAGGTGCTTCCAAATTCCACCTAGTCCGGAGAATATAATGACGCTCACATAAAGGACATTATTCATGTGAATGAGCATCTAGAGTTTAAGATTGAACTACAGTGTGGCCACAACACTGGCAGTGTGCTTTTCCAGGGGATCCCAGTAACAACTGTCATCAGTACTAAGTACAATGCTGTGTATACAATAGGTGGTTAATAAGTGCAAATTAAACCAGTAAGTGTCTTGTCAATGTATTTTTGGAAAGCTGGAGAAGGGTGGGTACTGGGAACTTTTCATCATAACCTTAAATTATTTTTCATCAGGTATTTCTGTAGTACATACAGAAGAATGTGAAATGTATAGAATTACAGGCATTTATGAGAAAATAGACCAGTATATTAAATTGAATAAAATGTATGCCGCTGGAAAAATTATCCTGGAGTATTTATCGATGGCATGGGTGTCGATCCTCATGCTCACGTAGCTGCTCCTCTGATTTTTCCTCTGCGGGGAGCTCCTCTCTGCAGCTAGGGTCAGCTGCACCATCATCCTGTCTGGCTTCTCTCCATTCTCAGGCATGTAGTTGCCCAGGTCATTCACCTCCCCATCGCTGTAGCTGCCATCGAGCATGACAGCACGCGGCTGCGGTAATCCACAGGTGCAGGGGAGCTGCAAACACAGCAAATACATGTTGGGATGGGAGCTCAGCTCCATCTCTCAGAAGCCCTTCAAAAGAGACTTCATTGTGGATAGTGTTGCCTTTTTCTAGTTTCTTTTGTTCCCTGTTAGGGGTGGGGTATGGGAAAATAATGGTAGTGGCACCGGAAACCTTCTAAAATGCAGGAATCCATCTTTGTTTGACTGACATCTACATATCAACTCTCAGGAAACATCATGTAATATCAGAGACCAACGAGAATGTTTGCTAATAACAAAATAGTAGAAAGAGAAATTAAGAGTGCAAACACATTTACAATTGCAACAAAAAGAAAAAAATATGGGGCCGGCTCTGTGGCCGAGTGGTTAAGTTCACGTGCTCTGCTGCGGCGGCCCAGGGTTCAGATCCTGGGCACGGACATGGCACTGCTTGTCAGGCCACGTTGAGGCGGCATCCCACATCCCACAACTAGAAGGACCTGCAACTAAGATATACAACTATGTACAAGGCGGTGGGGGGGGGGGGGGTGGTTGTGGAGATAAAACAGGGAAAAACAAAAAAGATTGGCAACAGTTGTTAGCCCAGGTGCCAATCTTTAAAAAAAAAAAAAGAAAGAAAAGAAAAAAATGCCTAGAATTATTAAACTTAACCAAAGAGGTGAAAGATCTGTACACTGAAAACTATAAAACATTGTTGAGAGAAATTGAAGAAGACACAAAGAAATGGAAAGATATTCTGTGCTCTTGGATTGGAAGAATAAACATAGTTTAAATGTCCATACTTCCTAAAGCAATCTATAGATTCAATGCAATCCCTATCAAAGTTCCAACAACATTTGTTCATGGAAATAGAACAAAGAATCCTAAAATTTACATGGAACAACAATAGACCCCAAATAGCCAAAGGAATCCTGGGAAAAAAAGAACAAAGCTGGAGATATCACACTCCCTGATTTCAAAATATACTGCAAAGCTATAGTAACCAAACAGCATGGTACTGGCACAAAAACAGACACACAGACCAATGGAACAGAATCAAGAGCCCAGAAATAAACCCACACATCTGTGGACAGCTAATTTTTTTTTTTAAGATTTTTTTTTTTTTCCTTTTTCTCCCCAAAGCCCCCCCGGTACATAGTTGTATATTCTTCATTGTGAGTCCTTCTAGTTGTGGCATGTGGGACGCTGCCTCAGCGTGGCCTGTTGAGCAGTGCCATGTCCACACCCAGGAATCGAACCAACGAAACACTGGGCCACCTGCAGCAGAGCGCGGGAACTTAACCACTGGGCCACGGGGCCAGCCCCAAGACAGCTAATTTTTAACAAGGGAGCCAAGAACATACAACGGAGAAAGGAAAGTCTCCTCAATAAAAGGTGTTGGGAAAACTGGACAGCCACATGCCAAAGAATGAAAATAGACCATTATCTTACACCATATATAAAAATTAACTCAAAACAGATTAAAGACTTGAATGTAAGACCTAAAACCGTGAAACTTCTAGAAGAAAACATAGGCCACACGCTCTTGGACATCAATCTTAGCAGCATCTTTTCAAGAACCATGTCTGACCAGGCAAGGGAAAAAAAAGGAAAATAAACAAATGGGACTACATCAAACTAAAAAGATTCTGCACAGCAAAGGAAACCATCAGCAAAACGAAAAGACAACCTAACAATTGGGAGAAGACATTTCAAACCATGTATCTGATAAGGGGTTAATATCTAAAATATATAAAGAACTCATACATCTCAACAACAAAAAATCTAATAACCCAATTAAAAAATGGGCAAAAGATCTGAGCAGACATTTTTCCAAAGAAGATATACAGATTGCCAACAGACACATGAAAAGATGCTCATCAACATCATTAACTATCAGGGAAATGCAAATCAAAACTACAATGAGATTATCACCTCACTCCCATCAGAATGGCTGTAATTAACAAGACTGGAACCAACAAGTTTTGGAGAGGAAGTGGAGAGAAGGGAACCCTCGTACACTGCTGGTGGGAGTGCAAACTGGTGCAGCCACTATGGAAAACAGTATGGAGATTCCTCAAAAAAAAATTAAGAATAACACTACCACGTGATCCAGCTATTCCACTGCTGGGTATTTATCCAAAGAACGTGAAAACACGAATGCATAAAGATATGTGCACCCCTGTGTTCATTGCAGCATTATTCACAATAGCGAGGACTTGGAAGCAACCTAGGTGCCCATCAAGGGACAAATGGATAAAGAAGATGTGGCATATATACACAATGGAATACTACTCAGCTGTAAGAAACGACAAAATCCGGCCATTTGTAGCAGCATGGATGGACCTTGAGGGTATTATGCTAAGCAAAATAAGTCAGAGGGAGAAAGTCAAATACCGTATGATCTCACTCATAAGTGGAAGATAAAAACAATGACAAATGCGTAGAGAGAGAGATTGGATTGATCATCACCAAAGGAGAAGGGGGAGGGAGGAGAGCAAAAGGGGTGATTAGGCACACGTGTGTGGTGATGGATTGTAGTTAGTCTTTGGGTGGTGAACATGATGTAATCTACACAGAAATCGAAATACAATGATGTACACCTGAAAGTTATATAATGTTATAAACCAACGTTACTGCAATAAAAAAAAATTTTTAGTAATAAACACAACAGAAATGCTTCAGTACAAAAAAAAAAAATGTTCATAATCGCCGTGTTCTCCATGAGATCTTAAACTGATATGAGCTCTGATAAAAATGTTTACAGCTAACATTATTACGTTGTGTGTGTGTGTGTGTGTGTGTGTGAAGGGGTGGGAATTTGAAAGATGTGGCATTATGAGGATAGTTTACTCCTAAATAGTTCAGGTTTTCTGGAGCAGATAATCATTGAACTGCAGACAGAAGGAAGAAAGGAAAGACAGGTGGGAGGGAAAAGTTCTGGGAAATGATGGGAGATATATGAGGTCACGTATGAAGGAAAATTTCCTAGAATGAAGGATGTGCTTTCCTGGAAGTTTCTTTTATTACACCTCTATGTTCATAAATAATTTGTTCCATGTTGAATTGTCATTTATAGCACTAAAACTGTGAACACCACCAAGATTAAAGGGACCCATGTCTTAGTTAACTTTGCTTAGCAGCTCTTGGTATGTAGTAGGTGCTAAATAAATGTTTGAATGGATGAAAAATGTAG
The DNA here is from genome assembly GCF_041296235.1 of Equus asinus. NCBI lineage: Eukaryota > Metazoa > Chordata > Mammalia > Perissodactyla > Equidae > Equus > Equus asinus. The sequence continues at coordinate 27,580,300 of NC_091813.1, forward strand.
CTCAGAGTAAATTTCACACTATTTTAACATATTATTTTGTTTGCTCTTCAGACTAACCCATGAAGGAGGTGGGGGGGGGGGTGTCATTCCCACATTTTACAGAGGTCTGACCTGCCCAAGGGCCAGAGCCAGACTGCACTCCATCCCCCAGCAGACACTTCAGCTCATGGTAAAGTCACCTTCTCTCGCAGCTTCCGTTCCTTCCGCTCCTGCACCGTGGTCAGGTAGTTGACAGCCGCGTACTCCAGCACGGAGAGGAACACGAACACAAAGCTGACCCACAGGTAGATGTCCACGGCCTTGATGTAGGACACGCGGGGCATGGAGGCGTTCACGCCCGTGATGATGGTGGACATGGTCAGCACCGTGGTGATACCTGCACACACAGTGAGAAATGAGCACGTGCTTGTCTTTCTCTAAACACACTGTACAGCTTCATGCTCCCTTCCTCATGCCTCCTGCTCCTTCCGCCTAGCATGTCTCCACCCCGTCCCTCTGTCTTGTAAACACCTATTCATCTTCCAAGATTTGGCTGTTACGAAACTTCTCCTGTTCGTCCTCCCCTTCACTCACCCTGGCCCCCCTGTATACCTGCATATTCATCATGGCACCAGTATCACTTGTCCTTCTGCAGACAGCCCCAGACATCTTGGCAGTACAATATTTCCATTCAATTGTTTAAAACAAAGATTACATATATGAGCAGGTACATATGTTTCTTGTAACTACTTCTCCAAAAAGGAAAAAAAGTGCACAAGATTTATTTTAATCTTTGTGTCCTTGATGCTGGTGCAGAATCTTGTGGTCCTGGGCCTGTATTGTCAGCTGTGGGGGTGCCTGTGGCAGCCACCCCCATGCTGGACCTGGCTGTCCGTTCAGCAATGTCGACTTGAGGACTTAGGTCAATTTTACCAAGAATGATGTTAACCTCCTTTATGGGAGGCAGATTTTTAAAACTAGAATGTTTATTTATTTAGCACAGTAAGCGTTCAAGCCACAGAACAACTGTTAAAGAACAGGGCATCTGTCAGTGGAAATTTGCCCAGGATTTCAAATTAAGCTCAGAACATTTGCTTGGCAGACACCAAATCACAGGGAATTGGGGTCATCTTAAGGGCCAGCTCCAATCCAGTTTCACTAAAACCTGGTGGGTCACCGTCTCCCTTGAAGCCCCTGAATCGTCCAAGCCACGGTGGTATGTGTGACTGAGTGGGTGCAATATTTACAGTGGGGAAGAGAGGTCATGGCAAATAGCTATTGATGGAATGTGTATAGTAGGGATTCTCAGACTTGAGTATGTATAAGAATATTGGGAGAGCTTATTCCAAACGCAGTTTCCTGGTCCTCTCAGAGATTCTGATTCTATACATGTAGACGGGACCCAGGATTCTTCATTTTTAACAATTTCCCCCAGAGATTCTGTCACAAAGATCCCTTGGGCTAGCTTCAGAGAAACTCTGTTATAGAATGTGATTTCCTTATGCAGGTGGGCACAGAAAGCACCCTCAGACCAGGACCGCCCACCTCCCCCACCCCCCAACGCAGCTCTAACAAGGCTGAAGGTGGGCTGTTCACATGGGCGCCTGTGGGGACCTGGAAACAGCTTTGCAACATAGAATCTTAATAATGGCATTTTACCTGTGAACGAATAACTTCAAGTTTTTCCAAGTTATAATACCTTTAGGGGTTTAGGACCAATTTGAAATGAATGCCTTTGTCTGGAAGGAATTACTTGTATTTTCAGATGCCTGGAATGTGCCCTCGAGATGTTCCTTACCTAAGGGGACTCTGGCAGGCACTGCTCTGCGGTCGATCCAGAAGGACACCCAGGACAGCATGACCATCAAGGTAGCAGGAAAGTAAGTTTGGAGCAAGAAGAAGAAGATATGGCGACGCAACGTGAAGTTAATGTACAGACGGTTGTACCAGCCTGTGGGACATGGGAAGAAAAGAGCATGCACCATAGATGCTCAGCTCCTTCATAAAACACATTTTATTCTGGGAATCACAAATGCCTCAGACACTTCTCTGGAACCTTACCATATCTTTATAAAGTGGAAGTGAGAAAAACCATGGAATGCAGTGATCATATGATAACCCCCTCCACATGGGTGAGTCCATCTCAAGAAATCTTTGGCCCCTGTCCTATACATAAAGGGAACCCCTTGAGAAGGCCATTTAAGACTCGGGTTAGTCAAACCACGGGAGAGCACCCAGCAGCATCACCACCACTTGGTGGCTTGTTGGAAATGCAGACTCTGGGGGCCGGCCCCGTGGCTGAGCGGTTAAGTTTGCTTCAGCGGCCCAGGGTTTCGCTGGTTTGGATCCTGGGCGCAGACATGGCAGCACTCATCAGGCCATGCTGAGGCGGCGTCCTGCATACCACAGCTAGAAGGACCCACAGCTAAAAATATACAGCTATGTACTGGGGTGCTTTGGGGAGAAGAAGAAGAAAGAAAGAAAGAAAATAATATTGATAACAGATGTTAGGTCAGGTGCCAATCTTTAAAAAAAACAGAAATGCAGACTCTGAAGCTCTACCCCAAATCAACTGAATCAGAAGCTCCTTTAAACAATACTCCCCACAAGATTCATATGCACATTATTTAAAGTTTGAGAAGCACAGATTTAAACAATCCCTTCGGATTTCTTTGTGGAGGAAAATGTATTTTCAGTTAAAACACCAAGCTAACCACAACGTTGCATTTAGGAACAGAGTGAACCATCACAAGTCCAGTTATGCTTTAGCTCAGGCCTTTGTTCTTGACAAGGGAAAAATACACATGCAGGAGTTGAAAGGAATAGGAGAATGTTGGAAGGAAAAGGAAAAGGCAGAATAAGCTGGAGATGATGAGGATCGAAAATAAAACGGGGACTTGGCCATATTAACTTGGAGACTTGACATCTGGACTATTAGAATGCAAAGGTTGTGATTATGACGATAACAGTCCAGAAAGTGATCATGGAGGTGCTATAGATGGAATGGGTGCGTCCCTCCAAAAGTCCTGTGTTGAAACCTAATCCCCCATGTGTATTAGGAGGTGGGGCCTTTGGGAGGTGATTATGCCATGCGGGTAGAGCCCTCATGACTGAGATTCGTGCCCTTACAGAAAAGGCCCCAGAGAGCTCCCTTGCCCCTTCCACCACGTGAGAACACAGCGAGAAGACAGCCATCTATGAACTAGGAAGCGGGCCCTCACCAGATACCAAATCTGCCAGCACCTGGATCTCGGTCTTCCCAGCCTTCAGAACTGCGAGAAATAAATTTCTGTTGTTTAGAAGCCACCCAGTCTATGTTATTTAGCAGCTTGAGCAGGCCAAAAGAAGAGGGAGTATCAGAACGCTAGGATCAAAGGAATGTGAGTCCCCCAAAGAACCAAGACTCAGGAGTGATGTATACAGAAGACAAGATGTGCTAGATTGCCATAATATGTTGGAAGTAAAACAATTGCCCTCTGTTATAGATTAGAAAGACCACGGTGTGCTTAAAAGGTTGCACTTTCCTGTGCAACATGCAATATTTTAGCCATAAAAAATGCATATGGATTTGAGCAAAATCATCCTGAAAGGTGATCAGTCAAGAAAGAGGCAAGGGAGAGAGAGAGCGAACCTCAGCTGTTTAAGTAGCACAAGCAGGTGCCAAGAGGAAGACCACAGAGATGCCCTCAGGCAGTGGGAGGCGGCAACCCTGTCCAGAAGCTTGGTTCAAAAAGCAACATCACTGCCCACAGGAAGATGACCCATAGTTCCTGCACTGAGGTCATAAGAAGGGTCTGTGCAAGCTGTATAGCAAGAGGGGACTGCTGAAGAATGGAGCGCCCCCAGAGGAGCCGGCTGAAGCAGAGAATGCTAATGGAAAACAGCCGACCTGACATTGGATTGTTTCTCACCTGTAGACGAGGCTCTGGTAATCATGTCGAGGGTGAGAAGCCAGCTGCTAAACTAGTACTGTGATTGTCTCAAATAAACCTCCTCACATGGCTGATGTTTGAGTCCTTACTAATATTTTCTAGGTTATCACTTCTGATGCTTTGGCGGTATCAAAAAAACCTCCACCCAGCGCTCGTCACCCCTAGACCTGATTTAAGATTTCCATCTTTGGTTTCAAATGCAAGTGGCACAGGCTCTGCTCACTCGACAACCAATTCACACCTTTCCTAAAATAGATGTGACCCACCCCAGCGGGCCAGAGCCCCCTGACGCCCACCTGTGCTGCTGTAGAAAGCGAGTTTAGTGGTGGTGTGGAACTCTTGAATGAGGAACTGGGAGAGCGAGATCCGCTCATCTGTCTTTAAGGAGTCGTTGCCTTTTTTCCAGTACAGCATGAGGTCATCTTCTGTGTAGGCATCTGCAAAGACAGGAGACAGCAGCATCAGGCATGCAGCGGTGGGAAGACAGGCCTGTCTGTGGACGCTGCCCCCAATCTCCCACACACACTACTGGGATTGTAATAAGATAGCTGGAATAAACAAACCACAGTGGAAACAAAGCAAAACAAAATTCACAAAGACAAATCGAATTCTCCCCAGTCTTCCAGAAGTCATCAGAGCAAAGCTCTCAAGACTAAATGCTCATAATTTCTGCAAAAGGGCTCACCGTTTTGCCTGCCATTTATTAGGGTAAACCAAGCGAAATGGCCATTTTGTAGATTAGAAATGGTTAAACAGCTGCAAAATTTTATATGGTTCAGCCTTCTAAATGGGAGTAATTTAACCCTTTCCTTTCTTCTTTCAAAGTGTACTGACACATCATTGATGGCAAATACCTTTAAACCACTCAGGTAATAAGGCTGCATTCCAGCAAGAAACGACCCATAAAGGGCGGAGTAGAACAGGTCCCTCCTCTGTTGGCCTCCTGTTGCTCCTATCTAGGGTAAAATGAAAGTCATTCGCTGCGAGGATTGCTCCCTCTGGAGCTACCATCTCCCCACTCCCTCCCATTTTAGGTGCACACTGCTTCCTCCAGCTGAGCAAACCTACAGCGGCCTGGGCAGAGCTGAAGTAACACCTAACGGGTTGCTGGTCCCATCTGCTCCTGTGTGAACAGTTCTTTCTGGGGCTCCCTGATGCTCTATTCTATTCCTTTCTTTTATTCTATTTCGAACCCTTGACCTGTGTGATGGTCGGTTTCATGTGTGCACTTGGCTAGGCGATAGTACTCAGTTATTCAATCAAACACTAATCTAGCTGTTGCTGTGTAGATGTGACATCTACAACTAGTTCACTTTAAGTAGATCACTTTAAGTAAGATCCAGGATAATCTGAGTGGGCCAGATCCAATTGAAAGACCTTAAGATCAGACCTGATGTCTCCCCCAGGCAGAACTTCTGCCTGTGGACAGCGGAGTCAGCCCCTGCCCAGGAGTTCCCAGTCTGCCCTTCCTGATGGCCTGCCCTGCTGATGTTGGACTTGCCTCACCAACTCGGACGCTCTCATAAGCCAGTTCCTGGCACTAAATCTCTTACTATATATCTCCTATGGTTCTGCTTTTCTGGTGGCACCGTGACGGACACAACCTGCAAGAAGCTACATTCTGGGTGGAGCTGCCTGGGTGTGGTGGGGAAAACAAGGTTCTGGAGCCAACAAAGCTTAGACCTTCTTAGCGCCATGTCCTCAGGCAAGTTCCATCCCTTCTTTGTATAATGGAGATAACAACCTTCTCACAGGGATCTCATGAGGATTAAATGACAGAGCAGGTGCAAAGCCACTGTGCAGTGGTGGTCACTCCCTTGGTCTTGGGTTTTAGGACACTCTTTTCCCACATTCAGCCCCCATGGAGCTGTCCGTTTGGCCCCTGCTATGTGTGGGATCAACATTGCACTCCTCCACCCTGGATAGTTGGAGCCAGGGGACGCCTGACCCATCGCATAAGCCCAGACAGGCTTACAGAGGTGCCCTGAGCCAATGAGATTCCTCACTAGGACTTTGGCGCTGGCCAGCGGGCGCGTGCTGGTTCAGGAGGAGTGTATGAGCCAAAGTTATGGGGGAGTCCAGACTACGCCCATCAGAGGAAGCATTTTGGCAGAGATTAAAGAATGAAGCAGGTGCTTAGAGAGTTAGAGATAGAAGCAGCTGGTCCTTGATGCTGCCTCTGTCTTAGGCTTCCTGGAGCCTGGCCTGTAACTCTTCCAGGACTTCGTGTGTTAAGGTTCCTGAGGTCCCTCCACTGTGCCTGAGCATCTCAGCCACCTCCAGCGCTCACAGTCAATAGTCCCCCCAAGCAATTGTTGCCAAGCTTGTTTTTGCCAGGAAATCTTTTCTTCAACAGAAATGTTATTCCAAAGAGCAATGAAACAGATTAAAAATGGATGGACTGTGTGTGAGTGGTGGCCCAGGGACTCAGAAGGAGACCCAGATTTGCCGAGCCCTCTACTCCCAAGCAGTTTCCCTGAATCTCCAGCTTCCACAGAACGAAGTTGAAAACTATTGCCATAGAGCATTAAAAGGGGCTTATGGAAACAGAAGGTTCTAGTCCCAAATTTGTTCCTGATTTTAAAAATTACCCTAGACTTAGCTTCAACCTAAAAAGTCACTTTATGGGGCCGGCCCAGTGGCACAGTGCCACTTTGCACGTGCTCCACCTTGGTGGCTCAGGGTTCACAGGTTTGGATCCCAGGTGCCGACCTATGCACCACTCATCAAGCCATGCTGTGGTGGCATCCCACATACATAATAGAGGAAGATTGGCACAGATGTTAGCTCAGCAACAGTCTTCCTCAAGCAAGAAGAGGAAGATTGGCAACAGATGTTAGCTCAGGGCCAATCTTCCCCACCAAATAAATAAATAAAATAAAAAATAAATAAACAAAAAGTCACTTTAAAAGCATAGTCATGAATGAGGAGCACATCTGTTCCTGCTCCCGAGACTTAGCGGTGTTTAGAATCACATAGGAGCTGTGTGCTCATGTCCGGGCACAAGCCTACTCACAGCTTTCAATTTCAAGCGAGCACGTTTGTGTGTCCAGGGGAAATCGGCTGAAGTCCATGTTGCACATCGCAGTCACTGTCACCCTAGAAACAGACAAAATCCAAGCTTTCAGAGGCTGCAGAAGACAAGTGCAAAATGATAAAACAAGCAGAAAAGGCCTCTGCTTCCTTCCAATATAATGGCCTCCTTCTTGTAATTCATACGCAATATGTCAGGACTGGATAAGTAGCTAGTGAGTGATACCGTTGGGAGTCCTCTTAGTTTCATGCTTAACTCCAGGGTCAGTGTGAGGTGAACAGAATGTCTCCCCAACCCCTGCCACATTCAAGCATTTTAAAGAAGTAATGGTCTCAATTGATATAACAATGCGAAATAAAAACTCATACAATATGGCTTCTTAAAAGAAACCGTAGGAGCGTATATTGTGCTCCAGTTTTGGATAAATTCAAGTTCTTCTATTTTTATTGATATTATTGATATTCAGTGTTTGTGTACAATGTTTCAGAAATAATATTAATGAAGCACTTAGGCCAGTTGCCAAACTCAGCACTTTTCTCTTTTTACAACGTTGATATTTGTATATTGATAATGTCTACTAGTGGGTATGATACCAGCTCAACACAAAGTTGACATAAGGGAAGCCATATTGTAGAAAAGAAACCATGCTGTAACTTTGAATGACCTCTGATTAACTGACCCAGTTGGATATGCACCCTCCAGGGGATCCATCTGCTGTGTAGATTTTATGGCCCCTCCCAGCTGCAATAAGTCCATAACTTTGCTCTTTTGAGTTCCTTTGGAATGTGATGACCCCTGGGCAGAGAGTCTATGCTGATAGCCACATCAATGACAACTGAAAGATCTGGTGTGACGACTCTGGCTATTCATTATAATTAAATTGGAGATTAAATGTGTTTCTAGGGGTCGGCCCAGTGGCACAGTGGTTAAGTTCGCATGTTCCACTTCTCGGTGGCCTGGGGCTAGCCAGTTCGGATCCCGGGTGCATACATGGCACCGCTTGGCAAAAGCCATGCTGTAGTAGGCGTTCCACATATAACGTAGAGGAAGATAGGCATGGATGGTTAGCTCAGGGCCAGTCTTCCTCAGCAAAAAGAGGAGGATTGGCAGTAGTTAGCTCAGGGCTAATCTTCCTCAAAAAAAAAAATGTGTTTCTAAACTAATCTCTAAACTGTCTGCATCAGTGACTCAACATCTCCCTCTCAAGAGCAACGGTGGCAATACACGAGTGACACAGTTTCATTTGATGATCCCCCTACACCAACCCCATTCAGCAGGAAGTAGCCAGACAGACAACAACTCTGTTCCCATTACTGGCATGTGATCATGCTGGGTTACAACTGACAGTGGGGAGTTGTTGGTGCCACTAACATAAGCAGTAATCTTTACTATACATATTAAAGATCTTGTTCTTATTATCTTTAAACTAAATCAGGGTATAGGGTGTTGCTCCACTCTCTGATGCATATTCAGTAAAAGATTATCAGGAACTAAGACCAGATGTCTGCCCCACACAGAGACCACTCCCTATATAACTGGCCTGTAGTCTTTGCTCTGTGAGATGGATCTTATGGACATTAGCCCATCTTCCAATTTGCTAGCTTATTGCATAATAAATGACCTTTCTCTCCTACCACCTTCCCTCTTGACTATTGGCTTGTCTTGCGACAAGTAGAAGAACCCCCTTTTTTTGGCGGTAACAGGCACAGGTGTTTTACTGGATAATTCCATGGAGATCATAGTAATAGAAAAACACTGACAGATCTTATCTTACAAACATGCAAGCACTTGCTGGCATCTAATGGTTTTGTTTCAGAGTTTACACAGGAAAATAGGCTTCTGCATCAAAGAATCAACAAATACAGATCACTAGTCATAGATGAAAGATCTCCCATCCAGTGGGGAATCTCATGGCAGAATATGATTAACAGTCATTGGCTGGTGTTGAACATACTATTTTTCCTTCAACCACAGAAAACTGGCCATGTGTAAGTTGTGGAAATTATCCGGATAATTCATGGCCAAAAAGAAAAAAATCGCTTTTAATTTAAATGGAAATTTCAAGGAAAAGAGCTTTCTTAAAACTGAATTATGCAAATATTTGCCTTATTTTCCCCATTCCATTTGACTGTGCAATGGCGGTGTTCTGGGAGGGACTCTGTGTCGTTAGCAGCTGGGGGTCTTATCTGCCCTGGAAATCCTGATAAACAGGGTGTGTGTGGGTGGGGGAGGAGGTCAGGCTGGCAGCTGACTTGACATCTATTGGGTGGGTGTCCATTTCTATGAGTACATCACCAGCAAGAAAGAAACTAGGAACTAAGTTTGGGGACACTTGGAGATAACTTTGGGAACATGAAATGTCAAATGCAGGAAGTTTTTGCTGTGGACCAAAAAATTGAATAGCTCTTCTCCTTGTATCACTTGGTACAGGAACAGATGTTTCTAGAATCCTAGACATCATCAGACTGGTGTTTGCACCCTGTCAATACTATTACACTGTGACCGGCACATTGAACACCACAGTTTGTCGTGTAATCTGGCCCATGTTTATGTTTGTTCCCCCAAGTCCCTTTAAAATGCTTCATTGGGAGGATCTTCCCTCGTCTTGAACAGAAAAACTTGGCAGGTCCTATGATTTTTCTCCCTACTGTCATGTTATAGACAGTCAAAACCCTCATAAGTAACAAAACATATCTCAATTCAGAAATTAAAATAATTTTGGTCTGAGATATTAATCAACACTTCAAACTTCATTTAAATTAAGACTTCTGCTCCCCCTCCCCAACTAAGGTACAGAGTTGGCATTTGAGTGCTCAGTTTCTGCCCGTCTCTGATTACCTCTTGCATGGTGGATGTGGGTGGATGGGGGCGGTGAGGGGGGTTGGGCTGGGGCAGGACAGTTGTCTGGTAGGTGGCTTCACGCTCTCTGGTCTTGCCACGTGGGTGAAGCTGATGCTTTCTTTCCTGGGTTCTTCATAACCACTGCTGGGCATCTCCCTTCTCCAGCAGCAACTCCTCACCCCAGCTCTTGGTTACCCACCTCCATTCTACACACTCTTAACTATTCCCAACAATCCTGGGCATGCAGGCTGATCCCACCACAGCCAAAACTTCTCCTGGCTCTGCCCCTAGGCAGTTAGATAGCTCTTCTCTCAACCTCCAACTGCACAGTGTCTCCAAACTGTAGGCCCCAAAACACACATACCAAGCTCTCCAAATGGTGCCAGTGCAGGCCCACTTATGGCAGGCCCACAATTCCCTCCCAACAAAAATCTCACAAATCTTTTCTTCCCCCCACAATCATTGATTCTTTCATATCTTGAAGTGGTCTGGGAGTTTAAGAACCATGAAATTGGTTTTTCAACATTTCCTTCATAAAATCTACCTAGCGTGATGGAGCATCTCATTTGTGAATTTCACTTTTTATCGTAGGTTGGTGTCTAGGAAACTTCGATCTAACCATCCTGTTACCGTCGCTCCCTGCTCCTCAACCCACTGCATGACGTCCATCCCTCTATTTGCGTTCTAATCACTTGGTTCCGTGTCTGTCTCCTCAACTAGCCTGCAATCATTCCAAGGGCAGTGACCTTATATCATTCATCTTGATGTCCCCAGAGCTTAAGACAGGACCTGGCAGGGCTTTCATCTGCACAACTCTGGGGCCACTCAGAAAGCTCTTAATAAAAATTCATTCTGTTCAGTGAATCAATGAGCGTGGACGAGGTAGGAGGACGTATATTAGCATGTACTTAGGAATTAACCTGTTGTTGACAGGGTTGATGATACCCAGCTATTCCACGTTTTCCCCAAAATAAATCTCAGAGTGATAGTCCTCAGTAACCTAGGCATCTTTTTTTTCTCTTAAATCAAACAAACCCGTGATTTTATTTGCAATGAAAAATAAAATCATGTTTTTAGGCACAAGGAGGCTCACTGATGACTTTGACTCTGAACACACAGGAGGTTTTCCGCTCTCTTGTTTCCTCTGTTCTGCCTCTTGTGGTCATATCCACTGGCTTCCTGGAGTAGACCTACTGGCTCCTGAGAACTGATTGCTGGATTTCCAGGAAGTTTGCAAACCGATTGTTAAACACAGTCATTATTAAAAATCAAATTACAGGGGCCAACCCCGTGGCCTAGTGGTTAAGTTTGGCACACTCTGCTTTGGTGGCCCATGTTCAGTTCCTGGGCGCAGACCTACAACACTCATTGGTGGGCATGCTGTGGTGGCCACCCACATACAAAATAGAGGAAGATTGGCATGGATGTTAGCTCAGGGCTAATCTTCCTCAGAAAAAAATAAAAATTAAAAAATTAAATTACAGTCATGCACCCCATAACAATGACAGACCACATATATCACGGTGGTCCCATGAGATCAGTACCATATAGGCTAGGTGTGTAGTAGGCTATACCATTTAGGTTTGCTTAAGAACACTCTATGATGTTCATACAACAATGAAATCCTCTAACAACGCATTTCTCAGAACACGTCCTTTCTCTTAGGCAATGCAGGATTGTATATAAACTTAAAATTAAATTACATTAAGAACAAAAGTAATAAATGCTCAAAATTCATCACTTCCTAATTATTTCACTATTATCTGTACTCCTGAAGTTATTTACATCTATTATATTTATATGGTGGAAATACAGTCATGCACTGCCTAAGAAAGTTTCGATCAAAGATGGAATGCATATACAATGGTGGTCCCATAAGATTAGTATCATACAGCCTAGGTGTGTAGTAGGCTGTACCATCTAGGTTTGTGTAAGCACTGTAGGGGAGGGAGAAATTTTCCTCTACCCTTCTAGTTTCTTCTAGCTGGTCCAAGAATTAATTTGACATGAGACAGATTAACAGGAGAAAAATAAACAAATGCTTAGTAACATGTATACATGGAAGAAACCCAGGAAAACCAAGTAACTCACCACAGTGGCTGAAGCTCTCAGCTTAAATACCGTCTCGGCTAAAGACAAAAGAAGATGTTGGGTGTGGGGAGAGTCAGGGACGTCAAAGGGAAGGAAGGCAATTCACAGGTAGTGAAAAGGAGCAAATGTTTGGAAAACAGGTGTTTGGCCACACAGAGGGGAGCCAAGCAAACAGGCAAAAGCACTAGGTTCTCGCCTGTCTCCCACCTCATTCATGTTATGCTAAGGTGATAGCTCGCTTCCCAAGACAGCTTCTTTCATCTGAATTCTTTTAGGCCCTTAAGGGGAAGCTAATAAGAAAAACTTTTTGCGTGTTTTGTTTCTTAAAAACCATCAGCCTAAAATGATTCTCATGTTAAAGAGACACATTTTGGGGTGGCAGATTTTGTTCCCTTACAGAACAGTCTATGATGTTCGTACACTGATGAAATTGCCTAACGACGCAGTTCTCAGAACATAGTCCCGTTGTCAAGCAACACAGAAGTGCACCGAACAACGGTGCGCTATCACATGTCTTCCCAGCTCCACTTCCAGCGACATCAGGTTGGTGGCTTAAAATCAGCCATGATTAGGAGTATTTACACTACAGAAATCATCAAATGCTACAAACCAGGGCTTGATTTACTGTTTTGTCTATTGCCTAGACTTATGGAGGCAGATTAAACCTAAAAGTGTGTTATGTCTACCGTCATTATATGCAAATAGTACAAAAAATTGAGGAAATAGTCTTCCAGTATTTGAAAGCCATTATCCAATTCAGCAAAGACATTGCTATGTCTTTGATGGATGAATGAAGTTCCTACCTAGTTCTTTGTTATTTCGCTTTTTTGTCTTATTAACGTAAACAAAAATATCAACCAACATTTATTAGCTCTGCACTCACTTGTCAATCATGTAAGCAAGCAAAGGCTTGCAAACATTTACTCATAGTCTGATTTTGTATAACTATTGTTGGCAATAGGATTATAAAACATAATGAGTTATATGTCAATTATATCTCAATAAAACTGGGAAAAATAATAGTGGGATTTTACAAGAAATAGAAAATCATGCTGAAGTTACATGTGTATGGAATTTATGATAAAAAGTATTGTATATTTTATTTGATTTGTAAGCCATGTACTCTATTTGCATCAGTAATGTTTATAATAAACTTATGTACCCCTACGCAGGCATAATTTTCCCCCAGACAACAAGTTGTTAAACATTTACTAGCACACCATGTTCAGGTACGTTATGGTCTAGCCTTCTGCATTCCTGGCCATGCTGTCGGATTGTGCTGTTTTGTTGGTGGTTTTTGAGACTTAAGATGCCTTGACAGCCTACCTCAGATGGGAGTACTCCCGGGAGAACCAACCCAACATGGCCTGGGGAAGAGATTGCACATCCTGACCCACCTGCGTGCCTCCATGAGAGGAGGCACTTCAAGCCAAGGAGAGGAAAACCCCACAACCCCACTCTGAGTCTTGTACCTAATTGCTTAGGTTCCAAGCCAAGGTGAGTAGTGAGGGATCATTATAAATATTCCTTTGGGGTATGGGGACAGAAATTCAGCTTCAACACCACCATCTCTGACTCTAAAGACACACTGTGCCACCATACCAGCACCCCTACTTGAACATCGGTGTGTGGATTCATCTTCGACAAAACAAAGTCTGTAAAACTGAAGTGAACCATGAGCACAGCACAGGAGGAGTCAGTCACAGCGAGTGGCTGAGTTCCCTCTCTGTGAAAGCCTGTAGCTCATCTCCACACGCCCTCCCAGGGGGAGGCGGGCCCCTCAAGTCTCTAAAGTGGGCGTGCAGTGAGAGCCACGCTGCGGTGCCTGTGTGGGGCCTGGAGAAGGAAACCTTCTCCAGGTCAGTGTGTAATAAGCAATTAGACATTTCTAAGGCATATGAGCTCGTGAGAAGAGACGATTTAATCCTTCATGTTTTAAAAGTGATGCTCAAAATACCAGTTAAAATTGTCAAGTAGCCCATAGTCCCCATAGTTTCTCAAGTAGGACCCTATGGTGAGAAGACAGAGAAAACACGTCTGTGGCTGGCCAGATGAAGTCAAAGAATCTTTTTTTAACCCAAGTTCTAAAATGGGAATCAGAGAGGTCGAGGGAGGCAAGTCTTTGAGAAGAATACATTGTCTCTTTCTCTGACTCCTACTAGAGAAATAAAACTTTTAAAATTGAAATATAACCTACAGGATAGGGCATAAATAATCAATATCAGCATGAGAAATTTCCCCAGATGTATTTTCAAGACTGAGTAATTCTTTAAAAGTTCTTGCTCATGTGTCAAGTTAGTTTTCCTTTATGTTGAAAAGTTGGCAGCTCCTGAAAAGTTAGAAGCTATCCATTCAAAGGCAAAGGCAAAATTGCTGCTGTGGAACCAAGGATATTCTCAACTGAGACAAACAATTTACCTTTCTTCCCAGGCTTCGGGCAAGAGAACTCTGAGGAAACAGGCCCAGCAGGGGCCGAGAAGGGCCTCACCTGAGGCTGTACAGCACCTTCCCGTCGGGCTGCACCCGCAGCATGACGTTGTCCGTGGTGGTGTCGTGGATGAAGGAGCGCTTGGAGTGCACGAAAAACATGTCGGGGACCCAAATCTTCTTCACCAGCCGTCCGTCAAATGTCATGCTGAGGTTGTTGGTGCTCGGGAAGGACAGCCTCTCGTCCTTCCAGTAGTGCCTCAGGTAGAGGGTCATCGTGAAGTCCTGGGGGCGGAGGACAGAGAGGGGAACCACACACGCTGAACCCACTGGGTGACAGCAGGACATTCTGGACACGTGTGGAGCCATCACCTGGCTGGGAACGGAACTGAGCCAAGGGAGGTGTTGCTTCTAGTCCCTGAGGTTTGCTGAGGTAGGAGGAAGAGGACCCTGCAAGGGAGGAGCACAGCAGAGGCCTCCACAGAGAGGTGGCCCTGGGCCCCACCCTGGCCCCTGGCATTCGCCCCGCACTGAGAAGGCTGCTACCGCCAGCACTTGTCACCCTCCGCCTGAGGGCTCCCCAGCGCGCACACACACACACACACACAGGGCAAGCCAGAAATGCCAGAGAGACAACGCCTCTGGAAGCAGCCCTCAACCAGAGTCAGGGTGGGGAGGGCTGTCGGCGGGTGGATGAGCCCCCCGGCTCCCTTGCCTCCCGACTGGGGTAACCCTGCAGCATGCTCTTCGCTGCCTCCTGGAGTACCCCAAAGGGACTGAGTGTCGTGTAGAACTGGTTTTGGTGGCATGACCCTTTAGCTTCCTTTCCTCCCTGTCCCACCTCCCACTTTCTTCTTGTGTTTCCTGGGATCATCTCCCAAATAAACTGCTTGTGCTGAAATGCTCGTCTCAGGTCTGCTTCCTGGGGACCCTAAACTAAGGGAAGCCCCTAAAAAGTACTGTAAATCAAGTTGTAGAATAGTCCATTTTTTATCTGAAGCCACTAACAGAAAAAAACCGGACACTTCTGCTTCTTCTGCATTTCCACAAGCAGACACTGAATCTTCAGCAGTAGGAAGTGTCTGGCTCCCTGTCAGTTGTCACCTTGGACCCTGCTGTTTATGTTTGAGAGCCTTCGTGCAGAGGACACATCCCAGCGGTCAGAGCCTGGTCGCTGGAGGGGGGAGACCAAGTTTGTCATCTGGCTCTGATTCATACCAATTGCATAGCTTTCGGCAAGGGTCCCAACCTCCCTGAGCCGTCTGTGAAAAGGGGATGGGCATTCCCACCGCCGGGGAGTTGTGAGGCCCAGTGAATTCGGGTGTGCAGCCCTCCTGGCCTGGCGCAGGCCCAGTGTGAATCCCCCTGGTCAGAGCAGCACTTACCATGTCGACCTCTGAGATGCTGTCCAAGCTCTCCACCTGCACGTCCACACCCACAGGAATGGCCGGGCCTGGGGACAGCGCATGGCAAGAGCATTGATTTCTTTTACTTGAACTTTTACCATGGGAGAGACAGGCACAAGGGACGTTTCCCCCGGAACCTCAGTGTCTTTTCATTTAAGGTTTGGGATTCCCACATGCCAAGCTGAAGTCAAACCAGAGATAACAGGGTGGAATCATGGGCTGGCTCCATGGAATATTCCAGCAAAGGTAAAGAAAAAAAAAATTGAGGGTCTGGGTCATCCAGGTGGTTCTGAAACAGTCAGGTTAAGATAGAGTGTTCCTCTTCGGCTACACAGGCTCATCTAAAGACACGATGAATACCTAGGGCCGAGCTGGGTCTGATCTGAGGAGGTGCTCCTTAGCAGAGGTCACAGTTTATTTTTTATGTTTACCTCCTAATTTTGCACCTGGCATCTTGGGAGCCAGTGTCTCTGTCTGGCTGTGAGAAAGGCTTCGCTCGGCAGATAGGCACCCAGAACCAAAGTCGTATTCAGAGCGTTTTCCAGATCCACAGATCTGCATCTTTGCTGGGTGATGGAGTAGCTTCCGGGGGGATGTGACGCACCAGGGGGGGCCTTGAAAACATTAGATTCTTTGGGCATTTCTAGGCCATAAATAGTTAATATTCATAAAGAGAAAAAAGAGCACCAGAAAAGGAGTAAATGGCGGCCCTTTTCCTCTTTGCCTTCAGGCATTTGGGGCAGGCACGGAACACACTTGGACCATCAGGGAGTGAAAAGGTAGGTTTGGATCCAATAGCAGCAGATTATGGACTGCACAGAGACCCACTCCTAGAACCTGTTTATTCTTTGGGCAAGCATGACTGGAAGAAATAAAAGGCATAAGAATGATGTCTAAAATAAATATTTTTTTCCAGGAAAAAAACAATCCCATAAGGACAAAAACCCTATTTGACAGCAAGATGACTGAAATCCAGCAGCTACAGGCTAAGCTTCAAAGGGCTTTGGCATCCCTCTCTGAGAAATCATTATTTTCTCAAGCTATTTCCATTGAATTAAACACAGCAGACCACACTCTGCCCTCAGATATGAACCCAGAGTTCCGTCTGCCAGCTCCCAGAGGAGAAGAAATTTAGTCCAAGGTTGTTATTTCAGAGCGTTTGCAGGAGGCAGCTTGGGGCCACAGCTGCCCCATCCTCCCCTCGCCCTTCCCACAGCCAGCTGCTGGCCTCACTGACTGTGAGCCCTCCTTGTCGGGAGCAGTGGCCCGAGGACGGCTCAGCTGGCCTAGCCTGGCCCCCGCCCAGCACGCCCCGCCTGTGTATGTGTTCAGCAGAGTGCGGGGCAGGGCTGGGCAGGGCAGATGCTGGGAGGATGGTGCCAGTTCAGTGTCTCATCCACCAAGCACAACTGGGGCCGACTTGATCAGGGGAGAGCAAAGCTGGGAGGGCCCTGGGCTTTATTTCTGCCTGCAGACAGACAGATGGACCCGAAGAAAGAAGACAATCCCCGAGAGTGCACGTCTCGTACCTCCAAAGCCAGGCCTCATGCTGAAATCGTGGTCATCTATCCTCAGAAGCTGCTCTGACTTTGTCAGTGGCGATTTGGTGATGTCAGGGCTTCGTTTCAGAATTGGGCTGCCGAGGAGGAAAAACAGGTGGATCGCATATTCCAACTAAACCAGTTGAAAACTACTTGTGTTCAGACTTGATCTGGACAGGGTTGTTGGGATGTGTTATTTCTTCTTTTAAGATACTGGGTATCCATCCCCCTTTCTCCAGCATCCTGGATAAGTGAACTGACCCAGAAGGTCCAAGACTGCGCTTTAGAACTACCACTGAGGACCTTTAAAAACCGTTTCTCTGAGGCCCCACCTACAGATTCGGATTTGGGTGGTCTGACAGTGAGGCCTGGAAATTGGTATTTTAAAGATCATTTTCCCAGATGATTTTAGTGTGTAACCAAGGCTGAGAACTGCTGATCCCAGCCTTATTAATAAGTCCAAACTCCCTCAGAGCTGCTCAGCCGTTCTGGGAGGGTTTGAGCTGGAGAGGAGGGCGGTGGGTGTGGCCTGAGCCTGGCGCCCTTGACTGCTGTTGGCCAATCCTGTGGAGTGAAGATGGACTCGCCCCTGGAAACGCCCACCCTCCTGGCTGCCTGCAAGGCAGCCTCTTGTGCTTCTGCTTCTGAATTGCACCTAGGGCCATTTTTATTTATCTTTACTTTTTCTAGATAGGTAATATATTTTCAAGGTTCAACAATTTTAAAAAAAGGAAAAGCAGTGAAAAGTTGGCCTCCCACCTTCGCCTCATCCACTCCAATCCCCAATCCACGGGTACCTCTCTTACTGGTTTCTGGTCTACCTAGAGTTTCTTGTAAGTCCAAGTAAATACGAGTGTATATTCTTAGTTCTCCTATTTTTTCCGGTTTTATTGACTATATAGCATTGTATTAGTTTAGAGGTGTACATTATGATGCTTTGATATATGTATATACTGTGAAATGATCACCACAATAAGTTTAGTTAACATCCTTCACCACACATAGTTACAAATTTTTCTCTGTGATGACAACTTTTAAGATCTACGCTCTTAGTAGCTTTCAAACATACAATACGATATTGTCAGCTACATTACATCCCCAGGACTCACTTATAAGTGGAAGTTTGTACTTTTTGACCCCTGCACCCATTTTACCCCTCCCCCACCACGCATCTGGAACCACCAGTCTCTTCTCTTTTTCCATGTGTTTGGGTTTTTTTAGATTCCACATATAAGTGAGCTCATACAGGATTTGTCTTTCTCTGTCTGACTTATTTCACTTAGCATAATGCCCTCAAGATTCATCCATGTTGTCATAGACAGTCTCATTTTTTCTATGCAAAATTAACATACAAACTCTTGAACTTTTTCTTTTTTCTTTATTTAAATATATCTTGGATTTTTTTACCATATCAAAGTATCCCAAGCCTCTTATTCTTTTTTACACTACACAGTGTTCCATCACATGGATGTACCATAATTCAAGTGACCAGTCCTATAACGATGGCCATTGAGTTGCTCCCAGTCTTTAGCTATTGTAAACAGTGCTGCAATGGACTTGAACAGTTCATGTACCCGTCAGCACCATCTCTAGAATCCACAGAAACAACTACCTACCTTCCCAGCTCCCCCTTATGCTAACACCAGCCATGTGTTCTCTCCAGGGTACCACACACACTTTCTTTCCCCTGGATGCAGTGGTTCCCAAACTTTGGCGTGCCTCAGCATCTCCTGGGGGGCTCATCAAACCTAGATTCCTCAACCTCCCTTTCCCCCTGAAGTTTCCGATTCAGTAGGTCTGAGCTGAGGGCCAAGAATTCGCATCTCTAACAAGTTCCCAGATGCTACTGATGCCACTGGTCTGGACACAGCACTTTGAGAACCACTGTCCTGACACCTTTTATCCTCAATACGCACACTTCCCTCCCTTGTCACTAGCTCAGTGTACCTTTAAGTCCTTTGCTATCATTTTTCCTGAAGAAACCCTTGGTCTTTGGGGGAGAAAACATGACTGGGAGACAGGAAGACAGGGCTCTGACCTCTACCGGGAAACTGTCTGCTGTGCCTTTGGGAATCTTGCTTCCCCGAGACTCAGTTTCCTCAACTCAGTTTCCTAATTGAAGGTAAAGCTCTGTGACCTGACACAGGTGCCAGCAGTAAATGAGGTAATGTACGTGGACACACTGTTCAGCCTCTAAAGTGGTACACAAATGGAAAGAGCCATTTCGTTACTGAGCTGGCAAGGAAGTTTCCTTCTAAAGGAAGAAAATTAGTGTGCTGGCAACAAAGGAAGCGGCCCAGGGAAAGAATTTGAACCCTGAATCAGCACCAAGCTGCGCCGCTTAGGATGTAAGTGAGGAAGAAGCCGGGGACTTTAAGAGGAGGAAAGATGGTCTGGTGCTGCCTGCATCTTCTGTCTCATCGAGCGGAGCTGGGAGCCCCCTGCATCTTCTCCTTCTCAGCTCCTCCTTTCTCTTGTCCCCAACCCTTTGCTTCCTGCTCCTTGGCCAGGGCTGGGGGCACTGGTGAAAATCACTACAGCTGAGTCGTGGGGAAGAGCCAGCTTTAGAATGGTGTGCATGCGCCTATAGCCATGCTTGCCTTGCTGGTGGACATCTTTGTGTACTTTTGGTCTGTCTTTGATACCTACTTTGAAAATTAAAAATGAAGATGTTCCAGCCGGCTCCATGGCCAAGTGGTTAAAGTTCTCATGCTCTGCTCGGTGGCCCGGGTTCATGGGTTCGGATCCTAGGCACAGACATACTCTACTCATCAGCCATCCTGTGGAGGCATCCCACACACAAAAAGCAAGAGGAAGATTGGCAGAGATGTTAGCTGAGAGACAATCTTCCTCAAACAAAAAGAAGAGGAGGAGTGGCAACAGATGTTAGCTCAGGGCAAATCTTCCTCACCAAAATAAAAAATTTTAAAACTGAAGATGTTCTAGAAACAGTCTATTTAACCAGCCCTGGTGGCCCAGTGGTTAAGATTCGGTGCTCTCACCACCCTGGCCCAGGTTCGTTTCTGGTCAGGGATCCCCACCACTCATCTGTCAGTTGTCAAACAGTGGTGGCTGCTTGTTGCTGTGATACTGAAAGCTATGCCACTGGTATTTCAAATACCAGCAGGGTCACCCGTGGTGGACAGGTTTCAGAGGAACTTCCAGATTAGACAGACCGGGAAGAAGGACCTGGCCACCCACTCCTGAAAAAATTGTCCAAGAAAACCCTATGAGTAGCAGTGGAGCATTGTCTGATACAGCGCCGGAAGGCAAGAGGATAGCGCAAAAAGATGGGCAGGGTTCTGCTCTGCTGTACACAGGGTCCTAGGAGTCAGAATCCGCTCCACAGCACTAACGATCCAGCTACTCAAATCAACAAAGCAACTCATCTGCCAGATTTGCTTCAAATCTAACCAGAATAAAATGCGAAAGAAAAATTATGAAATAAAAGAAAATCTGTGAAACTTCAATGCATTAATTTAGCCCTTTGATGAGCATTTTCCCATTACGCACAGAAGCAGGGATTGGAGGATTAATTACTTAGAAGGCCTGCTTTGAAGAGATCTGACCTAAAATATCTCCCCTACTAGTCGACCGAGGCCTGAAATTGGTGCCAGTCTTACCTTGGATCTACCGTGAAATTGTTGCTAGTGGAGTAATGCACTGCCAGGTAGACTGTATCACTTGGGCATCCCTGCCCTCTGGCTTATGGCTTCAGCCAAATGGGCCCCGGCAGGAGCTGAAAGAGCAGGTGTTTATCATCCTTCTCTCCCTGCTTCGATGCCAGGGACTAGCAATGCCTGCATTGCTCTGTGATTACGGATAATCCCAGTATCTTCAATCAGCCCCAATAACACGATTTTCCCTTCAACCCTATGGGTAGTCATGACTTCCTGTTCCGCCTAGTTTTAGGGGGCATCAGCATGCCTGGTTGGTTCCCTGAATCCTACCCTGCTCTGCAAGGAGGCCTTTTATTCAATTATTGGTTAAGCCCTTTTGAGTGCAATGCTATTTTCTACCAGGACTTGACTGATGCACAGGGACACATCAGGACTGATGCATAGGGATTATGTCATCTGCAGCAAAGTGGAGTGGAGGCAGGTTTGAGCTCTGTAGGAGTGGGTCCCAGAAGTGCAGAAGAGCTAAGACTGGAGAGAGAGCTTCTCTTTGGGCTACAGGCCATCACAATCGATGGTCAGCAGGGGCAGTGTCTAGCCCTCGCTCCGCTGCTTGGAAGTGTACCTGCTCATTGGGGTGTACTTTTCTAATGCACAGAAAGACCCTGAATAGGCCAGCTGGGGCCCTGCCCGCACCAGTCAGTCAGCCAGTCCTGGATGAGCCTGCTCTTCTAAATTTCTCCCCCCATCCCGGCCCCTCCATCCCCACTCCTGCTGCCTTACGTATCATCATTTCTCACAAGGGGGTCCCTAGGCTTCCTTGCCTCTGGTCTCACCCTTCTCCAATCCAACCATCACATCAACACCCTGGGATGAAAACCACAATCATGCCACTTCTCCTCAGAAACCCCTTCCCCTCAAAGTAAAATCATAGAAGCTGGGCACATGAGGCCCCCAGTAAAGCTCCTCCCGGCCTCACCTCCCACTCTGTCCCCTACTTCTTGCAGCTGCCAATGACACCTCTATGCCTTTGCTCCAGCTGTCTCATCTGTGTAGAAGGTCCTTTCCACCAACCTTCACACCCCTTCCTACCCAGACAACACCTTGTACTCCCAGATCAAATATCAACCCCTCCTGGAAGAAGTCCTGGGCTTCCCTCCTTCCCTCTGAAGTCAATGCTTCTCTTCTTCACATGTCTTCATCAGAATGGGCACCATCCTATGCAGCAGCAGCTTTCTGACCATCTCTCTCACTTCACTGCTAGCTCTGTGAAGGAGCGACTCTATCTTGTACATCTCTGCACCCCCAGCTCCTAGCAACGTGCAGAGCTCAGATTTTACAAAAACATGTACAAAATACAGATGGAGAAGCACAAACCCAAGGGTGTATTCCCAAGAGTTGAATGGGCCCATAGGAAATGTGCCATAGATGCCAAGAGATGAGACTCAGGAAAGGTGCTCAAGACAAGCAGAGTTCTTTAAAGTTGTGCTCTGAGCCAGGAGAGTCAGTAGAAGGAAATATACTGGAGAACACGGGGCAATGTTAACAAACAGTTACAATAAGCCTGAGATTCTGCTAACAGAATACAATTTTACTTTGATATTCTCCATTAGAGAGAATGGCCTTCAAACTGGGAAGCGAAGAGTGAAAAGAATTAGTTGCTGCCCAGCATAGTGAAAATGATAGCATGAGATAATCTTACTTGTGTTTCTGAGCATTGACTGCACATTGGGCTCACCCAAGGAGGTTAAAAACTCACTGGCCACACCCCAGACCAAGGGTGGGACCCAGCTGTCAACAGCTTTCAGCCTTTCTCAGTCAATGTTGAGAATCTCTGTTTTCATTTTTTTAATGGAACTCAAACCTCCAGCCCCAGATGAATTATGGCTCAAAAAACTTAAGGATCTCACAGCAGAGAAAACTTGGACAACAGGAGTGAGGCCAGAAAACTGGAGATGGGAAAACGCTTCCTTGATATTCACAAAGAAGAAAAAAAAGAGTATCGTGGAAACTGCTGAAGTTAAGCTCCAGGTTGATTCCTGGCATGTTCTAGAACTTTCATTACAAAGACAACTTAGGAACATTACCGCGTCCCATCATGTCAATAGCATTAAACGAGTGTTAGCTGAGGTGGAGCAAGACGTCCTCAACTGATCTCCTCTCCCTGGGTGGGGCCTCCAGGTTGGCAGATCAGGGGAGTGTGGCCAGGTGGTGTGCCCTGTGTAGCTTCCTCAAAGCAGAGACAAGCCCTAAGGGGCTCCTGGTGGATGAGGGTCTGCACAGGCATTTCCTGTCTGTGCCCATCATAGAATGGCATAAGGGAGGCCCAGAATCTTTATGGGTTTACTGAGCTTTACAGTAGTCAAAGCACTTTGACACACACTTGTTCACACAATTCTTACAGTAACCCTGAGGCGACAGACATAGTTGACTCCACCCTCCAGAAGAAACAGACTTGAGGACGCCCAGTGACTTGTCCAAAGTCATGGAATGAGAAAGTGGTAATGCCCAGTCCCAAAGCCAGGCCTTCTTGCTATTTGGAGCCTGTCTTCCCACCACTGTGCCCTCTGGCTTAGGAGCTTTGGTGATGGATTCTTGGTGATGCCTGTAACTGCTCGTGCCCAAGCCAGAACTCCAGAGGAAATCCTCACGGACACACATCAGGGCCCCATCTTACCCTATGGGAACAGAAATTCAGGGCGTTGATGGCAAGCAGCGTAAGGGATTACGGAGTGGGTGCTGAGGTTGTTGTTCTATATAGGTGGCCAGGGAACGCTTCCCTGAGAGGGTGACAGTCAAGCAGAGGCCTGAAGAAAATGAGAGAACAAGCCGGAAAACAGTGCTCCAGGCAGAGGCACTGCAAGGACGAAGGCCATGAAGTGGGACTTGCTCAGTGTGTTCAACAAGCAGCAAGAGCCAGTGTGGCCGAGGGGGTGAGATGAATGAAGGGAGGCTGGAGAGGAGGCCCGGGCCAGACCAGCCGAGTTTGCTCTGCTGCTTACCTAAGTCTGAACACCGGGCCAGTCTCTAGGTTTTCTGCCATGAGTGATGCTGCTGTGCATTTGTGCACACTGTTCTTCTGTACAGTTCTTTCAGACAATGACCTGGTGCAGCGGGGAAGGCCCCCAGTGGTTTAAGAAGCCGGCACGCTGCCTCAAGCCCCAGCTTTCCTGACCGATGAGAGAACCGGGCACATTTCTCCTCTCTCCAAGTCTGTTTCTTCTGCTTTGAAATAAAGGTTTGGGCCACGGGGTACCTTTGAGATCTTTCAAGTCTATTCCAGAAGGTATCATCCCTAAGATGCTGGAGGTACTTTATAGCTCCAGTCCTGTTGGCGGATGGTGTGGAAAGGGTCAGTCCACTGACACAGCCCCACAAAGATGGTTTTGGTTTCCACACAGATCCACCAGCACTGGGGTGTGTGAGTGAGTGTGTGTGTGTGCTTACTTTTTATTTTAATTTTTCATAAGGATGTTACCATAATGTTATTTATATTACATTTCTTGAATTGCTATAGAGGCTGTGCATTTTTCCACATAATGAGTAAGTGTTCTGTATTTTTCCTCGGGAATAAACAGTTCATTACCTTTGATTCCTTACTAAGTGCATTTTGGGGTAACCAATAATCTGCTTTTCAAACTACTGCTTCTAAGAACGTGTGATGCATAATTTTATATGTCAACTTCACTAGGCCATGGTACCCAATTTTTGGTTAAACACCAGCCTAGACGTTGCTGTGAAGGTTTTTTTTTTTTTTCAATTTATTTTCATGCATGTGAGGAAGATTGGCCCTGGGCTAACATCTGTGCCAATCTTCCTCTATTTTATGTGGGACACCACCACAGCATGGCTTGACAAGCAGTGCTAGGTCCACGCCCCAGATCCAAATGTGTGAACGCCCTGGTCCGCCAAAGCAGTGTGCAAACTTAACCACTACACAACCAGGCCGGACCCCTGTGAAGGTATTTTTTTTTTAATGCGATTGACAAACCAGAAGACTTTAAATAAAGCAGATTACGCTTCATAATGTGGGTAAGTCTCATCCAGTCAGTTGAAGGCCTTAAGAGAAAAGACTGAAGTCCTCTGAGCGAGAGGGAATTCTGCTCCCAGACTGCCTTCAGACCTGAGCGGCAACCTCAGCTCCTGCTGGAAGTTCTGGCCTGCAGGCCTGTCCTGTCCTGTCGGTTTCAGACTTGGTAGCCCCCATAATCACATGAGCCAATTCCCGTGAGCCCCTTATCTCCGACTCTCTCCTTGTTTCTCTCTCTGTATAAAAACACAATGTTTATTACACTATGATATGTTATGCCATATACATGTAGCATCATATAGGTAGACAGACACATATTAAACACATCCTATTGGTTCTATCTCTCTGGAGAACCCTGACTAATGCAGAGTGTGAACACTCCATAATGCCTGAGGTCCGTACACCTGTGGGAGACCCGAGATGCCTGAACTAAAAGACAGCAGGGGCTGTGTGTGGTGTGGGTGGGACCTACCTCAGGGTCATCTGATCAAAGCTTCCTCTTGCCACCATGACTGACTCCTGTTCCCACCAACCTGGTGGGTCCCTAACACATGGACCTGGCCTGCTCCTCGTCTCCCCGGTGGACAAAAGGGCACTGCAAGAGCGTATCTGTCCTCCTGCATCTCAGGTAACATCTCCACCCAGATCATTCGTTTTTTCTTGTGCATTTGTCAGAGCATAAATTCCCCATGCCTTCTCTTTTGTAGGCACTGGGTTACTTTTTAAAATTTAAAGTTCTCCTAAACCCCACCTATTCTTTTGATCAGAATTCTCCGGTTGTATCTTTCTCATTTATGATTAGAACATATTCCTTTCTAACTTGTAGATATCTATCTGTCTCTGATTCCAACACCACCCCCTTTATGAGCAACCTTTGTTTAGCGACCAGATGGTAGATGCTCAAGAAATGTTGGGCGTGAATAAATGAGTGAATCCTAACCCTTGCTATTTCTGTACTTCATTCTTTCATCCAACAAATATGTATTGACCACGCTATGCTCCAGGCACTGTGCTCAGGGCTGGGAAGGCAATGGTGAGGGGAGTAGATCTCCCTCCTTCCCTTGAGATGCTGACAGTTCAGTGCAGGTGACAGACGCTAATCAAATAATTTCTACAGAATATCAGAATTTCAAGGACCTTAGAAATCCTCTCATTGTCTTTCTTTCTTTCGTTTTTGAGGAAGATTAGCGTTGAGCTAACATCTGCTGCCAATTCTCCTCTTTTTTTGCTGAAGAAGACTGGCCCTGAGCTAACATCCGTGCCCAGCTTCCTCTACTTTATATGTGGGACGCCTGCCACAGCAGGGCTCGATAAGTAGTGCATAGGTCCACACCCGGGATCCGAACCGGCGAACCCCAGGCCACCAAAATGGAGCGTGCAAACTTAACTGCTACACCACTGGGCCAGCCCCAGAGATCCTCTCATTTTAAAGATGAGAAGAGAAAGGCCCCAAAAGGTACAAAACTTGTGCCAGGGTCATGCAACATACCCTCAGAGTTCCACATCCGTCATTTCTCGACTTTCTGTGCTCTCCTCTCACCATCATAAAATGAAAACAGAAAGTCATATTGATGAATACAAAATTCAGGCTGAACCATATGAAGATGTTTTTGTAGGTCAAAAACAGTTGAAGGTCAGTCATTTCATGTGGTTCAAACTAACACCTTCTTGCTTAATCCTAATAGCGATCCTGTAAAGTTAGTATTATTCCCTCACTTTATAGGAAACTGAAGCACAGAAAGATCAAGAAGCCTACCCAAGGTTTACAGCTGGTTTGTGGCCACCCTGGGATTCACAGTGAGGTCTGACTGGCACCCAATCTGAGCCCCCTCCAATCCCGTAAACCACTTCAGTAAAGAAATCTACTGCAAACAAGGGGCTGTAAGTGGTGATTACTGTGACATTCCATCCCCTTGTGAGCCTTTCGACCCCCTGTTCCAGGCCTGGTCTCCTGCTCCATTTCCCAGGTGAGAGGCCAGAGGTGGGGGCTGGGGAACTTTAACTTCACTAGGCAACTTCACATTCCAAATGCACTGCAGGCTATCTCCTGGACGAACATACGCTTTGTTTGCTTATATGTTTCAGTTTTGTTTTTGTAACAGCTGATATATTTAATCAGCAATGGGAATTCCACTCAAAAGACATTTATTGAGAGTCTAAAATGTTCATGGGCACATAGTGAGCATCTACCATGTATCAGATATTGTACTTGAACTTGGGGAGATAAGGATAAATGTTGAACCCTTGTTTTAGGCTGAACTATGTCCCCCCGAATTGGTGTGTTGAAGCCCTGACCCCCAGTGCCACTATATTTGGAGACAGGGCCTGCAGGGAGGTAATAAGGTTAAATGAGGTCATGAGGGTGGGGCCCTGATCCAATAAGACTAGTGTCCTCATAAGAAGATGAGACATCAGACCTCCCTCCCACCCTCGCCCATGAGCACAGAGGAAAGGCCATTTGAGGACACAGTGAGAAGGGGGCTGCCTACAAGCCAAGAAAAGAGTCTTCACCAAAAACCAAATTTGCCAGCACCTTCATCACGGACTTCTAGTCTCCAGACCTGTGAGAAAATAAATATCTCTTGTTTAAGCCACCCAGTTTTTTGTCATGGCAGCCCAAGCAGACTAAACAGCCCTCAAGGGGCTCATGGTCTAGAAGCTGAGATGGATGGGGAAGAGGAGATAATGCTGAAGGAGCTGTCCTCTGGGAAGGATAGATCGGGGCTGGGCTGTGGAAGCTCAGAGGTAAGTCGCCTGCTTGAGACTTGAGAGGCAGGGAGTGGAGGAGAGCCAAGGAATGCTCCTCAGAGAGGGTGACATCTCTGCTACATATTGGAGGAGGGCAAGAACTAAGCCAGAGAAAGAGAAAAGAGAAGGATGTCACGAGCACAGGGAGCAGCACAGGCAGAGACCTCAGGAAATCATAAGGATGAGTGGCAGGTCACAATTAGACGAGAACAAGAAGCACAGAGTGGAGACTCGAAAGTTCCAGGAAACTGCTGGAGAATGAGGGACAAGATGAAAAGAGAACACTACTAACTTAAGGGGAAATCTAATTCCAAGGTGGTGAGGGCAGGCAGAGAGCCAGTCCATCATCCAACAGCTCCCGCTTTGTCAGGACAAGGATCGACAGCAACGTCTCAGGCATCATGACTGCCTTTCTCCCGGCTTCCAGCTGTCATCATTTGAACCTGCTGAAGTTTCCTCCAGCCTAAAAGCTCTTGCCTGTCCCTCTCTCTCAGTCTTTCAATTCACTGCCAAGTTTCTTTTAAGAGTTAGCGATAGTCACTCCATTTCTCCTCTCCTCTTCAACCCACTGCCACTTGTCTCTTCTTGCTGAGCGTGTTAATGGCTCTTCTCTGCTGTATCTAGGGCTCACTTCTCAGCCCTCTGCCTAAGTGATTTAGACCTGTGTATGATCTGACCCTACTGATGACTCCTTCCTTCTGGAAACGCTTGAACCTCACTGGAGTTCCTCTCTATTCTGTGAGCCTCTTGAGGGCAGAGCCTGTATCTGATTCAGTCATTGATGAAGCACTCGTTGCCCAGTGTGGTGCTGGCCCTATAACATGCATTTGATAACAGTCCAACAAAGGCTGTCTTAGCATCTTTGACACTTCTCTATTCCAGTTGTACACCCATTACTCTGGTCTCTCGTTTCTAGCTTCCTTCTCCCCACTCTCTTCCTCTATCCTCTCCTTAAATGTTGCTCTTCTGCAAGCTTCTGTCCTTGATCCTATTCTTGTTTCATGCTACCTGCTGACTTTGGGTCATCTTATTCACTACCATCTATAAGGATTCCCTTTAAAGCTACATCTCCAGGCCAAATTTCCCTCCTGAGTTGCAGACCTATAGGCCTTCCTGCTGACCAGACAACTAGTATCTCTTGGTATCTTGCAAACACACCCAGGTCCACATGCTCATACTCAACTCACTATCTTTTCCCCCAAACCTACTCCTCCTTCTGCTCTCCTTTCCCTGGCACCACCCTCCACCCAGTCGTGCAATTCAAACACCTGCTAGACTTCACCCAATCTAGTTCTGACAATTCTATCTCCTTAAAGCTCTCAGACCCACCTCTGCTATCCCTGTTCGTGCCACCAGCATCCCAGTTCAGGCTCTCACTGTCTCTCATCTGGTGTAAGGTTTCGACTGTGGATTACCTTCTCTGTCTCCCCTCTATTCCCTTCCCATTCTTCCACCATACTGCCACCAGTGTGATCTCCCCAAAGCGAAAATCAGATGAAACTATTCACATCCTCTTTGCTTTCAGAATAAATTTGAATTCTTTAGCATGACAAAGCAAGCATGATAATGGCACTTGCAGCTTCTGGTAGGTTCAGTTTGCCATCCCAGAGCATGAGCTGGCATTTGTCCAGGGGCCTGTGGTGTAGACAGGTTATAAATCCATTCTTCTAGGGTGGAGGTAGAGACCATAAATATTGATTCGTTCTAGAGACATTGCCGAATGCCCTGGCATTCTGATCTTTACTCAGCATGATTTGTGAAGGGGGGGTCCCACCTGGATGTGCCCCCCAAGGAGATCTTGGGAGAAACATATGAGTTACTTGCCAGGACAGAGACTAGAGGCAGGCAGGTGAAGGGCAAACTTGAAGGCGCTCACCTTCAGGCTCGCGCCTCGCCCCCCGCCTGCATGTATTCACCTTGCTTCCCATTTTACGCGTATAAACCATGAACAGAAGCCTGGATACAAATCACCAGCAGCTTATAACTTTAGAGTCTGAATGAAATTAAGTGAGCACTTTAAAAGTTCAGGTGACATAAAAATGAAACAAGGTGGCTGATGGGGGTCTAAGTTGGGTCCACCATTCTGGAAAGTGATTTGGTCAAATACATCTGGAGGTTTAAGTGCACCTGTGTCATTTGACCCAGCACATGTCCAGGACTGTATCCCAATTAAATAATAGTGTATTTAGACAACTATTCTTATGTACAAAGATATTAATGCATAATGTTTATAATAATAAAGGAAGCAACTAAATGTCCATAAAATAAAGGAAACTACATAACTGGTGGTACATTGTGCATGATTATGCATATTATGCACTATAACAGAGCCATTCAAATGACAACGATACAGACTTTAAGTAAGTATACAAGCAGACAAAATCATATTAAATACAATAAGGTGACAAAACTATACGCATAGAATAATCTCAAACTCATTAATATTCAATATATGCTTAGAAAAAAAAGACTGGAAGAAAATACACGAAAATGTTGATAAGGTTATTTCTGGGTTTGGGGATTATGGGTGATTTTTGCGTGTTTTTTAAACTTTTTTCCCATTTTTTAAAAGTTTAAATAATGGTCATACATGTCTTTCATAGCAAAAAAATGAAAATTCTTTTAAGTAATTTTTTTAAGGAAAATCGATTCCGCTACCTGGGACTTCTCTTCATCATTCGTATTTACCTATAGGTTGCCACTCTTAACTCTGGCTTAGGAGGGAAACTGAGAAGTTTTTGATGAAAACCAATAGAGTTTGTTGCTGTTGTTGCTTTTAATCCTCATGAGCATCTTTGGTTCAGATCATCTCTATGGCTGCACAGCTCCGAATTCCATTGTCTGCCCAAGCAACTTGTGATTCTGACAGAAACAGGGCATATGGCGTGCGCACAGCAGCCTCTCTCGGTGCCCAGGACTCACCACAGCCACCGGCTATTTCAGCTCCCAGCTTTCTGATGTTGCAAAAAAAGCTTGAAATGAGTGCAGAGAGCCATAGCTGGCTGTTCAGGAGCCTATGTGGGGAGGGCTTTCTCAAACCCAGGACGGGGCATGGAGGAGCCAGACACCCAGCCCCCTCACCAGTCCCAAACTCCAGAAAGCTGGATTTCTTTTCATATTAATTGATATTTCTGACCTCTGTTCATATTTACATCCACAGATAAAGAAAGCTGAAGCTCAGTTGGGACCTAGGACTGATGAAGAACAGAGAGTCAAGAATGCCCTCACTGCCTGCGTTTCCTCGTCAGTGAAGAGGGACAGCTGGATTAGGTTTTCTCCAAATGTCCTATTTTATTGATGAATGTCGGGCAACAAGGGTGCAGGTGTGCCCTTACATTACCAGTGCTGTCATCAGAGCCGCCTGAGCGAGCCTGAGTGCCGAAGGGACAGTCTGGTTCTAAGCCCCCTCTTTACAGGCTGGTACGGCCAGGGCGGCACGTACTGCATTGACAACGGGCAAGTGGCTGGTCTGCAGGCGGGGCCATCCCTGCCCCCTCCCGATTTACTAGTAGGGGACAATCTAATGATCCTTCTAGCCACACAGCCTGAAGAAAGCTGCTTTGTTTTCTTTTAAAAGATTTTAAAAGGGATCCACAAATAAAGCAGAAATAATTAGAACTAACAGAATCATTCTCACTCATTAAAGGTCCCGTTGATTGCTTGAGAATTCGCAGATTTGTTCCAAACTAGGATGCAGATATCAAACAAATGCCCTTAATTATTTTTAAAAAGTGCGTACATTCTGTTTTCCAGAATCTGTCTTTCACCCAGGACAATTCATAAGAGATTTAAGAATATGCAATAGTAACATTGTAACTGATGTAGCATCATTTAAAAAGAAAACATAGTTTTAACTTCCTAAAAGAGCAGAGCCAGGAGAACAAAGGGAAAGGAGGAAAAAGGCATCCACAGAAAACACCACACACTGGAAATGATTCCAGAACACCACCACAAGCTTGCTTGCACACCCTCTTTCCTTAAATCCTCCATCCCTGAGAGTCCACTCACCTGCCTTTCTTAGGCATCTCGGGTGCTTCTCTTTCTTTCCAGTGCACTCTGCTTTCAGTGGCCGAAACCCATCCCCACCACAAAAGGAAGATGCCAACTTTCATATTCCGGACAGCCAACATGGGTTTCCAAACCCAAACTGTTCACTCAAGAAACAGCAAAGAGGAAAGGATGTTCTTTTTCTCTCTTAAGCCATTATTGGACTGTTCATTATTAGAAGGATGTTTACTCGTGCAAAAAAAAATCAACCCACAGTATGTAATCTGGAGAGCAGGAGAAAGCAATTTCCACTAAACCTATAAATCCTCCTACGTCAGATGCAGGGATTTTCTGAACTGAGGTTGAAGTCCTGTGTTCCTGTCGAACAATTATTTTGGCCAGTCTAAATGAGTTCATTGTCAGATGTGAATATATTAGTAAAGGTTTGCATTTTGTTGTCTGATGAATAGAAGGAAGTACAAATGGACTAAAGCAATTTTCAAAATAAGAAACGCCAGAGGTGCTGAACTGTGTCGAATGCCACGTTAATGAGCTCCTCCCTGGATCTGTTTTAAGCTTCAAGCTATTATTATTTGCTTTAGCTGGGGGCTGGATTTGGACATCTTCCCGCCCCCTCTCCTTCTTGTGGCTGAATCCATGGAACCTCAGGGCCTCATTCCTGGGTGGGTTGTCTATACGGCTGAGGTTGGGGGAGCTGGGGGAACAGGCTATTTTTGTCTTTGTGCACAGAAAGAGCTAAATTTCCTTGTCAGTTGTGTTATTCATATTATGAACTTCATTAGACTTTTCATGTTTGAAAAATATCAGTAATAAAATAACAATAACCATTAAGTCTGTGTTATCCGTTGTTAAAAAGAAGACAATAGGACCCAAATGGAGCCACTTAGGCTAAGCCTCACTTCTCCAAACCTAGACTTATAGTTTTGGCTATCCCAGAAATGGAATCTTAAACCACTCGATCAGAAGTTGCCTAATCAGCACTCGCTCGGCAATCTGCCCGACAGGACCCCTGTAAAGGGGTGGAAACAATTTCCCTTCTTCCCTTCTAGATTCTTTGGCTGGTCTAATAATTAAATTGACATAAGACAGATTAACAGGAGAAAAATAAATTTAATTTTGTATGTATGGGATCCCCATAAAAACATGAGACTCAGAGAGGTGACCAAAGCAGGAGGCTTTTATATCGTTTAGACAAAGAAACAACAAATTTGTGAAGAACTGAAAAGACAAAGAGGTTTTGGCTTAGGGTAGTAAATTAGTGAAGAAATAACAAGGTTTGTTTACACAGTCTTCTCAGTGCTAAATTCCCTCTCTCTCATGGTAAGAGTGCCTTCTACGCTCCTAGAACAGGGAGAGTACCTTTCACATGAGAGATTCATTTCCTGCTTTAAGTGGGACAGAGGGTCAGAGTGTCCTTCTTGCACTGGCTGTTTCTCAAGTAAATTTACTTCAAAATAATCAATATGCCAATGTGCCACATTTTAGAGTGGCATATTCTGCTCCACTTCAGTTGGAAGAATCAATTACGCAACCAAGGCCTTGTCTGGAATGTCAGAGTTGAGACTGATGCTCATTTAACTAGGTATAACAAGCCATTTTAAAGAACAAAGCTTGGCTGTACTTATGGAGTAGTAGAAATCAGTAAATATTTGCTGCACGCATAGATGTCCATGTCTAGATTCTTTTTTTTTTTTTGCACGTGGATGTCCAATTGTCGCAGCACCATTTGTTGAAAAGACTATCTTTTCTCCATTAAATAGCCTTTGCCCTTTTGTCAAAGATCAGTTGATTATATTTGTGTGGGTCTATTTCTGGGCTCTCTATTCTGTTCCATTCATCTACTGTCTACTTTTTCACCAATCCCATACTGTCTTCATTACTGTAACTTTACGGTAAGTTTTAAAGTCAGGTAGTGTCAGTCCTCCAACTTTCTTGTTCTCTTTCAATATTGTGTTGGATATTCTGGTCTTTTGCCTTTCCATATAAGCTTTAGAATCAGTTTGTCAATATCAGTATAATAATTGCTCAGATTTTGATTGAGATTACATTGAATCTACAGATCAAGTTGGAAATAACTGACATCATAACAATATTGAGCCTTCCTATCCATCAACATGGAATATCTCTCCATTTATTATGTCTTCTTGATTTCTTTCACTACATAAATAAATGGATTAATAAATACTGCCACTGAGACTTCATGTTTGGAATTATTTCTGGAATGTCAAGAACCTGATCTATACCATAGAATTTTCTTATTTTCAATATTCTCTTCTTATGAATGATTCAGGAGGCAAGCTAACATTGTTTTGAATACCTATGCCCAACAGATAGCTTGAATAAGTCCACTTCTCCAACTGCACTGCCACTGCCCTCGTCTAGGCCCCATCAATTCTTCCCTGGACCTCTGCAACAGCTTCCTAACCATCTCCCCCAGTCCATCCTTGTCCTCCTGCCAGTTATCAATTTACTGCCTCTCAGCCCCAAGCTCACCTCTCTTTGACCTGCTTTGTGACATTAGAGCTGTACTCTGCAAACCACATTTCTTCTTGGCCAGCCAACATGATGCTAGGCTCTGCCAGAAGAGGGTGCTGGTCAGAGTCTGCAAGGCTAGAGGAGGGAGAAGAGAATGTTCTTCTTGTTTTTGTTTTTTAAGATGGCAGTGAGGGGTGCAGTGTGCAGCTGGTCTCTGCAGTGTTCTCCAAATAGTTGAGGTTCTCACAGTTCCAGTGAGCAGCCCCCAGCAAGTTTCTTCTTGCCCACGGTGGCAGGCATCTTGTTCCTGCAGCAGCCACACCTTCTCACCAGAGCCTGAATGTCAGACCTTGTGGAACCTCCTCCAAGTTTCTAAGTTCCTTCCTTGCTTACCTTTCCCCGCCTCGAGGGGCTGCTCCCTGTCCACCTTAGAGTCTTCTACTCTTCTTAACAGTTAACCACCTGGCACCTGGTCAACAACTCCCCATATTAAATGTTCCCTGTTCAAATTGCTGGTGTGTTTCTGCATCTTGACTGGACCCTGACTGACACACTCCCTGTGTTATTCTCCAGAGAACAGCCAGAGTGATTTACTTTTTAAATTTGGCCCATTGATTGTCAGTGGGTATAAAAAACAGAATAAAATACAGATTTTCGCTTACAAGGTGAATGAACTCTCCACCCCTGCTAATACACTTCTGTAGTTTCCCAATGCCCTTTCAATAAAGCTAAACCCTGTATCCTGACCTTGAAACCCCTGCCCAGCTTCCCAAGTTTACCTGGTTTCCTTCCCCCTCTCACCATGCTCCAGACATTCTGCTAGATGTGATGGTTTCCTGCTACGATGGTCAGTATTACGTGACATTTCGGCAAGATCATAGTACCCACTTATTTAATTAAACACTAATCTAGGTCTTGCTGGGAAGGTACTTTGTAGATGTGGTTCACTTCTATAATCAGTTGACTTTAAGTAAAGGAGATGACCTTCTATAATGTGAGTGGGCCTCCTCCAGTCAGTTAAAGGCCTTAGGAGCAAAACCGAAGATTCCCAGAAGAAGAAATTCTGCCGTAAGTCTACAGCACCAGCTCCTGCCTGAGAGTTCCAGTTTACCAGCCTGCCCTGTAGATTTTGGGCTTTCCAGCTCCCACGATCATATAAAGTAGTCCCTTGAAATAAAGTAGGAGATAGATGATAGCTAGCTAGATGGATGGATGGATAGATAGATAGTAGATAGATGATTGATAGATAGATAGACAGATAGATGATAGACAGAGATAGATAGATAGATAAATAGATAGATAGATAGATAGATAGATAGATAGATAGATAGATAGATAGTAGATAGATAGGTAGATAGCTAGATAGATAGGTAGATGATAGCTAGCTAGACGGACGGATGGATAGATAGATAGTAGATAGATGATAGATAGATAGACAGATAGATGATAGATAGACAGAGATGGATGATAGATAGATAGATAGCAGATAGATAGATAGATAAGTAGATAGATAGATAGATAGATAGGTAGATAGATGATAGATAGATAGTAGATAGATGATAGATCGATCGATCGATCGATCTGTATCCTACTGGTTCTGTTTCTGGAGAATCCTGGCTGGTACTCCTGGGTTCCTCACACTCAGCCTGGGGCCCTTCCTGGAGCTCTCTCCCCGCCTCATGGGGCTGGCTCCTCTCATTCTTTGTCTAACTGAACACTACCTTTTCAGGGAAGCCCTCCCTGGCACTCTACCTGAATTGATTTTGTATCTGTTCTTCTCCCTTAAAGCATTTCTGACTACTTGTTTATTGTTGATCTTCCCTACTAGGATTTTAACTATCAATGAGGCATATCTGTTTTGCTTATTACTTAGAACCTTAGCTGGCTCACAGTCGGTGCTCAATAAATGTTTAGTGAATGAATAGATGAACCTATCAAATGCCCAATGCTTTTATTTCCTAAGGAAGAAAATGTACAAACACCTTTAAACTTTTGTCTAATTTTGAAGCATTCTAAAATATAGGAAACAATTTCAGATACTCATGTATTAATACATTTTAGGAAAAATTTCAACAACGTTTGAAATAAAAATTATTTCTGATTAGCATTGATTTAATTTTTAAACACAGTATCATAATTGCCCCAATTTTCTCTCCTTGAAAGTTCATACGAATCCAAACCTTTCTGTGTAGCTCGTCTCCTGCATAAAATGACCTCTCCTGGCCACAGCAGCTCATCTGGAGCTCAATCTCTCCGTGCACTGACAGCGCTTATTCTGTACCACGCGGTTTTAGCATTTAATTATCTGCTGCCTAAAATGACTGGCTGCTGGTTTCACATATGCTGTATTAGCCTTCTTTCTCTAAGGACAACAGAAATGTCATCTCTGTATCTTGCTCATCTTTTTATCACACCAGCACCCAGCACAAGACTTTGTGCACTGTCGGCTAAAAAATTAAATTCCTTTTTGATTCTTTATTTCTCATAATTATGGTCAAATAAGACATATTTGGTGAATGTTAGACCAATTATCTGGTGATTCTCTGAACAATCCCTCAAACATTTGGTTAAAATCCTTGAGACGTTGGGCACCTTGGTCTCCTTCCTGTGAGGCAACCCCAACTTCCTGCTTTGGCAAGCTCTTTCCACCAGGAGCCATAACTGGTTTTTATATTTTTTAAGAGCTTTTTTTTTGGTGAGGAAGATTGGCCCTGAGCTAACATCTGTTGCCAATCTTCCTCTTTTTGCTTAAGGAAGATCAGCTCTGAGCTAACATCTGTGCTAATCTTCCTCTATCTTTATATGTGGGATGCCACCACAGCATGGCTTAATGAATGGTGTGTAAGTCTGTGCCCTGGATCCAAACCTGCAAACCCCAGGTGGCCAAAGTGGAGTGCACGAACTTAACCACTACACTACCTGGCTGGCCCCCACAACTGGTTCTTAAAATGTGACTTTTAGGGGCTGGCCCAGTGGTGTACTGAAAAAGAGAACAAAGGCAGGCAGCACTAAAGATTTCTAATTTTTAAAACTACCATGGTTTTCTATTTTTAGATGACTTGAATTTTTCCCTCCGTCAGGCTAGAAGTAGTTATGAAAGTACACGGTATTTTCCGCTCGGTCATCGAGATCTTGGGTGACTTTGGACACGTGATTTGCTGTACTGCAGTCTCTGACTTGGAGACAATCCCGCTAAGTTTCAGATCTACCAAGGGCTAGGAATAAATAAAAAATATCTGTAAGGTGCTGTGTCAACGAAAAGAATAGTATTACAGAAATAATACACAACAACGTCCACACAAAACCAATAGATAGTTTAAAATGAAAAGCAGTCAAAAGCAGTGGTTCTCAGGGCCAGCCCGGTGGCATGGTGGTTAAGTTCACGTGCTCGGCTTCAGCAGCCCAGGGTTCATGGGTTCAGACCCCAGGCACGGACCAACACACCACTCATCAAGCCGTGCTGTCAGCATCCCACATACAAAATAGAGGAAGATTGGCACAGAGGTTAGCTCAGGGCCAATCTTCCTCACACACACACATACACACACACACACACACACAAAGTAGTGGTTCTCACCCACTGTTTCAGCCCACCCAGCAGACTGGAGACCACTGTGTGGCCTTAGGGAAACTGAAGGGAGTCCACCAATCCATATGGGTACGGTATCTGTGAAAAAATGGAGGTTGACTCAACCTGGCTTAAGCAGAAATCTATTATCTCACAAAACAAGAAGTCCAGCCTACAGGGTTGTTTGATATAGTGGTGTCATCAAAAACCCAGGTGCCAGGTGGCATAGTGGTTAAGTTTGTGCACTCTGCTTTGGTGGCCCCGGGTTTGCTAGTTTGGATCCAGGGCACAGACCTATGCATCACTCATCAAGCCATGCTGTGGCAGGCGTCCCACGTATAAAGTAGAGGAAGATGGGCATGGATGTTAGCTCAGGGCCAGTCTTCCTGAGCAAAAAGAGGAGGATTGGTGGTGGATGTTAGTTCAGGGCTGGTCTTCCTAAAAAATAATAATAAGTAAATTTTTTTAAAAAACAACAACAAGTTCTTTCCTTCCCTCATTCTTTCATGTGTCCTCTTTTTCCTCTGGCTGTCTTACTCATGGTTGCAGTATGGCCACCGACAGCAGCAAGTTTCCTCATTCACATCCAGTAGGAGAGACAGAGGGGAAACCTCTTCCCAGAGCATGGAGGTAAGCCCCTGCCTTCAGTCTGGCTGGGCCAAGTGAGGTCAGAAGTCCACCCCTGGACCAGTCACCCTTCCCAGGGAAAAACGTGCTCTGATTGGCTTAGACTAATCAGGATCCCCCTCTGGACTGGGACTGGGGCAGGTGCTTGAAGAACACCGGGGTTCTGATTCAGGAAGGGGAAAAACAGAGCGGATGCTGGCTCAGCCACTAATGGTGCCCATCACCAGCAGGAAGCCTCTGGAGACAAGGCGTAACAAAGCCTCTGGAGAACAGCCTTTGCTGCTGTTCCCAGTTGGCGCAGGGACTCCTGTGACCAATAAGATGCAAACCCGTTTTGGAAGTGCAACTGAATTCATAATATACCTTTAGTCGTGCATATTCCCCACGCAGAGACATTATAGTGATGAGCACCATCATCTGATTAGAAAGGAAAGAAGGAAGGAAGAGCTCTTTGTGTCGGAAACTGTTGACTTAAATTGCAGATTCTGTAGGAGAGTCAGCACAGCCCTGTCTCCCTCTGCTGGAATCATAAGGCAACTTTCTATTCATTTCCAAGTCTTTTTTTTTGAGGAAGATTAGCCCTGAGCTAACATCTGCTGGCAATCCTCCTCTTTTTGCTAAGGAAGACTGGCCCTGAGCTAACATCTGTGCCCATCTTCCTCTACTTTATATGTGGGACGCCGACCACAGCATGGCTTGCCAAGTGGTGCCATGTCCACACCTGAGATCCCAATCAGCCAACCCCAGGCCACCGAAGCGGAACGTGGGAACTTAACCGCTGCGCCACCAGCGGCTCTCCAAGTCTACTTTTTAACTGAAACACATAGGCTTCTGGGTTCAAGTATAACTTCACCAAGAGTCCCCTCGTTTCTTGTTGTTGGAGTCTGATATGCTTGTCATGGCTCCAGGGCAGTCCTTGTGGAGAAGAAGAGGAAATATCTCGTGATCAATCTGGGCCTGAAGCCACAGTGACCGCAGAGCTCCGCAGTGTGGAGCCCTTGGTGGGATCTGCGGGCAGGGAAGAGAGCTGTGGCTGTGGGGTGCCCTTGGCAGCATTATGTGGTCTGAGGGCTGAATACAAAATGCAGGGACTTCTCTTGTTGTCCCCAAAGCAGCCCAGCTGCTGAATAATTGCAGTGCACAATTGGATGGTCCTTTGGCATTTACAAAACACATTTTTCCCACCGTGATTCCTTTTGGCCCCAAGAACCAGCCCTGGAAGTCAGCATAGCAAGTTACCACCGCCACTTCGTTGATGAGGAAGCTGAGGCCCAAGACATTAAGTTATTTTCCCAAGTCAAGCGGTTAATAATTAGGAAAATTTGTGCTTTTGATCCCAGGGTTCGTGCTCTTCCATTGATGCTAGACTCCGCCCCCTCCTGAAATGGCTGCTCTGTAAAATGATTTTGTCACACAGTTCTCTTACTTAATATGTTGCCCAAGACATTCTGATGACAGCTCAGATTTTTTAGTTAATTAATTCCAGATTATTTTCTGCTAATTAGAGGAACAGATTCATTTGAATTAAATAGAGATTTTTTGGCAATGGTAAGAATGAATTCTTTGAATGAGAAGCTACACTGGGAACTGTGGAACTCTCAAAGAAAAGAAAAAATGTAATTTAATTTTACAATAAAATAAACAGCAGGCTTAAACTGAACTCATGGGTAAATGTATAGCAGAAAAGAAGGACATACCATTGTGCAATTTAAGGTATGACTATGTTACTTCTTTTAGCATGTGACTGTTGACTCACAGATTAACCTTGGTTGTATGTAATTCCTTAAAATCAGTTAACTTAAATTCCATTCTTTCTCTCCCTCTTTCTTTCTTTTTTTTTTTGGTGAGGAAGACTGGCCCTGAGCTGACATCTGTTGCCAATCTCCCCAAAGCCCCAGTACATAGTTGTATATCCTACTTGGGAGTCCTTCTGGTTCTTTGCTGTGGGACGCTGCCATAGCATGGCTTGATGAACTGTGTACAGGTCCACACCCAGGATCTGAACCAGCAAAACCCAGGCTGCTGAAGCGGAGCAGGTGAACCTAACCACTAGGCCACGGGGCCGACCCCCTATTCTCTCTTTGAATCTGTCAAAAAATAAAAACAAAACAGCAAGCCTCAGAGTGTATTTATTTATCTCCATTTTCTCAATGACTTGGTTCTTTGCTTTAAGGAGAGAGAAAACCCTGGAGAGCTTAAGAGTCAGTGAAACTAATAATTTTTGTAGATTTGTGTCCACCTTCCGCCCTCTGAGGGTTAGGGGTAGGCTTTCCCCAGGGGTTCCTGAAATTGCACTGAATCTTTCTCCATAGCCTGCCATCCCACCAGGAGAACATGCGGGCAGCTGGGCTGTGGACATAAATCTCAGGTTTGTGGAGGACGGCAGTCCGCGAACGTCGGCACCCCAGGTTTGTCTTACGCATCTCACAGAATCGTGACTGTCCCATCTGGGGAAGCGTTGGGCTCCCCAGGCTAACCTACCTCATCACCAACAGAAAACAGACCCGCATCGGTTCCTTGGTTCTGGGCGTTTTTTCCAGGTGGCTATCACGTCGTAGGAGGTTCTCCTTTTTATTGGTTCCATTTAAGTAAAACTGGTAATTTCCTGTTCTGTTTTAGTCACCACTGGAGACAGAGCTGGCCAGTCTCCAGTGACGCGGTCTTTGGGGCCGGGACGTCTACTTCTAATTGTTCTCTAGAAAATGCTAAAGATAGTAGCGCAGGTGGCTTTCTCAGTGGGTCCTTCTTGAGCTGAATATTCAGTAGTTTCAGGAGTTGCTGAGTTTCATCTAACTTTAGAATTTCCACAGCTTGTGCTCTGAAACCTCAGTGTTAGGGACACGTAATTTTTTGACAATCACGATAATCTTGCTTAAAAACTGTGCTTTACTTTCAGGTCAATCTACAGGCGTGAATTAGTGGTCCATAGTAACTTTAAAATGGAAAAGAAAAAGAACTGCTGTGCTGTGCACCCACCCGCCCCACCAGTCATACAAGGTGCCTCTCGATTCAGTGATCCAAGGCCTCTCAGACAGAAGGAGGAGCCCGAGGTGCTGGGGGAGTCTATAAGAAGCAAGGCCAAACTGTCGGGGGGGGAGGACAGAGACGTTCAAGTAAATGACCAAATGGCCTTGGATATGGGGATGCACCCTTCTTAGCACTCAATGCCACAGGGCTTTCCCACGTTGGGGTGACACTGTGCCATGTGTCCTGGGAAAGACGACCAGACCTAGGAGCTCCTGGGGTCTGCTCCAGCAGTTGGTGGTTCTGTTGTCTCGTAAATACAAAGCTCGCACTAAGATTCTGGCTGACCCAGCAGCCTCCCTGCAAACCTCCAGGAGAAGCAAAATGAGAAGTCACTCAGATTTTAGGCAAACTTTCAGCCTCCTTCTGTTACAGCTAGTAGATAACATGCCAGAGAATTTGAATACAGCAACCCTCCCACGGGGAAATAAAGGCTGTGGGTGAAGACAGTTCCTGTAAAGTGGGCTGCTAAGAGGAGGTATAATGACATCTTCTTAGGCAGATGGCACAAGAGTGACAGCTCAGATTCAAGTCAGTTCTACCTGGGTTCCAATCCCAGGTATGCCATTTACACCTGTGTGGCCTCTGGGAGGGAAACCCGTCCAGGCGTCAAGTTCTTCATCTGTAAAATGGGAATGATAGCAACACTACTGACTTCTTAGGGCTGTAAATGAGTTAATAAGCAAAGCGTGCAAGACATGCGCAATGGTTCACTGCAGTCTCGCAAGCGAAAACTCGTCAGAGATAACGCGCCCACCCTGCACTCACACAGAGCTTTATGCTGACAGATGCTTTCCGTGCCTTCTCTCCTTTGCTTCTCACGACAACCCCATGAGGTAGGCAAGATAGGAATTAGTGCCTCCATTTTATGCATAAGGAAACTATGAGTCCAAGAACTTTCTCCCCTGTAAAGTGCAGAACTTAATACCCATCGGGAGTGACTCATCTTTAAATGACAAACATGCTTTTTCAACGAATCCTATTTTCTTCATTTGACTGAAGTTGGTAAATCACAGCGTTTAAAAACTACGTGAATTGGTCATTTTTTGCTTCATCCTACCAACTTCTATAAATTCCTTCCTCCTCCCCTTATCCGCCCAAAGCGGGGTTCCAGTGGTGCATTTGCCACCTCTGAGCTTCAGCCAACTCTCTGTCTTCGACCAGCACGTTTCTGTGCTAGGTCAGGCACATGCTCAGACACACCTGTGAGTTCCTTTATTTCTAAGTTGTAAATTTGTTATTTATTTATTTAAATTATTTATTACAATTATTATAAGAA
Organism: Equus asinus; assembly: GCF_041296235.1. NCBI lineage: Eukaryota > Metazoa > Chordata > Mammalia > Perissodactyla > Equidae > Equus > Equus asinus. The sequence continues at coordinate 27,622,927 of NC_091813.1, forward strand.
GCTTTACTTCTCCAACCTGGAAATAATCCAAATGTCTAGCAACAGGAAAATGGATAAAGAAATCACGGTTTATTCATCCAATGGGACACAACCCAACAGCAAAGAAGAATGAACAACAGACACGTGCAACATGAATTAATCTCAAAAATGCTGTGTCGAGTGAAAAAAGCCAGACACAAAAGGGCTCATACTTTGTGATCCCATTTATATGAAATTTTAGAAATGACAAAACAAATCCAAAGGAGATAGAACCCAGAACAGTGGATGTGAGGTCAGAAGGAGGTGAACGTAAGGATCGACTGGCAACGGGGCATGAGAGGACTTTATGAGGTGTCGGAAATGTTCTCTCTCTTGACTGGAACGTGGGTTAATGAGTACACACGTTTGTTCAGCCTCGTGGAACTGTACGCTGAAGATCTGTGCATTTCCCTGCAGGTAAGTCAAAGCTCAATAAATCTGTCAGCTGTAGGTAGTTACATGGTTATCTAATAATAGTTTATTCATAGGTGGCTTTTCCAGAAATAGAGGTATGACTAGACATGCCAACTATTCAGATGCCCATATTCACGTGGACTATTGAGTAATATGCAATAGACAAGAGCAGAATAATATTGTAGAAAACAAAAAATGCCTTTGTTCTCGTGCACTATGACCGTAAGGTGAGCAGTAACTTGAATCACAGACGCACAAATGGTCCGGTTACTAACCCATTTAGCAACACATTGTTATTCACAATGTTGTTTTTAAACGTAGTCGTTTCTTTTATTGAGAAAGAACCTCCAGAACAATAAACTCCAGCTATTTATCTTATTCTGTTATTCTTTTCATTTTTAATACACATATATCAGATTTGCTTACTGACTCAATTTCTTAAAGATATTAAAGAAGAACCTCTCCTCTGTGGTCACATTTACGTCCTTTAAGCCCACAGTACTTCTCAAAACAATGCACTGTTGTTGACTAAAAGGATGGGGGTGGCCCATGGCAAACCCTCCCCCACTCCCGGGAAAACAACCTGAGACCATGAATCACCATGGAGGCCTCGGCTTGCCTTCTCGAATCTAGTGATCCAGGCCCCCTTAGAGCATGGGGAGGACAGGCCAGCTTGACCTCTGCAGAGAGCATGGCGGGGAGCTGTCACCCAGACAGACGGGGCAGCCAGGGGAGCGGGCTGTGGCCTTCACCACCTATCCCAAGGAGAAGTGCCTTGGATTTGCTGACTCCATTTGCTTGCCACCAAAATTGGCAGAGTTGGGGAAAAAGGAAGAAATCTCGCCCTCTTTCAAAATAAACAATGGCAGGGAGTCAGTGCCCAGGTCCTATTTCCAGGCACAGAAACCTTCCAAGTCTCTTTGAGCTCAGTTGTAACGGAAGCTTCTGGCATCCACACCTTGCTTCAGAAAGACCCATTTATCCCTGACCTGTCTGCTTCACACCTGAGATAGACACAAGAAGGGATCTAGGTGAGACGGAGGGAGAGAGGCAATGGCAAAACATTTTGTCCTTATTGATGAGCTTCCTAACAATTCTCACGGGTGCTTCATGGAAACAAGTGGGTGCGCTCTTGGGTGGTATGGCAGGAACTGCTCTTTCCTACACTATATGTTTTCCCTTTTTTTCCAGAATTCCCAGCTTTTAGCTAGGTAAATGCCTAGTCAGAGTAAACACATTTCCCAGCATTCTTTGCAGCTAGATTCGCCCATGGGACCAAGTTCTGGCCAATGGGAAGTGTGTGGCAGCCTCCTGGAACTTTCCTTGAAAGATAGCTAGCATGCTCCCTTTCTCCTTCTTCATCCCATTAGGCATCCTGCTTCTTAAGTTGCAGGAAGGATGGCTAGAGCTCCTGCCACCATGTTGGACCGTGAGGTCAAAGGCCATACTCTTGGGCAGCAAGCAGTGGGCTGGAAAGAGCCCGAGTTTCCAGTCCCCGAGGACTGCATGGATCAGCGCTGCTATACCATCTGGATGGCTCTTTCTTTTACGTGTTTCTTTTATTGAGAAAGAACCTCCAGAACAATAAACTCCAGCTCTTTATCTTACTCTGCTATTCTTCTTATTTTTAATACATGTACATCAGATTTGCCTACCAATTCAATTCATTGGAGATATTCAAACTCGGAAGAACCTCTCCTCCGTGGTCGCACTTACATCCTTTAAGCCCACAGTACTTCTCAAACCAATGCACTGCTGTTGACTAAAAGCCCATGTTCTTTTACGTGTAGCTGAATCTCATTGAAACTGATGTGGGCGACATTCAGCAAGTCACTGAAAGCAATTGTATAAACCTGGATGGTATCAATGACATCAAGCAAGTTTTTTCAAACGAGTTTTCTTGAGGCCAGAAATAGGGTCCAGGAAACTCAGTGAAAGGCATGATTCAGTGAAGAATCCTGAGAGATGGGCCATCTTATCTTTGCAACCTTCAGAGAGAACATATGAGGTGCCAAAGTCTGGGTATTCACAGGTGTCCCAGTGGATCAAAGGGCGGAGGGGATGAAATCTCCAGCCAGAGTGAGGAGTCTCAACCCAGGTCACTTGCTGTCACCAATTTCAATTTGATGGATATTAACTAATTTGAATTCTATCATTGGCAGAAGAGGCTATCTGGGCAAGCATTTTCCCTTTAGAAACTAGCTGTCTGACATTATGCGTGGCACTCAACCTCTCTGGGTCTGTTTTCTCATCTGTGGAATGCAGAGCAAGTTGTCCCTTAGCAAGGTGGTCCCCAAAAGTGCCGGCTGGTCCATAAGGAAGTTTTCATCCCTCCTTTTGACAAGAATGTCAGGGTGAAGTGCAAACTGGGTTTTCTTGAGAAGGATTTCATATATTCTGAGATCTGGTCCTCTTACATTTTTGTTGAATTTTTGTTGTTATTTTAGAAATGACTGTGATTAAAGATGGAAGTGGTGGGGCCGGCCTCGTGGTGCAGCATTTAAGTTCGCACGTTCCGCTTCAGTGGCCCAGGGTTCACCAGTTCCGATCCTGGGTGCCGACATGGCACTACTTGCCAAGCCATGCTGTGGCAGGCATCCCACACATAAAGTAGAGGAAGATGGGCACGGATGTTAGCTCAGGGCCAGGCTTCCTCAGCAAAAAGAGGAGGATTGGAGGCAGATGTTAGCTCAGGGCTAATCTTCCTCAAAAAAAAAAAGTGGAAGTGGTGTTTTGGGTTGTGGAGGCAGTTTTAATGTTTTCATTTGGTGAAGTTAAAAGCTAGCAACTTTCCTTACCATACCCTTCCTCCCTCTCCTTTTCCTTCCCCTCCTTCCTCCTCCTCGCCTTCATCTGCTTTGTACTTTCTCTGGGCCAGGCACTGGGCTAAGTACTTTAGACACATTAAATCACTCCTCATATCTGCCCTAAGACATCAGAATTACCATCTTTTTTTCAGATGGAGACACTAAAACTCAGAGAGACTAAGTAAATGACTCAAGGTCACATGGCTGGCAAAATGCGTTCACTTAATCTCCAGGCTCCTGTCTCCATGATGGACATGAATAAGCTATCTCAATAGCTGACAGGAAATGCCGTGACGTAAGTAAAGCACAGTGTCTAGAGCGTAGTGGGGACTTATAAAGAGTAGTTAGTCATTCGCTCCTTCTATAAATATTTACTATGTGTCCACCATGTGCCAAGCACTGTTATATACTCTGAGATACAGCAATTAAGAAAATAGACAAAAATTCCTGCCCCATGGAGCTTACTTTCCAGGGCTTGTGACATCTGTGCTTAGGTCCTCGGCTGCCTCTTTCGCCCACACGCACTATCTGCTCACAGGAGGAATGAAAGAGGCTTGCGGCCATGCTCCACTCGGCAACCTTCAAATGCCACGGCAGAGCAGACACCGGGGGCAAGCTGGGGATATGGTGCCGGCAGCTGCCAGCTTCCTACTGGAGGAAGAGCAGTGGTGCCCTCTGAGGGAAAAGGAAAGATGAGGGGAAAAGAGGAAGTGGGTGCCAGCTGGCGGCCAGAAGAGGCTGGCAACCAGAGGCCCAGGACCTGGGGCTGGAGGCTTCCTCCAAACACGTGGGGCAAATCTGACATCAGAGCAGAAACCCAAAGCTTTGTGGGTGGTTGGCGCCTGCTTGTCCCTCCCACCTCCAACCTCCATTCCACCTCTGCCACCAGGAAGCCAAGTGCCTTCTGGATTGATCTGGGGAGAGCTGATAGGACAAGACTGACACTTCCCTCTGTGTCTCGGACCCCACAGCTTTCTTGCAGGGAACCATGAAAGGTGAGAAGGACTTGGGGTCAGAAGTCCCAATTCCAGTCCTGGCCCTGTAACATGCCATCTTTACCTCTTATCTCCTCTGTAAACCCTACGTCACCCGGTTCTTACAAGGATTAGGGGCCTGGGTTCCTGTAAAAGCACCTGCTCATAGCAAGTTTAGTATTCCTTGTTGGGCTGGTTGGATGAACAAATTGTTGGGAAGAGAGTTCCCTCTCTCCTCTCCTCACTGTGCCCACTCTGGCTGGGTCCATTGCCTTGTCCCCACACACTGCTCATCCTGTTCTCCCATCTCCCACCCCCGGAGTACACCTTGAAGCACCCCCAGAGTACACGTGGGTCCCAGGGAACACAGTTTGCAAACCATGCACACCAATACTCTCCCAGAGAAATATGTTTCAGACTTATCACCAGCCTTCAAAAAAAAGTTAGTGTTATTTTTTTTTTAAAAAAAAGAGAGACTGGGGACTACAATAAAACCAGAAACTCTGGGGGTGGGGCTCAGGCACTGTGATTTTTTTCAAAAGCTCCCCAGGTGAAGAGCTGGGAACCACAGATTAAGGAGAATGATCACAACATAAAGAAAGTGCCTCAGTGCCCAAACGCATAAAATGCTTTGGGAACACAGGTGAGACAGTGATGAATTCTGCTATGGGAGGGGAGAGGATGTCAGGAAAAGCCACAGAGGGGAGGTGACATTTGAGCTCAACTTTAAATGATAAGCAGGTCCTTGCTACTTCAAGTATGGTCTGCAGACCAGCAGCACGGACATCCCGGGGGCTAGTTAGGAACGCATAATCCTGGGTCCCCTCCCGACCACACTGAATCAGAATCTGCATTTTTGTGAGACTCTCAGGTTATTCGGGCGCACACTAACGTTTGCGATGCCCTGGGCGGAAGTGACAAAGTGGAAAAGAGCATTCACAACCAGGAACCTGGCCAGTTTCCATGAAACGGTGGTTTACTGTAGCTGAAGTTTATTTTTCAATTAATCTTTTAAAATAAATCCCAAACCTAATGTTCTCAGTGGCTGACCCAAATGTCATTTCATAATGACATCCGAAGGTCTGAGGGGGAGGATTGAGTGTTTTATTCAATCAACTAATGGGAATGTTTTTATACTACTGGTGCATGCTCACCGGCTGGCTCTGGGGGTTGGACAGGCTGGGACGTAGGACCCTCCAGGCACTGGATTTAGCTCCCCCTGCGAACAGTCCAGTGCCCTTGCTCTCAGACACGTGTTGGGCACACAGTCTTCCTTGCGGGTACCATTTTAACTCATGTCACGTTTCTTAGTGATTAGTTGGGGGTGGGGCTGGGGAAGTCAGCTGTTTCCAGTCCAGTGTTTGTCACCCACCCTCCACCCTGCCACGGCCATTAGTTCTTTTGCAGTGAAATGAAAGTGGGAGAATCTCCAATGGTGGTGGGGGTGGAGGGGAGGAATTATGATTCTGCTTGTGCGTTCATTAAGTGAATAGTACCATGGAAACAATGATGGGATTCACGACACACAACCCTAAAATATGGCACATTGGCGTACCGGGTATTTCAAGCTGAAAGAATGTGAGAAATGCCACATGCAGGACCTTCCCCTGAAGCCGATCATGACCCTCCTGTGAGAGGTGGCCTTCCCAGACCTGGAGGAAAGGAGCATCTTTATCTCCACAGATGAGGGACACAGAGAGGAATCTGAAGGAACAGGCCTTGCTAAGTTTCCCTGTTTACTGCACTTACCTTGTACCCTTTGTCCTATCATATCTTTCCACGACTTTCCACTCGTCATCGATTCTAGCGTGAAAACACTCAGGTTCAACCGTTTCTTTGAGGCTTCATTTCCTTATGAAGGCTTCCGTGTCGTGTAAAACTCACATTAGGTAAATTTGTATGCCTTTCCCCTGTTAATCGTCTTTTTCTGTTTAATTTTCAGACCTAGCCAGGAACCCTAAGAGGGTCGAGGAAAACTCTTTCCTTCCGTACAACAGTGCAGGTGGTGGAACTCCACAAACACTTTGTCCTGCTGCCCTGCAGAGCTGCCCGTCCCGCAAGCCAGCTTCAGCCTCAAGGAGCTCACCGCACATCCTGGTTTAACTAGGGTGGAGGGATAACTCTGTGCAGACATGTTCCAGCACCACTCAGACCAGTTTGGGTTTCCCTTCTCTGTCCATCTAAAGGGACTAAGTCACCTTTTCCCTAAAAATACTCTGGGAAATGAATGATTTCAAGAGAAGTCCACCTACCTAGATGTGTTGAATGCAGCTATGGAAGGCAGCACACTATCGTGGGTATATAGTAGGGGAGATCCTTCCTACCTCACCCGGCTTACATGAGAACTGAATTAGGAACCATGCATCCCCCTCTCACCAAATGCCGAGCACAGAGAACACATCCAGCACTTGGCCCGTTACTCAATGCTTTTCCATTTTTTACACAATTGTTTTAATGTCTGTTCTCTTATCTTCCGTGATGGTTGAGGCAGCGGCCACATTGTCTGCTGGCAGTGCCCACCCAATGCGTGAGGGCACGGAGGATGGCACAAGTCCTCAAGACAGCTGTTTCCCCAGCCCGGGTCCGCAGACCTGGTGACCAGGTTACAAACGCTGTTCTTGGACCACTCCCCCAAATTTCGAAGTAAGAGTTTGGGGGACAAACCACTGAGACCCAACCTTCATCCAGGCCAGGTGTGCCACAGGGCTATTTTTAAATCCTCCAAGAAAACATGAGTCTAAAATAGTCTTTCCATAATAAATAGCAGTAATTCCCTGGGCATTTTCCCTTCTACCTACGTAGACCACTTGTGGTAGAGAGAAGGGTCTCTCTTCTTTACCAAGGAGGGCCATCTACCCATGTGCTTGATCCCACCCGGCCTCAGGCCTCCATCTTGCTGTGTCGGTTCACGGTCTCTACCCTTCTCAATTTTTATGGTTATTATTTGCCCTCAGCCCTCCTTCATTTGAGAGTCTCCCTTCTCCCAGTTTCTATGACACAATAGTCTTCTGGTTCTCCTTCTATTTCTTTGATCGGTCCTTCTCTTCCCACCTAAGTATGTATTCCCAAGCTCTTATCCATTGGCCTCCTCTCTCCTGCTTGTCTCCTTCAGGAATTTCATCTACTTTGATAACTTCATTGAGCACGTCTAGGAGGGTAGTCCCAAATCTTTACCTCCCTCCAGCCCCAGATCAGCATTTATAACCTTTTATTTGACATCTTCACTTGCTTGCCAGATCCAAACTCCTTACCCTCCATGTGGTATAGCTCTTTCCTCTGGCTTCTGTGTCTGTGTTCAGGTCAGCACATGGGCTGCAGCTCCCACACATAGCTGAACTTAACATGAATTTTCCCCACTATTATTATCATTATTTTCCTGCCTCATTGGTTCCCTCAAACTAAGCAGCTTTCCATTTTTTGAATTGATAGTTTCCCTTCTGCAGATGTTTACAAAAAGATTGAACCAAATCACAATATTCTAAACTTACACACAGCACAGAGCTCTGATCATCTTCAACATGCATGGCACAGACCAGACCAGTCAAATTTTTTCCCTAGGTTTATTCTAAGTGGAATGAACCTAGAAGGACCCTTGACACCAGGGTCAGAGAACTAGAAAGATGAAAACCCAAGACTTTTGTACATTCCATAGGGTATCTGTTCACTGTCCTCTGAATACAGTCAAGTTTTCTTTCTGCCATGTTATCATCCCTCCCTTCCTTTCTACGAGTTGAAATTATATCCATCCATTGCTCAAAATTTACCACAAACAGCATTTACTCCTCAGTTCTGTGGTCTCTCCCTTCTTTGAACCACTCCCACTACAGTGTAAGCTTCTTAATGACTGAAAGGTGTCCCCCATTCATTTCTTTATCTGCTACCACCCCATCCCCCAGCCAGGCACAGGGCCTTGAAGTACATAATAAATGTTAGCTCCTTGATGTCACAGAAGTATGTCCGATCACCAGTTTTTGTATAATACCTATTTCTTTTATTCTAACATGCACATTTTTCACAATTTAGTGTTGGTGAAATCAAGATTCATCTTATAATCATTGGCATGCTATAATTTAATTAGCAGCAATTTTTCTTTCTTAGTAGTACATAAAATATGGATGCATCTTACATTTGATGGTGTCTTGGATTCAGTGAAGTTAAGTGCCATTCAAGCATCCCTGATAACAATTATGTTTACTCCTCTGTCTTCTGCAATCTAGGGTGAAACCTTCCATGTTCTCAATATTTCCTTACTTCCTGTTGTCTCCTCTCAACCTCCTTTAATCTTCCACTTTCTCAAGTACAGTCAGACTATTACACTGCAATAAGGCAGTGCTGAACACAATGGTGTCATTGTATCATGGTCCCACAGGATAAAATGCTGTTCATGATTCTTAACATGTTTGCTATAGAATTAACTCCATTTGAATACATAAGCTAGTTAAAATACATCTTAATTTTTTTTACGTGAACAGGCCACCATGTTATATGAGCCTCAATTTATGAAGACAACATAGTCAGAAGCAGAGTAGTGGTGGAATTAAATAAGACAACCAAAGCAATAGGATATATTTAATGACAATGTAATTATCATTCGTTGAGCAGCGTTGTGGCCTAGGAGAGTCTCTAGAGGGTAAAGGTTTCTAAACAAGTCCAAATGCCCTGTACCACTCAATCATCCTTGTTTACGTACTTTCATTCTTCATTTGTCTGTGAGGGTGGGAAATCCAATGGTCTTGGGCCAGGCAACTCATGGAGGGGAAGCTGTGCTCATTAGCAGTGACATGGGGGACCTGCCACGACCCCTAGAAAAGAGCTGGTCTCTCATCTCCTCTTCCCACAGCCTAGGATCCAGCCAAAACAGAAGACTTGCCCCACAAACCCTATACTCAGCAATCTCAAATCTTCCTGCCTCTCTCGTGACTTTGCTTAGGCTGATCCTTTCGCCTTCAGCAGCGTTGTCTAACAGGACTTTCTGTGATGGTGGAAATGTTCTATAGATCTGCAGTTTCCACTAGTGTAGCCACCAGCCGCATGTGGCTATTGAGCAGCACTTGAAATGTGGCTAGTGCAATGGGGCAAAAACTGAGTTTTAAATTTTATTTAGCTTTAATTAATTTAAATTAAATGGATACATGGCTAGCGGCAACCCTACTAGACATCACAGATCTAGCATGTACTTTTCTTCTTCTCCAAATCCCCAACCTTTGAGGGGCAGCTCAGAGGCTGTTTTCTCAGGAGATCCAGTCTTCCCAGTGAAAATCATTCTTTTCTTCTTCAGAATTCCCATTACACTTTGAACCATCATTGTAGTAGTTAACACTTTTTAACTTATACGTGTTTGTATCTCATGTCTTCTATCAGTCTCCTCTCTGAGAGCTGTGACTATCTCTTTGTCCTAATTTGGACCCCACTATACTTCATTCAGGGATGCTTTAAAATGTTTGTGGCATGAATCTTTAACAGTAGAATAGCAATTAACATTAGCAATAAGGAATTGACAAGGATTGCTGTGCAGTAACGGGTTAACCTTGCCAAAAGAAAGGCTTGGGCCTTGGCCTCCAGCTCCTGGGATGTAATTTCTAAACACTTGCAATGTCCTGCCTGATAGGAAGGTCTTTGTTTACTTGGGGGCCTTGGCCCATGCCAGGTGGTCTGTGCTAACAATGTGATTTATGATGGGGACCTTGAGCTAAGAGTTATCAGCTTGACCTCCAGAAAGGCTGGAGACTGGGGTCAGCCATGTGGGCAGTAGCTGTATCTACATGGCTGACCCCCAATAAAAACTCTTGTACACCTTGACGGGCTTGGGTGAGTTTCCCTGGTTGGCAATAGTCGGTGCATATTGTCACACGTCATTGGTGGGAGAAATAAGCGCCATCTGTATAACCCCTCTGGGAGAGAACAACTGAAATTTCTGTACCTGGTCTCTCCTGGACCCCACCCTATATGCCACTTCTCTTTGTTGATTTTAACCCATATCCTTTTGCTGCAATAAACTATAACCGTGAGTATAATGGCTTTTCTGAGTTCTGTGGGTCCTTCTAGTGAATTATTAAACCTGAGAGTGGTCTTGGGGACCTCCCAAACTTGCAGTTCCCCAAGATAATCTATGTCATATGGTTTCCTGGAGCCAGCCCTTCTGAGAGTTCAGCTCCTTGAATCCCAGCCCTGATCATACAGTCTCTGGCCAGAGATGATGAGTCTGGTCCTTAACTTGGACAATGGAGTGGTAAAGCAAGTGTCTGGGACCAGGATCACACAAGGAGTGTGTACGGGGAACAGGAGAAACGGATGGGGGACTAGGGCGGGGGAAGGATCAGAGAAGCTGGGATGTGTACAGCAACTGTGTCAGCAGTCATGACGAGGGAGTCAGTGAGAGGATCAGGCAGCTACAGGCCCTCGACCTGAAACTCTGGAGGCTCTGGCAGCCATGTGTGCTCTAATCCTCAGAACTAAGGATCCCTGCCCCTGGGAGTCATGAGCCGTGGAGCAGACTCACAGGCCAGAGCTTGCTCAACCGAAGGCCTCTCTTTGGCTGTACCATTTGTCTACTCTTGACCAAAGGACCAGACACCCAGACCCTGAGCAGGAAGGTGGTAGGGGCAGCGAGGGAAAAGGCAGAACAACTTCCATCAATAAACAAGAAATCTGAGGTGGGCATTCCCTCCCTACTCCCCCAGAACAGACTTCTGATCCCAAGTGTTATGATTTAGGAAAAGGCCCCCTTCTCAAAATTGTGTCCTTTATACCTCCAGAAATTCTCCTAATTAGAGATTCACTTAACTAGCAAACACCTAACACAGGGTTGAGAGAAATGGCCATTCACAACTTACTGTAGATTCAATAAATCAGATTACCTGCCTAATCTGAGCTTAGCTGCATTAGAGGAAAGAGTCAGTAGCTCCTGGGGGTAAGGGGGAAGTCATTCTAGAGTGCGGGCACTTCTGGTCAGCATAGGTAGCGTCCCCGGGCTGGGGGCAGGGCTTGGACACAAGGATTACTGAGGACACTGGTCAGCTGGGGGCGAAGGGAAAGAGCCCATAAAGGGAGGTAGCATGGCATCAGAAACAAATTCCCAGACCTATGCCTCCTTCTGCCCCAAGACCAAGTTCTGCTATCACTAATTCTCACGTCACTGTCCCTCCTCCCAGAGGTAGGCTTGTCCTGCATGGAGATTGCAGGAGACAAGCATTGAGCTGGCTTCATGAGGGTCTCATGGGAGACTGGAAATGCTTTTCTAGACAGACCTAGGAGTAAAACCATCAGCAAACAGAATGGCTCTGTGGGGTAGTGGGAGTTGAAGGAGAGAGAAGGGCAGAAGTACTTTCTGTCATATGTAGAATGACCACAGGCTTAGAGAAAATCTCTGAGAAAAGAGACTTCTATTTGTTCATTTCCACAGGACATGGCACAGGGTGGGTTTTCAGTATTTAGTGAATGGTTGAATGGATGGATGAATGAATGACATCCCCTCATATTGCAAAATCACGCAAGTTGCCAGACTCACACAGGTCAAATCATTTCTTATTTGGGATCTGAGTTTTTTCCTTCCTAAGTAGGCACTTAATCCAGTTGTACGGGTTCACAGATGTTTTAAACCTATTTTGAATCCTAATTTCCCATCTCCTATCCAGAATGCCCCTAAGCTTGCCCTTCATTTTTCCCTTCCCCTTTGCAACTGAATCCTATTCAGAAGGGTCTTAGAACATCTGGGAGGCAGGTGAGTCTTTTTTTATAGGAAGGGGGCTCTCGTGCACCTGTTCAAACACGAGAACGGAAGTCAGTCTCAGAGAGGCATGAAGTGGAACACAGAACACAGCATGAGTGAGGAGCAAACCCATGAGGTCTGGGGAAGTGCAGCTGGAGGGGTCCTGGCTCCTCTGAGAGATGGGGCGCCGCTCATGGTGGTCCGGGAGCTGCTGCTCTGTCTAGTGAGGGGAGCGTGGTCAGCATGTCCATACGTGGACGGCTGGCCAGGCCCCAGAGATGTCTATGCCCTTTCCCAGGCATAGCCTCGGAGCCCCTAGGAAAACACTGACCAATAAATTAAGTTGAAAAATATGAAGGAGGCGGGGAATATCAACCTGGAGTATTTGTCAATGGCATGGGTGTTCTGGAAGATGCGAAGACCCATCTGGCCCTTCAGAAGCCCCTTCTTCCTGGAGGAGTTGGATTCACTGCTTAGGGCCAGGTGGACAACTATTTTGTCTTGTCTTTCCTCCTCTGTCAGGATATGGTTTCTCGGGTACCCGGCCAGGCTGTTGGCCTCAGACTCACTGTAGCTTCCATCCAGCATCATGGTTCTTGACTGAGGCATTTCACACTGTGGGCGGCAAATACAAGGGGAGGTGTCAGGCATATGTAGGCTTCTGAGACGGGCAGAAGAGGTGCCCGGACTGACAGCAAACACCTCAATTGCAGAAGCAAAAACCAAGACACAGAGAGACTACACAATTCTCCTGAGATCACACAGCTAGTGTCAGAGTCAGGACTTTAAAACCACACATTCTGACTCCAGTTGTGGGACTCCACCTGTCTGTGCATGAATCAAAAAATGGTTAAGTAGGAGAGTGTCCTTACTCTAAAGGGCTACACGTACGGGTAAAGGGGCATGGTGCCTGCAGTGTATTTTTAAATGGTTCAGCTGCACCAACAAAACTATGTTTACATGGAGAAAGAGCTCATACAAAAATGGCAAAACGTTAACAATGTTGGAGGCAGGCACAGGTATATGGATGTACATTATCCTATTTTTTTTGCTGTTTCTGCAAGTATGAAAATGTTTATAAGAAATTAAAAGTTGATGCAGTCTATACAGAAACTGATGTATAATAATATACATCGGAAATTTACACAATGTTATACGCCAATATGACCTCAATAAAATAATTTTTTTTAAAAAATTGTAAGTTGGAGGGAAGGAAATGGTTCCGCTTAACTTCTCTCCACAAATGAGTCAGCAAAGAGAGGGCCTCTGGCGGCGCCTGCCAGGGAGGTGTCAGCCTAGGCGTGGGGCCTGCCTGACACAGCCCAACGGCCTGAGATGGATTCTTCTCAACCTGCAGCCTCGATGTTTCTACTCCGGCTCTCAGCCCTGCAGAGCCTCTGTTTTTCCATCTGGGAAAGTGAAATAACGACGTTTCACAACCTGCCTCCTATCGTGGATCTTGAAACACTCCAATGGGTACCATGAAGCTTTAGAATGCAGACATAAGTGAATGATTTTATGTAAAAAATCAGAATTTGTTTAAGAATTCTCATGCGTGAAGAAATCTTTGGTGGTTTGGGGAGCTATTTTTTTTTAATTGGACACGATGAATTCGTTATTTCTGTGTATGGTCCCATCAGCAACGATAATTAAGGAGCACATTAATACATTGCTAGAGTAGTTAACTGATAGATTTTAGGTATAAAAGGTCATCTAGGGGCCAGCCCGGTGGCAGAGTGGTTAAGTTCCCACGCTCCGCTTCGGTGGCCCAGGGTTTCGCCAGTTCGGATCCTGGGCGCGGACATGGCACCGCTCTCAGGCCATGCTGAGGCAGCATCCCACATGCCACAACTAGAAGGATCCACAACTAAAATATACAACTAGATACTGAGGGGATTTGGGGAGAAAAAGCAGAAAAAGAAAAAGATTGGCAACAGTTGTTAGCTCAGGTGCCAATCTTTTTTTTTTAAAAAAAAAGGTCATCTATTTAATTCTTTGTATTTAGGTATAATCACACTCAAACTTTGATAAAATCATAAGATATTGTTACTGAGGGCTTTTCTTTTTAAGACACAGATCTTCTTTCTTTGCTCTAAACTGAAATTCTTTCTGCTAAAATGAAGACAGGCTTTTCTCCTAAGATTTTGAGTTAGAATCAGGAAATGCCAAAAAATTATGATAAATCTCTATTTTTCCATAAATCAGCTTGTTTCTGAGAGAAATTAAGTGGCTCCTGGCATATTGCACAGGTCTGGATGGTCAGCCACGGAATTCGAACACGTCCACGGAAGGCAGACCCCGTGGGCCCACACTCTGCTTGCCAGCTTCAACCCAAAGCAGCTCGGGTCCCCATCTGAGGCGGGGTGCACCGAGCAGGCTCCAGCCGGCTTTGCCCTTCGAGTGCTGGAGGTCAGACTTGAGCGAGCATCAGAACCACCTGGGAGCTTGTTAACAATGCGGTTTCCAGGCTGCCATCCCTGGAGATGCTGAATCAGTAGGTCTGGGCTGCAGCCCCAGAATCTTCACTTTTAACAGGCTCAGAAGGTGGCTCGAGGCCAGTGCTCTTTGGCTCTCACTTTAGGAACCTCAGCTCCACCAGGGGCCATTTTAACGGTCACGAATAGCGGTTTCTCTGTGAGGCAGCATGAGACAGATTTTGTGACTTCCCACCAAGGTCTGCCCCCTAGCAATCACAGCTTCTCAGCCTTTCAATCACACGTTTGATGTTTGACAACAGTGTAGACAAGCTCTCCCCTCCTGGGTGTCTGTTCTCACACAGACAGGGAGCTGGACTTGGGGCCCAGTGGCCTTTCCGTGTGTGATTGCCCTGGTGCTCTTGAGGCGGTGTCATATCAATACCAGCAAAGACCGGCCTGTGCCATGGTCACAGCCTCCTGAACTGCCTGAGGACAAGCTGGGTGCAGTTAACCGTCCACGAGTCCACATTCTGACTCTGCTATGTTTTGAAGTGCTCTCTACAGGAAAATCTAACGGACTATAAATCAAAAATGTTAAATTATAATCCAAAGGCATTTGATAATGATCAATGTACAAATTACAGAAAATGTGAACGAATACTCAAATGCTGAAGTAAGAAAGGTTTGAGTAGAATTTTAAAAATAAATTCTTAATCTAGCATATTTAGAGACAATGTGGAAATATTAACACGTAAAATGTGGGCATTGAAAGACTATTTTTGAAAAGGCAACACATTCTCTTTTCCTAAAATTTAAATCTCTTTTATGCTAAGGAGCTACCAGCCACCTAGATGGCCATAAATGTGGGATTTTCATGTTCCCTGATCTCTATCCCTTTTAGGTTAACACCCATTTTGATTAGTGCAATGATCTGGTAACAAGTTGGCATTTTATTTCTTATTGTGATTAATAAGAGTTTGAATATGAATAGAACAGACTTTCACTTCCTGTGCCAAAGGCTCATGCCTGGAATTCCCCATCTGCGTTCTATCTATAGCGTAGTGCGGTATATTATAGATAGTATAGTATTTCCAATGAGTCTAAAGGCTCAAGTCATATGTGGCTGAATTTTCACTGAGCCAGAGCACTGATAAATACAGAAACTTTTTATTCTAGAACTTTCCCTTGTCTGGTCATAGGAGGTGGGGGCATTCTCCTCAGACATGTTCAGTAATAATAGTGATACTGTACATGTGTCTAGAACCCTACAGTTTCAAAACAACTTTCACATACATTATCTCATGCGACCCTCACAATAACCCTGTGGGGGAAGGTGGGGTGAGAGTTCTGTTATACCTTTTTTACAAATGAGGAAACTGAGGCCCAGCATAAGTGGCCTAAGAACCCAAGTCTTCCTGTTCCTACTCTTTGTCCAAAGACTTTCTGCTTTCTGAGATTTTTTGTGGTAGAAGCTAGAACATATTCTAAGATGGATCCTCCTGCTTTTGCATAAACATCTCCCTTTTCTATATGCAATGCCCACCCCCCCCACCCCACCCCCATTCTCATCCCACCAGTAGCACAGGCTCAGATGAGGAAAGCAACAAAACTCCTCTCACCTTCTCCTGCAGCTTCCGTTCCTTCCGCTCCTGCACCGTGGTCAGGTAGTTGACAGCCGCGTACTCCAGCACGGAGAGGAACACGAACACAAAGCTGACCCACAGGTAGATGTCCACGGCCTTGATGTAGGACACGCGGGGCATGGAGGCGTTCACGCCCGTGATGATGGTGGACATGGTCAGCACCGTGGTGATACCTGCATACATCCAGCTTTAGTTCAGCCACTGACAAGGGTACAGAGCTGCCCTACATTTCATTGCCACCATTTGACATTCTCCATCTCTTAAATCTAATGAGAAATTCCCCAGGCATCTTTCCCCGTGGTAGAGGTGTGAGGATCTGCTCCACAGGCAGCTGGGCCATTTTCCTCCTGCCCAGCTTACTGCTTGTCTCCTCTCAATTGCAGCCCTTGGGAGACTGGGTTTCTGTGAGGTGGCTGACAAGATCAGGAGTGCTTCAGACAGGGCCCGTGCAGATGTGGAATTAAAACAGTGACTAAAGGGCACCCCAGAAGGAACCTTCCCAAACCTCAAGGAAGGACCACATTCTCCCCCTCTAAACCATGTTTGTTAAGACCATGAAGACTGGGAAAGCTCCTAGAAGACTAGTATGCTAGTTTTTTCTTCCCTGTGCCTTGCTGGTCAAACCCTCACATTTCTTGGGGCCCCACCTGATTTTTCCCAATTGGTAATGATGAGTTATAAGTTCATTCTGGAATTCACAGTCTACAAAAAACTGAAACCACAACTCCAGCGAGCGCAGCCCTCTCTCTCCGAGAAATCACAGAAAACCCGCCCTGTCTTCAAACTCTCAGACTGTCTAGAGGAGGCCAGCTAAGTTTTTGCACTTGCAGAATAAGTTGTTGGCATTTGTAGATTGGTCTTATTTATTGAAGGACCAAGCTCTAAGACTGCCCGTGGTGGAAGTCTATACCCCATATAGGCCATACCTTTCTGAAACGATTCGAGTAGAGTGGATGTAGTTTTAGCTCCTTGTGGTTTTCATAACGTAATCTAGGAAACTGAGAGCAGCATGTGAACGGTGAAGGCTGGAAGCAGGAGGAAAGTTTGCTCCTTTTGACTCTGACAGCCCATCGCTTAAGGACTCTGAATAACGATTATCCTTTTTCTTTACATGGTGACCAGTTGAAAAAAATAACCGCCCTACCACACCTATCGAATGCTTTTACCCAGTGAAACTCTGGCGGGCACTGCTCTGCGGTCAATCCAGAAGGACACCCAGGACAGCATGACCATCAGCGTGGCAGGGAAATAGGTTTGGAGCAAGAAGAAGAAGATGTGACGACGCAACGTGAAGTTAATGTACAGACGGTTGTACCAGCCTGCGGGACACAGGACAAAGCCCATGAGGTTCAGTAGGAGAGGAAAAAACCCCTGCCTGGGAGCCCATCTTTTCCTGACTTTGCTCTCATCTTTAGCAGAAAGTTAAAAGTTAATAATTAATTGACTTAATATAAAACATTTCCTCTCCAAAATCTAAGCTGTCTCTCCCGTCAATGAATATCTTGCCACTATCTAGTACACACACCCTTTCATCAGTATTATCTAACGAACAGTGCATTCATGGCATTTGGGGGAAAGGTAGAAATAAATAGAGTCTATGGTTAGTTGTTTGGTATTTGTTATTTGCAAACCACACCTGTATTTCCTGAGCGCCCGCTGCCCAGGAGTGTAAGAAGTTGGAGTGGTTCTATTTTGTTGAGGCCAAAACCACTGAGGCAGGAGCCTGCGGAGCTGGGCTCTTGTCCCTGTCCCCTTTACTGTGAGATTGATCAGCTCAGTCAATCTCCACATCCATCACAAGAAAAAATAGGCTGTTCACATGATTCTAAAGGTGACATCCTTTTGGTAACAGTGTATGGGGATGGATGTTAACTGGACTAATCGTGGTGATCATTTTGCAATATATACAACTATCAAATCATTATGTTGCACACCTGAAACTAATATAATGCTATGTGAATTATACCTCAATAAAAAATAATAATAGTGGGAAAAAAAATAAAGAGTCATTACCGAAAAAGCACTCCATGAAACGAAATAATAAAGATTAATATACTTTAGATTTACCATATTAAAAATATTTAAGTAACGCTTTTAAAAGGCTTCAAATCTAAAAATAAAACAATAAAATCTGATGTCAGTTCCACTCCTGACACTCCATCCGCCTTGTGGAGTCACTCTATCTGTCTTATGCAAGTCATTTATCATTTGATCATTCCTTAGGAAAAAATGAGGATGTAGACATTATCTATTTCAATATGGTAATTTGAGAATCACTAATGAATGGCTGTTTAAAAGGACTGAAATTGTAAGGTTTCAAATGATCCACAAGATCATTACCCAACCACTGGGACCACAGATGGTGTCAAGGATAGCGTCAATGTGTAAAGTGGACTGAAGCTGTGTGCACACCCCCACCCGAGTCCCATCTCAGCCCAGCTTTATCAGAGATCGTTAGAACTCAGAAATGGTCCAGCTCTGTGTCCCAAAGCGTGAGGTACACACGATGGTGGGGTACACAGATGATTTCAGGGGTACAGAGGCAGGTACTTTTTTCTTTTGTGTTCATCACATTTATTATTAAAGTCACCTTCTATTTACGGGAAATGAAACCAGTTTCCCATTGATTATAATGATGTAAAGCTCCTTTTCAAAGTAAATTTCAAAAAGGGAGTTGACTTAAAGGAAAAAATTAAGTCTATGGCAGCACTGGTGATAAGTAAGACAAACATCATAATGGTATTACATAAATAAATGAGGTCATGTAAATAACTGAAACCCAGATTGAGTCTAACCCTCTTATTTGGGACATAAGGAGACTCCCAGAGGCTTATCTAAGACCTTGGCTTGAGTCATGGATGAACTTGGGTCAGAACTCAGGTCTCCAACACCCAGGACAGGGCTCTTCTCACACAACGTCCCTTTAATTCAGCAGTGGTCACTGAGGGTCTCTGCGTGTGAGTGCTATGCTAAGGGCTGAAGGGGATAGAGAGAAATCTAGAACTTGGTTCCTTCCCTTAAGGATTTTCAAGGAACTGAATGGAAGTCCCACAGAACGGAAGTGCTTGAGATATGGAACCATGTATACCTAAGTACTAAAAGGCCCATCAGTATAAGCGGTGCACTTGGGTTTTGGGAAAGAGACCCGAGTCACTATTGGCTGGAATGACAGAGAGAACTCATGGAGGAGATGGGTTATTGCAGGAGAAGTGGAGTCCCTGGGAGCTTTACCACGCTCCAAAGCCCTGGTCTATTCCAGAGAGATTCTGACTGAATTGGTCTGGGGAGGGGACCTAGGCTTGGTTATGTTTTAAAACTTCCCTAGGTTCATAGCAGCACTATTTGCAATAGCCAAAAGGTGGAAACAACTCAACTGTCCATCAACAGATGAATGGATAAAAAATGCGGTACATGCAAGCATGATTTCACTCATAAGTGGAAGATAAACAAACACATGGACAAAGAGAACAGATTAGTGGTTACTAGAGGGGAAAGGGGTTGGGGTGGGCCTAGGGGTAAAGGGGCACAAATATATGGTGACTGACAAATAATAGCGTACAACTGAAATTTCACAATGTTATAAACTATTATGACCTCAATAAAACTTTTTTAAAAGTGGTATATCCCTACAATGGAATATTATTTGGCCATAAAAAGGGATGGAATTCTGACACATACTACAGTATGGCTCAACCTCAAAATTATATGGTATGTAAAATGGGCAGTCACAAAAGGACAAATGTTGTATGATTTCACTTATATGAGGTACCTGGGATAGCCAAATTTATAGAGACATAAATAGGATAGTGGTTCCCAGAGGCTGAGGGGAAGGGGGAATGGAGAGTTAGTGTTTAACGGGGACAGACTTTCTGTTTGGGTTGATAAACGAGTCCTGGAAGCAGATAGTGGCAATGGTGCACAACATTGAGAATGTATTTAATGCCAGTGAATTGTACACTTAAAAATGGCTAAAATGGTAAATTTTATGTCATGTATATTTTGTTGAGGCCACATACACAAAAATAGTAGCCAATAACAACAAAAAGTTTCCCCAGGAAATTCTAATGTGCCACCAGAGTTGAGAAACGTTAACTCAGAGCAGTGGTTCTCAAAGTGGGTGTTCCTGGACCAGCAGCAAGACCTTCATTGGGAACTAGTTAGCAATGCAAATTCTCGGGGCCCATGAAAGACCTACTCATGAGCAACTGTGGGGGATGGGGCCCAGCAATGTGTATTCTACCCCAGGAGGACTTATCAAAACACAGATTGCTGGGCTCCACCTCCAGAGTTCCCAGGTGACGCTGATGCTGCTGGTCTGAGCGCCATACTTTGAGAACATTGGCTAAAAGCAATGGTCTTTGGACTTTGATGTGCATGCAAATCACTTGTTAAACATGCAGATTCATGGGCTCCAGTGCCTAAGATCCTGACTCAGGAACTTGCAAGGGGGCCCAGAAATCTGCTTGTCAAACACGCTCCCCTGGTGGTTCGGATGTAGGCGGACCTCAGACCGCACCTGGAGAAACATTGCTGAGGGGACAAAGGGCATCTGGCTGGAGTGGAAGGTTAGTACCGAGTCAGGTAAGGGAAGGGTTGGGTCAACAGGGAAAGGCTGGAACAATAGGGTGGGTCCAGACAATTCCTGTGTAGGCTTCTGGGTTGTTTGAATGAGGCAGGTGCTCTCAGTGGAGTGGATAAATAGAAAGTGATCCTCAAAATGACAGAAACTACTAATCATTTATTCATCCCACAGCCTTTGTCCGATCACGTCAGCTCTATTTTCCCTACCTAAATTGGCATCCATGAAGCTAATCAGATTGTTCCCTAGGTTTGCACAGGGTCTTTCTGGAAGGGCTGAAAGCTGCCTTTATTCCAGGAAAGGCTACTCCATTATCCTTTCCTTCTAAGAAAACGAGGGAGATTTGCCTTGGAAACACTAGGAGGGAAGCAGGAGATTTGAAAATGTACAGTCTGTGTTCCAAACAGAGTGAGCTCTCTTGGGTGAGATCACAGTCCCTGTGGGGTGGGATCATAAACCTACTTGTTGGTACATCATAAATAATGGGCGTGCAAGATGCATTCAAACTGGACTCCAGAAAGGCTTGAATGGGGAACAACACAAACAAACGAGTATGCTAGTCCAATACGAGAAACATCTAAGACGAGTACACGTAGAGACTAAGGCAGATTGCCCGGCCACTTACCAGCTGCGTAACTTCAATAAACAATTTAATCCTTCTAAGTCTCAGTTTTGTCATCTGTAAACTGGGGATAATATCTACAGCATTGGTTTGTTGGGTAGAAATTAGTTAACTCATATAAAGTATTCAAAACAGTGGCACATGATAAAGGTTATATAAAAAACTCTTAAAAATGATTTTAGAAAGAGTTGATTTGAACTTGCCAAGAATACATGAGAAAAGAGAACCGTGTGACAAGTCGTATCAGAGTGAGAGAGAAGAGAGGGGTGAGACGGAGCCCTGTGGGCATAAACGGAAGCAGGCCTGGCTGCCCCAGCACCAACACAACCTTGGCTGGGGCTCTCTCTTTTCTGGTGTTTGATACTGTGGACAAAGGAGTGTGGGTGGGGGCAGAAGAATGGGGAGATGGTGGCCATGCAGGGGCAGACGACAGCACAAAATCTTCCTGCTGAAGGGCCTGGGCTTCTCAGCACTGGGACAAAGGGTAATGAAGTGAGAAGTCCTCTGGGGTCCCTTAGCCCCTGCAGAGCTGTGGTGGGTTGAATAGCGTCTGCCAGAAAGATGTGTTGAAGTCCTAACTCCTAGTACCTGTGAATGTGACCTTATTTAGAAGTAGGATCTTTGCACGTGTCATCAAGGAAAGCTGAGATCATAGTGTATTAGGATGGGCCATAATCCAATGACTGGTGTCCTTAAAGAAAGGGGAGATTTGGACATAGATACCCAGAACCAACACTATATGAAGACACAGAGACACAGGGAGGATGCCGTGTGACGACGGAGACCGAGATTGGAATGCTACAGCAACCACCAGAAGCCAGTAAGAGGAAGGAAGGATTCCGGCCTAGAGCCTTCAGAAGGAGCACGGCCCTCAGACTTCTAGCCTCCAGAACCATGAGCGAATAAATTTCTGTTGTTTCAAGCACCCAGTTTGTGGTACTTTGTCATGACAGCCCTGGGAAACTAATACAAGTGCTAAGGGTGAGAATAGAGAAGAGCTGACACATGGATCCTCTCAAAGCTTCAAACAAGGCCCAGGGTCCAAGAAGAGGTCATGCTAACTATTAAAAAGTGAATCTATAGACTTAAATATAGGTAATAAATCCATTTCCTTGGAAAGCTATCTGTCTATATCAAGTTGAACGAATCAGGTTACAGAATGGCACGTAACATATGAACTCACTTTTGGGAAATTTCATAATTAAAGCAAGATGTCTGTGAGGGTGTCTGCTAAATTGTTAGGAATGATTACCTCTGGCCATGGGATTTCAGAGGGTAGCAACTTTTTTACTCTCTGCTTTTAAGTGCCATTGGTGTTTTGTAGGACTATGTGTTATTTTAATAAGAAGAATGCATTTTCACTGGAGGGGGAAAAGGCTGAGGCTGAGGAAGAATTCTAATGTGTTTTCTTTCACATTGGAATCAGACCGTGGCAAAGTTAGCTACCGGTGCTGCTGTAGAAGGCCAGTCTGGAAGTGGTGTGAAACTTCTGAATCAGAAACTGAGACAGGGAGATCTTCTCATCTGTTTTCAGGGACTCGTCCCCATTCTTCCAATACAGCATCAGATCTTCATCTGTATAGGCATCTTTGGGGAGAGGAAAATAAGTTAATTCAATTCCTTTGCTTCTGATGCAGGGTGAAGCAACAGGGAAATCCCATACCAGCCTAGGAGTGAATAGGTCTTAACCCTGGCAGGCCCTACTCAGTCTTATGGTTACTAAAATGGCACAAAGATCGAAGAGGGAATAAGGCAAAGATTTGTCATGTGGAGTACTGATACTCACAGCTTTCCAGCTCCAAAGAACAGGTCTGGGAGTCCAGGGGAAAGTGGCTGAAGTCCATGTTGCACATGGCAGTGACCGTAATCCTAGACAACCCAAACACACATGTGGGCTCGTGCAGGGCATGCTCAGCTCACACGCCTGCCCTGAGGCAGAGAACACAGCCGACCACTTGCAGCTGCCTCCTTGTGTCTACTGCAGAAGTTTGGAAACCCAGGTGTCTAAGTTGCAGAACCTTAACTTTGAGAGTTTCAACTTCCATAGGAGATGTTATTGGTGCTCTGCCTGGATCCCAGCTACTGAGGACATTATCTGCTAATGGCCCACACCTGCACCCTTCTCTGGGCATTGCCCTCACCAGTCCCACCAGAGATGCCCAGGAGGTTATGCCCCTCTCCATAGCCACCACCCAAGGCTATTAGCATGTAATTCTGGTGAGCCGTACAGGCAGGCTGGAGGATGTGGGGTAAGACTGTGTGATCCCTCCAGTTAGCCCAGAAGTCAATCTGCAACAGCGCTCAATAAACAGTAGCTGTTGTTATTTAAAATCTTTATTACCAATAAACTAGAATCATAAGCTCTCAGAGGTGGAAGGTACATATAAGGTCATTGTCTCCCTCAAATCTTTCAGGCCCGACTAGCCTCCTAACTTAAGCTTAAGGTCCCCAGTACAGGGAAGTCACCGGCTACAAGGGTGGCCATTTTATCTTGAGAGAGTTCTAACTGGCATAGGAAGACTGGTACCACCCAGTAGCCTTTAGACCCAACCACAGCGACAAACTCTTCAGGACCACATATAGTAGAACGGCGTCGGACAAAGAAGCCGTGACCCCACGGGCAGTTACCTCATGCTGTACAGCACGTGCCCGTCCGGGAACACCCTCAGCATGATGTTGTCAGTGGTAGTGTCGTGGATGAATGACCTTTTGGAATGAACAAAGAAGACGTCGGGGACCCAGATCTTCTTTACTAGGCGGCCATCAAAGGTCATGCTCTTGTTGCTGGTGCTGGAGAAGGCCAGCCTCTCGTCCTTCCAGTAATGCCGCAGGTACAGGGTCATGGTGAAGTCCTGTGGGAGCCGGAGGGAGACCAGACAGAAATGGCTTAGACAGCTTCCTGCCTTACAATCCACCCACCAGCCACCACTGGAATGGACACCTCAGCCTCAGCCTCCAGAGTCAGAGGTGACAGTTCTGCAGCCCCGTGGGACAATGGCCAAGACGGTGGTGCTGCAGGAACGGGAGAGAGAAGGACTCATTTTTGTGCATCGTGAGTTTGGAGCCAGGAGGCTGAGCCGCCCATCTGTCAGGCTTTGCAAATGAAACCTGCAGCTGCGAGGCTGACAGCCTGCAGGACTTCCCCAGAGGCCTGCTCTTCCTCATCTAGACCTTTGCACACATGGCCCTTTACCTACTGGTTGGCCATTCAGTCTCAGCTTAGTGGACACTTCGAGAAGCCTGGACAGTCAAGTGTCCCATTTGGGACAGTTTCTATCATTGTTGGACTTGTGAGATCCTTGAAGGTACAGTTGTGTCTTGCTCACCATTGAATCCCCAGGCCTTACTTTGGGCCTGGAAACGCACATAGTGGGTGCTTAATAAATATTTGCAAGATAGAAAAATCAGGGGATGATCAGATGAGGGGATGGGCAGCTGCGCATCTATTATAATTTCAGCCTGAAAGCTTAACCTGTTAAAAAGTGTCTCCTCAAAAGCATGGGGGAGAAAACAGTGTTTCCCACTTCTTTTCCAAAACAAAGGAAAAAAAAAAAAAGTGTCTCCTCGCCTGCCTTAATAGTTGATGCCTTAAACCAAGAGTTGGGCCTTACACCACAGTCAGAGCTAAAACACAAGTGCAAATAAGTCAATGACTGCCCAAAAGATCCGATTCTGGAGCAAGTGGAGGAAGGATGGAAAGATGCATGGCGGTGGAGGGGTCAGAACGTAGCACCCACTTCTGCTCAACCCCCACACCCAGACCCCATCCTGGCTGTCCTGCAGGGCTCGCCCATGAGAGAGTACCTCCACCGGCCTACCTCTCCAACCCCATCTCTAACCCCATTTCCCTGTTTCCTACGCTGCTGTTTTAGTTTGTAAACTTCCTGTTTCTTCTGCCTCGGGCACTTTTTCCATGCTCTTGCTCTGGCCCTCCCCATGGCTGTCATTTTCTTATCCTTCAGGTCTCTGCTGAAATGAGACTTCTTCAAAGAGCCTTCCCTTACCACCTGACACTACTGGGCACTGCCAAGGGCACGTAGGGAAGCTATGCCCTCGGCGGGCATTGGAGATCAAAGAACCACAGAACGTCAGTCTGAAAACGCCCACCCTCTGTGCTCCTCCAAGTGTGTTCATCTGGCCACACGCACCACTTCAGGAGTGTGTTCAAAACGTCAAGTGCTGGGCCTCACTCCCAGAGACTCTGAATCAGGCAGGGCCCAGGAATCTGCATTTAACCAACTCCCCAAGTTATTTTTACCCACGAAGCTTGAGAACCTCTGCTCTAGAGTTTACTGCACCTGGGCCAACTTCCACTTCCAAGCTGTCTCCCCCCCATCCCCGGCTGTGCCCACTCAGGCACAGCCTGCACCCACATAGCCCTCCAGCCATGGCTCTCGCAGAAACTTAGTCTCAAGACCCTGCCCTGAGAGCTGCCCTGCCAAGGGCGCTGCGTACCATGTCCACCTCCGAGATACTGTCCAGGCTCTCCACCTGCACGTCCACGCCTACTGGGATGGCAGGGCCTGCAGAAGAGCAAAGACAGCTGGTTATGGCGCATTTCTCTTTGCCACCTGGCTGTGAGACAGCCCCAAACCTCTTCCTGGGGAGTCTGGCTAGAGCAAGGGTGAGGCAGTGGTTCCAATTCTATAAGGGTTTTCTTGCAAATTCCTGACGTGTTGGGTTCCTGAGCTTCTGCCGTGAGGGTAGAGACTGTGTCTGCCTTACGTGCCTTTCCTGGGCCAACGTGGATGTTTGTTGGAGGAGTCAACAAGCTGGATTACCACTTTCTACATCACAGGGCTGTCTCTGTAGGGCAGAGGTAAAAATGCTGCTCTAGTGTTTGAGTGGGGACCCTAGTCACTTGTCCTCCCATGACATCCATAAAGGACAGAATGAGGCCTGAGCCTCTAGCCCGGAGTCGGGGCACCTGCATGCCAGATCTGGATTCATTCAGTTATTGAACACATAGCCAGGGTCCTGCCCTCCAGAAGCTTTCGACCTGGTGTGAGACAAAATTTTGTCTGTGCACAGTTAGATCACAGCGAAAGACGACACTGTATGAGATTTTGAAACTGCACATGTCAGATGAAAAGTACAAGAATACATACGTAGTACAGACACTCAACACCCAATTTTATCTGGCCTGAGGCAAGCTTTCTAAAATCATGCTTATCTATGGGTTTACCTATGGCTTCCTGTTCTATTTCTTGAGCTGGGTGATGGTTACATTGGTAGGTTCACTTAGTGGGCTGTACACTTATAACTTGTGTAGTTTTCTGTGTATATGTTATGCTCCCATAAAATGTTTTTTCAGATATTAATATTTCAAAACACCTAGAATGGGAATATCTGGAAATCTGTGTCTGTCAAGCATATTAACGAAGACCGTTACATTCACAGTACAAAAGTTCTCTGAGAGAGTCGGGTGGCAGCTGGGCTGGGCCTCCTGGGGAGAGGGCATCTTGAGGCCAGCCCTGCTGCGCCTGGGGGTGCAGGACCAGAGAACCTCAGGGTGGCAGGGCAGTTTGGGTTTCAGGGGGGGAGAAGGACTGGAAGGGACTGAGACTGGTGGTGGGAAGGGAAGGAGGATCGGAGCTCTGAGGTGGAGTAGGAGCTAGAAGGCTCAGTCCTCAGGTTCAGCCCAAATGCGGCAGCAGGAGGTCCTCATGGAGGTGACCTAGGACATTGGAGGGGTTCACCGCCTCCCCCCACGTCTCCCCCATAGGCTTACTAATACTTGCAATCCCTCCTTTAAAGATTTGCTTTTTTGGCTGAGCCTGATAGAATGGGAGCATTTTATTTATTACTAGTGGGATTTAGTGGATATTTTCTGTGTTCCCAAATGTGAAAGCAAATGAGTACAGCGCTTTACTTTTTATTTTTACTTTTTCTCTCTCAGATAAATCAGGGTGTAAACTGATCCTCTTATTTTCCTGTGTTCCTCAACTGATGGCTTCGGTCAGGGACCAGGAGAAATCCCTGCCCAAACAGCCGCATTCTCTTATTCTTGGCTCCAGGAGTGCTTGGAAAATGCCAGGAGTGGAATGTTCAGTGTGGCGAGGAGGTCCCCTGACTGGCCTGCCTTTCTCACCCAAGAGGCTTGTAAGACGAGGGAGGGTCTGCCCGCAGCCTGGGCAGGGCCTCTCCCAGGACCCGGACCCCATCGCCCCTGCACAGGGCTCTGTGCGCCCCACAATGCCATGGGGAAAGTGGAGCTGGTTAATTTCCCCATCCTCTGGGCCTGCCTTAGCCTGAGATATTCAAACAGCCCAGAGCAAAGCTCTCGACCCCCAGCAGCGTTGCCTCTCATGGAAGGTGTGCTATACTCCACCCGGCTCGCCGCTCCCCCTCTCTTCCTTTCTCTAAAGTCTCACATGACCTGCAACACCTAGTTGTTCCAGAGCCAAATGGAAGAAACGATATAGCCATCACTCTCTTTGGACCCATTTGCCAGCGGCCTGGTTTTCAGATAATGAGCACAGTGTTCGGTCAGGAGCTGGTTTTGACAAAGGACATTTTCCAGATACAATATATCAGCTTGCTCGGTGCCTGTTACTGTGTCTCTCTGCCTTGCTCTCGCAGATCCAGCCTCCGTTCTAAGAGAAATCAGATAAAGCCAGTGAGGGTGGCGTCAGTGCTCTGGAGGTATCGCCCACGTGGGAGTGCAGGTCAGGCTCTCAGGGAACCTGGTTGCTGGAGGTGAACAATCTGTGCATGCAGGAGCGTCTAGAGCTACATTCAGGGGCACTCACACCACAAGCTTGAACAGAACCAATGGCCCTGCCCTCCTACGTCTGAGCGGCAATGGAGTTGACCTTTCCCTTTAACCTACCCCACTGCCCAAGGCCAACACTTCCGAGCTCTCCTGAACTCTCCATTTTGTAGCCCTTCTCTACCTGGTTTTGGGAGAAATTCTTCCAAATTACTGGTCCTCTCCTCCTCCTGTGAACAATTTTATGTTTTGAGTGGGACTGAGTCCTACCAGGTATTAGGAGGAATATAGTCTAGTTAAACTAGGCATCCATGCCTTGGCCCCTTAACACAGCTGTGGGGTTTTCTGCTTTAAGAGAGGGATCTGGTAAGCCAAATACAAGTCCTTGGTGGGATTTCAGGTAGTGGAGCCAGCAAGGTGACAAATTCAAGGCAGCCTACAGGAAATACATGTTTAGCCAAGGGCTTTTCTTGGGTCCCAGCCTTTCTGACGTTATTTTTCTTGGTGTAGTCCTTGAAAGCACACGTTAGGAATTTATCCACTTTTGAAATAAAGATATATGTCATTTCTTCCCCACCAACTCTTCAAGAATGAATGTGAGATAGACTTTTCAGACAAACTGCTAAAAATGAGAGAATCTGCCGACAGGCATCCTGCCCTAAATGAAGGTGTTTTTCAAACAGAAGGAGTGTGATCCCAAAGGGAAAGCTGGAGATTCAAGAACAAATAAAGAAGAATAAAAATGGTAAATATGTATTAAAAAAAACATATAATTATAAGTGAACATTGACTATATAGAACAATATTAATAATGTCTTGTGGGGTTGAAAAAACGAAACAAAAATACACAATGAAAACAATATTTAAGTAGGGAGGGATGTAAATGGAGTAAAAGTATTCTGAGGTCTTTGTGTTCTCCAGGAGAACAGTAAAAGTAGCTAATTAACATACTCACATGATAAGTCAAGGAATCATGTTGTTTTCTGAGGGACCACCAAAAAATAGTGAGCATGTATTTTCAAAACTAAAATAGGAAAGTCAAAATAGGAATAGCAAAAAATTATCAATCCAAAAGAAAGCAACAAAGGAAAGAAAAAAGAAAGAACATAGAATAGGTTGGACAATAAATGATGATAGATTTAAAACCAATAAATAAATAATTCAATAAATGTAAACAGACTAAATGCTCCAGTTAACAAATATTTTCAGACTTGATAATTCGGAAATGCTGAAAGTTTATAAGAATGGATCAAGAAACAAAACGTAACTTTATGCTGTCTAGAGAGATGCATTGAAAATGTAAGCTATGTTAAAGTTAAACATAAAAGGATGCAAAAGATATAACATGCAAATAATAACCAAAAGAAATTGGGTGTAGCCATATGATATCAAGCAAAGTAGACTTACAGAGAGTGAAAGTAGAGATAAGAGGGTCATTTCATAACAATAAATGACCAATTTATTCAATTCACCAATAAAATATAACCATTCTAATTTGTGTGCATTTAATGATATGATTTCAAAATGCAGAAAGCAAAAATGGACAGAATTGAAGAGGAAACAGACAAATCTACAGTCATAATGAAAGATTTTAATACATCTTTCTTAGGGCTTGATAAAACAAGCAGGCAAAAAAGCCCAATAAGGACATATAAGATTAGAACAATTAACAAACTTGACATAATAGACATGTATAGGACAAGGAATGCAAAACCATATAGTACACATTCATTTCAAGCACACACTGGACATTTACAAAAATTGACCATGTACTGTGCCCTTAAGCAATTTCAACAAACTTTTAAAAACTGGAATTTATATAAAGTATGAACTCGATGAACATTAGAAATTAATAACAAAAATGTAACTAGAAAATCCCCATGTATTTGGAAATTAAGCAATATACTTCTGGAAGATCCATCAATGAAGAAATTATAATGAGAATTAGAGAATTTTAACTAAACGATTAAAAAAATACTACATATCAAAATTCATGGAATGCAAACTAAGTATTCCTTACAGGGAAATTTATAACCTTAACTGAATATATCAGAAAAGAAGAGGGGTTGGCCCCATGGCCAAGTGGTTAAGTTTGCATGCTCTCCGCTTTGGCGGCCCAGGGTTTCTCAGGTTCAGATCCTGGGCACAGACACGGCACTGCTCATCAAGCCATGTTGAGGCAGCATCCCATATGCTACAACTAGGACCCACAACTGAAATATACAACTATGTTCTGGTGGAATCTGGTGGGGGAAAAAAAGAAGAAGAAGAAATGTTTAAATTTAATGAGCTAAGCATCCACCTTTAAAAGTTAGGAAAAGAGCAGTAAATTAAAGTAGATGGAAGGAAACAATAAGGGTAAGGACACAAAGTATTGAAATAGAAAACAAATATACAACTGAGAGGATCAATAAAGTGAAATATTAGTTCTTTGAAAGCATGAATAAAATTAATAAAACTCTGAGACTGATCTAACAAAAAATAAGGCAAAAATCGCTAATATCAGGAATGATAAAGACATCACTCTATACACTGTAAACATAAAAAAAAAGATAAAAAGAGGGGCCAGCCCAGTGGCATAGTGGTTAAGTTTGTGCACTTCACTTTGGCGGGCCAGGGTTCAAAGGTTCAGATCCTGGGCATGGACCTACACATCACTCATCAAGCCATGTGGCCAGCCCCATGGCCCAGTGCTTAAGTTCAGCATGCTCTGCTTTGGCAGCCCAGGTTTGTGGGTTCAGATCCCAGGTGTGGACCTACACCACTCATCAGCCATGCTGTGGCAGTGACCCACATACAAAATAGATGAAGATTGGCACAGATGTTAGCTCAGGGAGAATCTTCCTCAGCAAAAAATAAAAATAAATAAAATAAAATATCTAAGTGTACTAAGTACAAAGAGATTAAAAAATTGAGAATGTGTAAAATGGAATCTATAAATATAGAATCTATCAATATAATTTTCCACATTAACAAACTAAGAGAAAAAAATTTATCTCAACTGATAAAAGAAAATCTAAAATCAGTACCCAGTTATGATTTTTAAAAACACATAGGAATAGAAGGGAACTTAAAGAGTTAGCCACAAAAAATACATTTAATTATGGTATATATCATATTTAATGGTAAAGTGTTATAAAATTTCCTTAAGATTGAGAATGAGACAAGAATGCCTGTTAATGCCACTTCTATTCAACATTGTACTGAAAGTCCTAGACAGTACAATAAGGTAAGAAATGAAAAAAGTTATGACAACTGGAAAGAAAGAAACAAAACCACCATTATTTGTATGTTATAAGATTGGGTATATGCATTTTTTTAAGTCAGTAGGTAAATTATTAGAATTAACTAGAGATTTTTTTTTTGAGGAAGATTAGCTCTGAGCTAACATCTGCCACCAATCCTCCTCTTTTTGCTGAGGAAGACTGGCCCTGAGCTAACATCCATGCCCACCTTCCTCTATTTTATGTGGGACCCCTACCACAGCATGGCCTGACAAGGGGTGCATAGGTCCACAGCCGGGATTTGAACCAGAGAACCTTGGGCCGCTGAAGCAGAACATGCGAACTTAACCAGTGCACTACAGGGCTGGCCCCAGCACAAGAGATTTTAATAAGGATGTTGAAGACAGACTCAGGACACAAAAATCAACTGTATTCCTATATGCTAGCAAAGTTAAAAAAAGGAAATTTTTCAAAAATGCTATTAACAGTGGCATCAAATACCTAGGCGGGGCCAGCCCTGTGGCCAAGTGGTTAAGTTCGAGCTCCTCTTTGGTGGCACAGGGTTTCGCCAGTTTGGATCCTGGGCACAGACCTAGCATCACTCATCAGGCCATGCTGAGGCGGCGTCCCACATAGCAGAGCCAGAAGGACCTACAACCAGAATATACAACTATGTACTGGGGGGCTTTGGGGAGAAGAAACAAAAGAAGAAGAAGAAGAAGAAGATTGGCAACAGATGTTAGCTCAGATGCCAATCTTTTAAAAAAAAAAAAGCTCAGAATGAGTACCTAGAAATACATCTAACAAAATATCTGAATGTCCTCTATGAAGAAAACTACAACACATTATTGACAGAAATTTAAAATACCTAAATAAATGGAAAAATAGATCATGTCCATGGATTGGAAGATTCAATATTGCAAAGATATGAATTACCCCATATTAATCTATAGACTCAATGCAGTTCCAACAAAAATTCTATTAGGCTTTCTTGTGGAACTTGACAAAAAAGATTGTTAGCAAATTCGAAAGTCCAATAGCAGTCCTTCTTGAAGAAAAATAGAGTGGGAGGAATTGCTCATCGAGATATCAAGATTTATTATAAAACTACAGTGATTAAAAAGTGAAGGACTGGCATAAAAATGGACAAACTGACAAATGGAACAAAGTGGAGAGTCCAGAAACAGACACACACATTTAAGAACATTGGACTTCTTATCATAAAGGTGTCACTGCAGATCACTGAAGAGAGAAGGGTGTCTAATAACTAACGCGGAACCATTGGCTATATATATGAAAATCATGCAACGTGCAAGACAACGCCGGGTGGATCGCAGATCCAAATGTGAAAGGCAAAACAGCTAAGATCCACAAGGTAACACAGGTAACAAATTCTTACTTCCAAATAGCAATGCACTTTTCTACCACGACACAAAAAGCACTAACCAGAAGGAAAAGACTAATAAATTTACATTAAAATTAAGACTATCTGGAAAGACTAATCCTTGGCTTTAGAAATCAGGATAACGGTTGTCAGTGGTGGCGGAGATTGATGGGGGAAGGGAGAGAGTTCTGGAGTTCTGGAAACACTGTTTCTTGATTTAGGTGCTGCTTACAGGAAGGTGTTTGCTGTTTGATAATTCACTAAGCTGTACACTTATGACTTGTGTGCTTTTGTGTATATGTGCAGTTCAATAAAAAATTTTCATTGAAAAAATCGAGAACTCTTACTTATCAAAAGACATCATGAAGACAGTGAAAAGCAAGCCACAGAGTGAGGGAAGATATTCACAATACATATAACTGACAAAAGGGCTCATATACAGAATATATAAATAACTTTGAAGAGTTTTACTAAGAAAAAGTCAGATAGCCCAATACAAAAACAGGCAAGAGGCTTGAATAGGCATTCCAAAAAAGAGGAAATAAACAATAGACACATGAAAAAAGTGTGCCATTACATTAATAGCTCCATTAGCACCACAATGAGACATTATTACTACATAGTAACAAAACTGGCTCAAAGGAAAGACTGACTACACCAAGTGTCAACAAGGATATGGACCAACAGGCACTCTCCTACATTGCCACTCAGGGGTATATATTGACATAACCACCTTAGAAGGCGTTTTCTAGTAAAATGGAAGATATACACACCCTACGACCCAGTGATTCCACTTTTAGAAATGTACCGTGAATGTGTACACAGACACATATGCAAAAATGTTCACAAAACAATCTTTGTAATAACTAAAAGCTGGAAACCTCCCAAATGTCCTCTACAGTTGAGGATAAATACATTCTGCTATATTCATATAATCGAATATTATAGTTTCTTGCAATGACATGGATGAATCTCATCTCATGGATGCATACATAGTGAATGGAATTTTCATCACTGCAGGTTGGATGGCTTGACTTTGCATTTCCTCCATGGCCCTCCCCATTTCCTTGAAGGCTTCTTGCAAAGTTTGAGTTAATTTGAAATAATGGTTGAGACATTGCTGTTGTTGGTGGGTGTAATTGAACATTTCAGTTTTAAAATATGCCCAACTTTTCTCATAGTGAGTGCTGCCTCCTCAGCAGGCAGTGAGTGCCACATGGCAGGCATTTAACCATCCAACTGGGGTGAGATGGGGTGGGCGAGGCTGGCCTGGATCAGGGGCACTCCCCTCCACTAGAAGCATCAGCATCACCGGGCATTTCTTAGAGATGCAATTCTGCGGCCCCACCCCAGGCCTCCTGAAGCAGCGAATCCTGGGGTAGGGCCCAGGAGTCTGGGTTTACACAAGCCCTGCAGTGATGACGCTCCACACTTGTATTTGAGAACCACTGGACAACTGACCTTTAAGCAGACTTCCAGAAGTGAGATTTTAATGTCCCATGTCCTGGTGACCACTTCCTTTTGCTGTCAAACTCTTCTACTCTCCCATCTCCACCAGCTGTCTCCACTTCCTACTTATATCCCGTCCTGTCCCTACTGTACTTGCTGAGTCCAGGAATCTCTTCCTGGACCTTGGCCTCCCGGACTTCTCTCTGATGGCCACCCCTCCTTTGTTGAAACCCCCTCCCTCTGCAGTCTCTGCAACACAGCTCTTCCCTGGCTCCTTCTCTGAGGTCCCTGGGCCCCTTCTCTGCCCTGCAGACACTCAGCCCTTCCCATGACCGGCTCTCCCCTTACAGCTGATGACAATTCTCAGTCTCCTTCCTGAGCCTGATCGCTGATCCAAACTCTGACCCTACTTGTTGTTAAAGTCTAAAAGAAGTCTCCACTGGGTATCTAACAAGCTTTTTTTTTTTGAGGAAGATCAGCCCTGAGCTAACATCCACCACCAATCCTCCTCCTTTTGCTGAGGAAGAATGAGCTAACATCTGTGCCCATCTTCCTCTATTTTATATGTGGTGTCGATGAAAATAATCCATAACCAATCTATAAATGAAAATTTGGGAGAGTTTATTCTGAGCTGAAATCTGAGGACCATGGCCCGGGGCCTTTCTTCCCAAAGGAAGAAAGGGCACCAAGGAAGTAAGGTATACAGAGTGGTTATATACCCCCATACAGGACGTTTCACATATGATTGAAATGTCCCTCCCACAATAGTCACAGGATTGCCCTGTCGGCACAGTGCTTGATGGACACCTCAGGTAGTGGGTCTGCTGTCTCGGAGGGCGTAGCAGGAGGTAAGTCTATTGTCTCGAGCTGGACGGTCACAGGTGAGCACAGCAATCAGTTCCTAGCCTAAGGAAAGATGCTTAATCCTTAAAGAAATGCCAAGGTTGGGAGGGGGAGGGAAGTTGCACCTTTATCTCAAGGGCCTTTGTTCTTGCCACAGGGAATATCTAAAGCAGATATACAATGCATGCTCAATGGCCTCGGTCAGCCCCTTTTGGAAAGACAAGGTCAGGCCGAATTAGGTTTACAACAAATGGCTTCCTCATATACTCCAATATATCCTATTACTTGTCATTTTTATTTGTCACCAGCATCCTGTCCTTCAGGAGCATGGTGACCTCTCTGGTCACCTGGGCTCAGATGGGGTCATGAAGGAGGAGAGGGCAAGAGTGAGATTGCCCCGAGGGGGACTGCAGAGGAGGGGCTGAGTGAGGGAGAGGCCAGGAGGAGAAGACTAATTTTAGGGGAAGGAGCGAGTAGGAGCAGGGCGTGGGTGGCAAGTTAGGGTTTGTGCTCCAGGAGAGAAGGGCCAAGGGTGCTGAGGAAGGGTCATAAGGGTCTCCTCCAAGGGCAGTAGCTCCTGCGAAAAAGGCTGCAGGAGGGCCAGCCTTCTCCCCAACTTCAGCTCCCTGCCCAGTTACCCTCCAACGTAACAGTGAAGCACTAGACCCCTCCCAGCATGGGGAAGCGGGGAGGCAGAGCCAGGAGCTCCAAAACACACTCAAAAGAGGAGGCCACAGCTCCTTGGAACCTGGAGCTCACTCCACGGGCCTCAGCAGGACCAGCTAAGTGTCATTTGGGGCTTTGGTGGCCAGACTCCTGTGGCTTGGAAGTCTAGGGCTGAACACCTCCTAGAGAGGAGGTCACAGAGTAAAGACTGAGAGAGCCCTGAGGCCATCAGGGAGGGTCTGTGCCCACAGTCTGTGCCCCAAACACAGAGGGCGCTTTCAGTGGGGGTGGTACCAGAGAATGATCCAAGGTGAAAAGCACGTGTCAGAATTACCCTAGAAAATTCCTTAGGAAGGCAGCCCATTGGAGACAGTCCAGCTGCAGAAGTAACTAAATGACAAATAAAAATGGCAAGCAATAGGATATATGAGGAAGCCATTTGGTATAAACCTAATTCAGCCTGACCTTGTCTTTCCAAAAGGGCCTGACCGAGGCCGTTGAGCATGCATTGTATATCTGCTTTAGACATTCCCTATGGCAAGAACAAAGGCCCTTGAGATAAAGGTGCAACTTCCCTCCCCCTCCCAACCTTGGCATTTCTTTAAGGATTAACCATCTTTGAACTGATTGCTGTGCTCACCTGTGACCACCCAGCTCGAGACAATAGGCTTGCCTCCTGCTACGCCCTCCAAGACAGCAGACCCACTACCTGCTGTGTCCATCAAGCACTGTGCCGACAGGGCAATCTTGTGACTATTGTGGGAGGGACATTTCAATCATATGTGAGACATCCTGTATGGGGGTATATAACCACTCTGTGCACCTCACTTCTTTGGTGCCCTTTCTTCCTCCGGGAAGAAAGGCCCCAGGCCATGGTCGTCAGATTTCAGCTCAGAATAAACTCTCCCAAATTTTCATTTATAGATTGGTTATGGATTATTTTCGTCGACATAGACAATAACCTTGCGAAGTGACACAGCACTTGTGATATAGTAATACATAGTTGGTCTTCTTCCCCAGTTCCTGGCACAGAGCTCTGAAATCCTTGTAATTTCCTGAGTGATAGGGGTGAGAGGAATGTCTTTCTTATTCATAACAAATCCCTACCAACCATACCTGAGCTTATGCTAATGAGGTGACTCCTAGATGGCTTCAGCATGGGGGCTGGTTGTCATACCTGAGTTTATGCTATAAGGTGGACCCCTAGCTGGCTTCAGCATGGGGGCTGGTTGTCAGAACTGACCATGTGATCAGAGGGCTGGAACTCCTACCTCATCCCCTGACCTCCGAGGAGAAAAGGGGGCTGGAGATTGAGTTAATCGCCAATAGCGAATGATTTCATCAGTCCTTCCTATGTAATGGAACCTCCATAAGAACCCTAAACACCAGGATTCGGTGAGCTTCCCGGTTGGTGAACAAATCCACATTCAGAGAGGGTGGCATACCCCAACTACTGTGCTCAGAACCTTCGAGTCTCTACCCTGTGTACCTCTTCATCTGGCTGTTCATCTGTCTAATACTCTTTGTAACTAATTTCCCTGAGTTCTGTGAGCCATTATAGCAATTTATTGAACCTGAGGAGGGGCTTGTGGGAACCTCTGATTCTATAGCCAAGTCGGACAGAAGTCCAGGTAACTTGGGGACCCACCCCTTGTAATTGGTGTCTGAAGGGGGAGGCAGTCTTCTGGAACTGAGCCCTTGCCCTGTGGGGTCTACGCTAACTCCCGGTACTTAGTGTGACAACTGAAGTAAACTATAGGGCACCCAGTTGGTGTCAGCAGAGAACTGGAGGATTGCCTGGTGTGGGAAACCCACACATCAGTGTCAGAAGTGTTGTGGGCAGAACCAGATCAGAGTAGCCGCAGCAGTAGAAGCCCTGACCCCAAGACAGGCCCTAAGGGAGCATATGATGCGTGGCAGGGGGCCAGGGCATGGCTCCTCGGGGCAGGGGCCGTGCCTTTATCACGTTCGCATCCAGTGCTCGACACACGGCCACCACTGTTACCATCCTCAGGCGCCCCAACTCTGCTGTGTTGGGCTGTGCTGAGTGCTCCACATAGCACCCTTGAGTCTGTCCTCACAGCACCCCAGCAAGGCAGATACCCGTTCTACAGGTGGGACTTGACATTAGAAAGGTGACAAAGGTCCCCAGCTAGAGGAAGTCACAACCGCGCATTGATCCCAGGCGGTCCACCTCCAGCCCA
Source organism: Equus asinus (assembly GCF_041296235.1). Classification (NCBI taxonomy): domain Eukaryota; kingdom Metazoa; phylum Chordata; class Mammalia; order Perissodactyla; family Equidae; genus Equus; species Equus asinus. The sequence continues at coordinate 27,660,591 of NC_091813.1, forward strand.
CCTGCTCTAACCCCGCATTGTGCTGCGCAGAACATTCTTAATAAAAATAGCGAACATTATTAAGCACTTCCTAGGTGCCATGCACTGTGCTAAGAGCCACAGAATACTCATTTAATCCTCAGAACAATCCTCTCAGCAGGAACTATTATTACCCTTTTAAATGTGAGGCACTGAGGAAGAGAGAGGCTCAGGAACCAGCCCAAGGTCACACAGCTATTAAGAGGCAACACTGAAGTCTGGACCAATCCAGGCAGCACAGCCACAGAGTGGCGGTTTTAAAACAGGTCTGCAAATTCTTTAACACTCCTGCTACCAAGAGATGGAGTCTAATTCCTCTCCCCTTGAACCGGGGCGGACCTTCGTGGTTCGCTTGAGGAATAAAATGCAGCAGGAGTAACGATGCTGTGAAACTTCCAGGATCTGCCGGTTTCTCTTCAGCTGCCATGTGGCCAGATTACAGAAAGACCAGAGAGAGGGAAAATGATGGGAATGATGCCATGATGCCAGAGGAGCCCCAGCTGTTTCAGGCCCAGTGTTAGTCTTCCCACCGCCACACCAGACATGAGAATGGAGATACCTCTGAGAGGACACATCAGCTGCCACCATCTGGGGCAACCACATGAGAACCACTGCCCCCCACCTACCCCCACCCCGAGCAAGAACCACCCAGCTGAGCTCAGTCACCCAGATTTGTGAGCAAAAATAATGCATTATTTTTTAAGCCACAGTCTTAGGGTGGCTTATTATGAAGGAGTGGATAACCAGAAACCAGAAATGAATCTATGTTCTTAATCATTACACTGTGAACAAATTAATTAATTAACCAATGAGTGAGTGAAAGAATGGATCTGTGCAAAGATTTCAAAGAAGAAGAAGGTCGTACAGTTCAAAATAGCCAAGAGATGCTTCATGTTAGAGGAATGGAATTAAGCTGGGCTCAGGCATGGACAGATGTCGGATGAAGCAGGACGGCACAGGGGGCCGCTGTGGACAGACGCTCCCAGACACAAACAAGCACCGATGTGCGTGGACAGAGAACATTCCAGGAGAGAAGAGCCCTGGTCCACTGGGGAGAGCAGAGTGAGCCGAGGAGGCAGCTGGGCCAGACTGTGGAGGTCTCAGGACCCAGTGTGGGGGAGGTGGGGGCTGCATTTCATCTGGTAAATATGGGAAACCCAGAAGGCGAACTTGGTTACAGAGGGTGGGTGCTATGGTGTTGCTGTAGGCAGGGCTTCCAACCTTCTTATCATTAGTGCCTCCCAAAGAGAAAATTTTAACTGAATTTAAGGATAGTAACCGATTTAAATTTAAATGAAATAGTAAGGAACAAGACTTTGTTGGGGAGGATTAAGCAGTGGAGGGCCACAAACCATTGCAACTTCTAGGATTTTTTCACCAAGAACACAGTGAGAACGCGCGAGCTAAAGGGGTGGGGCAGGGGTCGGAGGGGGCAGATCTGAGTGATAGTTTGATGGACGAATGGATTTAACATGATTGATTTGGAAGGGGGAAAGGACAAGGATGAGGAGGGAAGATGAGCAAGAGTCCCGCAGCTCCCAGGGTGAGCCACTGGAGACAGAGCTGACGGAAAATCTGCAGGTTCGCTCAGAAGGCAGAGCACCGGGCTGTGCAGTTACCTCAAGGAAGCCCATGAGCCAACACGTGTGCTGTCTTCTCTCCTGTGATCTGGACATGGGGACGGCACTAGAGGCCCAGCCAGTGCCCCGACTCGCCCCTGCTCACAGGCTGGGTCCCGTCCCCCGACTCACTCAATCTCAACCTGACCGCTGGGTCTGCGCTGGGTGGTCTCAATTTACCCTTCCAGACCCGCTCTCCACTCTGCTCCACCCTGCTCTGTGCCAGGGGCTGCATCAACATTTACAGCATTGAGGGACAGCACCCACGTTTGCAGCCCACCCCTGCAAGAGTACTACCGGAGACCCACACGCTGTATGCCTGAATATCTAAAGGCTATAAGCAAGTTAAGACACTGCAAAATGGCACACAGCCTATCCTACTTCTTTGACAAATACACCTCCATATCCACCCAGAAGGCCAAGTCCCACTTCAGGACTCTCAGTCTCCTCAGAGTTTGGTTGGGCGCAGGGCAGGGCAGGGAGAACGGGCCCCACTTCTCAGCTGCCTTTCTTTCCCCACTCACAGCAGCGCCCCACACAGAGAAGAACCTCGTGTGTGTGCATGTGACACCCCACCCCGTATCTCAGCTCCCATCCAGCCCCCTCCGGCAGCCACCTGTCGGCCACCTCTCAGGACAAGGCGTGCGCACCTGCGTGGTGCAGTCGCCCTGGGGGCTCCCCTGGGGAAGAGGCCTGTGCAGGTCCTGGAAGCAGACTCAGGGCTGTGTGGACAGGTCATTCTGGGTCCAAGGCCCCCAGCATGGCCTAGAAAGGAGACCCCAGGTGGGCATGTCCTCTTGGCCCCAGAGGTGAGGACAGCTGGGTGGCCATGGCAGGGCTCCTGGCCCAAGCCCAAGGCTGCCACTGACCACAGCAGGCCCTTCCCTTCTGCCTTCTGGTTGGGTTCAGCCAATGACAGTGCCAGTACGTAAAGAAGACAGGAGGAGGGTGGGAGCAGTTGACTCTCTCCAGAGCATCCCCTGCAGGGTTACAGGCTGCAGCCCTCTCCCGGGGCCATGGCTCCTATCCACAGCCCTTTTCCTCAGCTCTAGCCCCTTTCCAGATTCAGGAAACCACTCCCTCCCCTCATCCTTCTGGCCTCAGCCTGGTAATGGCTCCCCACTCCTCCTGCCTCACGGCTTCGCCAGGGCTCGCTGGTTTCCCTGATCCCTGCCCACACCTTTGTCAACAGACCTTCATTAAACTCTCTGCCCTCACCCCTATGAGCAGGCCATCCGTCTCCTGACCCTCTATATCTTGTCCCAGTTGCTTTTCCCTGGTGCTCCATCTCAGTGTATGGTCTCCCACAGGTCAGACACTTGGGTGTCCCAGGTTCCTCGATTCCATCTGAAGCCATCTCCCTCCTAAGCATCTCACAGGTCCCTCCGCTTCTTCCTACAGCCTTAGCTTAATCCTTCATCAGCTCTGGTCTGGCCCGTTGCTGAAGTGGCCAGCCCGTGTCCGGCATCCATTCTTGAGCACTCCAGTATCCTCCCCACAGGCCCCCGGCGAGCCATCTAAGCGCAGGTCTCATCCTGTCACTCCTCAGTCTGCGCCGTGCTGCCAAGAGTCCTAAGTGCTCCCAGAGCTGCCCCTGCCCGGCGCCCCAGCCTTATCTCTCTGTCCAGGCCCTGCACGCCCTCTCCAACTACACACACACACACAAACACACGAGATAGTGCAAGGACAGGTTCCCCTGACACGCTCCACCTTTATCAGTGAGCACCCGTCTCCCCAATTCCTCCTCCCTCACTGGGCTCACCCACTGCGCCTCTTTCCAGACTCACTGGGAGCTTCAGGCCCTAAGGGAAGGCTTCTGTGATCCTCTCCTTCTCTGGTCCTCGCTCTGGGCAGAGCTGACTGCTCCCTCAGTTCCCACTCCAGCAGTAGAGACGTCCTAAATTGCTTCTGTGACACTTGATTGCACTTAATCACCTCGCTGTTTTCTCTGTAGACTGTTAGCTTCTTGAGAACAATCTATCGCTTCTGGCAAAGTAACGGAATGTAAAGGACTCCAACAGCACACACTCCGAGGTGAGGGCGGCTCCTCGCCCGTCCTCCTCGCTGGCTCCTTGGGGCAGCTGTTCTCTGGTGCCCTTGCCCAGACCCTGCTGTGCCCACCCGCAGCTCCTGGCTGTCCTTCCCAGCAGCTCTCACAGTCTGACATCTTGATGTGAAGATTTCATTAATTTTTTGAGGAACTCCCGCGCTTCTACAGCAGCTGCACCATTTTACATTCCCACCAGTGCCATGCTGATTTTTCATTCGAACTGTATAGATGGGAGGAAAAGGAGGAGTGTAGGGTCGTCATGGATTCTTCTGAACCATATCCAAGGAGTTTGTCAGGATGGTCAAGAAGAAGTGGCAACAAAGTGAGTTAGATTCTCCAATCAAAACACTTTCATTCATAAGACAAATATGATTTTTTTTGAGCTGTTATTATGTGTCAGTCAGAGTCTGGGGCACTTGGGGACCCAGTGGTCAAGACAGCCACAGTCCTTGGAGTCTTACACTCTAGTAGGAGAGACCAGTGTTAAACACAGAACTACCATATGACCCAGCAACTCTACTTCTGGGTATGTACCCAGAAGAACTGAAAGCAAGGTCTTAAACAGATATTTGTACAGACATGTTCATGGTGGCATTATTCATGATAGCCAAAAGGCAGAAACAACCCAATTGTCCATTACCACATGAATGGACAAACAAAGTGTGGTAATTCAAGCAATGGAATATTATTTGGTCTTACAAAGGAAGGAAATCCTGTCACATGCTACAACATGGATGAACCTTGAAGACATTATGCTAAGTGAACAAGATAGTCACAAAAGCCAGTTGAAAACTGTAGGATTCCACTTAGATGAGTCACCTAGAGGAGTCAAACTCATAGAGACAGAACGTAGAGTGGACGGTGGTTGCCAGGGGCTGGGGGGAAGGGCGGAGTGGGGAGCTGGTGTTTAATGGGGACAGAACTTCAGTTTGGGAAGGTGAAAAAGTTCTGGAGATGGATGGAGGTGCTGGTTGCCCAGCCATGCGAACATGCTTCCTGCCGCTGAACCATACACTTAAAAATGGTTAAAATGATACATTTTATGTTATGTCTTTTTACCACATTTTCAAAAATTTAAATTAAAAAAATCAGCATTGCAATATTTTTCCTAACAAAGAGAGGAGAAAGCCCCGGCCGCTGAAGTTCCTTCTAACCAGGACACAGCGCCGAATCAGGCAGCTGGGAGGCAGCTGGGAGCTTAGACACAGTATTTTTGTTTCAACTGATCCCTGGGATTATTAGGAAGCTGCTAGATTTTTAATCTTTTCTCTTTCCAGACTGAAAAGGTCATCCAACGGGTATATAGCCTTAGATAAATTCTTCTCTATCAGTTACTTTTAAACATCAATCCACAAGGAAGTCCCTCTTGGAGAAATAAAATAGGAATGAGAAGACATATCCCACGACTGTGGACGGACAGCTTTGTGCAGATGACCCGCTCTGTGAGCGTGGGTGCCAAGGGAAGAGGGTGTTGACAGGCTGGGCCCAGGCTCGGCTTCTTCCCGAGGGCCTGCAGAGGGCTACCGCCAAGGAAGGAGAGCCTTCTATTAAGCGCAGAGTCACCTATGTGCCATCTGCCAGCCTCTTTCCTCAGAGACCCACCTGCCCTCTGGCCAGTGCTCCCCGCCCAGGAATGAGGCACCTGGCGGAATGGAGACCCTCAGGAGCACCTGCCAGGAAGGCTTCCTGGCTCTAAACCATCTCTGGATGCTCCCAGGGATCACAGATTATAGCAATCACTGGAACCACAAGCAGGCCCCATCCCACCTGCTTGCCCAGGACTCCGGGAGTCACAGACCTTCTTATTCATGGGCTCGTGGCGGGTGCAGCCCTGGCAGCTCACTATGTGCTCCCTTTCCCCTATTTCATCCAAGTGACATCTGGACATCCAGGAAAACCCTGCAGGGACAAAAGGTGCCCAGAGGACCACCTGTCCTGGGGGAGAGGGCTGGAAGGAAGGAGGAGCGGCCCCCACCCCAGGCTTTGGTGACTGAGACCTTGACACCTAATGTAGCAGACCCTCAGGGCTCCTCCTTCCCATGCAGCTTTCCCCAAAGCCGAGGCCTCCCCCAGTCTCAGCAGCTCACTCAGGCTAGGGGGGGACTGTCCTGACCCTCCACACAGGGGACCCCATCGGTGGGCCCAGATCAGGGTACAGGAAGTCCAATTTGCCCCTCGAGCGTGGCTTGAGGCAGGAGCACCCTGACTGCGGCTCCAGCCTGTTGGATGGTTCTGCTCGGAGCAGATTTCCCGGGAACGCGGCAGGGCTCACCCGCCAGGCCTCAGAGCCAGCTCCCGGCTTTCTCTCAGAGGAGGGGCCGTTTCTATGAGGCTTTCAGCTCTGCAGCAGACAGGGCAGAAAGCCCCCAGCTGTTCTGTGACCAACACTTCACCTCCTGGAACCCAGGCTCTTCTTCTGTAAACTGAAGGTACTGACCAGGTGATGGCTCAGGCCCCTGCCAGTCACAACAGGCCCCGTTAGAAAGTTACAACACATTGTTCAGAATATCACCCACCTGCCCCACAAAACTGTGCACTGAGGCAGGGCCACGCTATGATTTTTGAGGGTCCAGGGGACTTTTGCCTTCATGGGTCCCCTCCACCATAAAAAATATTAAAAAGCATACTTTACAACTGTATTGGTATAAAGATGAATATATTAATATTATACACTTAAAAAAACATTTTCTTCTACCTAAACTTTCTTTTTTTTTTCTGATTTTAAAATAAATTAAAACATTTTCAGAGGCCCCTAAGAGTATTGTGGGCTCTAAATACTGTGTCTACTCTGCCTAATGAATACATGGGCCCTGCCTTAGGGACACACAGGTAGAGGGAACAAGAAAGAGACCCAGCTAGGAGGGAGGGCCTAACCTCAGCAGCAGTGTGACCTGGGCCAATCACCTCACCGCTCTGTGCCTCAGTTTCCCCATCTGGAGATAATAGTATCTACTTCACAGAATGTAATGACCTTGATTGGAATGGGGCATGGTACAGAGTAATCACTATCAAAGTGTTGGTTGTTATTAATACTGTTGTTTACTGTTGTTCTAGCTGCTTCGCTGACCTTCTGTATCTTAACTGACCTTCTAGGAGAAAGGCAAGGCAGACCCTCCGCTTGCGGGACACCTCACTCGGACCTCCGAGAGCAGATACAGCTGTTTCAGAGCCGCTTATTCAGGAAAACTTCATTTTCCTAAAACTCTCTGGCAGAGTCACCCAGGGCAAGCCCCCGAGGGAACGGGCCCTCCCAGGGAGCCGGCGTCCTCCACCCCAGCCCTGAGCCGGGGTGAGCATCCCTCCGGCGGAAGGAGAGGCGGGGCTGTAAACTGCCGCCCACTCGCCTCCTCCCTGGGCAGATGTCAGAGCTCAGGGAATTGAGTGGGAGGCTCTGAGGCCTTTTAAAATGCAGAGGCCTCTGGAATAAATTAATGTCTTAATCCCTTAATAGTCACACAAGAGGAAGGCCTGACAGCTGGGTTTTCCGAGGGGACGTGACCCCGTATGTGCCGGGGCTTTACATATATTATCTCGTTTAATCCTGACAACAACCTCGGCCGGAGGGATTACCGTCTCCATTTTACAAACCAGCAGACAGAGGCTCAGAGAAGGTCAGAGACCTGCCTACAGGTCACCCCTACTCCTTCCTGCGACCCCAGGAGACTGCTGGGAACTAAGAGGGATCCAGAGCAGAGAGAAGGGGGAAGTGGAAGCCAGGGCCCATCAGCTGCAATGCTCCAGGCCTCAGTTTCCCCACAAGCACATGGGCGACGTTGGCCCCACATCTCAGGCATGCTGCTCTTCTTGCCCCACTCTCCCCCTGGTCCCAGCAGACAGTGGCTCCTTTTCAGGGCCTCCTGTGGCATTTCTCCAGTTCCTGGAAGGGACAGCCACCGGCAACGCCACTCCTCCCTGACCCCAAAGCTGAGAGGAGACTTTGTAGTGGGTTCAATTGTGGCTGCTGTGTTGGAAAGCAGGGGACCCTTCAAAACCCAAAATTCCCAGCTAAGCATGAGGTGGCGGAACCAGGGAGCCATTTTGTGTCCAGACTCTCCCCACCACCTCTCATTCGTTTAGGAAAAGAAAGTTGGCAGCAACAGGGCAGATGCTGAAAGTGAACAGGTTAGTCACTCTCCCACCCTCTCCACTCACTTCCTTCCAGCTCTTTTCTCCTTGGGAAAAGAGTGACTCTGGAAGTGAGCTGAGCTATTCTGACTGTGAGCGGGAAAATCAGGGCTTTGAGGGAGAGCTGTGCCTGAGAGGACCGGACAGAGCAGCAGCAGGCAGCCCTGGGGACCAGGCCCCCCGGGCTGAGGGGAGGACGCAGTCCTACCTCCAAAGGCGGGCCTCATGGTGAAATCGTGGTCGTCCACTCTGAGAAGCGGCTGAGGTTTTCCTGTGCGGATTTTGGTCACGTCGAGGTTCTTCTTGTATAGGTGACTGCAAAGACAAGCAAGACCCGTTTTCCACTGGCCCTCCAAGGCGTTGTGTGAGATGATGTGGGGCAGTTACTCCCTGCAGGGTCTACCTGTCAGGCACCTTTTCTCCGTCCTCCCATCTCCTTCTCCACGGAGGGGATACCAAGAGCCGATGGACAGTCCCCTGCCCCCACCACCCCAGGCCCTCACAGGCAGGCTGAGCTGAGGACCAGGCCCTTCTAGAGTCTTCCTGAGTAGATGCATCTTGGGCAGGACAGCATTCTTCCTTGGCAAGCTCTTAACTGTCTTGCCAGAAGTTATGATTGGATGACAATGTCTGGGTTGGATGGTGGAGCATTATGATGTTTTTTTCTTTTTAAATATTTCTCTTATGTTGTAAAATATTGATCTTGTGATAAATAAAATTCTGAGACAAATATAAAGTTTTAAAATGCTGGCTTTATCTTAGCCAGACCTGATCTTCCTTACATCAGTCCAGTTGGCAGCTCTCTGCAGAATCCAGCTCGTGGCAGTGCCTCAACCCCTAGGACAACCCACAGCCAGCAGGGAGCAAGGCCACAACAGGGGACGCAGTTGCTCTGGCCACTCGGCCAGGTGGTGGAAGCTGGAGCCCAGGATCTCAGACCCTGGTTCAGTCTCTTCCTTTTAATCCAGATGACAAAGGAGTAATTCTCTCTTCTCTCTCATTCACACACACTCTTTCCAGATCATTTTGTTTTTTACTGCAACCACACATAATCTTAAAGTAATGAAATTTAAAATATTTTAAAGCAATATTCTACTGACAGAGTTATCACTAAACAAGAAAAAGAGAAAAGAGGGGAGGGAGAGAGAGAGAGAGAGAGGAAGGGAGGGAGGGAGGGAGGGAGAAAAAAGGGAGAGAGAGAAAGGAAGAAGAAACAAAAGAGGAGGAAGGGAGGGAGGGAGAAAGGAAGAAGGGCAGATCATTTGGACATTTGGGTCTGACAAGATGTGAGGTCTAATTCTTGACAGAAAATAATAACCTTGTAAGAAGTCAGTGTTGCTATAATTTCCGTTATGTGTAGGACATTGAAGGTTTTTAGAAGCAAATGAAGAGATTTTCTTTTGTGTTTGTTGTTCATTTATACAAATCTCTATTTTACTCTCAGAGGTCTTGTCACACTTTATGCATTTTTTTTAGAGAAACTAGCATATTTCCTGTTTAAACTCTGTAAGAGGGAAGTGACATGTTTTCTCTCTTGAAGTCCTGTTCTTTGAGACATCTTCCTATGAAATCCTTCTTAACTTTCCTTCCCTACTAGCTCTGCCCAGATGATATCATTTGATGGGAGGTCTAAAGCTGGCCGCAGAAGTGGCCACTAAAGTAGCTGCTGGGAGCCGTGGCTACATCATTTGATCGGCTGTTTGACAGGGTCCAGCCGATTAACGCTGAGGGGTGCAGGGTCGCCCCTTGGTGAAGAATAACCGGCCAGCCCCTCACGTAGTTCTGAAACCTGTGCTGCTTCTAATTGCCCTTCATTCCTTTTCCTTTCTTAACCTCCAGTTTTCACTCCTTTGGGTGGCTGCTTGGGAGGCACTACCTCCCGGGAAAATTAGATATAGTAAGAGAATGTGACCACCTGCAGGTAACTTTCAAGATATTTTTCAGTTAATTATTGGAGGAGCACACAGTCCTATTTGAGACAATCAGAAAGGAATCCTGCCCAGATAAGATGTCGAATTAGGTTTATGGCCTCCATCTGGTTAATGTTTCCTTCTCCCTCCAGTTCTTTGTCTAAATATATATATGCATCGTCCTTCTAAGTTTGTTGGTTAATTGGATGATCAAGAAGTATCTATATATTATTCTTGACCTTCTGCTTTCTGTTAAAATGTTATAAAGCTTTTCTCCTAAAAGCAATAAATAATAAATAATTGGTGAGTAGAAGGGCCGAGGGGTGCAAGAATGCCCCTCGGTGAAGGATGGCCAGCCAACACCCCCGATATTTTCTGAATTATATGCATGCTTTCTATCAAGGTTATGTGTATACTTACTTCTCTTTTTTATTCTTGAAGATATATAGTTTAGCTTAGCTTTTCAGCCCTTTACTTTACTAACAAAATGATACTGTCTCCAGCAGTGTGCTTAAGGGACTGTTAGCTCCACAATCTAAAAGACAAAGGAATGCTTCCACCCCCTAAAGGGCGCGAAAAAGTAAAGATGTTTAACTGCCCGCTGAGAATGCAGATAGCCCTGGGGATAAGACACCCTGGAGTCGCCTTTTGTTCCCATTAACCATCTACACTAATGGCGTAAATGATTGAGGGAGGCAGGGATGGCTCCACCAGGATGTAACCAGACAGACTGCTGTCCTGTCCGGAGGCCTGGACCTTCTCTCTTTGATTTAACTTTACCATGAATTACAACAGATACCTAGGTACCTATCTCCTTTAGCTTAGAGACAACAAACACTAGTTAATTGCAGAGAAGACGATCATTAACCTTATGCTCTATAGAATGGAATGCTAATAAATATTCTTGTGCTCGTTTTTTACTTCCTTATCTCTCTGAGAATATTTGTAGAACTATTTCTGTACTAATCCTGAAAAATATATAAACGACACTTGTGCACAGTAAAGTCGGACTTGCTAACACCAACCCAAGTCTCACGTCCCCTTTATTTTCCCCTCCCTCATTGCGCCGACGCCGTCCATCCCTCAGGAACCTGGACTCCGCCAGGGCGGGACCCCGGCAAGTAGCCACTAGCCACGTGTGGCTAAGTTAATTAAAATTAAAAGTTAGTGTTCAGGGGCCGGCCCCGTGGCCAAGTGGTTAAGTTCACGTGCTCCACTTCGGTGGCCAGGTTTCCACCGGTTCAGATCCTGGATGCGACATGGCACCGCTCGTCAGGCCATGCTGAGGTGGCGTCCCACATAGCACAACCAGAGGCACTCACAACTAGAATGTACAACTATGTGCTGGAGGGCTTTGGGGAGAAGAAGAAAAAATAAGATTGGCAACAGATGTTAGCTATTGGCTGGGGGCCAATCTTTTAAAAAAGAAGAAAAGTTAATATTCAGTTCTCAGGTATCCTAGCCATACTTCTATGATTAATACCCCCTGTGGCTGGTGGCCACCATATTGGACAGTGCAGATACGTAACATTTCCGCAGTCACTGACGTTTTCTTACTCAGTGCTGGTCTAAAGGCCAGCCAGCCTGCCCCTGGCCCTGGCTTCCTCGGCGTCTCCTGTTTCCACTGTTCATTCTCATCAGCGTTCAAACCAGATTCAAGACCCCCCAGCTTGGACCAAACTAAGCAGAAAATCTGGCTAGACCACACGTCGTCCTCATGCAAAATTTATTGAAAAGTGATAGTACAGGTGTGGTAGTTACATTCTTCTTTGAACACTTCCTTTTTTTAAAAAACAAAATGTCTTCTCCTTCCCAATAAATAAGTAATTCTCCCAAAGAGCCCTGTTCCACGCACTGCTGCCACCTCCCCACTGCCAAGCTCTGCCGGCCCCCTCGCCAACCGGGTGCGGGCACCCTTGCTGAGGGCTGGCTTCGCCACCGCAGGGCGGATCAGAACCCTCGTCTTTCAGGCCAGGCCGCTCATTTTCCTCCTGCCTCTCGGACAGCTCCTTCTCAATGTTCACTGCAGCCTCCCCCTCGTCCTTGGCCCATCCTTTAAATGCCAGTGTCCCCAGGGCCCTGTCCCAGCCGCTTTCTCCTCTCTCTCTACACCTCCTGGCAGGCTCGCGGTGTCAGTGGCTTCAGTTGTCAGCGACATGGCGGTGATGCCTAAATCAACATCCCCTGCTCTAGACCTTTATATCGCATTGCCTAACTGATCAGCCCCAGCTGGGTATCCTACAAGCGTTTAAAGTCTACACATCCGTGGTTTGATTTGGGCCATGCTGAGTTTGAGGTGGCTTAGCTGGAGGGTGAGTGGACGTTCGATGAAAGGAGGAAAGGGTAGGAAGGGTGCAGCTGAAATGGGCAGATTGAGGCTGCGGGGCAAGCAGGGCCAGGACAGGCAGAGCCTTGAAGATCATGTTAAGAATTCTGTCTCCATCCAACGGCAGAGGGAAAACACTGAAGGGTGTTAGGCAGTTGGAGGAAGAAGCCATCGTCAGATTTGCTTTTGGACAAGCCCTCGTAGCTGCACCTCCAGCAGGAAAGTCCAGCGTGACTTCTCCATCCTCGTTAGCTGGAGCATGAGACGTAAGTCCCATTCCCTTGAGGCATGTGGGGTCATGGTTGGGGGCTGCCAAGGGCCCTCCATTCTCACCCATTTCTTCCCCAAACCTTGCTGGAGAAGCTGAGATGGGCCAGGCCTGTTCTCTGTGTGGCGACTGTGGCGGGGGGCCATGTTCAGACGCCCCAGCAGAGACACCCGGGGACGTGGAGGGCTTAGCACATGACAGACGTTGAAGTGTGAGTGCCCCCGCCTCCCTGCCCCTCTGCCTCCAGGGAGCAAATCCCTCCTGGTGGCACAGTTTAGAGGCCAGGACAGGGGAGCGGAAGTCCTGAATGCCAGCACCCCCGCAGGACGGGCGATTGAGGTCCCGGTGCCATCAAGGAGGGCCTAGAATTTTTTTTCAGGGACCAGTTATTTGATAATATCCAGGCCCTGGCTATTTGTGGGAGCTGGACGCCCTCAATTTGTCCTTCCACAGGAGATCCCTGGACCTTGGCCTTGGACCCCAGACCCCTGAGGCCATATCCGGAGTCCCAACGCCACAGCAAGGCAGCCAGAACTTTCACAGGACCTAAGCCCAGCCTTTGGGGAGGGTTAGGGAAGAAGAAAGATGTGTTCACAATGCCTTTGAGAAGTAAGGCTAGTGCCATCGTGTTGAGGTTTCTCTGGCAGCAATCATAGTGACCACGCTTCCACGAGTCGCCCCCTCTCTGCACAGGCCGTCAGCTGTGGTCATCCCATCAGCCCAGTGGGGAAGGTGTCACTACCCCCTTTCCAGTTGGAGAAATGGGGTTCAGAAAGATCGGGAAACACAGCCACATGGCTACACAGCCACACTGCCAGAGAGCAGCAGAACCAGGGCCTGGACCTGGTTTCCCTGAGGTCCCAACCCACTTCCTTCCCCAGACCCTCTGGGGAGGATGAAGGTCACTGGGTAGCAGGAGAGCGAAGCTGCTCCTGGGTCCAGCACAACTTGAGCCATGATGCAAACCGAGAAGGATGGCCAAGGGCAAGCGGTACCAAGGGGCAGCAAGTGGGGACAGAAATATGGAAGGGGCCCTGGGGCTCCGGGACCAGGAGGGTGATACCAGAGCAGAGCCCAGAGCTGGGTTTATTTTCAGATTTTCAGAAGAGCCTCCCTCGACAAGAAAGCAATTGTGTGGTCAGGAGGCCACTTAGGCAGCAGGGCGGGAGTTGGAATAAAGCCGTGAAGCTGAGAGGCCGGAAGAACAGAACAAAACAAACCACTAAGAGAAAACAAGCTCACCCAGAGTGACACGTAGAATCAGAAACCAGAAACAGTTTTTGAAAAAGCTGCTGGGCGAAATAACTGTTTCATGAGGGTACCTTGGCCAGGGTGAGGCAGGGGAAGTTTACAGGTTAGAAGAGGTTCCAACAGTGTGTGTGTGTGCATGTGTGTGACTGTATGTGTGTGTGTGACCATGTGTGGCATGTGAATGTGTGACTATGGGTTTGAGACCATGTGTGTGGTGAGTGTGATCATGTACATTGTGCGTGTGTGACTGTGTGAAACCCTACGTGTGGTATATGGCCTGTGTGTATGACTGAGTGTGGAGGGGGGAGTGTGTGAACAGGATTTCCAAGAAAAGGAGCAACTCTACAGAGGTGAAGTTTTCTAAGACTGTAACGAGAGAGGGTCAGGTCATTTTATTCCTATTTGTTAGTGTAGCTTAACTCTTGTGTGTCAATAATGAAAGTAATTTTTTAGTCAGATGCTTGGCTAAAATTTTTCACAGACCAAGATAGTTGTATGACTCTCTGACCAGGTGCATGCCATGGTAGACGCAGAAAGGCCTAGAACCGTGTTCCCCAAGGCAACATTTTCTCTTTCCTTTTTCCCAGCCTCTGCTCAAGAATTATTTTATATTCTTTGAATGTATGTGTTCATCTTTTCATTCACTTTAACACCTCAGGGGATGGATTTCAAGAAATTCTCCTCACTCCTACGGGTCAGATTCAATCATGCAGGTGTCTGGGAATGAGACTGGCTCTTCTGAGGAATGACAGAGATGTGACAGCCCAGGCTGCCGAGTGGGATCCCCAAGGATTCCTGAGGGACTTGGGCGGAACCCCAACCCCCTTCTTGGGGAATAGACAACTCCAGACAATGCTTTTCCCTCAGGCTGAGTAAATCAGGCATCTATGTTCCCGTCCTGGTGAGCCACTAGCAAACTGTGTGAATCACTCGTGCCTTTGCACCAACATTTCAGCAGCTGTCAAATGAGGCAGTGTTTCCCAAGTGTGCTCTGCGGAAATGAATCCCACAAGATAGTTCAAAAAAGGGTGAGTTCTTTTGAGAAACATTGCACAATTTATCCCCCTCTTCAAGATTCACAATGTCTATTTGCATAATAAATGTTCTAGAAGTTCTGCTATAAAGACATCTGTTTAAAATGGTCTCAAACGTGGTTTCCCAAGCTTCTTTGACGCTAGAATCCCCTTTTCACACAACACCTACTCACATCTCACAGAATTAGAACTCAGAGTAACTGCTGGACCGGGTGATCTCTGAGGTCCCTGTCAGTTCGACAGCCTGTGAGTCTGGCGATGCGTGCAGGCTGTCTTCCAGAGCAGAGCTCTTCCCATCACCCAGGATGATTTTTATCTGTTCACTTTCTGACTGAGCAGGATTAGGCCCTACAGAGTTATTTACGTCTCCCAGAGCAGCATCTCCAACTCAGGGGCGCACACTTGGGATGCTAAGTGGTCCACTGGGATGCAGGAAGTAGAGATCGTAATTCTCATTTATAGTTTCTATCTAAAAATAAGGAAGCAATCAAGCTTTAATTTAATATACATATTATAATAGCGCGTGTATGTAATTTGTAAGTAAATATACATATATTGGAGGTACAGTTTCAAAAAATTGTCACTGATAGTGGTGCAGGATGAAAAATGGAGACCACCGACCTAGAAAATGTGCCTCAAGATATTAGATTATATTTATAATCATTAGTTCACCCAATGCTTAGTAGAATGGAAAACAGATGTGTAACCTCTCACGCGTGGTGTTTTTATCTTAACTGCTTGCTCTTTTCTTCATGCTGAACATTCCTTATGTGTGCATCAGGCCTGGAGTGTCTTTTGTGCATCAATCCAACATAAAGTCATTAAGGAACTTTAATTTGTAATGTAATGGTTTTGAATGCAAATTATGGGCCCAACCAGGACTCCCTGGAAACATTTCCATTACATCATGAAATGGCGTTCACTCTTGTCCACACATATATTTCTGATAACCTAGCAAATTTCAAACACCTTTTCTAGGATCAAAACAGTAAAATGAAACTCGATATCATTATAAAGTTGCTCCCAATCCAATAATTTAAAGAAGACAACTCCCAGTTACATTTTTTCTTAACAGTTCAGGCTAAATTCCTATATATAGTTCCCCCCGAAATACTGGAGTGTAATTACTTAGCAGGCCATCTATGCTCCCTAGAGGATGTAATCCTGAGACACAAAAATGCACAGTCTGAGAAGTTTTATCTACCAAGTCTTCAACTATCCGCCTTAAATCAAAATGCTTTGGCTGAACACAGACATCAAAATGAACGGCTCAACCCACTCTAGCTTCGCTCTCTCGCTGCTTGTGACACGAAGAGTATTTGTGCCCAGTGAGAGGCTGTGAGGCTCCGTCTACTTAGGGATGGAAAACGGATTCCAATAGGATGATATAACCCCCAGCCCGCCTGAGAGCTGTCCCACTGTGCGTGGCTGTCGCTGCCGCAGGTGACCTCCCTCCCTTCCCACCCGCGACTTTACCTTGGCTTGGGCATTTCCAGCTGCCCTGTCCATCTCCTCTTCTTGAGCTTTCTGCTCTCCACAAGAACCATCAGGCAAAACAAGAACAAGATGAGTCTTGTAAAATAAGGCATTCTGTGAATGTCTATGATGCCACAAGCTGCTTTCCAGTAAGCTGCGGCAGAGCAAATCTCCCCGGGCTTAACCATTGATTCAGCCTGCTGCCTTGTGACGGTGCTTCTCAGAGGGGCTGCGAGGGCATGGCTGGCCAGGCTGATTTTCCCGATTTAATATTTGATAATGATGTTTGTCCCACCCCACCCGCCACCCCCCAGGCCGTGACACAAACACCAAGGCTTTGCTCTCCCCTGCTGATTGGCCATTAGTCAACAAGTTTGTCCTCCTGTGAAACACTGCTTCCGCTGAATCCTAAAACAGCTTTGGCTAAAACTGTTATATAAAAAAAAAAAATTAAATCTCTTGAACATGTCAGCTTTTGCTGAGATCATTAATCCGTCTCTCTGGCTGCGTAAAACCAGTCTGTCACATCCACCAGGGAGTCAGCTCGGATCCTGAGTGCATTTGCAGGGAAGACTCAGTGGACCCTGGAGATGAGCACATGAATGTGTTCAGGAAATGCTAAGAAGCACACAAATTACCTGTTTTCACAGGGTTGCTGTGTTTCCTGTCTAAGAGATTGTGCTTAACCTCTGGCCAAGGATGCTTGCTTTTCCCCCAAATATACGCCTTGTTTTCAATGAAAACATATCTTATCAAAGCATAAAAGACATTTTGATTTTGAAGGAAAACATAAAACCAAAGGAGAACTCATGATCATATAAGCTCTTCTTCCTATTACGAGCATTAGATTAATTTTGGTCTTTCATCCTAAGATGTCTAATGTCACACATCATAAATTAGACTGGATTCCTATCCTGGGATATGCAATTATGAACATTAGAACTGTAAAGACATATGTGGTTAGATTTAATGTACTGCACAGAATAAAATGTTTAAAAACTACTTATTGCTTGCCTGCTGCGTCCTGAGAATGGAGTTTAGTGTGGTAGAGACGTAGGGAGATGAGGATAGAGGGCGAGAAGAATAATAGCCAGAAGTGAAACGGAATTGGCATTTTATTATGTAAGAAGGAATCAGAAGAATTTCTTTTAAGCAAACTGGAATGACATGATCTGCTTTATTTTTTAAGGAATTCCTAACTGGGATCAGTTAGATGAGGGAAGTTGTAATAACAAAAGAGGATGAGGTCCTGCCCTAAGGGAAGGGAAGGAGGGAAGATAGAAGAATGAGACAGTCAAGTTATTACTGAAGTAGAATACATATGGCGACTAAATAGAGGAGCTAAGAGATGTCAACAGTGATACCTAGGATTCCGGTCTGGAGGTAGGTCTGGTGCATGGTACCACCATTAATTTATATACATTAGAGGTGGACAAGTTTGTGAGAGAGGAGACAAATTCTGACTTGTGGAGTGTGAGGTGCCATGGGAGCTGCAGATGCTCAACAGGCAGCTGGAGTATGAGCCTGAGCTCAGGAGAAACGGCTGGATTGGAGAAATGGGTTTGGGTCCATCAGTGCATCGTGGTAGTTTAACCACAGGAAAGGGTGAGATCTTCTAGGGAAATAGAAGTTCAAGTCCAAGCGCAGAATCCTGGAGAATCCATACTCTTAAAGGATGGATGGGCAGCCAGAACAAAAGCATAGACGTAGCAAAGAGGTTGACTATGAAAACCAAAGGTGAGTTTCAGGAAGGAGGGAGGTACTGCGAAGAAGTGAGGGCAGAAAACAGGTTACTGGATCTGGCAACCAGAACATCGTTCCTAACTTCAGGTAACCGTAGTTTCAGTTGCGAGATGCGCAGGAAGACACACTACGATGGGTTAAATAGGAACTTGGGAGTGGGAATAATTCAGTATGGAGACTAATTCAGTGGTTCCCAAATCTGGCCATTCTTCAGAATTATCCAGGCAATTTGTTTAAAAGTCCCATTCCTGGCGAAGACTTACTGGGGAAGGGGTGAGACCTATTAAAGTTCTTTTCCATAGATTTTGATCAAAAGATCTCTCTTTTCCTCTGTTCCATATGGAACAGGCCTACCGAGGACTAGCTAGAACCCTAGAACTGTGCCAGATGGGTTTTTTTTCAAGAAATATTTGTTTTGTTCCATTCCAGATCCAACTAGGTCTTACCAACTTTTTCTCTAAATCTCTCTTATTTTTAGTGGTTCAATTATTGTAATTACAGTAGGGAGAAAACCACACTTGGAGATGGTGTAACGTTTTTTCATAACAGCTTTACTGAAATATCATTCACATACTATAAATACACCCCTTTATTAAAGTATGGTTTTTAGTATATTCAGAGTTGTGCAACTATCATCACTATCTAATTTTAGGACATTTTCATCTCCCTCAAAAGAAACCTCATACCCATTGGCAGTCACTCCCCATTCTCCCTTCCCTTCAGTCCCTGGCAATCACCAATCTACTTTCTGTTTCTATGGCTTTGCCTATTTTGGATATTTCACATAAATGGAATCATACAATGTAGCCTTTTTTGTCTGACGTCACTCACTTAGCATGTTTTCAAGATTCATCCATGTTGTAGCATGCATCATAACTTTATTCATTTTTATTGTCAAATAATATTCCATTGTATAGATATAACACATTTTGTTTATCCATTCATCAGTTGATGGGCATTTGAGTTTCCTGTTTGGACTATAATGCTGCTATGAAGATTCACATACAAGTTTGTGTGAACATGTTTTCATTTCTCTTGGATATACACCTAGAAGTGGAATTGCTGGGTCATATGGGAACTCTGTTTAACTTTTTGAGGAACTGCCAAACAGTTTTTCAAAGTGGCTGCACCATTTTACATTCCCACCAACAAAGGACGAGGGTTCCAATTTTTCCATGTTCTCACCAACACATTTTCTATGCTAGCCATCATAGTGGGTGTGAAGTGGTATCTCACTGTGGTTTTGACATGCATTTCCCTAATGATTAATGTAGAGTACCTTTTTGTGTGTTTATTGGCCATGTGTGTATCTTCTTTGTACAAATGTTTATTCAAATCCTTTGTCATTTTTAAATCAAATTATTATAAAAATTCTTTAGATATTCTGGATACAAGTCCCCAATGAGACATATAATCTGCAAATATTTTCTCCCATTCTGTGTTGTATTTTCACTTTCTGAATGGTGAAACAGAAAAGATTTTTTTATTTTGATGAAATATAATTTACCTACTTTTTCTTTGATTGCTTGTGCTTTTGATCTCATATCTAAGAAACTACTGCCTCACCAATTAGGCAACAAATCACAAAGATTTTCTGTGCTGTCTTCTAATGGTTTTATAGTTTTTGTTCTCTTAAAGTTTTAGATCCATTTTGAGTTAATTTTTTTTTTTAAATATTTTATTTTTTTCCTTTTTCTCCCCAAAGCCCCCCGGTACATAGTTGTGTATTCTTCGTTGTGGGTTCTTCTAGTTGTGGCATGTGGGACGCTGCCTCAGCGTGGTCTGATGAGCAGTGCCATGTCCGCGCCCAGGATTCGAACTAACGAAACACTGGGCCGCCTGCAGCGGAGCGCGCAAACTTAACCACTCGGCCACGGGGCCAGCCCCGCATTTTGAGTTAATTTTTGTACGTGGTGTGAGGCAGTGGATGTATAACCTTAACATTTGTTCATTTCTCTCAGGACAGAGAATTGGCCCCAGTGGCTCAAGCTCAGAACTGTGGGAAGGTCCCAGTAGCATTCGCTGAGGTCAGATTAGGCCAGAGAGCTAGATGGGACTCTGGTCTGGCACAGCCTTGTGTCATCCATTAAGCATTTGGGTCTATCTTAAAAGCAATGGGAGAGACGGGGTCAGATCTGTGCATGGGAGAAGACTGGCTGCAGGGTGAGGAATGGGGCAAGACTGGAGACCTGTTAAGAGGTTACTGCACTAATTCAGAGGAGATGATGGCTCATTTGGGTAGTGGCCATGAGCATGAAAAGAAGGGGAAAGATGTGAGAGAATATTCAAGGAGGCAGAAAGGACAGGAGATAAGACCAGATGACATAAAGAATACAACCTTTGGTCAAAACAAGGTATGAATAAAGTCACTGGTTTTATTGAGCAGCTCAAACAAGTTCTGAAGGCAGCTTGTTAAAGAGGTGTTCCAAACAGCTTTTGAGCAAGGTACAGCCTCCCACAAAGGCTTTACTAGTACCCATGTTAATGTATACATTATTCTTCGTTAAAAGTCATGTTCACTAAATGCATTCACCTGTCATATACTTACTTGCAAGCAATAAAACAGTATAGGCTTTTCAGTACTTCAGCCTAGGTTTCTGCTCAAATTAAGTCGAAATGTGTGAGGTTTGCTTGTTTACTGATTCGGGTCTATACAAACGGGTGGTTTCAAGATACCAGAAAGTTTATTCAGAGCCAAAAATAACAAAAAAGTTTCTTATTCTCCTGAAATAGGAAATTTTATATTTCCACTGTCAAAATAATAAAGTTTTTAGAGGTTTTTTTTAAAAATTAGTTGAGAATTTTGAGGAAATTCATTTATTTCAGTAGAGTAAAACAATAAGCAGCATGAAAATGTAAAGTGCTACATAAAAGCCCCACAACACATAAAATTTGAAAAGTTTCATTGGCTTAATTACAGGTGAAACAGTCATTATACATTTTTTCAAGCATGCTATTTTAACGACCTTGATATGTAGTCAAGTGCTATGTTGGTCAAAGAAAGAGCCATGCGTGCCCCAAATCCAAGGATTGGGAGAAGGAGTCCTAAGCCCTCACCCAACAAACATTCAGTTTTGCCCTTATTCTATAATTAAGGGGTTACACTGGGGCTTTAAAAATAGTTTTCTGAAGCGGTCCTTCAGATGGCCTTTGAGTAAGAATGGCCCCGAGTAAGAATGGCCCCAAAGATCAATTTTGCTCATTAACTCCACAATGGATGTCAGATCGACAACTTGAAGAATTTTAGGTAGCATACGGGAGCTGAAAGGGAAGGAGCAAAAAATGTGCCACTTTCAGATACACATAGCAGGTGCAAAAAAAAAGCCAACACAAACAAGAAGGTGGCCTGTCAGCTGACGGGTGAGGGAAGAGATGCAAATCAGAGAGAGAAGGATCTGCACAGTGCAAATCTTCTCGGCTTCATCAATTTTGAAGTAGAGGTCCACCCCATGGAACAGGCAACAAGATCACAGAGGTGTAGAGGCTGGCTCCAGTCTGACTGAGAGGAAATGGCGGGAGGACCGTTCAAGCACACGATTCGTCTCAGCACAGGCTGAGAGCACGGGGTTTCCTTCTTCTTGGGAGAACAGGACCTGGCCTTCCCCAGTGGGTCGGTGACCTCTCGCTAGGAGACCACTGACCACTGAACCAGTACTTCTAATATCTTGTGTTCCAAATCAAGACTTCAGAAAATATTTTCTCATGGCAATAAAGTTATCAAATGGTAACCTATAATTTTCCTGACATATGAGGTCTTCATAAAGTCCTTGGGTTTTTTTAGACTTTATCAAGCTATAGCTATAACAGAAACAATCTATAAACACTTTTAAAACACTAATTTATTAAAGTTTAAGACAACTATTATTATATAATAGTATATAATATGTTCTTATTTTAGATGCAGATATAAAGGAAAACTGGCTATCAGATGAACGCAGAAATTGTGCCTGACGGTTAATGGAATCAAAGTCCCATAGTAGGAGTAAAAATTAAATTTGCCTTTAAAATAATTTCACAAATTTTCTATCTTGCCTATAACTTCAGTTAGTTAAAAGAAATAAAAGGACTTTATGAATACCATCCCCCAAAGTATTCAATAGACATTATGGACTAACTTTTGTGGACTCATCTAGGATCTAAACACCATTTACAACATTGAGTTGTAAAAAAAATTCACTTACAAGTGCACTTGTAGAGAATAACCTGTTTGAAAGCTAGGGAGGGACTGCCTGTATTTAAAAATTAAATCTTCATTAACAATACTCTCAAGAGTGCCCTCAATGCTGTTACTGAACATGCTAAAGGCAATGTTGTTCTATGATTCTATGTTCTCATCAGGCATTAGGATGATAAAATTATCTACTTGAGTCTGTGGAGCTAGCTAGCACTAAGTTATATATTGATTTTGCACTGAAAATTATTTCTTGGGCTTTGATTAGGTGGACAATTCTAAGTAAAGACTTTTCTAATTTCTATCACTGTTATTTGGGCCCTGAGCTTTTCTATTAAAATGGTACATGAAATATTTCATCATTATGCATATTCCTGGAATAATTAAATTTATAATGATTACAAAGGTAGGCATATAACACATCTTAAAAGATATACAATTCAAAGCAAAGCAAATATTCAAATCTTAAGATCCTCCCACTTAACTTCTGGATGAAAATCAAGGGATTTTCTGGCTTGGACCCTTCCTCAAAACAAAGATCTACGGAGGATTGTTTTCTTTCCTTTTTAAATCTTGTGTGCATACTGAAGAGAAGGGGATAACAGCATATCAAAGTGGTTACAAAGCATTATTCCCTCTTCAAGTAACATCAACAACACAGATGTCATCTCATTTTCTCACAAACGTTTGACTGAAATAGTTATTTTCACTGAAGAATGTTTAGGACACAAAGTAAGTCACAGAATGGGCATTCCCAGTATGGTTCTTATGAACAATATTTTAAGTAAGCTATTTGAGGGGTTTTACTTTCCCTTTTCAACTCTTATCCCTATATCATTCTACATAAGTAGAAACAGAATACTCAATGAATGGTATTGAGTAACTATTAATACATAATGGAACTTAAAACACCATTTTTTATCCAAAAACGTCAAAGGGTTATACAGAAAAGTATCACAAATTTACATAAAAAGAAGCTGAGGCATGAGAAACAACGATGTCATTTCCCTGTAAAGCAGGTCACATAGGGAGACGAGGGGCTTCCACTCCCAGTCCCTTATACTAAGCAGGACAGTCTGAATGTCTAGCTAGATTTATACTGAATTTCTTAAGGATCAAAAAAGGAATGAGGGGTAAATACAAAATAAACTTGTTGTAAACAATTCTTAGATTATACCCAATGCAGAATGTTTAATGAAGCAGTTGAGTCACAGCTCTTAAGACACAAAACAACATTATAACTCAAAGTCAAAAATGTACTCATTGGCCAGATATATTCGTCGGAATATAAGAGCTGCCAAGGCCAAAGTCAAGATGACAATCAGTACCGCGGATCCGCCATGACCAGTGTGGTTGTCTCTCAGCTGCGGGCCCTGGACCACGTCTGGTGAAGCAGACGACCTCCTCTGACTCTGCTGCTGGGCCCGGCGCTGGCGAGGACTCATGGAGGTATTCTTAGCTACAGGCGGGGCAGGCTGCTGAAGCGACGCTGCCGAGGGGGTCGGGACTCCATACTAGGAAATTGTAAGAAGTTGTGTTTGTAATTGGCAAAGAAAACTTGTATATATACCTGTCATCTATTCAAGAGTACAGAGAGTCTCAGAGTACTAAATACAACCAAGAGCAAAACTACTAAGAAGTATCTGAATGCTGAGACTAGCAACTCACCCTCGTGAATAAGCCAGCAACACAACTTACTCTGAGTACTCACCAGGTGGAGGAGGAATTTACCAGCAACAAATACGACAAGGACCGAGTTGACCCAGATTCTCCATAGACGCCTTTCTACTCTCCCTCAGCTGCAACTCCAGCAGTATCTGCTAGGCATCTGGGCACCTCCCTTCTTTCAGGAGAGCCAAGGAGGGAAGCAATTTGGTTTCTACTTTCTGCTTGAAAATTTGCCATGCTAAATGGCAAAAAAAAGCAACTCTTAACTGTGTGCCCTTCATGAAACAGATTTTTTCCAGTATTATCTTACTACATCAACATGCTTTCACCAATAATCATAGAACATAGGAAATAATTTCAAACCGTATGTTCTTCACAGCAATACTGTTGAAAGAATTAGAAGTGGTTTTCAAATCAGGCTTATTCTTTCTCACAATTCCTGTCAGCTGAATTGAACACAAGTCTAGAAGAACCTTTTCCCGTGTGTTTGAACTGTGTTACTTTATGCATATAAAGTATGAACTGTGTTACTTTCTGTGGTCAAGAGTTCCCTGGGTGTGTGCCGAGAAAAATCTGAAGGCA
Organism: Equus asinus; assembly: GCF_041296235.1. Classification (NCBI taxonomy): domain Eukaryota; kingdom Metazoa; phylum Chordata; class Mammalia; order Perissodactyla; family Equidae; genus Equus; species Equus asinus. Next base: position 27,684,832 of record NC_091813.1, read on the forward strand.
GTTGTGGGAGGCTCGATGCATCCTCTCCTCTGGCACACTAGTTGCCGCACAAAGCACTAGATGTTAACTGCTTTCTATCCTTTCAACGACTGCTTGGTCAAAGTATAACCACAATGTGGTACCAAGTGATTCAAAGTCTTAAACATGGTTATAGATAAGAAAAGCTCTATAAAATAGGAATTCTACTTTATTCATAAAGATACCTTAACTCTACCCCTAATAATCCAATGACCTTAATTCTTTTACTGAAAACAACTTTATACTGATTAAATTAGTGCCAATACACATTCTTTCAAATAAAAAATAAGAATGCATGTTTTATTCCGAAAAACTTTAAAAACTGAGTAAATATAAAACATCTAAAATACTTTCCATTAGAGAAAATTTTAATATTTAGAAGAAAAAAAAGAATCAAATAATGTAATTTAAATACTTTTTTTAAAAGGCAAGAGGATGGGCTTTGTGCTGGCAACAGCCATAACCATTAGGGAAAAAACTGCTGATCTAAGTTACCTGAAGAAGAAATTACAGGCCAATCTTCCTCTCTTTGTTCCCCCTCCCCAAAGCCCCAGCGCATAGCCGTATATCCTAGTTGTAAGTCCTTCCAGTTCTGTGTGGGATGCCGCCACAGCATGGCTTGAAGAGTGGTGTGTAGCTCCACGTCCAGGATTCAGACCTGGGAACCCCAGGCCACCGAAGTGGGGCGTGCAAATGCAAAACACTATGCCACCGGGCCAGACTCAGACATTACATTTTAAATTTGACATTCACCTCAAGATGCTTAAATAATCTGAATTTCTTAAAACTATCTTTTGGAAGCACTCAAATGTAGTGACCTATAACACAGAGCTAAGAAAGGAGCTCTGACTTTGAAAAGTTACAAGTAAAAGTCAGGGCTGATACTGAATGAGAGTTGCATGAACTTGGACTTCCATTCTCCAGGACTCCCAAGAGCAGTGTGCTCATCGAAGAGAGCAGATACGCAAAGCCACAGCACTTTATGGGGTCTTACAGGGGCGCAGGAGTCACTCGTGACTTAATACTCATTGAGTTGAACTGAGTCATGGCAGCCAACACAGCAACATTCCATTCAAAATCTCCCATTCCTTCAATTGCTCAGCCAAGAGGATGAAAGTGTCTGAGAAAGCAAATGCACTCAAGGCTTCGAGGGAAAAGGGTTCTAAAGGAAAATAAAAAACACGATGGTGCTACCAATCCAGAAACTAACACAAGAGATTGACTCAGCTTCAAGCTTTTATTTTATACATGTTATCTTTTTCCATTAGTCTGAGGGCAGAACACTATTCTGCCCACATACCTGACCAAAACCAGAAGCCTTCCCATTACTAGGCCGGCTTTGCCACTTTGTAGATGTGTAACCCCAAGCAAATTATTTAACATAAGACTCAGCTCCCTCATCTGTATAACGAGGATACTATCCAACTCAGTATTGTGAGGATTAAACAGGATAATGAAATAAAATGCTTAGGATACACAATTGCTTATTAAATGTTAGCTATTATTAATATTGTTATTAATATATTCCTTTGGAGGCACTAAATTTAGGTTAAAAAAAAGTCATGACTTTACTTAGGACAGCTTTTCAGACCTTTATTAGTATAATTAATATACTTAGAACAACAATCCCTTAAAATGTTGGCTTTAGATAAGACATTACTCATGCATTTAATGGAAATATTTTTATAGATATACTGCTTAATCTAGGTTCCTATATTTCAGATGCCTTTGGATGATACATTACTAAAATCTAGTGCTACAATATTATAAAATGCTAAAATTTTTCCTATTTAAAACAATCACATCAAGGGAAAACTGTACCGACCCCAAGGTTACAGGCCCCGGGAACCTAGATTATCTGGAGTTGAGGGACTGACTGGACTCAGTTCCGGAAGTTCCTATTGAACTGCCAGATGGAGAACTGTCGGCTTCCGCATTTTCAAAATACGGTAAGCTTTGTGGCAGGACTTCTAAATCTTTGCTGTTTGCCTAAACTTGTTCAAACACACATATCACAGCATGAAAACAAGTCATAACAGTTTCCATTTCCTTAATTAAAATGAAGTGACCATGTCTGGGAAGGTAGAAGTATGTGATGTTTGCACTTAATTAAATTCAATTTAAATATTGGAAAAAAAATCACAGATAAGTCCCTTGTATACATATAAATTTTTCTATAATAACCTAGAATAACCAGCATCTGTGAGGGAGTTTTGCATTTGCTTTTTAATACAAAACGGAATGGCTTATTCAGAAGCTCAACCCCTGAGAAGCGGGGGAAAAAATCCGACAGACTGAAAGAACACAAAACTACCATCAGTATTTTCCCCATTTCTACACAGCTAAAAAATCTGCATCAGAAAGCAACAGATGGCCTGATGTTATCTGCTGTATTTAGACTTTGGGCAATCTCTCGCCCCCTCAAAGCTAAAAAAACATAGCTTATCTGGGATTTGATGTACAACATCTCAGCAAATTTACATTACACTTGCAGGTAAGGCAGCCACCTCTAGCCAAAACCAAGTCTCAGTGACTTCCACAGTGATAAAATTGTATAATCACACTCTGAGATAATTTGTACATAAATGTAATAAAAAGCTTAACTTGCAGTTGTAGACAACTTACTACATGTCAGTGTTTTAACCAGAACTACTATCAATTAGTTACCCATACCTATGAAAGAATTCTAAGTTTTATGGAGCTGGCCCCGTGGCCGAGTGGTTAAGTTCGCACGCTCCGCTGCAGGCAGCCCAGTGTTTCGTTGGTTCGAATCCTGGGTGCGGACATGGCACTGCTCATCAAACCACGCTGAGGCAGCGTCCCACATGCCACAACTAGAAGGACCCACAATGAAGAATATACAACTATGTACGGGGGGCTTTGGGAGAAAAAGGAAAAAATAAAATCTTTAAAAAAAAAAATTCTAAGTTTTATGTACTTTAAAATCAAAGGACTACTTTGAAATACTACTGTACTAATAACAATATTGTTTGTGCAATCTAATTTACTCAAACGTCTTGATTTCTTTACCTGTATTCCTAGTATTTTTTAAAAGTACTAATCCTAAGATCATTTCGTCAATCAACAAACATGTACTGACCACCTACTGTGTACAAGGCACCATGCCAGGCACTGGGGATCCAGTGCAGTAGAGAGAGAGCCCTGATCCTCAAGGAACTTACATTCTGGGACACGAGATAGACAATAAATAATTAATTGTAAAGTAAATTACAACTGGCATAAGTGTAACTGGAATATGTAACAGGGTGACTTGAGATAGATTTAAAATAGACTAAAGACAGATTTAAATACATCACAAATTTTAGGAGATTGTCCTTACAGCTGGAGAAAAAAGACTACCAGCTCCTCTCTATATAGGATGGCTCTATTTCTAAAAAAAAAAAAAAGCTATTTAAGAAATAAAAAACAAAGTTCTAAAGGTGAAAAGTTAACACATATACGGACTAAAATGAATTCATTATATCCCTCTGCAATTCATAAAATTACACATAAAAATGATTTACCTCTCAGCATACCCTTTTTTCTTATCCCTCCATCTCCAGCCCTCCCAGTACTTCCTCCAGAGCACCCTCTCCCTGCTTTCTCCAACTTACTTCTCTCTGCCCATCTCGCTCTCTGACCAGGACAGAGCCACTCAAGACTACTCAGTCCCACTTTAGAGTAAGTTATTCCTGAGTAAGGGGCAAATATGTAGTTTCCTATTTCAACTTTCCTGACCCTTTAAAATCCTTTATAAACCGGAGAGGGGGGAAAAAATGTGGCCACTCAACCACACGATCTGTTACCAAAAAGATCCCAAAAGCCAGTTCATCTTTTTTACATAAAAAGGAAAGTCAATGTTTTTTCCCATAATCCTAATTATTTAGCAACAATCCAGTCACATTTTCTCTCTGGTGACCTAGGGTCTCTCTGATGACCTAGGCCCACTAATACTTTGACAACAGATCAGGGCACAACCAGCAACACCCATAGCATCATTTATTTTTTATTCAATAATTATTTATCGGACAATTACTATGGGTAAGGCAGTGCTGTCCAACAGAACTTTTTATGATGATGGTAATGTTCTATATCTATGCTGTCCAATATGGTAGCCACTATGCACATGTGGCTATGGATCATTTGTGCAACTGAGGAACTGAAATTTTAATTAATTTAATTCTGAATAATTTAAATATAAACTTAGATAGCCACATGTGGCCAGTGGCTACTATACTGGACAAAGCCAGTCGAAGGCAAATCTTTAGCTCGAGGCCTTTATTAAATCAGTGCCTTCATGTAGCTTAACAAAACTGCCAGAGACACAGTTGTCTATTTAGAAAGTGGCTTATTTATGTACATTTTGTTATATTCAGAGTGTAGCACTATATAGAAACTAGCTTTTCAAAGAAATCATAGAATTCTAGAAGGATGATGGGACCTAAAAATTATTAGTCCAGCCCCAATTAACAGAAAAGAAGGTCCAAAACATATAAATCACTTGCTTAAGATAACATAATTCATTAGTGGGAGAGCTACGCTAGAATCTAACTGTTAGGGAGAACCAAAATATTCAGATGCCTCATCTAGGGATCTCCTCCTCCTATTGTAAATAAAGATAATGATATAGATACACACATACGTAAAAGACAAGAGCCATACCGATGTACTAGCCGTAGCACCCTGGAATGTTGTAGGTATATCATCTTGTAAATCATTTAGTGAAAAAGAGTGGTTTAAGTCCGACTCAGCAATAGACTTTCCGGATGAATTGACTTCTGCCTATAAAAAAGATACAGCCAAGAGCAGTATTACAAGAGGAAATGTACAGAATAACCCACAACCTACTAAATTCCCTCCCTTGGATTTATATTAATTGCTACCTTAATATAAACTATCAATCAGTTAACTACGGGGCACTCACATGTACAACACTCTGAAGTATTATAGGAAGAAGCACAGACAGCCCCTGTTCTCAAGGAGATGTTACTTGGTGAGGGACGAAACTAACACTCATGGTTCATAATCCACAGTTCCAAAAAGCTCTAAAAACTAAGTTCTTGTAATTTTCAGGCAAACTTTGACATGTGAGGCTATTAGCAGTCTTTATCCCATATTACCATAAATATTCCCAGGTTTGTAAGGAAATAGTAATGGGTTTGATTATCGGGTGCTGCCCCAGATCCCACTACAGGTGTTAACATATGGTATATGTTTGATAGTTTCTAAAATCTGAAATTCTGATGTACAAAACACACCTGGCCCTGATATTTTCAGACAAGCAATTTTAAGTAAAATAGGAATCCTTAGAAGGAAGAGAATAACCAACATTTATTAAGCACCTCCTCTTTCAGGCACCACAATGAAATAAAGGAAAAATTTCTCCTAAGAACTGGACCTGGAAAGACAGACAGGATGTACAGAAGTGGAGAAGAAAAAGGAGGTAGTATATTGCTTAATGCAGGTGCAGCTAATTAAATCCAGAAGCAATTAGATGAAAAAAAGGATATAAGCGAGATGAACCAAAATATTAACAGCAGTTATTTCTTGGGGATGGGATTATGCATGACTGTTATTTTCTTATTGTTTATCTATATTTTCTATAATCATAGCTAAAATTTATTGAGCACCAGTGACAGTTCTACAGTCATGCACTGCATAACAATGTTTAGGTCAATGATGCACCACATATTTGACAGAGGTCCCAAAAGATTAGTACCATACAGCCTAGCTGTGTAATAGGTGATATGATCTAGGTTTGTGTAAGCACTGTACGGGAGCGAGAAATTTTCCTCTACCCTTTTAGGTTCTTCTGGCTGATCTAAGAATTAAATTGACATGAGACAGATTAACAGGAGAAAAACAAACAAAAGTTTAATAACATGTATACATGACAGAAACCCAGGAAAACCAAGTAACTCGCCACAATGGCTGAAGCCCTCACCTTAAATACCATCTCAGCTAAAGACAAAAGATGTTGAAGGTGGAGAGAGTCAGGGACGTCAAAGGGAAGGAAGGCAATTCACAGGTAGTGAAAAGGAGCAAACGTTTGGAAAACAAGTGTTTGTTTGGCCACACAGAACCAGAAGACACAGAGGGGAGCCCAGCAAACAGGCAAAAGCACTAGGTTCCCGCCTGTCTCCCACCTCGTTCATGTAAGGCTGAGGTGATAGCTTGCTTCCCAAGACAACTTCTTTCATCTGAATTCTTTTAGGCACTTAAGGGGGAGCCAACAAGAAAAACTTTCTGAGTCCTTTGTTTCTTAAAAATAATCAGCCTAAAATAACCTTCATGTTAGAGAGACACAGTTTGGGGTGGCAAATTTCGCTCCCCTTCAGTATACTCTATGATGTCTGCACGATGACAAAAACACCTAAGGATGTGTTTCTCAGAATGTGTCCCCATCGTCCAGTGACACACGACTGCACCATTATTATTTACAGATTAGAAGAAGGCACAAAGTAAAGTTAAGTAACATGTTTGACGTCCTACTACCAATAACAGCAGAGCTGGGGTTTGAACCCCAGCATGTACACCAGAGTCTAAGCTTTTAACTACCACCTTTTACTGCCTTTGTGAATGTATATTATCAGTTTTACAATAAAAAAAATTATTTCTAAAAACTTCATTGCAATAGAACCATATTGCTTTACTTTCTATGCAGAATTTGAAAGTAAACAAAAGAGCTCCATAACTAGAATTTATTTAGGAATTTAGAGTACCTTAAAACTGATTTGTCTAGCCAGTTCCTTGGCTTCTTGGTCAGCCTGGCTTGAATCACTTCCAGATTTTAAAGGCAACAGGACATCCTTCATGGCAGAACCACATCCCTCACAACAGAAATCTTGTGATCTGGTAGGAAATAATTTTTTTTGATGGGTATAAATCAAATACTTGAATGTTAATCCAATTTACTCAAATACTGAATGATTAAATTTAAAAGACAAGAACACTGGATAATTCCATATTACATTCATCTACATGTAAATTAGACTATGCTAGCAATAATTATAGTTCTGAGACAAATACACAAGTTAGATTGGTATAAAAAAATCTATGTCAATTATATCTCAATTAAAAAAAATCTAAAATTAAAAATAAAATCCAAGGCTTAGATTCCATTTTTTCCCAACATACTATCTAAAGAAAAATAAGTTTTAGATTAATACAACAAAATATATAAACTGTCTAAATACACATCCTCAAAATCACACTAACAACCATATGTTAAACTTGTGAAAAAAGTCCACTATAAAGCTTGAATTGTCTTTAGCAGAAACATATATAAAACAGTAAAGAAGCCAATTAAAAATAGAATTTACACATATTTCCAGGAAAAAAACTCACAAATCCTATTCATCTACATAGCAGTACATTTGAAAGATGGAGAACTCATGGAAAATCCAAAGACTCTGAAATTTATCACTCATATTAAGCAGATACTCAAGATAATCTGTTAACTAGTCTTTCCTACAATTTATTTTTCTATGTTTTCATATTCTCCTTTGTATTCCAGATATAGCCAAAAGTGCTCTGAAGCTCACAAGAGTGCTGAGGATTTGTATGACTGGAAGTAAATATGTATAATACGTAGAAATATATAGTTACATTGCTGAACTTCCTTTTAAAAAATTGTTTTATTGCTCCTCTAGTTCAACATGATAAAAGCCTTAGGTCTTGAAGAACATGTTATTTAAATTATTAAATAATTTCCTGTAAACAAAATACATGTAAAAGAAGCATTCATTTAGCATTTATTGATGAAAATTTTGTTTCACTAGAAGCAGCACTACTGTCTAGATCCTCTTGAGAATCAGCTGTATCCAAATTATTTGCCTTAAAATGTGTCCACTTTTAACTGAGAAGTCAGATGAAACTTCAAGGAGAATGTTTATTTTGAATATATCAGTCTATCCCCAAGGGTGGTATGCTCCCACAGTTGAATGCAAAATCATGTTTAAAAAGCCTCTATTATAGACTGAGCATCTAGAATAAATAGATATACTGAGAAGTCTAGAAGAAAAAAACCAAGTTCTTTTCTTTTTTATCACCTTGTACATGAAATGGATATAAGTATCAAGATAGAAAATCATAAAAAAACAAATGCTATACATTCACAGTACATGTTATAATCACTGAATAGGAGCCACAAGTAAGGTATTTCCCTAGAACCTGGGAAAGAGGTTTAAAAAGAAACGCTGATGATGAGACCAGGGAGTCTACCAAATCTTCCAGACACCAAAATCTATTCGATTTAACAAACATCTGTGAAGGGCCAATTCTAGGCTGTGTAAGGTAAGATATACTATCATTTAATTAACATAATATGTCTGAAGGGTGGTAGACAGCAGAGTCCAGAAGAGGAAAATGATCAAAATCAAGAATTAGTCTTAGCACCACTCAAAGGAGAGGAAACTCTGAATCTAAAGACTAATCTGGGTTATATAGACAGAATGTACCTGGAAAAAACTGAGAAGGCAATACCACTGGGAAACCTCACCTTGATAAAGAAAATCTTTGCTTTATTCACTATCATTTATTGAACACTTGCTATGAGCCAGATGCGAAGATATGTAAAGTGGATTCCCTCCCCACCATCAAGGAATTTTTAATCTTGTAGAAAGCTACACATAAACATATAAATAACTGCTCTGGTTCTTTTCCATCTGCAATACTCCCCAAGTGGAGACAAATGACCAGTACCATGTTCTAGGAGAAGATATCTCCCATTGTAGGATGATTATTATCAACTACTTTCTAAAACAAGATAGCATGAAATCAATTCCTTAGACTCTGGTCACTCCTGGATAAACTGGTACAACTGAATTTCTAAAATAGCAAAACTAAGAGTAGACCCTGCAGCCAAGGTAACTTACAAAGTAAGAGACAGAGCCTATCTCCTAATAGCCATTAGCCAGAATAGTATTTGGATCTTAATGAAGAATGAAACGCAAAACTTACTTTTTGGCAAGTGCTCTTCTTTCCTCAGGTGTGTAATCTAGAGAACCTATGGCTCCCTCTCCTTTTGTTGGCATAAACCCAATGATGGCTAATAATGCTGTTCTTACTGAAATAAAAAGTAAACACCAATTTAACTTGCTTCGTAAAAGGAACTGAGTTTACCCCAGAAAGAGAAGAAAAAGACTCATAAGCTCTCACTGAACAGGTATAGGAAGGAGAGCTGTATTAAAATGATAGCAAAAATCTAGACAAGGAAAAGCATCTTTATTATTTATTCAATAATATCAAATTATTTGTCCTAAACAGCTTCAATCTCAAGAGTATATTATAATATATAGTTATGAATTGACTAAAGTTATATAAGATTTATTCACTTTAAATTAATACTCACTACTCCACGAAGGCTGCCAAGTTTCAGGATGATGTCCTGAGATGCTCAAACAGATTTTCTTGCCTACTTCAAATCGTCCATTAGCCTTAGGAATAAATAAGGCATTTAAAAAATTATATATGTGTGTGTTTAATGTTTTATACTTTATAAGTATAAATCCATTTTATATGTAAATAATTTTTAAAGATAACTTTAAAAGAATGTAATCTTTAAGGGCACACAGATTTTTGTTCTCTTATAGACACTCCACAAATATTCGTTGGATTCTGAACGAATAATAAAAGCTGTTTTTAGAAGCTGTAGCAGCTTTCTGAAACTGAGTTGCACAACTGAAATCTAAATAATTTACACATAAAGAGGTCCTGACGTCCTCCTCTGTGCCTAGTGTGGTGCCAGGCTCTATGAAGGATCTACAAGAGAAGACAGGTAGAGGCTGGGATAAAACCTCAGGACTTAGTACCACCCAACTAGGTGCTGGTGAGGAAGGCTCTGAGGGGAGTGATTTTCAGGAGGATGATACAATCTCATAAGACAGGAGCACAGAAGAGGAAGATCAGAGAGAATGATTTCATTTTTGGACTTGGATCTACTGTCTTGGTAGAAGAGCTATTGAGGACGTCCAGCAGGCAGGCAGAAATACAGACACGCTGACATCTGAAGAAAACATTTTTGGTACCTGACTTCACAGAGGTGATCGTTGAAGCCATCTCACAGAAATAAGAGAAAACAGTTGAAGTCTGAACTTGTAGCATATCCATACTTAGGAGAAGAAGAGGCATGAAGTTAGAACATAAGCTCCACATGGGCAGAGAATTTGACTTATTCTCTGATGCACAGAGTGCATGACGAGTGTTTAATAAATTTTTGTTGAATGAAGGTTAGAGAAGACTTTTCAAAAGAGAGAAAGTGAACCAGAAAGAGCAAATATTGAAAATCAGAAGGGCAGGGCTGATTCTCGGCCAGCGTGCTAAATATGACCAGACCGTTCGCTAACTACTGAAATATTTCTGTATATGTCAGTGAACAGCTCTGCCCCAAACACCCCCACCAGGTTCCCCAGGCACCAGCCCCTGTCCCTAGACCACGTGGCTCTCCCCATGATCTAGCAACTAAAGTGACTCAACATAGTAGGGCCCCTCCAGGATCCTGCTCCGGCCCTACTGCCAATACTAACAATTCTTAGCATCACCTAATATTTGTTAAGCAGCTTCTATATGCCAGGAAATTTATAGTATGACTATATTTACACTACAAAATGCTTTTGACAAATGAGAAAACTGAATTTTAAAGAGCTTATGTAAACTGCCGATGGTATAATGGAAAAAGCACTGGTCAGAATCCAGGTCTATCAGCTCTAAAACTAATGCTCTTTCCACTACACCAAATATAGGTAAAAGCAGCACTAATTTGGTATTTATTGATGAACATCTTTTGTGTCACCATTTGCAACACAATGTGTGCCATGGAACAGAATGAAGACTGAGAAGAAGCAGTAGGATTTCTCAACCTCGTTTCTGAGGTTGGTGGAGTAAGCTCGTTTCAACAGGGTGCTGGATGTGGAAACCAGATGGCACCAGGCTAACCCAGTGGACGGAGGCCTCGAAGGTTATCAAAGAGAAAACAGCACAATAGCTTCAAGTGGTAGCAGAGATACAGAAAGGTTTTACGTCTGCTTTTTTCAAGAAGAGGGGATAATTAAACACATATCAATTAAACGAAATGAGGGAAGGAAAGCTTAACAATTAAGAGAGGAATTCACTGATGGAACAAAGTCTCAGGAAAGATAAAAGAAAATCAGATCAATAGTTTTCCTTCACATGGGGATAAAATATGCGAAGATGGAAATCCTAAGATATAAATAGTAATAACACAGCTAACATTTATTGAGGACTCTGTGTCAGCTCTTATTCTAAGAGCTACACATATAAATGAGGAAACTGAAGACCAGAGTGTAAGAAAGGGGAGAAACTGAGGGACAGGATGTGATTAAGAGGTACAGTAACATTAACTACCCTTTACTAGTACTCACCATGTGCCAGACACTGTGCCTAGCACTCTGCATACATTAATTCAGTGAAGCCTAACAACCACACCATGGCAATTATGCATTCTATTATCATCGGTAATTCCTAGGAATTATTTTTGGGGGGAAAAATTGTGGTACCAAGGCCTGGTCCCCAAAGGCAAAATTATAATAATGTCCCACTTTATTTCTTAATGAAAATGAATATGCTGAATATACTTTGCAGCCACCATGAAGAGTTAGACCACAAGCATCCAAAAGCCAATCCTACCGTCAGGAGAATGATGCTTGGTGGTTTCATGGGGTACTCTGGCGGCAGCACTATTCGTCCATGATAAACTCCTCCATCAAAATCAGAATCTGGGGGTCCTCTAACTGTGAAGTGCCATTCAAAAAGGTTATCCTGAACAAAAATAATAACCAGCAAGGAATCAATAACAGTAAAAAGTTTGATCGTTTTTACCAATGAGTATTAGAAATATTCCAGGGTGAGAAAAATTAATATTTTACATTATTGCTAGAATAGCTTCTCAAGTATAAAATGCACAAAATTTCCCAAGTGTAAAGTTACAAATAAAAGCTATTTAATCTAGCTTTCATGTCCCATAAGAGCTAAAATCTTTTTTAAACAAATGCATTTAAAAACGTCTGAGCATTGCTATATATTCATAAATAAGATTATAGATGTAATTAAGCTGGAAATTAATCCTTGAATACAACTAAGTGATAATTATTATATAACCAAATAATTACTGTATCTTTGGATTATTTTAACAAACTTTTAAAAATTACCCCTCATAGATGCCTAAGAGCTTATTTATAAGTGGTCAATAATATTAATATATATGCTATCACCACTATCTTACAATTACCAAGTACTTTAGAGTTTACACTTGCAAAATGCTCGCACACACATTATTACATTTTAGTCTCACTATTATCTTGGAAGCCAGACTGAGCACATTTAAATACCCTCCTTTTACAGATGAGAAGACTGAAGAGAGGTGGAGATGTTTGTGCCAAAAGGCCAGACTAGCCAAAAAGGGCTAGGTCTTCCAAACTGCAGAGTCTGGGGTTCTTCCCACTTCTCCTCCCTCCCTCACACTCATGACCTAAAACCAATTTGGCATCTGAGACCCCTTTTATAGAGACTGGTAATCTGCTTCTTGTAAAATACCTGATTCCGAATGGTTAATAAAAGAGGAAACATAGGGAGTAAAATATATCAATAAACCACATCAAACACGTCTGTTATGACTCAAAGCAATGAAAAACAATTTTAAGCAATTTAAAATATGAAAGTATTAAAATTCATACATGGAAGATGGAGGTAGAAACTAACCTCCAAAGGCTGCGCATGGTAATGATCTGTTGGATCTTTCAATTCTGCCGCTTCTTTCATTAAACGTTTAACAGCTAAAAGAAAATTCACAAGATAGACGCATTTAAAATACACTTTTCCAAGTGATTAGCACAGATTTAGAAACCCAATGAAGAAGTTGCTCCTTCGACAAAAAATGTGTAGAGGACTAATTCAACCGAGTATACGGTACGGGTTTAATTATGAGCTAACAGTAATAATGGGAGGAAGGGGGAAGGAAATGACAGTTAGGCATTAGAAGAATTACACATTAATTCAAATATATAGGCAAGTCTCATAAAGACACTATTTTTATTTAATAAGTACTTATATATACTTCCTATGTGGTAGCACTCCAACATTAACTCATGTAATCCTCAAAACAAACAACGCTATGACGTAAGTACTATTTTTACCCCATTTTCCAGGCAAAGAAACTGAGACATGGAGAGATTACATAATTATCCAAAATCACACAGCTAGTAAATGACAGAGCTGGGATTCTAACACAGGCAGTCCAAGTCTACCTTGTTCAAACACCTATGTTAACAAAACGTGCCCTCTGGAATTCATGCTCATAAACGTAAACCCCCCTATATCCTCAACCTCTTGGGACTTTCCATCCACTAGCTCGCATTAATTTAACGGACTGTCCCCAGAGGTCACTGCATCTCCATGGCCCTAATTGAATTCCTTTTTGAAATGATTCTTGAGCTTAATTAAAACCTTCAATCCACGGATCCCACAACTTTCTTTACCCCATCTATACATATATTCACTTCCCTCTTTATCCACACTCTTGGCTCTCAGGAGTTCCTCTTCACACTCTCCTAATAAAATTCAACTCCAACTGATCCAATCCAACCATCTTCTCATTTGGTGTCTATACCCAAACAGCTGAGCATTACTGAAGTGGGAGTAAAAAAGTCACAGAAGCAAGCACATTGATGCCCTTACAGAGCTATTATCAACAACCTCCACTGGGACATAATGCCACCCAATGTTCCTACATTTTTCTAGTAAGCCCACCAGCCCACTCTCTCCAACTAGCACCCCAAGACTATTTGACACCTATTTACTCGCTTCTCATCTCTTTTCTCTTCCACCTCTTTCAGTTAATGGCACAGCCTTTTATTCCCCTGATAAATGGCTGTCAGCAGCCTATCACAATATACAACCCTATCTGTATCTGTACCCTCCTTCTTTCCTTATTGGCTCTCAAAGGACAATCCTTCCATCCCAGCCCCTCTCATCTCAAGCTTTAGGTCCTAAAAAAATGTCAGAATACTGGCATGGGAGAGCAAAGCCAGAGAAAAGACAGGTAGCCCCAGGATGCCGAAACTCTGCTTGAAAACCAACTGACATAGTTTGATACATGCTATAAAAGAGGTACGCACTAGGTGGACACCTAACCTGAGAGCAGACAGACAAGGGGTCAGGCACTGACATCTTAGAGAAGGACAGTAGGAATTCCGAAGGTGGATATGAATAGGGAGAGGAAACAATAAAAGTAAAATGAGTGGAGGCACAGATTGGAATGTTATGGGGAGAGAGGTTAACTGAGAAGCAACTCCCACATCTATACAACCAAATGGTTCAGTATGTATCAGGACCTTCGCATAAAATTTCATTTAAACAAGGGTTCTTAAGCTGAAAAAAGTTAAGTCACTATCCTACTCCATCATTATTAATATTCTTTTCCATCTCCGACCCTGAACTAGGCCCCTGTTGGCAGAGACTTTGTTCACTTGACCGTCAAAAATTTACTGAGCTCAGGGCTGGCCCAGTGGCATAGTGGTTAAGTTCATGGGCTCGGCTTTGGTGGCCTGGGGTTCGTATGTTCAGATCCTGGGTGCAGACCTAGCACCGCTTGTCAAGCCACGCTGTGGTGGCATCCCACATAAAACAGAGGAGGACTGGCAGACATAGCTCAGTGACAATCTTCCTCAAGCAAAAAGAAGAAGATTGGCACAGATATTAGCTCAGGGCCAATCTTCCTCACACACAAAAAATTTATTGAGGTCATACTAGATGCTATAGCTACAACCAAAATAAAATCTAGTTTCAGTTATCAAGGAACTTATAGTCTTGGGGTGGGGGGTCAAGAATTGAACAAGGCCTAGTGTCTAGAACTTGTGTGGAGAGTGTCTCAATATGTACATGTTTCTAACCCAGCATACGCCATGTTCCTCAGCTCACACTGCTGCTCCTGCCCCACCCCACCTCACCATCTAGACTGGCTCCCACTAGACCTTTAAGTAACTTCCTCAGGGAGGTCTCCCTGATGCTGTCCCTTGTCCATCTCCAGAGGAGTGACTCTAGATTCCCATCTGGACAGATAAAAATTCCTGAGGAGTCCCGGGAGGACAGTGGAAACCAGAAACGCTCTCCAAGTTATTCTAACAGTCAGTCAGGTTTGGAAGCCACTGCCCTAGAGCCCAGGTGGAGTCCCCATGCTATAAGCCCTTGTAGCACTCTATATTTTATTTTTATAAAGTTCATCTCATTTGTAACTACTTAATACCTATCTTTCCTGCTAAACAATCAACTTCACTGCAGTCTCCTCAGGGCTTAGCACAAAGTAAGCACAAATATTAGTTGAATTGAATTTTACTATCTTCCCCCAAGAAATCTCTTTCCAAGGATCTGATTAAAAGCAATGTTTTTCAAACTTATTTGACAATAAGATAAAAGTCTTTGTTCAAAGAAAAGCTTAATGAGAACCTCAATATGTACAACAGATAACAGAGCATTTTGGTTGAAGAGGCCAGCCTGGAAGGGCCTTCAGGCTATTTCCCCCTTTCCACCTATTCTACCTAGTAAGGGGCCCATGGAACAAGGATTGAAAACCCGATTTAAAGCCACATAAAAATATCATTCTTTTAGGGGGCGGGCCAGGTGGTACAGCAGTTAAGTTCACACATTCCACTTTGGCGGCCCAGGGTTCACCAGTTCTGATCCCGGGTGCGAACCCACACACCGCTTGTCAGGCCATGCTGTGGTAGGCGTCCCACAAATAAAGTAGAGGAAGATGGGCACGGATGTTAGCTCAGGGCCAGTCTTCCTCAAAAAAAAAAAAAAAAAAACTGGTATGAAGTTCATTAGCTTAGCTGCTGTCAGCAAAGATGCCAAGGAGATTGTTTTTCCTTCATTCCACATCAGCTGCCTGACCAGTGATGAAGCTTAAGATTTTACGTCATTCCATATCCTTATCATTTTCTCTCCCTTTTCCCCATTGAGCTCAGTCCAACAGGAAAGAAGAAAATAAACACCCAATAGTACTTGGATATTATGAGAGATGTATGAAAGCGTCAGAATTGCTATAAGAATGTATTTAAAGGAACAATCATTGGTTCAACAACTAAACATGTTGATTTCATTAGTTCATAGGCCACAGAGGCACATACTACGTGAGAGCTAAAGCACGGAGCCAAACAGAAGGGGAGAACAGTTAGTGTTTTCATAACCTATTTTTTTCTTTTTTCTTTTTTTTTTTAAGATTGGCACCTGAGCTAACAACTGTGGCCAATCTTTTTTTTTTCTGCTTTATCTCCCCAAACCCCCCCTGGTACATAGTTGTACATCTTAGTTGCAGGTCCTTCTAGTTGTGGCACATGGGATGCCGCCTCAAGGTGGCCTGACGAGTGGTGCCAAGTCCGCGCCCAGGGTCCGAACCCTGGGCCGCTGCAGCGGAGCGCGCAAACTTAACCACTCGGCCACGTGGCCAGCCCCTATTTTTTTCTGAAATAAGATCTATTATGAACGCCTTAGTGAAAAAGAACGTGGACTCTGAATTAGAGCTGCATTAAATTTCTGGCTCTGACGTTTTGTAGCTCTAAATCTCTGAACAAGTCACTTCATCTTATTCTGCCTTAATGTTTACACTCGTCAAATGAGAGTCAATACTTTCTTCACATAATCCTCCTTTCCCTTTCACCCCTCCCTGTTCCCCACATCACAAGTTAGGAAGGTCAGAAATGGGCTGGCTATAAGGCCCTCTCAATGACTCTCCCTCGTTCAAAACCAGGCCTTGAGCTTCTGTAGTTGGCCTCATAGCATGGCTCTCTGGCTCCCAAGGAGAAATATCACTGCTACAGAATAGGCAAGTTTCAAAGTACTGCCTGGCAACTCAGGCTAGAACACAGTCCACCACTCCTGATTCTCCATCTCTTGCATCTCATGGTTAGAGAAAAAACTTTTTCCAATCAGCTCCTCTCTTATCTCTTTGCAAGGTTATTCAAGGGAACTCTCCTACCATGGTGAGATAAATGTGCCAGGGAAGGGAATGGGAGTGAGGAGCACCTACCTGCCTGCTTTTGTTCTTCCCTTTTATGGAGGCCTCAAGATCACTCTGGATGCAAGCTCTAAGCACCATGGGCCTAGGCACTAGCATTCTTCACAAGCCGAGGCTAGCTCACTGGGCTGACATTGGGGTTTAGAGACAAAGCTCCAACTAAAGAGATCTTTTACAGGTTACTCTCTCTCACACATCTATTTCTCCTGGAAAGCAAGTATCTTGATATCATCAATCTCCAAAGCATGGGTAAAATGCAGGAGGCAGGTATATTGAGGACGTGAACCCAATGTCATGTTCCCCAACTGCCTCTTCCTAATCCCATGGTGAAGGCACTTGAGCAAATGTTTCAGGATTAATGTGTCTGCCCAGTAAGACTCTGCAAAAGTATCCATTCAACAAACATTTAAAGAATGTCTGAGTGATGGAGAGAAACGAATGACCAACACCAGAAACTAACATAATGTTATATGTCAATTATATCGCTATTAAAAAAAAAAAAGAATGACCAAGACCTGCTTCTTGCCTTCAAAAAGTTCACAGTGAGGGGCTGGCCTGGTGGTATAGTGTTAATTTCACACACTCCGCTTCAGCAGCCCAGGTTTTGCAGGTTTGGATCCCGGGCACAGACGTACACACTGCTCATCAAGCCATGCTGTGGCAGTGTCCCACATACAAAATAGAGGAAGACTGCCACGGATGTTAGCTCAGGGACAATCTTCCTTACACACACGCACAAAAAATGTTCACAGTGAGAAAGACATAAAAACAATCACAACACAAACACTGATCTAGTATGCATAAATTTAGGGACTACCTTTGTCTGCCTAGGAGAGCTGGACAAGGCTGAACTTTAAGCTTGAAGAATTAATAGGAATTTCAGATGCATTTCAAGCAGAGGTTCCAACAGGGACCAAGGCATACAGGTGAGAAGAGTTGCTCCATCTGGAGAGTCATTTGGGCAAAATGAATAGATGCTGAAAATGCAAAATGAATAGATGCTGAAAATGCAAAGGTAGGAGATGAGGCTGGTGAGGAGGGCAAAGATCAAATCATGAGCAGCCCTGCAAGCCAAGCTGAACAGTTGACTTGGAACTTTATCCACAGCTATCAGGAAGCCACTGAACATTTTTCAATTGAGGAGTGAGCTAATCAGTTTTTGTTTTGTTTTGTTTTACTTGATCTGATGACAACAGTGACTGATTAGATAGATGTGTCTGTGTGTACTAGTGCCCATGCACAAATGCCTGAGCGTGCGTGTGCGTGCGTGTTTGTTTCAGGGTAGGAGATGGAGTAGAGGAGTAGACCAAGAGATCAAAGATGACTCCTGGGGCTGGCCCCGTGGCCTAGTGGTTAAGTTTGCTCGTTCTGCTTTGGTGGCCCAGGGTTTCACTGGTTTGGATCCTGGGCACAGACATGGCACCACTTGTCAGGCCACGTTGAGGCGGTGTCCCACGTGCCACAACTAGAAGGACCCACAACAAAAAATACAACTATGTACTGGGGGGATTTGGGGAGAAAAAGCAGAAAAAAAAAAAAAAGACTGGCAAAAGTTGTTAGCTCAAGTGCCAATCTTTTAAAAAAAAAAAAAAAAAGATGACTCCCATGGGTGCCTAGTTGCTGTTAATGCCTGGGATAAGAAATATTAGGGTGGGGTGCAAGTTTAGGGGAGGAGAGAAAACTGATGAGTTTGGTTTTTATACCCTGTAGAGATTTTTTTCGGTCTGTGGGAAATCTGGGTAAAGATGTTAAATGACCAGTAAGTTCTATGTATCTACAGCCTAGGAGAAGGGTCTGAATTGGACATTAAAGCTTGAGAATGACTGGCAGAAGCTGCAGTTGACACCACAGGCATGGATAGGGTAACTCCTAGGTTTCTGGTCTCTTACACACCAATCACCTGCTGAACACGCCCACAGGCCTCCTGTGAGGACAGCTGCCACAGGAAGTTCTTTACATGTAGGTCTCCCTACTTTGTACTATGAGACCATCCTGCCTTGGCCAGAGCAGACCCCAAAAAGAGACCAGGGAGCTTGATCCAGAGGCAACTACTGCTAGCTAGTCAGAGGCATATGAAGTGCCCCACCCAGAGCTCTGCCCACAACCACAAGTCAAATCCAGAAAAATCACAAGGAAATAAGTTTTCCTATCTTACTGAATGAACAAATTTAATATCCACAAGCTAGCAATCTGGCCCTTACCCAGTTGTCTGTGTTGTCTTAACTATCCTATCCATCCACATCAGACAGAAAAAGATATCTCCAACATTGTGCAGGGTTTTTAATCACTCCCTTTCACATATGCATTACTCTAAAAATATCACGAGACTGAGAATAAAACAAAGGAAGAAAGCATTTTCACTATGCCTCCTAGCATTTCTACTAAGTCCCATATCTCATCTAATTCACCTTCTCCATGAACTCCAAATGATCCACACAACCAAAAAAAGGTTAAAAAAATTATCTTTTTAGAACAGCAACACCACCTTTGAGCAAACGAAACAACAAAAAAAGGAAGCAATTTATTACACAGCTAGAAGCATGTCGTCCAAAGCTCAGCCAACTGACAATAAGTCACATACTTTGGAAATGCACAAAATTCCAGAGAATTTTAAACACTTATCATAATCTCAGGTGCGATAACCTATCAAAATTGAGCAATGTCCTCTGATAACAACCTCTTGGGACTCACCGGTTCTCCATTCCAAATTGCATTATTACTCATATTTCCATTACTTCTTTGGATACTCCACTAAGTACCTCAGTGATCCTAAGGAACTTGGTACCATGTGACCAAGGAGTCACTATATGATTTTACCCACATAGTTTTCCTTTTTTTTTTTTTTGCTTTTTCTCCCCAAACCCCCCAGTACATAGTTGTATTATTTTAGTTGTGGATCCTTCTAGTTGTGACACGTGGGACGCTGCCTCAACATGGCCTGATGAGCGGTGCCACGTCGGTGACCAGGATCGGAACAGGCGAAACCCTGGGCCGCGGAAGTGGAGCGAGCGAACTTAACCACTCGGCCACGGGGCCAGCCCCCACATAGTTTTCTTTATACCTATGACAATGTAAATAATTTAATCATTCTACCATCTAACCTTAAAATTAAGCTTGTCTTTCCTTCCTTCTCTTTGATCTTCCTTTTCTTTTTCCTGGAGTTCTTAAGAGATGTGATTGAGGGGGGGATCAGGAACCCACTGCAATTGAACTGTATAAATATATTTCTTGGAGGGTTCATAGCCTTCACCAGATCTTTACAGGAGTCCATGGCCCCCAAATAGTATGACTCGTTCGACACACTTGGTCACCTAAGAAATTTCTTTGCTGGACAGCACTAAAGTTAACAAAGCTCTGTTCAATCAATATCCTCAGGGTTTTCTGGAGTCTTTGCATATTCTTCCATATTAAAAAAGTCAAAGATTCACAATGTCAACTCTTTCCATAAGGATGACAATCTTACTGATTCCTCCTGAGAAGCTGCTTTTTTTGAAGGAAAAAATAAGCAGCAGCAAGATTTGGTCAAACCACCCCTAACATCCTAGTATTCTCACTTAGAGCTGAACTGTGGAGTTTCTCCCTCCTGACAAATTTCTCAAGGTACACCTGGAACTAATACCATGTATAGAAGCCAGCGATTCACTTCAAGCCTGTCTTAATATAAGAGAGCCGGCGACTCTCCTCACATCTTTCTAATGCACCAGTAAGAATGTGAGGCCAGGATGGTTTGGGCTGCTTCTGGGAATGAAGCAGGGGCAGTAAACACAGGAAAAGAAGCCTCTATGAGTGAATATAGACATACACCATATTACTCAGTACGGCAAACATCATGGTTAGCTCTAAAGTGCACGGCTCAACTAACTAGTTTTCTTAGCTCTTTGGTTAATTGGTTTAGTACAGAATATTTCCTTTATGTCTGTAATTCTATTCGCCCTAAATGCTGCAAATAGATATTTAAACAACCAAATCCTCAAATGCGAGTGGACCAAACAGCTAATGACAGTCCGGCGGCAGCGCCGGAGGAGGGGTAACCGGAGCGCAGGCACGGCAGGAGGCTGCAGCCATCGCCCCTGGACAGCACCGGTCCAGCTGTTCCCGGGGCGGAGTTTAGGACCCAGGCCTACGCGCCGAGGACGGGCACAGGGAGAGGCCGGGGGCCGCGGGGCTGCCCAGCGCCCAGGACTGGCCGCCCGTGCCCCGCGGCCTGCGCCAACCCGGCAGGCGGCGGCCTCGCGTAGAGCGCGACACCCGGAACGGAGCCGCGAGGAGCGGCGGACGCGGGGCACCACAGCGTTCAGGGCCCCCGGCCCCCCGGCCCGCCCGCCGGCGCCGCCCCGCCTCCAGCCCGCTCACCCGGACTCTTCAGGTTGTAGCGGGTCTCCATGGCCGCTCTCCGCGCCGCCTGGCCCAGTAGCCTCCGCCGACGCCGCCCAGCGGGCCCGAGTGCGGGCGGGCGCAGGGGGGCCGGCGAGGCGCGCGCTCCGCGCTGGCGCCGCCTCCGCGCTGCTCCCCCGCCTCCCTGAGGGCCGGGCGGAGGGCGGGCGCCGGCGCGGGCCGGGGCGGAGCTGCAGCGGCCGCGGGGCTAGGGGTCCGCCTCCTGGCCTGGCCGCAGGCCCGGCCGCGTCAGCTGCTGTCGCCCGGGGTTTGTGAAGTTGCCCTGACGTGGCAGTCGCTTCGTGGCGGGCCGCCGGTCATCCCGCGGCCGCCGCTGGCCCCGCGCAGCCCGCGCCGGGATCTGCTAGGGCGGCCGCCCTGCCCCGCCCCCGGGCCCAGCGGGGTCCCAGCGGGGTCCCAGCGCTCGCGGCCCGGGCCGAGGCCCGGCGTGGCCGGAAGCATCCCGGTGCTCCTCGCCGCCGGTCCGGGACCCCAGCCCTCGCGATTCTGGGCTCCGGCTGCCGAGCTGCCCGCAGCCCCGCGGGGTCTACGGAGGGCTCCGCTTTTAGATTCCCTAGCTGTTTGGGGTGCAAACAGTTAAATGAGGAAGGGGAAATCCAGTGATGAGGAAATGGAGTAGGATTTTGATATTTCTTTTTTCAGATAATGTGATGAGGTGTGTAGGGGTCTGGAATTGGCCACCCCAAGATATGTCTCTTTGGCATCAGGATTATTTGAGGCTGATTGTTTTTGATAAACTGGGACAGGGAAGGAGGCTCTGAGGAATGGAACTTGCCCTTTGTTAGGACACGTTTACATTTGTAAGGTAAATCTCTATCTGTAAAAGGTGCCTCCCTCTTTGTACCAGGAAGAAGAAAGGAGATGACCTTCTTTCTAGAAACTCTTAATCAATGCCAAAGGCAAGGACTTAAATCTGCATTTTATTGTGCTTGTCTGGTAACCTCCTGTAACTGACTTCCCTCCCCCTCCCAACTTGGCATTTCTTTAAGGATTAAGCATCTTTCCTTAGGCTAGAAACTGATTGCTGTGCTCACCTGTGACCACACAGCTCAAGACAATAGACTTGCCTCCTGCTACGCCCTCGGAGATAGCAGACCACTACCTGCTGTGTCCATCAAGTGCTGTGCCGACAGGGCAATCTTGTGACTATTGTGGGAGGGACATTTCAATCATATGTGAAACACCCTGTGTTGGGGTATATAACCACTCTGTGCACCCCACTTCTTCAGTGTCCTTTCTTCCCAAAAGGACCCGGGCCATGGTTGCTCATAAAGCTTTGTTTAATTTTCTCTTGCTATTCTGTCTCGTGTGAATTTAATTCGTTCTCCGGCCAGACGAACCCCCATTTGGGAAGAGGAAATGTCTTCCTCCCCTACAAGGTGCAAGACACTTTTAAGCATTGTGGGAGATTTTTAAAAAGAATTAAAACTTGTCAAATAAAACTAAGGGAATTACATTGAATTTGGAGGAAAGCATACAAATAGGAAAGTTAACCTCAAAAGACACTTGTTTGTCGAAAAAGTGGGATTGAGAGAGAGAGGACTATGGGTTCTGAAGGCTTAAAGGAGGAGCAAGGATTTAGTAAAAAAGGGAAGGAGTGGGACGGTGGGGAGGATGAAGAGGGAAGGAAGGAATTCCAGGTGGGATGAAGAGGGTTAATCAGGTTGGGCAAGTCATATTTTGGTATATAAAGATAAAAAACTATTTGATTTGCAGAATATGCTACCCCAAAATATACATCTTTGGCATAAGAATTATTTTGAGAAACAGCAGGCATAGGAGAAGCTCTGAAAACAGAATAGGTTACCCTTTTTAAGGGAAATTTATATTTATAAAGGAAATCTCCATTTGTAAGGGTGTCTCCCTCTCTGTGCCTGGAAGAGAAGGTTGACTCTAAATCACAAGAGAGTCTTATCAGTGGAGAAGGCTGCGACTTAAATCTACAAAACAAAGCTTACCATCGTTTGCTGTGCTTTTCCTGGTTACCTCCCATATCTCATCTCCCCTGACATCTTTCTTCTGTCTTTAGCTGAAGATAGTGTTTAAGGTGGTGGATGAGATGTCTCCAGGAGATACTCAGTTTCCCCTGGTATCTCCCATCTATACCTGAGGTTAATAAACTACTTGGTTTTCTCTTGTTTGTCTGTCTTTTATTACAGGGAGTCTCAACCAAGAACTCAGAAGGGTGGAAGAAAAATTCTTTTTCCTCTGCTACATTTTTTACTGTTAAAGTTGAGAATCTAAATCTAAAGTGAACTGAGTTCTTGGTATCTAAATTGTACCAGCGACCCTTTTTAAAGCATGAACTTGGTGGGGAGTAGGGGTTGGGGAGGAAGTGGAGGCTATATAAAATAAAATTAGATAGTATTAAAAGACAAAATGCAACTGAGTAAGTTTAAAGATCAAATTGATGCGGGGTCGGTGAGCCGAGGAGTCAAAAGAAAGATTTCTTAGACTCTCAAGATCCGGCAGTAGTGCTCTTTTATTTAGAGAATAGTGTGGAATAGCATGGGGACAGGACCCATGGGCAGTCAGAGCTTCTGCTGCCGCCGCTTCTGCTGCCCCCGCTGGCATGGGGACAGGGCCCATGGGCAGGCAGAGCACCTGCTGCTGCCCCCGCTGGCATGGGGACAGGGCCCATGGGCAGGCAGAGCTGGTGCGTGGGGACAGGACCCACGGGCGGTCAGAGCTCCTGCTGCTGCCCCGAGTTGAGGGTTAGGGCTAATTTTATAAGGCATGGGTACGTGACTTATTTTTACTGGAGAAAAGAAAAGATGATGTAAAAAGTCATTAAATGATTTCAGTGCAGATGGGGTCTGGTTATTGTGCGGTCATATAACTTTAGATACGAATCTGGCCATATAGATCGGCATGTAGGTGAGGATGCCCTGGGCTTCTCTCCCTGGGGCGGTCCTAATTCATACCATAAAAAAAGTCCACTGGGTCATATAGTTTGGCGTGTAGGCCAGGTCACCTTGGGCTTCTCTAGCTGGGGCAGCCTTAATCCACATCAAAATTAGCTTTATTCAATGATTCACGGGCTGCATCTCATCTAGCAAATAGGAGCTACAGACAGCCATACAAAAAGGGAGAATTTTATAGGCAGAAGGTGGCAAGGACAAGGAAAGAGTGGATGACTTCATCTTTCTTTGGGGGATGGAGGGGATCTAACAGATGGATTACCTCACTAGCACAGACTGGGAAATTCCAGAATGACTGGTTTAAGATTCCGTTTCACAGAGAGGTTAAAACTGCAATAGGGTTATGTATTAGGTCTTGGTTTGCTGATGTGGGCTTAGCACAAGTGACTCTATTTTGGGCCTGTTGTCTCTTTTTTAATGATGGTATCTTTAGACCATTCCATGATGTTGTTTTCTGAAAAGCAAACTGATAATCTGATTGGCTGAGATATGCAAACAAACCCAAACCCCAATGTGCTGCTTCATTCCTTCTTTGTGTTGCATCTCCAAATTGTCTAACAGTTGACACCCTCTCCATGCCACAGCTCTGCAGAAGCCTTGTGGTTTGTACAGAGAGGCT
This sequence comes from Equus asinus, assembly GCF_041296235.1. Classification (NCBI taxonomy): domain Eukaryota; kingdom Metazoa; phylum Chordata; class Mammalia; order Perissodactyla; family Equidae; genus Equus; species Equus asinus. The sequence continues at coordinate 27,709,814 of NC_091813.1, forward strand.
TGTGAAGCAGGTAGTCGTTCCCTTCTGATAGCTGAAGAAACAGAGTTCCAGAAGCACTAGGAACCCTTTGGTTATTCTGCCTCCAAGTCAGTCAAACTCTGGGTTCTGTAGTCCTCTTGGGCTCGGCTCTCCTCTCCTTTTCTTCCTCCGCACAGAGAACAGGACATTTTGCTTTTCTTTCTTTTTAGAAGCCACCACCACGTAGTCTCCTCCCTGGGGCTCTTCTCCCCACAAGACTGGCTCAGTAGGAATTATAACCTCTACTTCCTTGGTTAAAAAAAAAAATCTATTCTGACAATTTAGTTATGGGCACTTAAAGTTTATTACAATCTTGCTGCAAGAGCAAAGACTTCTAGCCAGCCAATTCAAAGATTTCTCTTGGCAGAGACATTTACAGAGAAAAGAGTATTCAGATGCAAAAAGAAGAGTAATTCTATTTAAAGGTTACTAGATTCTTGACTGACAGCTTGGTGGGAAGGGAGCTAGTTTCTCCAAAACATTAAGTTTATCCAAAAATTGCTTATATTTTATCAGGAACACTTACATTAGGCAAAAAAGTTCTATCCCAGATCGAATTCAGGATAATTTTTCTTTAACATTTGGTAGTCCTAAAGAAAACTGCTTTTCATTTTAAGAGTTTTTTTCCCTTAAAGCAGACTCAAGAGATAACAAAGTCACAAAAGATGAAGTTTAAAATGTTTTAGAATCTTCAATAAATGTCTTAGAACCACAAATCCTTGACCTATATAGTCCTCTTTTCCTTAGATAGTAACCAAAAGCCCTTTGAAGTCCAGGTCCCTCTCCTGTCACCATTTGCATCCTGGAGCAAGGCCTGGACTATAGTTTTTGAGGATCTGTTGTGTATCGGGCCCTGTATTGGGCACTTGACATACATCAACTCATTTATTCTTCACAATCACCCTGGCAGCAACACAGGTTATTTATACCCATTTTACTGATGAAGACAATTGAGGTCTCAGTGAAAGCAAGTGATTTACTTAAATTCTCAGTTTTTTCAACTACAAGTTCTTATCCTTCTGGCATATTCTTTTTTTATCATATTGATGAAAGGAAATTTTTCTAGATTTTCATTTCTTTCTTGATTTGACTTGAATACTTTGAAATCCATTTTACAGAGGTTCTCAAAGTTTCCTTGACCTTTTCAAGGCTACTTATCTAGAAAGTGGAGGAACGCTGATTCGAGTCCAGCTCTTCCAACTCTGAAGCCTGGATCATTTTTGCTCCACTAAGAGGGATCAGGCTCCCGTGTCACGCAGGGCCTTTTTCCCACCATTTGAAAACAGGAATATGCTTCTGAGAGCTCCAGTGCTATTCGTAGGCCACACATTTTAAGATATTTATTCTTCAGCACTCAAAACTTTTCTTATTTTTTAAAATGCTTTTTTTTCTTAATCACAAAAGTAATACATGATTGCTCAATATTTGGAATATGAACAAGATGCAAATCTCCCATAAAGCTCCTGCTCAGAAATGGCCATGATTAACATTGTAGTGTATTTACTGATGCGGGGTGGCTGAGCCGAGGAGTCAAAAGAAAGATTTCTTAGACTCTCAAGATCTGGCAGTCGTGCTCTTTTATTTAGAGAATAGTGTGGAATAGCATGGGGACAGGACCCATGGGCAGTCAGAGCTTCTGCTGCCGCCGCTTCTGCTGCCCCCGCTGGCATGGGGACAGGGCCCATGGGCAGGCAGAGCTGGTGCGTGGGGACAGGACCCACGGGCAGTCAGAGCTCCTGCTGCTGCCCTGAGTTGAGGGTTAGGGCTAATTTTATAAGGCATGGGTACATGACTTATTTTTACTGGAAAAAAAGAAAAGATGATGCAAAAAGTCATTAAATGATTTCAGTGCAGATGGGGTCTGGTTATTGTGCGGTCATATAACTTTAGATACGAATCTGGCCATATAGATCGGCATGTAGGTGAGGATGCCCTGGGCTTCTCTCCCTGGAGCAGTCCTAATTCATACCATAAAAAAAAAGTCCACTGGATCACATAGTTTGGCATGTAGGCCAGGTCACCGTGGGCTTCTCTGGCTGGGGCAGCCTTAATCCACATCATAAACGCCCCCTGAACCCATTTGGCCCCGAAATCTTTTGGGGATATGGACGACGGTCAGTCTTCTGTAACTGCTTCCGGCTGTACAAGGTCGTAGAGCTGTCCCTAAATGGGGCCATAGGTATAGGTAGGAGGTTCAGCGGACCGGAAGACTGCACCCGTGGAGTCCAAGGCTGACAAGGCATCCAGAGCCTCTGGGGACGAGAGAATCAGTTGACGAGAGGTGGTCCAGGAGGTGAAACTTTGTTGACATGCGGAAGACAAACAACGAAACAGACAACAAATTATAATAAGAGATATAAGCAGTATGATTAACCCAATGAATAAGGTTTTGATAGCAGTCCAGAAACCTGGTCCTGACCAGGAGTTCAACCAGTCATTTAGAGATAGGGGAGGGTCAGACATGGACTTAATTTGGTGGCTCATATCAGATAGGAAGCTGGAGATATTTTGATGGTAGTCAGGAATATAGACACAACATTCAGTTTTTATAATGGCACATGTGCCCCCCTGTGCTGCTGTCAAGACAACCAGTGCCATTCGGTTTTGGAGGACTGCCTTACGCATTTGGGACACTTCTAAATCAAGCAGCGAAAGGCTATGTTGTGTATCATTTAATGCCTTCATAGTAAATTTGTTTAGGACTTCCATGTGCAAGATGACACTTTCGATTCCTAATTGGGGAAGGAAAATTGAGGAAAGATGGTCATACCAGTGGAAGACAGAGCGGGTCCAGCACTGTTGCAGGTTGGGTAGGTTAGCAGGAGGAGATATAGTAAATGTAGTTCTACCTTGCATCCACATGAAGCCTAGAGTGCATCGTCCAATCCATCCAGGTGGCAGCCAAGGCCATAAGTTGGAGCCACTGAGTGCCATTAGGGGCTAACCAATATACTCTGGGCCGTCTATCCCAGTCAGTCCCAAAACAATGTGTTTTTTAAGCTTATGATATGAGAACACATATGACTGGGAATTTGTCCCATAGGTCGGGTGCTATTAGGCCACATATCACAGGTGTGATTGGTTTGTTCCCAACATATAGTGGCCTTTTGACTGAGTTGACCACTAGTAGGAGTGAGCCAAATATATTCATCCCAAATTTGATATAGTCCATCCTGTGTGTATCGATAAGTTGGGGACTTTACCTTTGGAACTTGTCGTTTATGATCCACCTGTGACAAGGCAAATCTAGTTAGTGTTTGGGCAGTAGTATTGAAGGAAAAGGTTTGATTGTGGCCAGGGAACTCCCAGGTATCAGAGATGGATGGCCACAAGGAGACATTATGATTAGTAATAGATGAATCTTGTGGAAGAAAAGAGCTAGACTCTAATATCCATGAATGCGTACTATAGCTTCTACTGAAACATAATTTTTCTCTCTAAAATCACCCTCATTTTTACAAAAGATAGCCAAATTAAGATTAACTGGTTTGCCAATTATTTACATAAGTGCAGCAAGAATACCAATTGATTATACAGGCTTTTTTAAATCTGCTTTGCTGGAATTATTTTTTATGAGGAATCTCAGATTGAACTGTAAAGGCCTCTCGAGGCCAGAAAAGCCAAGCCAAGGACTTGCCATCAGATTTCGCCTGCAGTACCTACAGGTTTGGGTGGACTCCTCTCTTCTCGAGGTCCTCCAAGATATTCTGAGGTTCCTTGCACCTGCCAGATAAGCAAGCTTCCTTACTTACCGGGTAAGATTGCCAGAATCTCTGTAAACAAGGTACCAGGCCCATATTTCCAAGTGGCTGTATTCCAGAATGTCCAATCTTTGTTCCTGAAAAGCTGTGTTGTCATATCTGAGCCTGTACGTTTCTCTCAAATATGACATTCCAGTCAAAGCCTTGGTAAGATAACCAGTGTGTCCTGTTATAAGGAGAATAGGTTCTTATTGAACTTATGCAAATAACTATATTGCCACGAAATAACCATGCTCACTCACAAAGAGTTTCTAAATTCTGGAGGGATCAGGTAGGGAGAAAAAGATAAATGTTTCAGTTTTGCTCATAAATGTATAATTTCACCAAATTGCTGTAAGTCATAGTTAGCGTAACAGAAAAGAGAGAAAGATTTCCTTAAATATGAGAAAACAAAACAAAACATCAAAACTCAGCAATATTTCAAACAGAAGTCATAAAAAATTATAATCATCCTCATCAGTTCACACAGTCCTGTATAATCAGTTCTTGAGCTTAATCTTCTGTTAGCAGATCTATGAGCTTAATTTCTGTTAGAATTCTGTAATTTCTTACCCAGTTCAGTTTTACAATCTGAAAGTTTATCAGAAACCTGTAGTTTAGAACCCTTGTGTCAGAATCCTTTCCAGGAATTTCTCTGGAGACGAAACATATTTGCAAAAGCAAAAAGCATCACAGTAAAACAGCAACTATCTGCAAATGGACAAAAGACTCAAAAGGGCAATTGACAAAGAAACTTGGCTATTTCTGTGACATATAACACTTTAAGATAATAACTGGAATTATGACTGATAACCAGAACAGATTAGAATTTTAGGAATGCTATATAATGTTAAGACACGTATATTAATAACATTCACCCACGTAATACCACATAAGAAAGTTTATCATCGCTTATTTGACAATGCTTCCCATGTAATTTAGTATTTTCCTCCTTATAGGAAGAGAGCAAATTTCTTTGAGAAGTCTCAGGGGCCCTCTGAAAATCCTCAGAGAAATTCTTCTTCCATCTACCAGGTCAAAAGAAAGCCTTCATTCAGGATTTGAATATTTTTGAGGGAGAAGCTTGTCAAAAATATCAAAAGTTTTTAAAATGCTTGTTCAAATAGGAAACAACACTCACTGTTAAACAATGCTCAGGCATCCATTCAAAGTGACAACAGAGACAGTCAAGAGCAAACAACACCGTCAAAAAATTTTAGAAGAGACCTCTTTCTTTCTGAATATAGGAAATTATTTTAACAAAACATAGATTTTCTGTCTTTTAGGTAGAGTTAGAGCAGGCCAAAAGTTCAAGAAAATTATGCTTTGAGAGAAAACCAAATTTTAATTTCTGTACCAGCTTATTTTTAACATTAAAACTCATTCACTTAATTGGATTTACTCTAATCTTAGTCTACTTGACCAGGTATAAAACTCCTTTCAGAATTTCTCCTTCACAAACCTTCTACAACTTTCTTTTTGCCTTCAGAATTTGTCCCAAAGTCTGTCTTTTTTCCTTTCTAGTACTTTAGGACAAACTTATCTTTCTTAACCCATCAAACAAAAATACTTCCATTCTTTATACCCTCTTTACTGAAAACATACATTTTAACTTTCCTTGAATACAGAGCTATTTTCCTTATTAATTCCCAGTAGCTTTAATTATATATGTTAATTAGAACTTTTAACCATTAACAGACCCTGGTAAACACTAAAAGGTAAGCAATCACAAATTGTCTTTTATATCAGCATTCTAAATACTTCATAATTTCTAGAAACACGCCGCTTTACAATAACAGACCCAAAGACTTTTAGCCTCTCTGCAATAAGAAGCCAAAAGTAGATAACTTAGATAAGTTTAGCTGTAATGCTTATGTGCTATCCAATCCAAAAATGACCCAGATGCTCAGATTTTTATCATTTAACTTAACTTGGCAAAACTCAAGATTGTTATCAAAACAATTTGGAAGCTGGTTTTTTTTTCCCCCAAGTATACAGACCATAAAACAGTTATTGTACCCACAAAAACTTCACGAGACATTAGACAAAACTGGTCATCATTTAAAGCTATTATTTTGCTGACGAATTTAACAGACAACGTGAACTTATTTGACTAGTAAACCCAGGCTGCATGCCTGCATCATATGCAAATACTGACAACTCTGACAACAAAACTATTTTCAATCAAACCAACAAACTTAAACAAGCTTTCATTTACCAAAGGTTAATTCACATCAAGTTAACTTGAAAGACATTGGATTAATTTCTACTACATTTAGAATTTATGTAAGCGCTTACCAATTAAACCGAGCTCTTAATTTGGCCATACCATCGGAGGTAAAAATGTCACACATATAACATACATAAGACATATGTACACAGACACTGCACAGCTATTTTTTTTTTTAACCAATATTTGTGGAGGAGACACTCAAGATGCTAGATTTTTGGCAAGGGCACGCTTATGGCTGTTTTTCCTCTCCCCTCCTCTTTCTTTCTTTCTTTTTTTTTTTTTTTTCTTCAGTCTTAGGAATTAGTGATGGGCTTAGATAGTAGTTCCTGGAGAGGGGAGATGATAATCCTTTTCGTGATAAAGGAACTAGGTGGAATCTGAACTGCCTCTAGAGCTGTATTTCCAGTCTTGCAAGGATTTTCTAAGGACAGTTGCTCTTGATTTCCCAGAAACTGGATTGTAACTCAAATTACATTCCAGGTTGATCTACCTGTCCAACTGCATCACAAAGGCACAGAGAAACCCCTCAAATTTTCTCCCAGATGGAGTTAGAACGCATCCACAGGGTGGGTCTCTGGGGATGCTTAGGAGCCTTCCCCGTGGCGGTAAAGCCAGTGTCTGACTGACAGCAGCTGGAGAAAGGGTGCAGAGGCCGATTGCGGGTGTGCAGAGGCCGATTGCGGGTGTTGACATAGTTATAAGATTTAGTCAAGTCCTGCTCAGCCTGGGCACTTTGTCTCTGAGCCAGCAAAGTTGAGGTAGGGAAGCAGGAGGCAAAGGCCTGGAACTGGCTGGAGGCTGGGGCTCCCAGAGCCAGGTTTGAGAGTTAAATCCCTGGCAAAAGGCTTATTTTTCCAATTTTACAGAAGGTCAAGGTTCTGCTCAGGTCTAGCCTGAACTTAACCTTGACTTGGTGACAACAGAAGAGATGATGAGCAAAACAGACAAAGAAAGGAAAAGAAGAGATCAGACCTCACCCTCATGGCCTCTTCCAGAGGGTTATCAAGATAAGAGTCACACAACAGTTCCCGTGCTGGGGCACACTACGCTAGCACGACAGTTCACAAAATAAATCACAGGTGTCCTACCCTCATAACCGACTCAGTAGGTGACTAAAATACTCAATGAGTCAATTGTCAAGAGAGGGCACCCCCACTTAGGGTTGCTGGGGTAATCAGGCCGAATTGACGAGTAGGATCTTAACAGCGACTCAACCAAAGCTTAACCAAGGACAAAGAGGCGTCCCCAAAAGAGATGCAGAAAATTCACTCCCAACAATAGCCTAAGAAAGTTAAGGCAAGAGACGACAAAGGCCCCTTATGAAAGCAGTTGGGACCTCTTATGACAAACTTCCCCGAGAGCTTACACAGCCGGACAAAGAGTGTCAAGTTTCCCAGAGCCCCAGTCTATGTGACTGGCCGCCAAGATGCATGCCGGTACATGCATCCTCCGATGGCGGAGACCAGAAAGGTCACAAAGCCAAGCTCTCAAGACACAGAACAAGACAAAAGGCCCAGACAACAGGCTTATAGAGATGCCTGTGTCTTATGACAAACAAAAAGACAGAGATAAGGAAAAGTCTATCTCTGGGAGGAAAAGGATCTACGACCAGTGAGTACTCAAATCCTAGAGTTACTGAATCCAAGAAGCTAGCCTCACCAACATTTTCTCCTGCTAATCTAAATTTAGAAGAGCAAAAAACTCACCACTCTTGCTTCCATTGGACTCTGCCGGCAGAGATCCGGGAGACTGACGTGGTAAGAACTCTTACCTCTTGCCGGCTCTCGTCAGGGGTCCGGGATCTCTCGGCCGCAGCAGTCCAGGAGCAAGCAGTGTCCAGCCAGTGAAATTTCATCCTGCTGACTACGCCAAAACTGTAGGGGAGGAGGACATTTCCTCTCCCCATATGGGGGTTCGTCTGGCTGGAGAACGAATTAAATTCACATGAGACAGAATAGCAAGAGAAAATTAAACAAAGCTTTATGAGGAACCATGGCCCGGGGCTTTTCTTCCCGAAGGAAGAAAGGGCACCCCCACTTAGGGTTGCTGGGGTGATCAGGCCCAGAAACCCAAAGTTGGGGCTCCCAGGGGTGGAGCCTTTTACTCTTTAAAGATTTCTTTGTTTCCCGGTTGCAAAACTCAAACAGAGACGAAAATGGCCATTGTAACTCCAAGAGAGACAAAAGAAACGGGTCCATTACCGTGAAAAATCCCCCCTGAACCTAGGGCAGCGTCCTACCCATTGTTCCTACTGTGGGGTTCCTATAGCAAGAGGTGATGGGGGCGTCCCCCGGCATTGCATCCCTTGTATACCTTCCCTGTTATGCCTGGCAGTAACAGGTGCCTGGTGCCTATTCTGCCTGACAGCATAGGCCTGGTGAATGGTCCCCGAGAGAAAAGGAGAAAGAAAAGGAGCCATTACCTTGAAAATTCCCCCACTGGGGTTCCTGTAGCAAGGGATGATGGGGGCATCCCTTGAACATCTTCCCTATTCTGCCTGGCAGGAATAGGTGCCTGGTGAATGGTCCCAGAGAGAAAAGGGAGCCATTACCTTGAAAATCCCCCCAATGGAGTTCCTGTAGCAAGGGATGATGGGGGCATCCCTTGAACATCTTCCCTATTCTGCCTGACAGTAATAGGTGCCTGGCGAATGGTCCCCAGGATAAAAGGGCAAAGACAGTGAGAAAGAGAAAGACAGTGAGGAATTTTCCGCCAGTCTGGGGGACATTCTACCCAATTGCATCCTGGAGCCATTCTCCCAAGAAGGGGTTCCCATACTCCACCAAAGGTTAGAGTTTGGTACTTTCCTTGAACTGGAGTCCCGAGTGGGACTTCCCTCGCAGTTCAGAGAGTGGTCAGGTGCCAGAGGGAGGGATCCCAATCCAGCCTTAGGAAAAGAAACCTTCCACGGGAGTCTTGGAGATTGGCGGCCGTCCTAATGACTTAAGTGGCCGACCCGCGCCCACGTAAAATTTGTCTATTAGAGATAGAGTCAGGAAGGAATGGATTAATTCATTCTCCATCACCCTGAGGCTTAAGGTACTGATTCTCTTCAAGCTGAATGCCACAATTTGCCCCAAAGAGTAGCCATGGTCAGCAAACGTGGATTCATACAGCTGTCCGAGAAAGTTCCCGATGGAGCCGTGAATCTAGATCCATCCTTGAAAAAGAGCAGGAAGGAATGGATTAATTCATTTTCCATCACCCTCAGGCTTAAGGTACTGATTCTCTTCAGGCTGAATGCCACAATTTGCCCCATAGAGTAGCCATGGGCAGCAAACGTGGATTCATACAGCCATCCAAGAAAGTTCCCGATGGAGAAGTGAATTTAGATCCATCCTTGAAAAAGAGAAAGGCACAAGGAAGAAAAGGGCACTTACCAGAACTCGAGCTCACAAGCCGATGAAGCAATTCCCCGTACGGGCCACCAGAAATGATGCGGTGTCGGTGAGCCGAGGAGTCAAAAGAAAGATTTCTTAGACTCTCAAGATCTGGCAGTAGTGCTCTTTTATTTAGAGAATAGTGTGGAACAGCATGGGGACAGGACCCATGGGCAGTCAGAGCTTCTGCTGCCGCTGCTTCTGCTGCCCCCGCTGGCATGGGGACAGGACCCATGGGCAGGCAGAGCTGGTGCGTGGGGACAGGACCCACGGGCGGTCAGAGCTCCTGCTGCTGCCTCTGCATGGGGACAGGACCCATGGGCAGTCAGAGCTCCTGCTGCTGCCCCTGCTGGCATGGGGACAGGTCCCATGGGCAGGCAGAGCTGGTGCGTGGGGACAGGACCCACGGGCAGTCAGAGCTCCTGCTGCTGCCCTGAGTTGAGGGTTAGGGCTAATTTTATAAGGCATGGGTACATGACTTATTTTTACTGGAAAAAAAGAAAAGATGATGCAAAAAGTCATTAAATGATTTCAGTGCAGATGGGGTCTGGTTATTGTGCGGTCATATAACTTTAGATACGAATCTGGCCATATAGATCGGCATGCAGGTGAGGATGCCCCGGGCTTCTCTCCCTGGGGCAGTCCTAATTCATACCATAAAAAAAAAGTCCACTGGGTCACATAGTTTGGCATGTAGGCCAGGTCACCTTGGGCTTCTCTGGCTGGGGAAGCCTTAATCCACATCATTTACCTTGAGCCTTTGTTTATAAAGCATAGCTATTTTAACAGAGTTGAAATTCCATTGTATATACCTTTTTATACTAAAAATATGTCATCAGCTAACTGGATTACTTGTTTTGCAAGTAGCAGTGCTCTTACCACTTAGACTGATAGTATGAATTGACTAATTTTACCTTAATGTGTTCCTAGAGGAGAATTAAAAATGAAAAATACTTCAGAAAGCCATATATGGACTTTATGGTAAACATTTTATTAATTACTTTAAGTATTTTATAATAGAGCTTTTTTATTTAAAAAAATTCACCTGCAATAGTTTTCCCTATTGTTTTTCTCCCACAGTTTCCCCTTTGGAATAGTCAATAAGAAAAACGGGACTAAGTTTCCCCTGGGGATATAGCTCGTATTACTGTAAGGAGGTGATGGCCATTATCAGGGACACAAAATTAAACTCTGGTCACCTGAACAAAAATCTCAGCCAGGAAGGAGTTTGGTTTTCACACGCCCAACCTTACTGCACAGCAGCTCTCATGGCTCTGCTTTGGCCTACAATCTGGTGGCCGGCTGAGAGATCCGGGAGAGAAACTGCCTCTTCATATTTCCTTCTCAGTTTCTGCTATGTTCAAGATATGTCTTACCTGATCATTCTATTTTCGTGCTTTGTAATACTGTACACCAGAAAAAAGGATCATGGAGAGATATCAAGTGCGTATGTTCGAAACCCAGGGGAGTGCTCACAATACTAGTTTAGTAGGTTCCTTCTACCAGATGACTTGTACTGCATCAGCACAAGTACCTCATTTAAAAGGTTTTTCCCCAGGCCAGCCCCGTGGCCGAGTGGTTGTGTTCGTATGCTCTGCTTCAGCGGCCGGTAGTTTTGCCGGTTCGAATCCTGGGTGTGGACATGGCACTGCTCATCAGGCAGTGCTGAGGTGGCGTCCCACATGCCACAACTGGAGGGACCCACAACTGAAAATACACAACTATGTACCGGGGGGCTTTGGGGAGAAAAAGGAAAAATAAAATCTTTTAAAAAAACAGTTTTTTTCCCATTAGTAAGCAGAGAAGCATTTTCTAAATACAGTAGCAAATAGTTGTTATAAAAATCATTTTACTGTGGCTTTCTTAAAAATTATGTCTTTTCTTGGAGACACAGTTTGCTACTATAGCTTTGAATTATCTGGCGTCTCCCCCAAAATTGCAGCTCTTGGTGTTAGGGATGAGGAAAAAGAAACCTTTTTGCTTTGTTTGTATGGATTTCATGTCTTCATTTTTTTCATAATAAAGGTGCTCTTAAAATTAGCAACAGAAATTACAATACTCCTATTCCTTACTCCTTAGTTCTGACGAACTGATGAGTTTGACAAGAGATCTTTCATTTGCTAAGTTTAGCTCTAGAGGAAACACCTGCAACTAAGATAAAACTACTGGCCCCGGGTGAAAGAGCAGGTACGTCATGGTGTGCCAGCAGATCGCTCTGGCACAGGTGTGTCTTCTGCCTCCCTCCTGAGTCCTCTCCTAATAGCTCTTCCAAGCACTGTCCCTCTGCCACTCTCTCTATACCTTTTCTTTTGTGTCCCCATATCCTGTTACCCCAATTTGTCATTCTCTGGACCCCTTTAGCCACTTGCTGATCGATGAAACTTGGTCACCTACAAACTAGCCTGAGGAGCTTAGAATTCTGCTCCCCACCTTCAGAACAGTTTCATGGGAAAATGCAAAATGACAAAAAATTACTATGAGTTCAATACTTTTAAACAAATTTGTATTTTATTCACCACTATAGCATCCACAAACTTCCAGAAAAAATAACAGTTATTGATATGTAAAACATTCTTCAGTCTACAGACAATGCTCAGTGCACACGTGAATTATGGAACTTCTTAGAGTAACTCTGCAGCCACAGGGCATTTCAGCAATATTATTTAAGTCTTTAGAACAAACAGCCCTACACCGCTTCCTGTTAAAATCCACTTTACAATGATAGACGAACTGAATAATAACCAAGTCATCAACTTCTAAAAACAGTCTTGGACTTCCCTACAATGTATTCTTTTAGCACAAAATAACCAAAAGGTGCAGGTATGCCACACTCCATCTGCCTTCTAGCATCTTGTGAGAAAATAGCTGGGCCAGTCTGACTTTCCCAGAAGTTGAAGTTGGGTTTAGGTGCAGATATTCTTAAATATATATATATATATATATATATCATATATGCCAGAATTCAGGAAGACAATATGTCTTGAAAGGACTCAAGCAATGGCAGTTTTCTATCTTATAAGAGTCACCTAACAAAATCAGGGGGAAAAGGTGAAGACATATTTATTAATTATTCCTGAGGATATGACCTTGGAGAACAAGCATTGGAGATCATTAGTAGTAGGCTTTTTTAAAAGTCATTGAAAAGAAGAATACAAGAAGTAACTATTTGTGAAGACTGCGAATTTGCAAGGGGAAAAACCCCTAACCTAATGTTTAACAAATGGTTCTCGAGACTCAGTAAAATCTCCACTGACGGCATCCTACTCAATTTTTTTTCCTGTCCTTTTCATTTGGAATCATTGAGAACTAACCTACTCAGTTTAAAACATGTTCTATCTTAAATAACTACAAGGGAACTGTGAGATGACTAAAGATGTTGTTCCAATGATGATAAAGACCGTGCCGTAGAAGACGCCTGTGAAGAATTTGAATAAAATGATTTGATTGAGCAAAAAGCAATTTTTCTAAATTAATATGATTTTGTATAATTTGTGGCATTAAATGTAAATAAGTATTTAAATATCTAAATTAATAAATGGTTTTGAGTTTTTAATTTACATCCATAAAAATTTAGACTGAAACTGTAATTAAGTAATGTAGATTTTAAAGCTACATAATCAAGTTGGAAAAAGACACTAACACTTGTGGCATGTGTGTTTGTGTGTGTGTTTACGGAGTGGAGGAGTGACAAGAGCTTCCCCAGGCGATTCCAATCCTGGCCTTCCACCATGCCCCTTCCCCATCCCTTTTAATAACTACAGCCCAAACAATGTCTCCCAAATTATAAGAATTGTCTAGAGTGCGTATTTAAATACAGATTCCCAGAACTCTGCCAAGAGATTCTGATTCAAGAAGACTTGGGCAGAGAGGGAATTTGCATTTTTAAGCATGCTAGATGACTCTTAAGATCAGGTAACTTTGGGAAACACTGGCCTAGAGCATTAAATGAAACAGTATGACAGGAATTGGTGGCACCGTTTCTTGCCCATTATAAACCTGAGTTCCTTCATCTCCTACTGAGATGGAAAGACATACAGGACTGGTCTCTCCCACTCCGCCCCCTTTACTGGCTGCTTCCCATAGAGGGGAAGTGAGAGCCTCGTTACCAAGACCACCTTACAGAGGGCTGGAAGTCTGGAGTTCGTTGCCGGTAACTGACTGTCCAGGTGATGAAAGCAGGGCACCACAGGGGTGAGCTCCCCGCAAGGCCAGAGGCAGGGAGAATTGGGTAGCAGCCAGAGGGACTTGGGCAATCATGGAAGCCAGAAGCAAACACAAACAGTTCGTAGTAATGGAATTCTCCAGTGCTGGTGAGGGTTAGTATGGAAGAAACAGAGATGTTAATTGCTCTGCTGTAGTTGGCCATTCAAGGAAAGGGCCTTAGGTTTTTGACTCTCAGTTCTGGGGGACTAGAAAGATCCCCTTGTCCCAGCAGCTTCTTAGTACAGTTTGAGGAAGCAGGCGGTCAAGGCCTCGGGCAGCTGGACGCTAGTGCACGTCCTCCTCCATCTCTCCCTCCACCCTGGGAGGCAGATCAGATCCCTTTCCTGGGGAAGGGCCTTGTCCACCTGGTTCTTGGGAGTGTCAAAATAGCGCAAAAGGGCAAAACTCACACAGATTTTTGATACCAGATAAGACCAACGTCATCTGATTTAACAAAGGACCCCACAGAAGTTAGATATGAACTCATGAGTCACCAAACTCCAAGTCAAGTTAATTCCTTACTATATTCAAAGACAGGGTCTATAGTAAAACAGGATCTCTCAGGACTCCAGCCCCTGGGACCCCCACTGCTAGTACAACCCAGCAGACAAAAACATCCGAGGGAGGGCAAAGGCAAGGAAAATGGCTCTGGTAAACACAGCAGAAAGCCCTGATCCAAAGAAAGAAAAACTCAAGAACTTCCTCAGAATTTCCCCTATGTTTGTTAAGATCTTAAAATTCACAGAGAGAAGGAAAATATTTTAGGCTAGAAAGAAAATCCTCAGATTTCTTTGATCTGGCTAATGGGTTCCCTAGCAATGCTTTACAAATTGTAGGTCAAGACCCATTAGGGGATTGTGAGATCTTTTTAAAAAAGGAAATGAAAGAGAAAAATACTAGAATGCATTGCATGTAGAAAGAATAGTACTTCACAGGATTTTTTAAAAGTAATATTTCTAAGTATGAGTGTGTGATAGGCTGAAACGTGAATTGTATTTATTGTGGCTCGAAACAATAAAAAGTTTCAAATGGATTTCATAAAGGGTTAAGTCCTATAGTTCTGTTTCAGGGCAGTTTTAAGCATACCATTCAAACATTGCTTTGGGCCTGAGTTCACATGATGGTTCTTTTTTTTTTTTCCTCTGAGGAAGATTTGCCCTGAGCGAACATCTGTGCCAATCTTCCTCTGTTTTGTGTATGTGGGCCGCCAGCACAGCACGGCCACTGACAGGGCAGTGTGGGTCCGTGCCTGGGAACTGAAGCCCAGCTACCAAAGCGGAACACACTGCACTTAACCATGAGGCCTCCAGGGCTGCCCGGTTCTGCTTTTTAAGATAGTTTATTTTTTCAAGATTGAATACTGAGGACCGGACTCCATCTCAGCTTTAACTGCTAAATCATTTACTGAAACTAAAAATGCAAAATTCTACAAGGAAAAACTATTGACTGGTGTTTACTGGACTAGTCTTAAAGATCTCATTTTGGATTTTGTTTCTAATTTGTTTGTTTTTATTTATTTACTTATTTTTAATAACATGTTTTATACAGAAAATAAATTTAAATTTATTTGTTTGTTTTGGTGGAACTGAATTGTTCCTTGGAATAACATGATACAATTTGAAGTATCTTTAAAATTATAATAAGGACTATTAAAGCCTGTTTTTTCACTTTACCATGACTATTAGAAAAATCTGCAAAGATACTAATGGTACAACCAAAACAGGATCACTGCCTGAACTTAAGTTGAATTTATGATAAAAGTAGATGCTTGAGGACCTGCTGGGCCAAATTTGGCACATTTTAAAGTATCATCCAACCTTTCAAAATTCTAGATGATCTAAAAAAGCTCTACGTTAGCCTATATTCTACCATCAGATTCTTCTCACATCTTCTACTGTCCTCATGTCCACATAAGAGAACATAAACATCGACCTTAGGCAGCCCTCATAGGTCCCTGGGAGAAACAGATTGAAAAGAGGAGTAACAGTAAAATAAACTTTTTATTAAGCCTAATTCTGGAAATGATATTGATTTCATATATATATTAAGTTAGAAAAGTACGAACATTAAAATAACTAACATTTAAAACTGACTTGTAAGATAATTCACCTCTTTTCTTAATTATAAGGAAAGGCACTACTTCAATAAACATTTCCACTTTCACAGCCTACTTCTTATAGTATATTTAGTCTTATAGTAAATTAACATTAAATGTAGCTTTTGATCTGCTATTGGCTGAACAACTTAACCTCTCAGATGGTAGTTATGGCTATCCATGGTCTTTGCTGGAGTGGTGAAGTCCTATATAACTGTCGTTGTAAAAACTGACACCTATAAGGGCCTATCTAAAATTAAAGTAGTTTATCTTCTTTTATTTTTAGATATTAAAATCCTTCCATCTCCAGTGGCTGTCTTTTAGCGATTTTACACAATATCTGGCATATAATAGGTGTCCTATTAATCATCATTGAATGAACGAATATTATAATGTCCCTCAGAAAATGACTGACAAATGAGTCAAAACTCACATTCCTCTTATTTACCACACACTGTACAGGCACGCTGGTTCAGCTCTGCTGAGGGAGGATGAGCTACAGCTGGAGAGGGAGGTCGGGAGGCAGGTTCTTGCAGACTTTATTAAGGAGTTTGATATCCAGAATGGAGAGTTATGAAGGGTGTTAAGCAAGGGAGTGATGTGGTCAGAACGGTTCTTTACAAAGGTCACACTGGGTCTTGTGCGGAGAATGGAGTGGATGGATGGATGAGGCAGAGATATGGTTAAGAGGCAATTGAGATCCAAACGAGGAGATGGCAGTCCAAACCAGGACGGTGGCAGAAGAGACAGAGAGAATAGATTCAACAGATGTTTGTAAGGCTGAGCTGAAAGAACTGGGTGATTAATGGAGGAGGTGTGCAGGAAAGAAAAGTCAAGATGAGGCCCACATTTCTGGAAAGGATGCCAGCGAGGACAGTCATGCCATCACAGAAGGAAGAAGAGAAGACTTAGCAAGAAGGAAGCCAGTTCAATTTTAGACACGTTAGATTTGAGGGCCCTCTTACAGAAGATTCCAGTAAAGACATGCTACTGGCAATTTTAAATATAGGTCTAAAGCTCAAGAAAAGATTAAGATTGAAATGTATCTTTTTGAATTTCAATCCAGATCAGTATTTTGTTTTCTATAAGTTATGATTATATATATTAAAAATTCAAGGTAAAAGGCTGAATATAGCTAAGATCGAAGGCTTATTCTCTCTCGATTTTCTGTTTGGTATACTATGGCTTCTTAAAAAACCAAATGGCTGTAAAAGGTATTTAAATTTTCTTCTGATATTTAAACACTCTCTGTTAATATTATTTTTGGCACTAGAGTTACTTAATGGATTAGGAAAAAAAAACATAATCTTTGTTGACTTTCTTCGCTGAGTAAAGAACATTTATAAGACTGCTCCTATTGATTGTTGCATCAGAAAAGGCATTTTAAATAGCCCAGCATTTCAGCCTTCATAAGCCCATGCAGGAGTGAATCCCAAACTTCAAGTCACTCTCTTCAGGTTTGTGAAAAGAGGGCATTTAAGGGGATGTTGGGTGAGGCTGCTTAGGGTTGAGAGGGTGGACTTGAGTCAGACTCCAGGCCTTGTGTCTTACTAGTAATACGATCTTGACCAAGTTATTTCATCTCTTTGGCCTCGGTTGCCTCATCTGTAAAAGAGGAGTGATAACAGTACCTACCTCCTGGGTTTATGACGATAAGTCATGTAAAAGCGTTTAAGAGTGGTGTGGCATATTGTGTGCACTCAATCGATATTTATTATTCTTAAACGATTCTGTTAAAAATAACATTTTCTTTCTCCTAAACTCAACATCACCACTGATTAAGAATCTTGGAAATAATTATTTCAGATGAGGTTTTCCGATCAGAAACAGGATTTCATGTATCTAATGCTAGCCTTCTCTGAGCACTCTTAGGGGATCTGTAAAAGTCATTATGGAGTGCAGTCTTACTAAGCGAGTAAGGAACAGTAAGGTGAACTCTTGGAGAAGAATTTCCAGATGGCTAGGGATTAGGGCCAGAGCAGCAAGAATTAATATCTAAAGTTTACTGAACTAACAGATGTCTAGTTCTACAGTTCTATAATCAAAAGAGGCATGTCCCCATCAAAAATATGGAGAGATAAGAGGATTTAAAAAAAAGTAAAAGTGTGAATCCAATTTAAATAGAGCAATTTATCCTCATTTCCATAAGATCAGGATAAACACATTTTACTAAAGGGACCCAACAGGGCCAACGAAGCAGTGACATGCGTGTATGATAAACAACCTCATAAATATGAGGACCTTACTTCCTTTTCACCAAAGAGACCGTTCTGCTCCCAGAAAGATTAGTTATGAATATGCCTGAAATAAAATGAGAGCCTTATCAACTCCTGAGTGCATGACGCACGCTTTTAAATTGGCAGTTAACATTCTCGAAAGCAATGGTTTAACAACGGTCACACATGACATACAGCTTAAAGTAAAACACAATACCATACCTGATTACAAATCACATACAGCCCGTGTACGTTGACTACAAACTGTATATTAATAATCAAAACAGTTCAGCTGTTTTTCTGGAGTATGTTTCAAACAGAGTTAGCATATAACCCGTATATGACAATATTGCTGTGTTTTTAGTCATTTTATATCTAAGGGTCAAAATATATTATGTTCACAAAATAACACTGTGTGTGAATATCAACCAGTTTTTTACTTATATTCCTTCAAATACACCCTTACCCTGGTCATACACACTGATCTACATCACTGAAAATAAGCAAAGAAGATAATTTACAGTCTCCCCTCCACAGAGAAGTTCTAATTGCTCTAGAAACCTGTAAGTGAAGTTCTCAACCTTTGAAAAGGAGCAAAAATGTTCCAGAGCAGTCACAGTAGCCATGTATGTGGACTTTGTATTCATAGCACTAGATTTGAGATCTAAACATGGCCATACACGTCACAGTAAGCTAAGTCCCATATCAAAAATAAAATGCAAAAGGAATTGAAGAGATTTTGTAATTCCAATAGCACAGACTTCAAAACTGAACGCTTACACGTAACTCCTACATCTGTCTTTAACTAAGAGGTCATTGTCATGCTTACAGGTTTGAGGCAGTAATCCATATATTAGTGTGTGATTAATCAGAGTGCACTTACTACCATGAACTTGGGTCCTATGCCATAGCATTAATTTTGCCTTTCCCCCAAAGAATCATTTGCTCTTGAAGTAATAGGCTTTTAAGGCACATTTTAACAAAAACCCATCATACACCCAAGCTTATAAATGGAAGCTCCTCCTGGTTACAATAATATACATACCTAAGTAATGTGTGATTTACCAGACAGGCGAGTGTCGCTATCTGGAGGATAAAGTCGCATTAGAAAAGCGATCCTTTACTTGCTTATTCAAAAAGAAACATCGTGTAAAAAATATTAGAGAATTAGATTTATAAGAATAACCCACATGTACCAGGCCTACTGGCAAAGGTCCAACATGGTGTAGGTCTGGAAATTAGGGAAAAGGCTTCCCTGGAGCCCTGGGGTCCACCCAGGTTTCTGCGTAAGAATCACAAGGAAGGGAGTTAGGGCACCTTCACGATTTTTAAGAAATTTCCCTCCAAAATGCACAGACCCTTGGGAGGGCTCAAACTTCAAACCCCAATCAGCTACCTTCTTAAACTGCAGTTACCAGCCTCAGAGGACTAGGACTCGGGGAGAAGGAGAAAGGATGGAAAGAAGCCACAGAAAGAAGTGGGATAGTTTCAAGGACAAGTTGCTTTAGAAACTTGATACATTTTGCTAGGAACAGCTGTGATATCCCTATGAGGCTCTGCTAAAAAAATAGAAAATAAAAATCTAATACCTACAAGCATGCCTCAGGGCAGTGACCCTGAGGATGGACCTAGAATTATCTACCGGGAATGGTTTGGGATGGGGGTCGATTTAGGAGTGTCCTAACTTGCTGTTAGTCTACGGTAAACATGAGTGGAAGAACTTCACAGAAACAAATACATAACTAACCATGCTGAATGTAGTGGCCACTCTCTGTCCGCTGACCTTCAGGGGTTTTCAGGATGGCTTTTCAGCCGAGCAGAGCAAGCTGCTGGCAAGCTGAGCTCTAGTTCAACCACATGGTGGCAACAGGCAGAGTCCACAAGGCCCACTGTCACAGATGAGGAGACTCAGAGGTGACAAATGTGCCCACCAGGATTAGGCCCTGTGGCAGAGATCTGAGACATTCCTTGTGGTCATGGAGCAATAAAAAACCGGTCCTAAATAAGTACTTCAAATGTTGCACAATAACAGGCCCACTTCACAGGGGCCAAACACATGGAACTGTATATATATATATTTTTAAATCTGCAGTTGTCAATCACCTACATTTGGGAAACCATGTGGCCTCTGATGTGACTTTAGCTTGGGTGGCAGGTACAGACAAGCCATCAGAAACCCTGCAATTCAGCAACATTCTTATTTCTTTCCAGTGATCGGCACCGTTTTGGAAATGTGGTCCCAAAGGTTATATAGAACAGTAACGCAGCAAAAAGAAATAAGCTCTCTGTAGAAAGTGATTATAGAGATGTGTGTTGAGGTAAAGAGCTCGGTAATAACTGCTGAGTAGGGAAGCACGGCCAAGGCTATAGAAATTTCTAGATAAATTTGGTGCTATTATTCTACAAAACTCCTGTTTATGCCAGCTATGAGCAGGGGCCAGTTCTTATTGCTCCTGGAGCTTGCTGCCCCAACCTGTTCCAGCTCCACTGAAAAAGGATTTTGCTCAACAATTGGTAGCAAAGATCCCCAAATTTATAAAAAGTCATTGCCAATGCATCGCTTTTTGATGTTCTGATTGCCATATAGAGACAGTACACATGTCCTTGACACCAAGTACAGAAAAAAGCTTAGAAAAGTTGTTTTATCAAAGTTTAGTCCAATGAGAAAAAAACATGAAAAAGTGCAAAATATATACAGTTCCTGGCAGGTCTCACACAGGATTTTTCCTACTACAGACCATAAAAGTTTACATTTAGGTAATGAAATTACAGTGGATTTCACTTCATTGTTAATATACAAGTTTTTGCTTCAAAGTGCTTACTTTATTTAAAAAAGAGAAGATCAAGAGGGTTGCAGGAATTTTTTTTTATACAACAAATATATGTCATGTGTCCCAATCTCCTTCTTCCTCTAGTGCAACACAGTGCAGCAGCCTCACTGAAAAGTCTGATTTCAAAAGATGCTCCTGAGACCTCACCTACAGCAGCACCCTAGGGGTCCCGTTGGGAGTGGCTCCTTTTTTCTTCTGCAGCCGATTCTGAACCTTTCGCGATTTCACCACTTTCATCCTCACCTCAAAAACTTCATGGATGGCCTTCCGGAAGCAATGAAAATTATAGTCAATAAGCCCTGGAGAAGAAAACAAAAACATTTAGAATTGTCCAATAGAAATAATCTCCCTCTTTCCATGTCCGCCATGGCGAAAACAAGCCAGTAGGGGGCAGTAGAGGAGCGGCCTTAGCATGAGGTCCATAGATTTCCCCGGGAGGTCTGCAGCTGGGAGGCAGTCTCCTGAATGTGTATTTTTCAGTAAAGAAAGGTTCCCGAGTATATACCACATTTTCAAGGTGTCTATGACCCAAAAGATGTGAAGAACCATCTGAACTGCACTTTTTTTTTTAACCTTTCAGAATTAAAGATATCTTACAATTAGGATATATCTTCAATGAAATATTTATTATTATTTTTCCCCAAAAGGCATTATTAAAGTGACTGAGTGGAGGCAGACCCTGACTTGGAGTGTGGCTGAGACCTCAAAGCCATAGTATCAACCAAGTAATCGATCAATCAATATTTACTGAATATCACTTTCTTTAAGCCATTGTTGTAAAGCCCCCGGGAAAGCAGAGCCCTTGATTTCAGAGTGGTAACAGCCACCTCAGGTCAACTCGGAGCTCAGGAATCCAACAACCAATGACACACTCGGTTTTTCCATATTAAGTAAATTTTAAACGGAGAAATACTAGGAGAGAATCTTCTTGTGTTTTCAGGAATTAATTAGCAGTACAAAAATAGAATAAAAGATAATCCAAAGTCTTGAGTGTATTTTTCATCATCACCACTAATTCATAAAAGTGTCATGCATACTTTATTAGGATAAGTCAGTTGGTTCTATTTACTATCTTTAAACTTATTAAAATAACTAGCCCAACAATTGTTTCCATCCACTCAGGTGATGCTTCCAAAGCCCCAACCAAAGAAAGAATCGAGATTCCAGCCAAGGAGTGAAATTCTTCAAAGGAGTCACAACTAACTGCAGGTGAAGTGCGGAAAGGAAACACAGCCTCCGCTTCCAGGAGCAGGAAACCCTCTGAGCGGCGCCCTCTGCTGCTTTTGCATCGCTAGTGACCACAGGTGCCCTAAGACTAGGAAATCATTTCCTCCAGAAAAGACCAATGGACAGTAAGGGGGAACGTAACCAGAAATAAACAAGGAACAAAGAAATGACCTTATTTAGTGGGAATTTGGATATGAGATGTGAGAACAACCTCACAATTCTCTACCTATCCTATTTGCCTTAGGAAGAAAGCTTAGCTTGACTTTGGGTCCATGAAGAGGGTGCAATCAAATACTCAACTAGGGAAATTTCAGACATATCCTACTGATACTTCCTGACAAATCTTAACTTATTCATCTTTGCATATTTTTAAATGTAACAGCAATCTTGCTGCATTTTGAGCTTTAAAAGTGAAAATTCACAACTGAGGTTTTTAAAGGAAGTAAGCATTCATATAAAGACTTCGCTGTTTATTTTCAACCCTTTTATTAAAGGCAGTTGAAAATACAGGAACAGAGACATGAACAGAATAAGCACTGTCTTCACTCCCATACACGTCCCACAACATCCTTCTCTAGTTCAGTGGTTCTCAACCCTAGCTGCACATAAAAAACACCCAAGGAACTTTAAAAAATTAACTAACCCTGGGCGCCTCTCCCAGGAATTCTAATTATTTGGAGGAGGACCCAAATTTCCATTATTTTTTTAACCGCCTCCTTTCCCAAGGTGCCTGTAATGTGCAGCCAAGGCTAAGAACCACATACCTGCTTTCAGCCCTCTGCATTCTGCCAAAGCAGTGACGGAGATCATTAACCAAAACTCAGAAGGAAACCAACAGGAGGAAACGCTAATCAACAAGTGATTATCAGCACCAACAGGACTCAACTACACTTGAGATTAAAGCAACAAAAACAAATTAAGCTACTCCACACATTTCTAAGCATTAAGTTCTTTTTTAAAGATAACTTCCTGATAGCTGGGGTGACCCACTCATCCCATTTGCCTGGGACTTCCCCAGTTTCAGCACTGAGGGTCTCCTGCCCCAGGACCCCCTCTGTCCCAGGCAAATGGAGATGGGTGGTCACCCTAAAAAGCAAACAAGTTTAACACGATGGGGTTAAACATTAAGTCTGCCTATTTATTTACATTTCTTAATTATAACATAACATTAAAACTAATACCTAGGTTTCTAGTTAGTTTAATAAATTCTACAAAATCTGCCTATCCTCAGAGGTGATCCCACCTAGGTAGTTTAGCAATAACTTACCCAAGATCCACATGATAAATTCCTGCTTACATTTACATCCACAACCATAGATGGATGTTAAAATGAGTGGGCAAAAGAGTGAGGAGAAACAAGATTTGCACAGTTTGAAAGTATTAACTACAAAAGGAAAGACAGGAACTTTCCAGTGGAAAAACCTGGCAGATGCTACGTTAACTAAATCAAAGTCAGCATCACCAGTAATAAGACGTCAACCTCATGAACCACTTGAGACAACACTCTGAGAGGGACATGACGCCATTTCTGGGTGGTATTGTTGCCAAAGTACATAATCTCATTCTAACTGTGTGAAAACATCAGACAAACCAATTTGAGGGATATTCTGCAAAATAATTGATCAGCACTCTTCAAAAGGGTCAAGGTCATGAAAGACAAGGAACTATCCCGGATTGGAGGAGACTAGGAGAAATGACAATTAAATCAATTTGGGATCCTGGAACAGAAAAAGGACGTTTTTTGAAAAACTGGTGAAATTTGAATAAGGTCTGTAGTTATGTTGATAGCATTGTAGCAACGTTCATTCCCTAGTTTTGATAACTGTACTGCAGTATATGTTAACATTTGGGGAAGCTAGATGAGGAACATTTGTAAACTATGTACTAGTTTTGCAACTTTTCTGTTAAGTCTAAAATCAGTTCAAATTACAAGCTCTCTAGGTTGATTCTAATGTATCCTAAATTTTAGGACCTGCTGCCACCCTAGATGGTACTGGGACTGTAGTTGTACTATTTGCATTAATTTTATTTTCCTTTTTTTTTTTTTTGAGGAAGATTAGCCCTGAGCTAACTACTGCCAGTCCTCCTCTTTTTTGCTGAGGAAGGCTGACCCTGAGCTAACATCGTGCCTATCTTCCTCTATTTTATATGTGGGACGCCTACCACAGCATGGTGTGCCAAGCAGTGCCATGTCCGCACCCGGGATCCAAACTGGCCAACCCTGGGCCTCCAAGAAGCGGAACGTGCGCACTTAACCGCTGCGCCACCGAGCCGGCCCCATAATTTTATTTTCCCAAGTTTCCAAAATCAACATGAAATATTAAACCAATACCAAATATAAATTCTGGAAATATTTTTCACCAAGGAAATACATGTATAATGGTTTAAAACACATTACACACAACTTATTCTATATGGGGAGAGACCTCAGAATCTTTAGCCCTGACTGCCCTACACTGGTGGTGTGACCTTGGGAGAAAGTCACTTACATTTCCCGTCCCTGGGTAAAATCATCTGTAATTGAGGGTGAAAAAAGGTATCGTCCTGTCTATCTCCAAAATTCCATGAATCTATTACATAATCTGTTCTTACTTTCAACAAGATGAAAATAAGGAATAAAAGATATTAACACTATTTAACTAAAAGTTTTGAGGGCCAAGGACACATAAGGCAATTTGGTTGGTAACAGTAAATACAGGAAAAATACACAACTTCATTAAGAAGCAAGGAAATGTAAATTTACATGATATACCAGTTTTCAATGATCAATTTTTAATGTTAATACCCAATATTCATAAGAATACAGCAAAATGGACACACTCATTCTCTTAGTAGCATAAACCCATAACATCTTTCTGAAGGACATTTTGGTAAAATGCATTAGAAGCCACCAAAATGTGCCTACCCTTTGATGTAAGGAATTCCATTTGTTGAGGTTTTTCCTGAGGAAATAACTAAAAATGTCCACAAATATTTAGAGCAAAGAATGTCATCATAGATTATTCAATAAACATCAAAATCTAGAAACAAAGTAAATTCCTAGAAATAGAAGAATTGAACACAATCATTAAAATGATGTAGTAAAAAACGATTTAGTGAAGTGGAAAGATGTTTGCAATAATTTAAGGGAAGGTTATAAAGTAGTATTTATCATACAATCTCATAGTTTATATGTGTATATATATATATATTTTTTATATATATAAAAGAAAGGCTGGAAAGTTATGCAGAAAATGTTAAGAGTGATTATCTGAGTGGAAAGCTTACCAATAACTATTTCTTTCTTTTTTTTTTTTGAGGAAGATCAGGCCTAAGCTAACACCTGCTGCCAATCCTCCTCTTTTTGCTGAGGAAGACTGGCCCTGAGCTAACATCAGCGCCCATCTTCCTCCACTTTATATGTGGGATGCCTGCCACAGCATGGCTTGCCACGTGGTGCCATGTGTGCACCCGGGATCGGAACCGGTGGACCCCTGGGTCGCCAAAGTGGAACGTGTGAACTTAACCCCTGAGCCACCGGGCCAGCCCCTTAATAACTATTTCTTTTCTGCTTATATATTGCTAAATCTTCTAAATGCATCTATTACTTTTGTGATAAAAACAATAAAATTCTAAAAATCTAAATTATGTTTTCATGGTCAATGAATCAGGAAAATTTTCATGATATAAATAAGTGAAAACATCAAGATTTAAAACTATAGAGACAATATGACCCCACTTTTGTTGGAAGGGAGAAAGAGCAGATGGGAGGGAGGAAGGGAGGAAAGGAGGAAGAAAGAAAAGCCCAGAAATTTAACATGGGGTTTAGCTCTAGATGGTGAAATGGAGTGGTTTTATTTTGTTCTTTATACTTTCCTAAATTTTCAAAGTATTTTTATAACGAACACGTATTGCTTATAAGGAAAAAAAGACTTTTTCAGTAAATGTTACTATTGCCACTTTCTTGGGAATTTTTTTACCCAAAAAATTGGCAAATCATACCCTAGTTACTAGAAAAAATCCCTAGTCTTGTCAGTAAACTGGTATTTCCTAGTTTACATAGTAGGGGAAAAACGAGTGTCTTTATGAGGTTAATTGCTTTTGTTTTAAAATAAAACCAAATTTGGTCCTAAAAGGATATGTGGTGACCTGGTTAAGTATATTCATGTCTTCCCTCTTTGGAATCATGATGCCATCCTGTGTTTTGAGGACTTAATGTATGAAAGCTGAACAGAAGTTAATATTGTCCAGCTTTAATGTTGTATGAGTCCTGTCATCCCCTCCTTTAGTTGGGGGGAAGTAACAGGTCACCCAGTCCCTAAGACCTTCTAGAGGTGTGGACCAAGAGGGAGGTCCTCGGCCCTCACTATCGGCTGGGGGGCCCTCCCCTTGGTAGGAGACTTTACAGCCTGGCAATAAGGCCCCAGCCAGCTCCACGCCCAGAAAAGCTCAAGCCCCTGCTTCTGTGGCCACCTCAAGGCTGCATCACTAGGGGGCAGGCTGCTTCACGGATCCCAAAAGCTTGACTGATGTGGGCAGCAGCCAAGGGGGCCTGTGACCGAAGTCTGGAAACCGCAGGAGGATACTGCTGTCCCCACCACCTTCAACAAGCAGGAAAGGCAGTATTTGTCTGAATTGAAACGCTTCATTTAAATCACACAAAAAAATTACCTTTTCTTTCAAAGCTTTCCTCTCTGACAAAGCAAACAAGAGCCAGGAACTTTGTCACCTCTTTTAAATAAAGAACTGTTGTATTATTCAGCTTTATAATGGCTGTTGATTCCTTGTCATAGGGGGTTCCTGCTCCATCTTCTTTGAGACTAAATGGGGACAGAAACCAAAACATATTTGACCATCGAGAAAGAACGATGTAACCCAGCGACAGAGAGCAGCTTTAACACACAGGATGACAATCATAACGATAAGTAGTTTACACTTACAGTACCTTCAGCAAAAGACGTCAGAAACACACAATCACAAGAATACACACAGTGTATGGCAGTCACTTTCCCACTGACACAACGAGTGGCTGTTGCGGCAGCTAGGCAACCCTCCGGCGCCAGAGGAAAACAGGTGAGGGATGGAGTCTGCTCTCTCCCCTCCGCAGCCCACAAGGGCTTCTTGTGTTCTCACGACAGAATAGCCAGGCTGTCAAAAGCACGCTCTGATGAAAGCCCCAGATGGGCTGAAGAACTGTTCCAAACGAAAGAAGCCTCAAGAAACCTGACAGCCAAAGGCTGGACTAGACTCCAGATCAGGGGATAGAACCGCTATAAAAGACAGAACTGGGACCATCGGTAAAATTTCAGTATGGACTATATTTGAGAAAACAGAGTAGCCAAGTTAAACATGCGTAATCTGATCATTAAACCATGGTCCTGTAAGACAATGTCCTTGTTCTTAATAAATAGATGCTCAAGCAGCTAGGATCAAAGAATCATGATGTCTGCAACTGACTCCCAAATGGTTCAGCAAAAACAAGTACACACATGTATTAGAAAAAGAGGGGCTGGCCCCGTGGCTGAGTGGTTAAGTTCGTGCGCTCCGCTGTAGGCGGCCCAGTGTTTCGTTGGTTCGAATCCTGGGCGCGGACATGGCACTGCTCATCAAACCACGCTGAGGCAGCGTCCCACATGCCACGACGAAGAATATACAACTATGTACCTGGGGGGCTTTGGGGAGAAAAAGAAAAAAAAAAAAAAAGAAAAAGGGAAGAAGGACAAATATGACAAATTGATAAAAATTGATGAATCCCAGTGAAAAGTATATAGGAATTCATTGTACTATGCTTGCACATTTTCTATAGGTTTGAAATGTTTTCAAAATAAAAAGATAAATAGACATATTGGTCTATTTAAGCAAAGGTGTGAGACACCAATGACTCACGTTTGAATCCCAGCTCTCACTTACTGTGGGAGCTTGGGTGAGTTGAGTAAATTCTTTGAGCCTCAATTTCCTCCTCTGTATACACGAACAGTAATTAGTTCAAAGTTTCCTAATGCAATGACATAATCCATATATAGCACTGAGCAGAGTACTGAGAACACATAAAATGCACAATGAATGTTAACCATTATTATTATTATTACAATTATGACCAAAACTGAACCCTCTGAAGACACTGATGTAATCAAAGAGTTATGTATCCTTTCCTCACAGGCAAAGAGCACGTCCCTGTACCTTTTTCCCTTATCTGAAACTGTTTATACATTTGATTTATTTTTCCTTCCCAAATTTATGAATAATTGATCAGAAATTTGACTTAACTGGAATTGTGCTAAATTGTATTAATACAGCATAATAATTCAGCAGGTATTAAATCTTATAACTTTTATATAATAAGAGCCAGCATTTACTAAACATTTACCATGTGACGGGCACCATTCTTAGTTCTTAGCATGCGTTAGCCATTGTCTGGCACAAGATTCCTCCAAGCTAGTATTGAGGAACTATGGCTGGGAGAAAATAACATAACTTGGTTAAAGAAGATAAGGGGGTAGAGCCAGGACCTCACACTAGTGTTAATGCTTTTTTTTTTTTTTTAAGATTTTTTTTTTTTAATTTTCCTTTTTCTCCCCAAAGCCCCCCAGTACATAGTTGTATATTCTTCATTGTGGGTCCTTCTAGTTGTGGCATGTGGGACGCCACCTCAGTGTGGCCCGATGAGCAGTGCCATGTCCGCGCCCAGGATTCGAACCAACGAAACACTGGGCCACCTGCAGCAGAGCACGCGAACTCAACCACTCGGCCACGAGGCCAGCCCCAGTGTTAATGCTTTTAATCTTGTAAATATCACAAGGATAGGGTGACAAACCAGATTAAATGAAAAGTCTGAATTGCAGAGTATATTTAAGGAAATGTAGGTTTTTAGTTTTGAGAATATTTTAAACTGGCACATACATGGCTACTTAAAAGTAAATTGTGGAAGTTAGTTTTTTAAAAAAAGGATTCAACTCACTATAATCAGTGAAAACATTAAAGAAAAACTCTATATGAAGTGTTGGATCTCAGATGTTAAAGATGCTTTAGCAAAATTCTTAGCTTTCTTTGCAGTATTTTTAGCTACTGTTTTTTAGACTGAATTTCTCTTGCTTATAAGTAACGTTCTGAGAACAATAAACTGAAACATTTTAAATTTTTTACCCAATGAAGAAAGTTGCATTTAAAATTTCCAAGTAAATATAATACTATATATAGATACTAAATGTTGTTTATTAACAGCATTTAATAACAAAGGAAAAATCTTAGGTGATAATCTTAAATGAAAAAAGCAGGATATAAAATTATATATACAAAGTGATCACATGATCCTAAAAATTACACACAGAAATAAGAATAAAATACATAAAAATGTTAATAGTGACTGTCTCTAGGTGATGAGATTATGGCCTATTTTAATTTTATTCTTTACACTTTTATGTATTTTCGGCAATGAGCACGTATTACTTTCATAATCAGAAAAAAAGTAAACAATAAACAGAGTAGAAACACAAACAAGAACAAAAAAATGATAGAAAGTGGTTGGGTTTTACAACTGCAACAACTATGTTCTACTCGTCCAGTTTTCACCTACAAAGCAATGAAACACAAGAAGATGAAATGTATTTTAAAGCGTGCATGTGCTTCTATGCGTAGAGCGGACCGGCCGTCGCAGGACTCCAGCTGAGATTGCCGAGCAGACCGACTGAGACCCAGGTCACCGCCTCTAGGGCTGCCGGTCTCCACCGGGCAGCTGAGACTGGCAGCGAGACCTCCAATCACAGGGCCGCCTGCATCCCGGGCGCTGCGCGCTTCCCCGGCCGCCCCCTGCCGGTAACTGGGCTGGCACACTGCCGCTCCAGCAAACAGGCTGATGAAACCCAGGAACCGTGCCCCACTTGTGACCCAGACTGGTTCTTACTGAACCGGGTGGGTTCCCGGGAACACTGCACTCCGCCACAAAAAAACAACCAGACGGCAAGGCCCAGCTCCCTCCTCCTCCTCCCAGCCCCTCCCTCCCCGTGTTTGTTTTAGCTGGGTAAAAGTAACTCTGATTAACATAATTCACATGAACAACTTACCACTTATGTCTAATTACCATATGGCAAAATAATGATTACGCATATCATGAAATATATGCCAGATTAATTGTGCTGTTCATTGATTGCGAGAGCAATCTAAACTGTAATCAGGGTACATTCAGCTGCCATGACTCTTTCAAGGTCATCCACTCACAGTTTAAAAACAAGAGAATACTGCAGGGCAGTAATCTTGGGAAATAAGCTCTAGTTCTAAAGCCAGATAGCAGTGTTTATAATAATAAGAATAAGAATGGCAGCTACATTTATCCAGGGTCTACCAGGGCAAGCCTAGTGATATTTCATCCTCATTACATTCCTGTGAGTAAGTATCACTTTTCCTATTTCATAATGGAAGGGACCGTGTGCATACCTGTGTGTATAACAGTTAACAGAGAGAATCTGACCCAGTGGGCAAAGGATTCTCAGCCAGTGGAAGAGAGAAATGGCAAGACTGAGACTCTCACAGAAGCTGAAGGGAGGCTGTGTAAGGCAGGTCAGGGAGTAAAGAGGAAGATGAACAAAAACTTTACCTCATCAATGATTGGATGAGGAAGTAAGATCCCATACAGACAGACAGCAACAACCTGAGGTCTGAAGAAGACAGACAAACTAGTTCACACCCATTCACTCTGTACAGCACCCATTCAGCAAATTTATAATTATGTGGGGTTGTTTCTAAGTCTGATGACAATCGATTTTCCCCACTCCTTGTTTACTTTATATTATTTTAAGGGTACAGGAAGTTCTGTTTTCTAAGAATGTAAGACCAAAGTAATAAATAGGTAACGTTTGCTTAGTTTTTTAATTCTCTGCTGGCCACAACAGAAGACAATCAGAAGTATATTAAAAAAAAAAAACCCAACAACCTAGCAGTTATTTCCTGTAATGAAGAAGATAATAGAACTGTTGTTAACATGAGATATTTATGTAGAATTCAAGGATCCTGTTAGTCTCTCCCAAGTGTCTATGATGTTATGATGACAGATTTTTCAGTAGAGGAACCAGGAACCAGTTAGACTTGAGTTCAAATTCTAGTTCCATGTTTTATTGACAGTCTGAGCCGGGTTTCAAGCTTAACCAGTCAACCTCAGCTTCCCCATCTGTAAAATGGGATTGGTAATTCCCACCTCAATAAATAGTGCGGAGAATTAAATGATATAATGTATGCAATGAAATTATTAGCATAATGCCAGGCATTTACTCAATATTTTTTGTTATCATTATTGCATGCTAAATGGTATATTTATCTATAGATCTCAGTCATTTAAAACAAAAGTATTAAAATCAATAAGTAAACGCAAAATGTCTTAAAGGTTATGAAAGAGAAGTATGGCTCAATTGTAGCCTTTCAAAAGTTTCACTTACCCATAGATGCAAGAGATGTCGATGACCACATCGATCATATCACAGCAGAGTTCATAGGTCTGCATATCCACTGGGGTACTATCAGTCGCAATGTAAATTTTACTGACCACATCAAATAGAAACGCCTTTTCAATTCCAGAATTCTGAAACAAAAAGATGCTGCCTTAAAGTGACAGCTGATTTCAGACCATGTCATGCTTACATAAAATTATACACTATCATCAATGGAAAATATGAACAAGCAAGAATTAAGTTAATAAAAATTTAGGATGTTCCATTTTATTACGATTTAAGCCTCATTGTCAGAAACTTCTTTATAACGGACTTGCATGAGAAATGAAAAGTAGAATCAATTATCATAAATTATTTACTTTAGGTAAACAAATTGGGCAGTGTTTCCTGACTCTTCGAAATATTAGGAAAAAGGTCAAGTAAAAACACTAATTTCACTGATTTTAAATTAAAACTAAATTTTAAAAATCTAAACAAACTCAAAATTGTTCAGTGAGGATAAATGTGAATAAAACCGTCAAGGTCTGCCCCAATTCTACTTTGTGGAGCCTGCCTAGAGCTGGCGCGTTTTAGGAGTCATTCTGTCAGAACATCATTCATAGGGATAAACACATAAAAAAATATTCAACAGTATATATCTCATAGCTAAAACCAACTTTTATGCTCCCTACCTCTGGTAGGACTCTATTAACATTGAATGATTGTGATGGGGAGGAAGACATTTCCTCTATCCAAAGTGGGTTCGTCTGGCCAGAGAACTAATTAAATTCACATGAGACAGAATAGCAAGAGAAAATTAAACAAAGCTTTATGAGGACCATGGCCCGGGGCCTTTCTTTCCAAAGGAAGAAAGGACACTGAAGAAGTGGGGTGCACAGAGTGGTTATATACCCCCAAACAGGATATTTCACATATGATTGAAATGTCCCTCCCACAATAGTCACAAGATTGCCCTGTGGGCATGGCGCTTGATGGACACAGCAGATAGTGGTCTGCTATCTTGGAGGGCAGAGGGCGTAGCAGGAGGCAAGTCTATTGTCTTGAGCTGGGTGGTCACAGGTGAGTGCAGCAATTAGTTCCTAGCATAAGGAAAGATGCTTAATCCCTACAGAAATGCCAAGGTTGGGAGGGGGAGGGAAATCAGTTACAGGAGGTTACCAGACAAGCACAATAAACAAATGCAGATTTAAGTCCTTGCCTTCCCCATTGATTAAGAGTTTCTAGAGACAAGGTCATCTCCTTTCTTCTTCCTGGTACGGAGAGGGGGATATCTTTACAGATAGAGATTTAGTTCTACTTTTTAGTTGCTTTCCTGTCTGCAAAGAAACCAGCCTCAAATAGTCCTCATGCCAAAGAGACATATCTTGGGGTGGCCAAATCCAGGTCCCCACAATTGCCTACAACTTGAATAAACCCTCCAATTATACCAGTGAAATACAGAAATCCATTAAGGAGTTAAATTTTAAAGGACCTAAAACAATACGTAGGAGCAATCTTCAAAAGTAATACTTCAGTGACCTTGAAATGCTGTAAGAGCAAGCAGAAACAAGATCAACGTCATTCTTAAAGTCTGCAGTGACTCTAACAGGACGGTGTTATTTACTTACTGAGATAAAGATGTTTAGCAAATTCTCCAGAGTGGGGAGTTGCGGAATCAGTTTCTGAACCACTTTACTAAAAGCTTCAAATATTGAATGATCATATATGCTTGTCAGATAAAAGCTGAAAGAGGAAACAATATGTCAGCATGTTTTCCCTTTAACTGAGGAAGAGGTCGCTTAGGCTACATCCTAACACCAGTACCCTGCCTTCTGCAGCTACGCCAGTTCTCACACACACATTCTAGCCTCCTTCAGAATTCAAAACCACCTCGGTACAAAATGAGCATGTCTTAACAAGCCATTCCTGCCCAACTTCCAAAAAGCAAGAACTGTGCCCATTCTTTGCTGACTAGCTGGACTGGAAAATTTAAAAACGCAGCCAAAGGGGGGCCTGTCGGGTGGTGCAGCGGTTAAGTGCGCATGTTCTGCTTCAGCAGCCGGGGGTTCGCCGGTTCGGATCCTGGGTGCGCATATGGCACTGCTTGGCAAGCCATGCTGTGGCAGGCATCCCACATATAAAGTAGAGGAAGATGGGCAGGGATGTTAGCTCAGGGCCAGTTTTCCTCAGCAAAAAGAGGAGGACTAGCAGCAGATGTTAGCTCAGGGCTGATCTTCCTCAAAAAAAAAAAAATGCAGCAAAATGTGCCCATATCAGCTGCCTTACATTCTGCAAAAGAGTCCACACCAGATCATCTTTACACGTGCCTTCAGAGTGACAGACATATTACTGATACGGAAGCGTCTAATTTTTTTATTTTCTAATTTGCAAAATGAATGATGCATATACCCCACAAAAAACTTACAGAGCAGTGGACTTCTCCTGTATTTATTTCTATTTGGATTATTTCCAGAGTACTCCTTTACTTACGATTATAGATACTATCATATTTAACAAGAACTATAAACTGCAGCATTGACTAACTTCCTGGATTAGGTTCATGGGTTTTATGTTACGGTTTTTCATATGGGGGAAGAACCTTAGCTTTGACCATTTGTTAAAAAAAATTCTTTTTAAACCCCACTGCCTTTCCCAAATGTTAGAATTACAACACGCAAAGCTTGCTCTTTCCAAATACTATCCATTGTCTACAGCACAAAACAAAGGTAAATTACAGCCCATGCCAAACCACTCATGGTGACTTTGGACCCCGAACCTCCTTTTTTCCCCTCTAGTACTGTAACCCCTGAAGGGTTTCTGTTCTCACCTGAGGTGAATTTTTTCTAATCCAGCATCTGCAAGGTCATCATTTGCCCTCTGGTGAATATCTCTTTGGGTTTCAATTTTGTGGTCATCTGACAGACCGTCCACTTTATGAATAAACACCTCGAAGTTGATGTCAGTGTTCACCTTGTAGGCCCGGGTCACTGTGAGGTGGAGCCTGGCCAAGGCCTCCATGTAATCGTCCTAGGAACAAAGGCACGCTCCTGTCAGCAGAGGCTGCTTTGTTTCCTGAACCCTTCCATGCTGCCTTCCACACACATGCTTCTTGTTTCCAAGCTTTACTGAGGTATGACTGACAAAAAACACTGCAGATATTTAAGGTGTACAAGGTAATGTTTTCATCCACGTACACGTTGTGAAATGATCCCCCAATCAAGCTAACGAACCGAAACATCACCTCACCTCACAGTTATCATTTTCTTCCTTCCACATACACTCAATATGAAAACCGTGTGGGGGCAACCTCCAAAAATATTTTGCAAAAGCCCAAATAAAAGCCAGTTTCATAGAATTCAAGATTAAAAACTTAAGTTTTGTTAACAAAGAGAGAAAAAGAAAGGTCAGGAAAATGCAGCTGTAGGCAGTTCTGATTTAGCTTGAAGACCGTCTAAAGATCAGAGCTGCAGTTTTACGGATTGAAAATGACCCCCTGCCACTTAGGACCTTCCCTGGGATACTAGTCCTCCCAGATTTCGAGTCTCTTGGTGAACTGTGATGAACAATTAGAGATGAAAACATGACCTGGGTCACTGGGAAGATGGGGAAGGAGCCAGGAGGAAAAATTTTAAGAACCACTGGTCTAGAGCAGAGGTCAACAAACCCTGGCCCTTGGGCCAAATTGAGCCCACTCCCTGTTGTTTGTAAGTAAAGTTTTAAGGAAACGCAGCCACACTCATTGGTTTGCACACTGTCTATGGCTGCTTATGTGGTACCGTGGCAGAGCTGAGCGGTTTTCCTCTGGGGAAACTCCTCAGAGACAGTACAGCCTGCAAAGTCTAAAATATTTACCATCTGGCCCTTACAGAAAAGGTTTCCTGACCCCTGGTCTAGAGTAATTGCCCCAAATAACATAATGCTATTTTTTTCTCCTTCCTACAGATGATATTCATATAACAACATAATGAACACCCGTGTGCACTCTTTCTGTTTAAGGAATCAAACATTAGACACTGTTTCTCCCCATCCTCCCAGCCCACCCCTGTCTCTACCCCCACCCTCCAGAGGCAACCAGTATCCCAAGTTTAGTGTTTATTCTCACTCATTTCCTTACACATTACTCCATACATATGTCTCCCTAAACAACATACAGAATTCATTTACATTGGTTTGGAATTTACAGAAATATCCAGGCACATGTATATTACAGTTTGCCTTTTTCAGTCAACATTATGTTAGTGAGATTCACCTACACTGAGGTACATAACTCCTCTCAATGGCTCTATAAAATTTCATTGTATGGATGGTCTATAATTTACCATGCATTTGCCTGCTGATGGACATTCAGAATGTTTCCAGTCATGTGCTAGTTCAGACACTAACTATCTGATAAGGTGGACAGCCTCGTGTACACATCTTTTGTCTGTTTGCGAGTTTTTAGGGCTTACCCAGAAGGTGGACTTGTCAGGTCACAGGAACAAGCACCTTGAACTTGACTGCATGTGTGAGAGCATCCGATGCTGCAGACCCTCACCAACACTCAGTGTTGTCGGGTCTCTTAATTATTGCCAATTTACAAGATGTGAACGGGTCTTGTTTTTATAGGAAAAACGGGGAAGAGATCTGCAGGACAGAATTTAAAGGACATTTCACCCCCATTCTGACTCCAAACCTGGATAAATACAGAAAGCCAATAAAACAGGGGATGTTTTCGGCATTCGTCTATTCCCCAAACTAAATTAACAAAAATGTATCCCTGGTCTTTAGATAAATCAAAATATTCAAGAAACTAATAGGAGGGGCTGGCCCTGTGGCCCAGTGGTTAAGTTTGCATGCTCTGCTGCGGTGGCCCAGGGTTTCACCGTTTTGGATCCTGGGCACGGACCTAACGCCACTCATCAAGCCATGCTGAGGTGGCGTCCCACGTGCCACAACTAGAAGGACCCACAACTAAAAATATATACAACTATGTACTGGGGGGCTTTGGTGAGAACAAGGAAAAATAAAAATCTTTAAAAAAAAGAAACTATGAAGAGAGAAAAATGGCAAATGGAATCTTTCTCATCCTTCACACTCTAAAGACTTTAACATGAAAGACAAATATTGGACACTGGGCTAGCATTCTGGAAAAATTCCAGATTAATGATTTGCAGCACTTTTCTAATACCTTAAAATGTATCACATAAAAACTAAAGTTATTACTGTACAGTTCCACATATATGAAATTCTAGAAAAGGCCAACTCATCTGCAGCGACAGAAAGCACATCAGCAGTTGTCTGGGGCTGGAGTGTGGGGCCATCTGAGAAAGGACAGAGGAACCCTCTAGGGGGGTGGAAATAGTCTCTACCTTGATTGTGAGGTGGTTACAAGGTGTGCACATTTGTCAAACTCACTGAATTGTGCACTTAGAATGAGTGCATTTTACTGTATGTAAGTTACACCTTAAAAAAAAGTGTTATTGCTTATGTCTTTAACTGAAGAGGAGAGTTAAGGGGACATGTCTGTGAGCAAAACCAGCCAACATCAAGAGCCTCACAATTTCCAAAGACTAGAAATTGCTACTCTGACCACCCTGCCAGGCATATCAAATGGTCTGATACCAACAAACTGATGAAGTGGTATATAGCTACAAGGACCAATAATGACATCAAAAAGAAGAAAATACTTGGTTTATTAGAGCAGAGGGGTTGTGAATGATTTTTTTCTACTGTGTTTGCTATTATCTTCTACAACAAATAAAAATAAAGGAAAAATACGCTGCCTAGTTCCTATTCCAAAATTAGATCCAGGAATTACAGGCAGGTCACAATCACCAATGTGGGTCAAGCCGACAGACACTCTATTTTGGATCCCCAGGCACATGTGAAATGGCTTCGGGGGCTGAGGGCAGCCCTGGGGATATGGTCCATTCTGTGGGCTCTGCGGGGGGTGGGCAGGTGGTAGCCCTCGTTTAGCTCACGGGAAATCACTCTTCATGCTTTCATTCTATTCTATTTTACAACATTCTGTGAGGACACATTTTCTCCTTGGTGATATATTTATCTGGCAATCCTGTGATTGTAAGGAATTCACAAGCAAAAAATAAAAATATTAGGTGTCAGACCAGCAGAGCACTGCTTAGAAATAAAGGCAATGACACCGCTGAAACACTTCTCTAAAGTTTGTTTTTCAGTTTTTTTGGTTTTTTTGGTGAGGAAGACTGGCCCTGAGCTAACATTTGTTGCCAATCTTCCTCTCTCTTTTTTTTTCTTGAGAAAGATGGTCCCTGAGCTACTATCTGTGCCAATCCTCTATTTTGTATGTGGGACACCGCCACAGCATGGCTTGATGAGCAGTGTGCAGGTCTGCACCCTGAATCTGAACCTGCAAAGCCCGGGCTGCTGAACTGGAGCACATCAACTTAACTCCTACGCCACCGGGCTGGCCCCTAAAGTTTGGTTTTCGCTTCAGAGCTTGTAATCACATCATGTAAAGATTCCCACAAAGATGATTTTTACAGTCTGCTTCCAACAGAAAAGCATATCAGACAGACTCTGAAACTGTATTTAATCACTCCTCATTTTTAGTAAATGACAGCTCTCAACAATGTTTTTCCTACCTTTGTAAAAGATTTAACTTGAAATGTGGACAAAGAGAACAGATTAGTGGCTACCAGGGGAAAGGTGCCGTCGGGGGTGGGCACAAAGGGTGAAGTGGCGCACCCACAACACGAATGACAAACATTAATGTACAACTGAAATTTCACAAGATTGTAACCTATCATTAACTCAATTAAAAAAAAAACACACACACACACAAAAAAAAGATTTAACTTGAAAAGACGAATTTCTCTAATATTCTGATACCTTTCTCTGCCCCATAGTTAAAAGCAACTCAATGAACAAAGAAACAAAATAAAACAAAAAGCACATTTATCAATCCAAATTGAAGGTTCACTTTTTATGTTCAGGTAAAATTAAAACCAAATTACAGGGGCCGGCCCTGTGGCAGAGTGGTTAAGTTTGCGAGCTCTGCTTCAGCTGCCCAGGGTTTCGCCGGCCCAAGGTTTCGCTGGTTTGGATCCTGGGCATGGACCTAGCACCACTCATCAAGCCATGCTAAGGGGGCATCCCACATGCCACAACTAGAAGGACCCACAACTAAAAATACACAACTATGTACTGGGGGGCTCTGGCAAAAGAAGGAAAAATAAAATCTTTAAGAAAAAAAAAGACCAAATTACGATCACAATGTAAAAAGAGGCAAGTGTGCTTATTTTAGACACTTTATAACAATCTTACAAACACCTGAGGTGGAGGTGCACTGGGAATTTGAATTCCATAAATGCAAACTGCCATGTAGCACAACATGGTCTTGAAGGAAGGACCTTCTAAGTCAGGGTCTTGAAGTGATGAGTCATCCGGTTGGAAGCCACTTACCCATGGGTCGGGCTACGACTGCTGTACCCACTTCAACTACAGAAACAGTAGCCGTGGGACTTAGGGAGAAAGTGGAGCTCGGAAGACACAGACAAGCATGACATCCCTGGAGGCTCGCCTCCCCTGCAGCAGCGTGCACACAGCCCAACTGCTCCTCCTGGGCTCCAAGCTCCCTAATTTATGGTGCTGGCAGATCTGAGGCAGGAAGGCAGGGGGTACTGCCAAGGCCACAGATGGGCCAGAAAACAGGTCAGTACAAGTGGGACAGCCAGGAGAGCAGCGACTGACAGCAGGCCCTGAACCTGATACAGATGTCAATAAGCACGCATTTCTGGAAGGGCCCATGTGAGGAGAGATGCTGCTGTCTGTGGACCAGGCACTGGAATTTCAAGTCTTCCCCTCCACACTCCACCAAAAAAGAAAGAGGAAAGCCTCCTAACCACATGGCCACACTCCCACAGCTACACCAGAAGTACCCGGTGCAGTCGTTTGGAACTAAAAGGCTTAGTTGAAAATTTCATTATTGTATCAAACAGGCACCTAGCTCTGTGAATGAATTTATGATGTTCTCAGGCATGAGCAGTCTTCTCAGAGAATGATTTTCCAAGCGTGGGCTCAGAACCATTATTTTAACAGTCTTCATAGCCCTTCCTCCCTAACATCACTGGGGCTCCTGGAAGGGCCAGGAGAGCCCAGTCACCGGATTATAGGGCCACAGTTTCAGGGAAACATTGAGACCTGGACAGGGGAGCAGAAAGCATCAGTGGCCCAGTCCTACTGCCTGAACTCTGTCCTAACACTGACCTGTCTGAGATGCACCTGTGGCCCACTGCTTCCCTCCCCCGCTCCTCTAACCACCAGTTCTGCTCCCCCTTCACAGGAGAAAGGCCCTGGGCACACAAAACCAGGTGCCAAAGAGACAGTTCAGATGACTGGTTCTGAATCCTGATAAAGTGAATGACTCTAATGCCTGGGTAGTAATCACCGGTCAAGGGGTCCCCAGTTCTCTGCTTTCAGCAAGAAGAGGACATAATCCGGATGTCTATTGATAAAGGAATAAAAGTAATTTTTTGTGATAGAAAATTGAGTACTTTAGGAACTATAACTTAGGACAAGTTTAAATAATTGAGTGAACGCTATAAAAAAACTAACCCCATATCTACCTACTTTTTATGTGAACAAGGTTTCTCAGTGCTTACACCTCTATAAACAAAAGACAAAAATAGAACTGATGTCAAATCCTGTCTTATTCAAGCACAGATCCATGAATTAAGCAGAAAATATCCATCTTCTTAAGAGATATATTTATCTCAAATTTTATTTTTTATGTTTAATTACCTATAACATATATTATAGTTATGCTGCCAATCAACTACGTACTAGTAATAATTACAATTATTTGGTTCATAAGAAAAATGTTCACACTTAGAACTTTATCTTCATAGGAAATAGTAAACATTTTAAAGTGTAGGGGCCGGCCCTGTGGCCGCGTGGTTGGGATATTACGCTCCGCTTCAGAGTTTCACCAGTTCAGATCCTGGATGCTGACCTGGCACGGCTCATGGAGCCACGCTGAGGCAGCATCCCACACGCCACAACTAGAAGGACCCACAGCTAAAATATACAACTATGTACTGGGGGCCTTTGGGGCAAAGAAGGAAAAATAAACAAATAAATAAATAAATAAAATGTAAATTTATATACATCTTTTTGCTGCAGAGAACCTGTGATCCTTTACAGATGTCTGCCAGGAGTACCAGAAGGCGGACACATATTGCTGTCCTTGGCCTGTCTGGTGGTTCCCGCCAAGTGTGAGGTTTCCTAGGCCTACCGTTTGCTGAGACGCACACAGCTCCCTAATGTCGCTGTTGTCAAGGCTGCCGGGAGCCTTCTCTCCATCGCAAGGCCTGGAGCCCCAACTGAGAAACGCTTGTTTGGTAGAAAGGCCTATTCTCGCTTCTAAAAACCGAACCAAAAGCATCACAAAGGAACTTGCTTGAACACGGGGGAGGAGGGGCTGCCGACACGGGCACCACAGGTCCGTCGCACCCCGAGACTGTGCTTTACCTGGGAGTCAATGACAAATATCAGTGCTCCTGTTCCCCGGAAGATCATCTCATAGTCAAACGTGGGGTCAAAAAAGTCAATCTGTCCTGGGAAGTCCCAAATCTGAAAATTAACAAAGGAGCTGTTGGAGACGTCTTCCCGGCAGATTTTGTTCGTGCTCTCCAGGAACAGGGTTTCGTTGGGGGACATCTTGTGAAAGACGACTTTCTGAATGGACGACTTGCCGCTTCTCCTCAGGCCCATGAGCAGGATCCTGGGCTTCACCTCGGTGCTGAAGGGATCGCTGAAGTCCAGCACTGGAGAAACCACAAAACGAGAATGAGGGTGAGATGCCGTCACGGCGGTTAATCAGAGGAGTTTCACTTCCACCTCAGACGAGATTTATGATTCACAGCCTGTGCTACTTTTCCAAATACGGACAGTGCTAACGACATCACCCCACTCACCGAGGGGCTGGCTTATAGTAAGTGCAAAACACTGAACAATGCTGTCTCACCACCTCTCACACCATCCCCG
This sequence comes from Equus asinus, assembly GCF_041296235.1. Taxonomy (NCBI): domain Eukaryota; kingdom Metazoa; phylum Chordata; class Mammalia; order Perissodactyla; family Equidae; genus Equus; species Equus asinus. Next base: position 27,751,154 of record NC_091813.1, read on the forward strand.
GGGGCCAGAAAACCTGTCGGAGCCCACCTCGCGAGCAGGGGCATCTGGAGGGTGAAGAGCACAGACTTCCTGGAGCAGAGTCGGGGGAAAGACTCCAGTCTTAGCGTTCCAGAGCAACATCTTTCTTTGCCTAGATCCTCAGTGTCTCCATGCCCTAAAGAGAGGCGTGTTTACTTGAGTTACCTCTCCTGGCTGGTGCCTCACATGCACAAAGGCCTGGAAAATGGGCAGACACTAGATCCCTCAGACCAGAGTGGCCAGAAAGCAGGTGTACACCTTGTGAGAGGCGCACCTCCCCAAGGCCCGCCCTGGCTCCAGGCCTGCACTGTCCAGTAAGGTAGCCACTAGCCTCATGTGACTGTCTAAATTAAACTTTATTAAAATTAAAAATTCATTTCACCTTATATCAGGTTCCTAGAGGAGTCAAATTTACAGACACAGAGGGTGGGACGGTGGTTTTCAGGGGCTGAGGAGGACGGGGAGTTAGTGAGGTTCCTAGAGTAGTCCAATTCATAGACACGGAGAGTAGAATAGTGGTTTCCAGGGGCCGCGGGAATGGGAAGTTAGTGTTTAATGGGTATGGGATTTCAGCTGGGGAAGGTAAAGTTCTAGAAGTGGATGGTGGTGATGGTTGTACAATATGAATGTGAATGCACTTAATGTCACTGAACTGTACACGTAAAAATGGTTATAATGATAAATTGCATGTTATGTATGTTTTACCACAATAAAAAAAAACTCAGTTCCTTAGTTGCATTAGCCACACTGCATGGGTTTAAGAGCCCCATCTGGCAAGTGGCTAATGCACTGGACAGTGCAGACACAGAATACTGTCATCATCATAGAGTTCTAAAGGCCAGCATTACTCTAGTCCCTGGTAACAAAAATTCGATCCTAAAATCCTTTGCCAAGGGTCCTAAAGGGATTGGGCATTACTTGATATAAGTGGGAATTGGTGTAAAAGCTTAAAACTCTGTAGGGCTGGCTCTCTCTTGTCTTTGTTCTTGAAGTATAGAGCGTTAGTTCCAAAATGTTCTTCAGTCCTAGACAACCACTTAATTTCCAAGCAGTGTTCCTCCGTGACCAAGAGCGTGTACATTTCACAGAAGCAAAGGAAGTGTCACCTAGTGCTTAAGTGTCAGGGCTCTGAAGTCAACAAGATCCAAGGTTTGAGCTCTGAGACCTTGGACAGGATACTTAGCTTTTGAGACTGTTTCAAAATCCATAAAATGAAGTTTGATAGTGACAATAAAAATCTCATAGGGCTGTTATGATAGTTAAATGGGATTACGGACCTAAGATGACTATTACATATAGGACTCATTCAGCAAATGATGCTGGGACAAACTGGATATCCACAAGCGAAAGAATGCAGTTGGACCCTTATCGTACAGCAAATACAAAAATTAACTCAAAATGGATGAAACATCTAAATTTAAGAGCTAAAACTCTTAGAAGGAAACATAGGCGTAAATCTTGATGGTCTCAGATTAGACGATGGTTTCTTAGCTATGACGCCAAAAGCACAAGGAACCACAGAAAAAAATAAACTGAACCTCATCAAAATGAAAAATTTTAGTGTTTCAAAGGACACTATCAAGAAAGTGAAAACAAGTCACAGAATGGGAAAAAAACATTTGCAAATCATATATGTGATAAAGGTCTAATAACCAGAATATATAAACAATGTTTACAATTCAACAGTAAAAAGAAAAACCAATTTAAAAAATGGGCAAAGGATCACACATTTCTCCAAAGAAGATACACAAACGGCAAATAAGCACATGGAAAGATGCTCCACATCATTACCTATCAGAGAGGTACTAAACAAAACCACAACGAGATGTCACTTCCACCCACTACTAGGATGGCTATAATTAAAAAGACAATAATAAATGTTGGTGAGGATGTGGAGAAATTGGAACCCTTATACACTGCTAGAATGTAAAAGGGTGTGCTTTGAAAAAAAGTTTGGCAGTTCCTCAAAAGGTTAAACATTGAGTCACCATGTGACCCAGCAATTCCGCTCCTAGGAATATATTCAAAGAAAGGAAAACATATGTCCAAGCAAACTTGTACACGAATGTTCACAGGAGCATTATTCATAATAGCCAAAAAGTAGAAAAAATCAACTGATGAACAGATTAACAAAATGTGATATACCCATACAATGGAATATTACTCAGCTTTAAAAAAAAGAATGAAGTATTGATTCACACCACAGCATGGATGAACACTGGAAGTGAAAGAAGCCAGACTCAAAAGGTCAGATATTGTTTGATTCCATTTATATGAAATGTCCAGAATAGACAAATCCATAGAGACAAAAGGTACTTTGTGGTTGCCAGGGGCTAGAGGGAAGGGAAAATGGGGAGTGACTGTTAATGGGCACATGGCTTCTTTGGAGTGGTGAAAATGTTCGGGAATTAAACAGTGGTGATGATTACACATCCTTGTGAATATACTAAAACCACCGATTTGTATACTTAAAAGGGAAAATATCATGGTATGTGAAATATACCTCAATTTTTAAAAATAAAAAGCTTAATGACTGACCAAATAAATAAATAAAAATAAAAGACCCAGTATGAAACTTAGAGAAAGATCAAGAAAAGAAACCAACATTTTAAGAAAAAAGGCAGGCCGGCCCCGTGGCCGAGTGGTTAAGTTTGCATGCTCCACTTCAGTGGCCCAGGGTTTCACCAGTTTGAATCCCGGGCACAGACATGGCACCACTCATCAGGCCATGCTGAGGTGGCATCCCACATGCCACAACTAGAAGGACCCACAACTAAAAATGCACAACAATGTACCGGGAGACTTTGGGGAAAAAAAGGAAAAATAAAATCTTTAAAAGAAAAAAAAGAAAAAAGGCAGACTATAGGCAAATATAGAGATATATGTACGCTAACTTATTTTTCTATATTTCTTTACTTTTTGCTGAGGAAGATTCACCCTGAACTAAGACCTGTGCCAATCTTCCTCTATTTTCTATGTGGGTTGCTGCCACAGCACGGCTACTGACAAGTGGTATGGGTCCACACCTGGGATCCAAACCTGGGCTGCCAAAGCGGAGCACGTGAACTTAACCATTAGGACACAGGGTCAGCCCCTCTAAATTTCTTTTTTGCTTCCTTCTGAACTACACTTCTATGTTCTTCTCAGTCCCTGATGCCAGTCTAAGTCTAATCTAATACAGGCTGTAAAGTAACTCTTTATTTCCCTATTGTAACTAACAACTTTTTCCAAAACACAGTAATACCTGATAATATTTCAGTACATTTCATTTATTATATATAATATTTTGATGTTTGAATCTGCAATAAGTGTAGATAAACACACAAATTTCAGGTAGAATAATAATTGAATTTAAAAAAAAGTAAGCAGGTCCTTTTGTGCACAGACACTACTATAAGCAACATCTCACCCCATACTATCCACACACACTTTTCCAGTTCAACTTAACCCAATTCAACAAATTGCTGATGACATACTCTAGAAGCAGTGATGTGGAAGTAAACTGTCCAAAAGGTCACCAGCTTTCTTTTTCTTCATCAGTGATTATATGCTATTCACTTGCAGTATTGCCATCAAAAGGCAATCTTAGCAAAAGCAGGGCATGAACTGAAAAAGATAACAGGACTTTCAGCTTCAAAAATATAGGACTGGGCTGCCCCAGTGGCATAGTGGTTAAGTTCACATGCTCCGCTTCGGCGGCCCCAGGTTCACAGGTTCAAATCCTGGGTGCAGACCTACACAGCACTCATCAAGCCATGCTGCAGAGGTGTCCCACATACAAAATAGGGGAAGAGTCACACGGATGTTAGCAACAACTTTCCTCAGCAACAGATGTTAGCTCAGGGCCAATCTTCCTTACCAAAAAAAATTATATATATATATATATATATATATATCAGACTGATAACATGTCAGAGTCTTGAGGTCGGCCCCACAGCCGAGTGGTTAAGTTCATGCTCTCCGCTTTGGCAGCCCAGAGTTTCACCAGTTTGGAGCCTGGGCATTGACCTAGCACTGCTCATCAAGCCAGGCTGAGGCACATCCCACATACTAGAACTAGAAGGACCTTCAACTAGAACATACAACTATGTACTGGGCGGCTTTGGAGAGAAGAAGGAAAAAAAAAAAAAGTTGGCAACAGATGTTAGCTCAGGTGCCAATCTTTAAATAAGCAGATGAACAAATAAACATGAATAGCCAAGCCTGAAACAAAAAAGAGAACTCAAAGTTGACACGTTGCTCAGAAATCCCTAAGAAACATGAAGATCAGATTGAAGAGGGACCCTGTAGCCCTTGCCTATCTGCCTATAAACAGCAGAGTTCGGCTGCAGAGGGTAAAACTGGTGGAAGCCCAAACAGGAAGGGGCATGAAGACAACCAACAGGGTTGTTATTTGGAGAATCAAATGAGAAGAGCCAAGCAGATAAGCCCTGTGTACCACTGCCCACCTACCCAACCCCACCTATACATACCCTAGATCATCTTCCAGGTGGGAGCAGTGACTGTTGGAGCCTGAGAGTGAGAGGGAAGGCAGCACCCCAGGGGTCAGTGATGCCCAGAAGGAACAGGGAGCACCCACACTACCACCCTCCAAGTACTGTGACTTTCCCTAACTCTCACTACAGCGTGTGGAGTTCAAGGGGCGGAAGCAGCACCATCTTCCCTCCAGACATTTCCTCAAATAGAAGAGAATTACAGACTCAACAAATGGAAGAACGTACACATGAAGAAGGAGAGTTCATCAAGGAGTCAGAGTAAACTTCCAAGTTAAGTACAACGAAACTACTCAGAGATAAGAGAAAATATGGCATTCATGAAACAAGAACAGACAGTTTCAGAATCAGCACAGACATGAAAAAGGGCCTTAGAGATATCAGAAATAAAAATATAATGGGAGGGGGCCTATGAATTGAAAAGCAGAATCAATACAGATGAAAAGGGCAATAGTGACCTGGAAAGTCAAATTCCCTCAGAATGCAGTATAAAAGAATAGAGCACTGGAAAATATGAAATAAAGGTTAAAGTGACATCAGGAATAAGATTCAGAAGTCCTATTATCCTTCAAAGAAGTTCCAAAAGGAGAAAATAGAGATTATAAGGGAAAAGAATATTTAACTAATAGTAGATAAGCCTTTCCCAAACCAAGAAATGATAAAACTCAAAATGAACAGGCCCACAAAGTAAAAAGGAGAAATTCAAACAAAAACAAGCCCACACCTAGAATAATCACAGTCAAACTTCAAAATATCAAGGATAATAACAAACTCCTTAAAACTATCAGAAAAGGAAAACAGTTACCTACAAAGAAATCAGAAAGAGAGCCAGCCTTAATTGCCTAGTGGTTAGAGTTCACCTCACTCTGCTTTGGTGGCCCGGGTTCAGGTCCCAGGCGCAGAACCACACCACTTGTCTGTCAGTAGCCATGCTGTGGTGGCAGCTCACATAGAAGAACCAGAACTTACAACTATACACAACTATGTACTGGGGCTTTAGGGAGGAAAAAGAAGAGAAAGATATGAGACTTCTTAACAACTCAGGATGCAAGAAGAAAATAGAACAGTATCTTCAAAGGACTCAAGGAAATATCTTTGAAATCAGATTTATATACCCAGTCATACTACTTTTCAAATGTAGGAGCAAAATAAAGATGTTTTCAGACATTTAAGGACTCAGAAAGTTTACTGTCCACTTAATCTCTTTGAAAGAATTACTCAAGGATGTACTCCTGAAAGAAAAATACACCCAAAATGTAGAGCAATGCAATAAGCAACAGAAAACAAAGACATGTTCCTGAAACCTATTCATTTTAAATAAGTATTGGTTTTAAATTTTTGAATAAAAATCAGAAACTAAAATTCCAGACAACATAGACATGGAAAACTGGTAAGGGAGAGGTAGGCAAAAGGTAAGTAAAAGGATGCTATGGTTCTTGTTAGAAAAGCATAATTACATATCAATTTTTTTAAATTTAAGAATAATCATCTCAAACTAGTAGAAAATATGAATATATGCAAAAATGCATTAGAAAAGTGTCCAGAAGGATGCATAGCAAACGGCAAAGCATGGGGGCAGGAAGGATTTAGGGGAATCATTAAAGGGATTTGGGGTTTAATTTTAAAAAGGAAACACACGCACATACATATATATAAAATTAGTTTTAAAAAAGAATGAAAAAAATGTTTAATGTATGGGAGTCAAGGACACGGAAATGGGAGAATTAAGAGACAACAACTGACATACTGTTTTATGTTTTAATTTACAAAGCTCAGACTTTTAAGTTAAATTTCAAAGATAAACAAGCTCACTGAAAACCTTTGATTTTTTTTTTACTTTATATGCCAACACAAACATTTCAAAATATTAAGTACTCCTTAAATTGTGATTTCAACTCCACATTTTCTCTTTAAATAGTGTCTTAAGAATTTTGCTTTTTCAGAGGCCGGCCTTGTGGCCGAGTGGTTAAGTTCGTGCGCTACGCTGCGGCGGCCCGGGGTTTCACCAGTTCGAATCCTGGGCGCGGACATGGCACCACTCATCAGGCCATGCTGAGGCGGCGTCCCACATGCCACAACTAGAAGGACCCACAACTAAAAATATATACAACTATGTACCAGGGGGATTTGGAGAGAAGAAGGAAAAATAAAATCTTAAAAAAAAAAGAAAAGAATTTTGCTTTTTCAATACAATAAATATATTGGTTAATGTACTCAAAGTAGTTGATCGGTAAACGTGGATTGGACAAAAGATATGTAAAACATGGTTCCTATCTTGAAGAAACTTAAAATCTACTCTAGAGGGGCCAGCCAAGTGGCGCAGCGGTTAAGTGCGCATGTTCTGCTTCAGCAGCCTGGGGTTTGCCCGTTCGGATCCCGAGTGCGGACATGGCAAGGCTTGGCACGCCATGCTGTGGTAGGCGTCCCACATATAAAAAAGTAGAGGAAGATGGGCACGGATGTTGGCTCAGGGCCAGTCTTCCTCAGCAAGAAGAAGAGGATTGGCAGCAGTTAGCTCAGGGCTAATCTTCCTTAAAAAAAAAAAAAAAACTAGTCTAGAGGGTATGGTATTGGCATAAAGATAGACAAATAGGTTATTGGAACAGAACAGGGAGTCCAGAAATAAACCTACAACTGATTTTTGACAAAGATGCAAAAGTAACTCACTAAGGAAAGGATAGTCATTTTCACCAAACAGTGCTAGAACTCCTGGACATTCATATGCCAAAAAGTTAATTTCAATCTACATCTCACACCATATACAAAAATTAACTCAAAACAGATCATAGGCCTAATTGTAAAGCCTAAAACTGTGTAATTTCTAGGAGAAAATATTTGTGATCTTGGGGTAGGCAAAGATTTCTCAGATATGACACCTTCCCCCAAAACTGATAAATTGGTCTTTATTAAAACAAATCTTCTTGGGGCCGGCCCCGTGGCATAGTAGTTAAGTTCGCGCACTCCGCTTCAGCAGCCCAGGGTTTCGCTGGTTTGGATCCTGGGTGCGGACATGGTACCACTCATCAGGCCACTCAGAGGCAGCGTCCCACATAGCAGAGCCAGAAGGACCCACAACTAAAATATACAACTATGTACTGGGGGGATTTGTACAGGAAGAACAAACAAAACAAAAAAACTTCTGCTCTTCAAATGACATTGTTAAAATAATAAAAAAAACAAGCCAAAGATTGGGAGAAAGTATTTGCAAATCATATATCTGATAAAGGATTTGTATCCAGAATATGTAAAGAACTCTAAAAACTCATTAATAAGAAAATAAAACCCAATTTAACAAAGGGAAGGTGGCAGGAGATTTGAACAGATAATTCTTCAGATAAGATTTTTATGGAAGGTAAATAAGCACATGAAAAGATGCTCAACATGTCACTAATCGTTAGGAAAATGTAACTCAAAACCACAATGAGATGCTATTGCATACACACTAAGATGGCTAACACTGAGGAAGACAGACAGTAACACACGTTGAGGAGGATGTGGAGGTACCAAAAGTCTCATACACTGCTGATGGCAATGTAAAATGGTACTACCATTCTGGAAAACAGTTTGATAGTTTCTTAAGAAGTTAAACATACATCTATTATATTATCTATATGTTACATCCCAACCATTCCACTGCTAGGTATTTACCCAAAAGAAATGAAAGCATATGTCCATGCAAAAACTTGTACGCAAAGGCTCATAACAATTTTATTCGTAATAGTCAAAAACTGGGGAAAAACCAAATGTCCATCAACAGATGAATGGACAAATTGTGGTGCATCTCAGCAATACAAAGAAATAAACCATTAATACCCACAACACGGATGAATCTCAAAAGGATGATGCTGAGTGAAAGAAGCCAGTTGAAAAAGGACATAATCTATGATTCACTTACATAAAGTTCTAAAAACTGTAAACAAATCTCTAGTGATAAACAGCAGATCAGTGGTTGCCTGAGAAATGGAAGAGGTAGTAAGGAGGGGTCGGAGGGAGGGACCACTAAGGGGCACAAAGGAACTTTGAGAGGTGATGGGTACGTTCATCTTGATTGTAGTGATGGTTTCACAGATGCACACACATGTCAAAACTTATCAAATTGGTGCACTTTATGTCAATTATACCTCAATACAGCTGTTTGAAAAAAAATGTACTCTCAAAGACAAGAATGGAAACCTAAAGAGCTGTAGTTGATCCATTATCACCTCCCAAACAGCAAGGTTAGATCAATGCAAAGTAGGGGAGAAATGCCCTGGGGCTGTGGGGAGGAACCCAGTGGATTACAAAGGCTATGAAAGCAGATGTAGAGCAGTGCAGGATTTGGATGACGTTGAGGGGAGCCCAAATGTAAGCAAGGGCACAACATCTTGCACGGAACAGGAAAATACGCATGCAATGAAAACACAGCAACCAAGTGGGAAGGTGCCTTCCACACACCAAGTACTGCCCTAGGCACGGTATACACTTTATCCCTTTCACACTCCTTCAGGAATAGATATTATTACCTCCCTTTCACAGGTGGAGAAATTCAGGCTCTGGAAGATCAAGTAACATTCAAACTGAGGACTGGCTCATCCAAAGTCTACGCACTCTCTTTCTGCTGTGCAACACTGCCTCCAGTCAACGAAAGCAAAATTCCACATTAAATTATGTACAAGTACAAAAATACTTAAGTGCTTATAAAAGTCTTTCTTTCTTCCCAATTTATACTGCTGGATGTCGGTGTAGATTTTAAACCTATCTTCAGCAGGGTCTGCAAGTCTCTGTGTGGCACGGTCATCCATGCTGGTGCCCTGGGGTCGGACCTCCTCCCAGGAGAGTGAGGAGGTAATGCAGACCCCTGTGAGGAGCGGAGGGAGTGTATATGCATGTTTACATACATAGAGTGGCTGGGAAGCAAAATACACATACAGCTGGAAGTATTTCCTTGTCCTGCCAAATTCAAGCGTGGGCCGCAAACTGTAAACAGCTGGGAAATGATGAGCCAGAACAGCAAGAGTCCCATCGACTCTGTGGAGAACCCTTAGACCCACGCAGATGCATCATATCAGATTTAGCCTGTCTGTATGGAAATAAACTGTGTGACATTTCTGCCCAATGAGGAGATACGAGTCTGCTTTCCACCTGAGGAATCTGGAGGAAAGAACCTGCCCCAGGTCACAGGGCTGGTATGTGGTGGCGTTCTCATCCAGGGCCTTGGCCACCAATCAGAGGGCATTAAACAAAAACTGCAACAAAGAGAAGAGACTAGAAAACGTCAGAGTACATCATGCAGAATAAGAGTAAATACTGCTGGTGAAACTCTTCTAGGTTTACCTGTCCATATATGAGTGCTGATTCACAATATGAATGTATTTTTTATTGTGGACCATAGTCAAAGAAATGTTGTAGGTCACTGCTGTTGATCAGGAAAGGTTTCTTACATAGAGGTGACTGCTGACAAAACCTCCCCTCCCACCCTTCCCCCAAGCATCTCTGCTTCTGAAACCGGACGGGGTTTCTCAGAGGGTCTCAGTCCACTCTGGGAGTGGTCAGGAAATGCTCACGCAAGTTTGGTAAGAACAACTTGAGAAAGCTTAAAGTGTGAAAGAGAACGAAGGATGTTAGTTGCTTTGAAAGGGGCAATAAAAGGGCTAGTACTTTAAAAAAAAAAAAAAAAGAAAAACGAAGAAGGAAATCAGAAAGGAACTACAGGAGGATTGGGGACTAGAGATGGAACCCAGAAAGGGCTCTTTAAAAGTGTCGGGGGGGGCTGGCCCCATGGCTGAGTGGTTATGTTCACGCGCTCCGCTGCAGGCGGCCCAGTGTTTCATTCGTTCGAATCCTGGGCGCGGACATGGCACTGCTCATCAAACCATGCTGAGGCAGCGTCCCACATGCCACAACTAGAAGGACCCACAATGAAGAATATACAACTATGTACCGGGGGGCTTTGGGGAGAAAAAGGAAAAAAATAAAATCTTTAAAAAAAAAATAAATAAATAAAAAAGTGTCAGCGGGGTTTGGAGGAAGTTGTTGGCGTGAGGTGAAACTTACAAGAGGGCAGTTTGTTCTCCTTTCATAAAAGTTCCCTGACCATCTGCCAAGTCTAGACAGGGCTGAGCCAGGGGCTGCCATCACAAAGACAAGATTGATCCCTTAACGATTAGAGGGGGAAATCGACAAGAGAGACTGACAATTACGATGCACTGCTACCTAGGTGCCACCGGCTCAGAGAGGGCTCCCGGCACAAATAACATCCGAGTCTTAAAGAAGAGGAGGCACGAAAGAGATGAATGAGAGAACGGTCGTGCCAGCAAGAGATTTTGACCTTCCCAGAGTTTAGGGACTGTAGTTTAAAAGGCAAGAAAAGGCTTCACACTGCCCAGTAGGTTCCCACAGCATTTAGAATAAAACCGAAACGCCTTCTTCCCGCAAAAGGCCCTGTGTGGGCTACCCTCTCATCCCGTGCCTAATCCATCCTCCCCACCGGCTCCTATCCTGCGGCCACACTGGCCTCCGCTTCCTCACCTCAGGGTCTGGACCTGTCCCTGCCTCCACCTGCTAAGCTCTCCCCAGGATTCACCTCGCCTTCTTCCCACTCGGCCCAGAGGGAATTTTACGTCCTCTCATCTCAGCTGGGCCCCATCACTTCCTAACAACCCTGTGTCTTCTTAATAGTACTTATCACTATACAAAATTATCTCTTTAGTTTATAAGTTTGTCTTCTTGTCTGTTTACTTGTTTAATATCTGCCCCTCTCACATATACACAGGCAGAATACAATGTAGCATGTGACGTGAATCCAATAAATATCCTGGAATAAATGAGTTGAGAGAGAGGGAACAGGCTAGCTCACAAACAAGATGCTGGGAAGTTTGGATTTCACCCAGAAAAACATGAGGAAATCACAAGGATTTTTTTTCCCCAAAGATTGGCCTAAGCTAACAACTGTTGCCAATCTTTTTTTCTTTTTTTTTTAATTTCTGCTTTTTCTCCCCAAACCCCCCAGTACATAGTTGTATATTGTAGTTGTGGGTCCTTCTAGTTGTGGCGCATGGAACGCCGCCTCAACGTGGCCTGATGAGCGGTGCCATGTCCGCGCCCAGGATCCGAACCAGCGAAACCCTGGGCCGCCGTAGCGGAGCAGGCAAACTTAACTACTCGGCCATGGGGCCGGCCCCCACAAGGATTTTAAGGGGAGACTAACATGATCAGATTTACACTTTAGGAAGTTCACTCTAGAAATAGACTCCCTAAGGGCGGGGGGTCAGTGTGGAGACAATGAAGGGCCTAGAATAAGCCTCTGTGGGGTAGAAATTATTTTCAGCTAAAGGCATTTGAGTTCCTGAAATCCCTATTTTCCTAAAGCAGAGCCTCCCAAAAGGAGCAACTATGATCTTCTATTGTTGGAGACAGACTGAAATGAGAAGAGAAGTTGGCACCACACCCAAACAGACGCTGTCCCGAAACTATCCCATCTCCCACCTTTTCTCCCAGGGGCCCATTTCTCTTTCCAAAAAGTCATTTGTTTTTCCATAAGTGCCCCTTCCCCAACCCCCTTCTAAGAAGTCATTTGTTCTCCAGAAGTGCCCCTCTGCCCCTCCCCATCCTCTAAGATGGTATATAAGCCCCAAATCCTAAACACCTCCTTGAATTGCATTTTTGATGAACTCTCATGCATTAGTATGTAATTAAATCTGTTTTTCTCTTCTTGATCTGTCTTTTGTCAGTTTAATTTGCAGGCTCCCATTCAGAAGCTAAGAGACTAGAGGAAAAGTTCCCCCCCCACCCCCCCCTCGTTGACAGCAGTTAGGAGGTTGTTCTAGAAAAATAAGAAATGGAAGAACTAAGCCACAGGCTGTGGAAATGGTCAAAAGGAACAGATTTGTGAGAAGTTCAAATCGACTGAATGGTACTTGGTGACCCACTGGACACAGAGGATAAGGGAGAAAGAAGCCCCAGGTCCCTGACCTGGAAGACCAAGTGAGCAAGGGCCAGTTCAGCAAGATGGTGAAGCGGAAGACGCTGAACGGATACCTGAAGTTGTTGACTCTGGGGTGCCTGTCGGCCTGCAGCTCAGTGAGGAAAGCATTTGGGGCCTCATAAGGGTGTTGCAGACAGGTTTGAAGCGGAAATGCAGATTGCTGAGGGTGTCCATGCCTTGATGGTCCTTTTTTTCCCTGATCTTGTTGGCTGAAGACGAGGGCACATTTCAGAGGTTTTAGCCTTGGCCACCACGGAACAGCTCAAATCAACCTGCTCCAACCTCTTATCACTCAGCAGTTACCATTTACTGACCACCTGTGTCCCATGTAATCCTCAAGTGACAGCGTTTATCCTTTACAGATGTAAAACCTGAGGCCTCTGTGCTTACCACAATAAACACTCAATAGATGTTTGTTGGTTAGGATGATTGAATGAACGTGACCGAGTTGAATCTGAAGCTAAACTGACTGAAGCTTTAAAATGAAACTTCGTATGACTTTTGCCCAGACCAGGACTCGGTATTAAGAGGATGAACTCGATGCTGGGTAAAGTTTATCTACTGTGGTCAGAGTACTAAACACACCTTACCTATCTTGCAGTGGGTCCTGCAGTACCATTTCCCAAACAGCCCAGCTTTGCAAATAGTCGGCAGGAGATCCCACGGAAACTCAGTGACCCAAGGAATAGCATCATGGGGAGTGGTCATCTAACTGGGCCATTTTCAGGCTTTAACACCTGCAGGCTAATGACTTAATCAGTAACTGGCAGAGCCCTGTCAAAAAGCAATAGGCCTTGTAAATATAGAAGGAAGGGAGAGAAAGACGGCTGGCACCTTGAGCACAAGGCGGCCGGCATGCCTGGCTGATCTGTGGGTTGGGAATGTCCACAACAAAGAAAGAACCCGAAATCAGGAAAATGGGAATTGAAGGGCAATGTGCACCTCCTTCCACAGTTCTAACGGGTTGGCCCTGCCTTCCTGAGCTCAAGGGGTCTCTCTGGGGAGAACGAGACCTCGTATGAAATGCACTTCATAAATTCTGATGTATTTTACAATTGAGAGCTATTATAATTAAGGACAGTTCTCCAAGAGGTGACACCTTTGAACAGGTCCAAAACGGGAAAATAAAACAAAGATTTAATGAAAGAATTAGAATAGCATGGTGCCAAAGTGATGGCAAGGGGAACAGTTTAAAAAGTACTCGTTAGTGGGGCTGGCCCCGTGGCTGAGTGGTTAAGTTCGCGCGCTCCGCTGCAGGCGGCCCAGTGTTTCGTTGGTTCGAATCCTGGGCGTGGACATGGCACTGCTCGTCGGGCCACGCTGAGGCAGCATCGCACGTATCACAACTAGAAGAACCCACAACGAAGAATATACAACTATGTACTGGGGGCTTTGGGGAGAAAAAGGAAAAAATAAAATCTTAAAAAAAAAAAAAGTACTCGTTAGTGCCAGGCTGGGGTTCAAGTCCCAGCTACGCCGTTTACCAGCTGTGTGACCCCATACATGTCCTCTATGTCTCCAGCCCTCCATCAGTATTTATTTCCTCCTCTATCAGTCTCTATCAAGGACACACACATACACATGCAGCTTCTTTTTTTCTCTTTTTTTCCCAGCCCAAGCCTGGGTAACGAGAGGGTCTTTTGTGGAATGTGACTACAGTGAGAGGCTCACTCAGTCCTAAGGGAAAGTTAGAATTTCTTTGCTTATTAGTATTCTGTAGAGTCAACAAAGTCTTAAGGTTCTATAAACTTATGGTTTTAGGAAGAGGCCTCTGGTTTGTTTTTATTTGCAACATTATCTGTGATCCTTTATATTTCTGACCAATGAACTACTTATACACTCAAGACCCCAGGGTTCAATATGAAATTTCAACACAAGTGGGAGTTATTATATGAATAATAACAGTACCCTTAATCAGAGATTTTGTGAGAACATACAACGGAGAAAGGAAAGTCTCTTCAATAATGATGTTGGGAAAACTGGACAGCCACATGCAAAGGAATGAAAATAGACCCCTGTCTTTTACACCATGCACAAAAATTTACTCAAAATGGATTAAAGACTTGAATGTAAGAGCTGAAACCATAAAACTCCTAAAAGAAAACATAGGCAGGGGCCAGCCCCTTGGCCGAGTGGTTAAGTTCGTGTGCTCTGCTTCGGCGGCCCAGGGTGTCGCTGGTTCAAATCCTGGGTGCGGACATGACACCACTCATCAAGTCATGCTGAGGCGGCATCCCACATGCCACAACTAGAAGGACCCACAACTAAGAATACACAACTATGTATCAGCTTTGGGGAGAAAAAGGAAAAAAATAAAATCTTTTAAAAAAAGAAAAGAAAACATAGGCAGTATGCTCTCTGACATTGGTCTGAGCAATATCTTTTTAAATCTATCTCCTCAAGCAAGGGAAACAAAAGAGAAAAGAAACATATGGGACTACATCAAACTAAAAAGCATCTGCACAGCAAAGGAAACCATCATCAAAATGAAAAGATAACTGACCAATTGGGAGAACATATTTGCAAATCATATATCCAATAAAGGTTAATATCTAAAATATATAAAGAACTCATTCAACTCAACAACAACAACGAAAAAAGCCTGATTAAAAAATGGCCAGAGGATCTGAATAGACATTTTTCCAAAAAAGATATACAGACGGCCAACAAACACATGAAAAGAGGTTCAACATCACTATTAGGGAAATGCAAATCGAAACCACAATGAGATTATCACCTCATGCCCATCAGAATGGCTATCAAAAAGATAAGAAATAACAACTGTTGGAGAGGATGTGGGGAAAAGGGAACCCTAGTACACTGCTGATGGGAATGTAAATTGGTACAGCCACTATGGAAAACAAGCCGGAAATTTCTCAAAAAATTTAAAAAAGAACTATCACATGATCCAGCAATTTCACTTATAGGTATTTATCCAAAGAACGTGAAAACACGAATTCAAAAAGATATACGCACTCTTATGTTCACTGCAGCATTATTCACAATAGCCAAGACCTGGAGACAACCTAAGTGCCCATCAACAGATGAATGGATAAATAAGATGTGGTGTATATATATATACAGTGAAATACTACTCAGCCATAAAAAAGATGAAATCTTGCCATATGCAACAATATGGATGGACCTTGAGGGTATTATGCTAAGCAAATAAGTCAGATGGAGAAAGACAACTACTGTATGATTTCACTTATATGTGGGAGATAAACAAACACATAGATAAGGAGAACAGATTAGTGGTTACCAGAAGGGAAAGAAGGTGTAAGGAGGGCAAAAGGGGTAAAGGGGCACATGTGTAGGGGATGGATGGCAACTAGGCTTTTGGTGCTGAACATGATGCAGTCTATACAGACGTCGAAATATAATGATGTACACCTCAAATTTATTTAATAATATAAACCAATGCTACCACAATAAAAAACAAGAAAATAAGAGAACATGCAAAAATCATGAAGATTCACTGTCCATTTGATTAACTACTTAGTATGGAGAATTAAATGCAAACAGAACGTATATTTTCAAAGGCATAAAGATTTTTGAAGGTGATTTTATTTATACGTGAAGACCAAATCTTTCTCTATGAAATCCTCCCACTTCACGCTGGCAGGTAACTAAAAAACGTGATTTTATAGACGAATATTTCCTTAACATATGTATTCAGTAACGTTTCTAATGGGTTTTGATTACCAATCAGAATTTTACTTGCTCCCCCAAGAAGGGAAAAGCGTTCTTCTGAACCCTTGTTTTAACGATCACTTCGAGAGTGATCGAGGTTGGTTTTACGTAGTCCTCCATTTTACACACCAAGAAACTGGGCTGGAGTCTTCCCCAGAGGGCCTCAAGAGGAGAAGGTCGACCAGCTCCCAGGACACAGCGGAACCAGGAAAAGCCACTGTCACAAGAGCGCTTTGAGGCTTTACCAGAAGAGGGAGAATAAAAAAAGTTTTACAAAAAAGGTACGGAAGAATAGAGGAGGTAGAGAAGAAAGACACAAAAATGAGCAGGAAGAAGTGGCTGTGGTAGGAAGTGCAATCCTGTCATCAACAATACCCACGGGGTGGGGGAGCTGAACAAAGGAGAATGAACTCAGACAGAGACTCTCAGGCAGCTGGGGACTGAAAAAGATGATCTCTCAAACTCAGAGCCACACCCTTATAATATAAGGAACTCCAGACCTTGCTATTTCTGCCTCATTTTTCCAAAAGACCACCTTATGTCTGTTCTAATATTAAAATGGGAGAGATTTCTGACAAAAGTAGAGAATCAAGATTCTACGATACCCTCAATCACTGAAACATGTTTACAAAACATCTGATGAGCACTGTGCCTAAGGTGTGACCTTGGTCACATCATTTTTAACTCTTCGGTATTTCCAGCTATTCAACTCTTTTCTATCTCTGTACTTCCAGGGCCAGAAGAAAACTCAAGAGATTAGCTATAGCCAGGACTGTAGTCAACCCAACTCTTTTGGGACAAGGCAGGATGACAAAGAAAGGGACTTACATTTCCACAAACTTGACCGTCTCCTAAACCTTGCTCAGTTTTAGCTCATGTTGTGGCTGCAGAAAAGTCCCCTGGCATCTCCGAGCCACAGTTTCAGTATCAGGAGAACAATCATCTCTACTTACTCTCAAGGAACAGTGAGAAAATGAATTCACTAATAATTCTAAAATTATTTTATGAAAACAAAAAACTGACAATAACGATGAACAAATACAAACTGCTGGATTCACTGAATTTACACCCACCAGGGAAGTATCACCTGCTGACCCTGGATTTTTCATGCCTCCACTCACCACCTAGACTGTCACTTCCTCAGACCCTAAGAGAAGGCACGGCTGCTATGGAAACAAGACCGCACTTAGCTGGACTGTGGGGGAGCAGCTCAGCCAAGTTTCCCCTAAAAACTGGGAGGGACTTTGAAGAAAAACAATTTCACTTTCTGATTAAATATGATCTTTTAACTGCTTTTCTTGTTATTACAGTTTTTCAAGCACAGTAATTTACTAAAGATTTAAAGTCCATGTGTCTAAAAACAATCATTATTTTTGGTGCAATTGTTTCTAATGGCTTAATTATTTATTGCCTCCTCTCTCTGGAGTTTTATCTGGAGCGTGGAGGCTGAGGGTGAGATGCACCTGCTCTCCGATTAACTGCCCTGAAAGGGGTGTTGAGACGTGCCCAAATCTGTCCTTCACAGACCTCAAGAGCCCAAAGACACTCCTGCTATTCATGAATAAAATTGGGAGTGCAAGCCAGAGAAGAGCAACTGAAGTCTCACCTTAGCGGCACTATGCTTTCAAACTTAGCACAGTGTAGTAAAACTTACGAGTCACCCAGTGTACAAATAAGGTCAGAGGTTCCTTATAAGACCAAGGGAAATGAAAGCCATACTATCCACCTTCAGTCCACATTCTTTTGCAGAGCTCCTGATAAATTACTTTGCAGCTGACCTGGTAATGCTAGGTAGTCCTGCATCCCACCCACCAGGGTAGACTTCTGAACCTCATGGAAAAAGCCCCAGGTCTCCACTAAGCACAGGCACCAAACCAAGTTCCTTAGGAAGGTGAAGGGGGAGGAGGGTTTATTAGAAAAATGCTTTGTTCATGGTTCAAAGTGCACCACATCCATCTTTTCTCACAGTAGATAAGTCCTTTTCTCCCCACATTCCACTTCTTAAGTTTGGGAATAGGCAAATGTAAACTGAACCAAAAATAATACAGGATTATAATGCAACCCATGCCCAGGGCCTATCAGAAATTAGGATGGCCCTTTGGTGGCACCTCGAAGTCACAACTCCCAACCTCCACCCTCATCCCAGCTCTTGGGACGGTATCAGGGGTCATGACAGTTGTCAGGGTCAGTCCTTGCTAGAACTGCTGACTGAGGAGCCTATCTGCTACTCTAGAAAGCGAATGTCCTGAGAGGGGTTCTGTGTTCAGGCCTAAACCCCAAAACCAAAGCCCGGGACACATGGAAAGAACAGGAGCAGAGACAACGGAGGAAGTCTTCTGGGGACAGACCACCTATCCACAGCGAGCCCAGGTGGAAAGGCCCGGCTTCAGTAATGTTTGCAGGAGCAAATATTCATTTGATACTCCTCATACCACATAAATATACTCAAGGCTTTTATAGCAAGATTCCAGGTTAATCCCAAGAACTCACGAGGGAGGGTTTTATTACTGAAGTAATCAAAAGCATGGTTACAGACGGGTTTGCCTTGAGGTTAGGAGCGGGAGCAGCATCTACGAGCAGGCTCCGGGGAAGCCCTCCCCACAGGAAATCCCACCCCTCAGGCAAAGCTTCACTTTCGCTTCAATTTCAAGTCCCCAAATCAAATTTTAATAGCGCCCCCTTAAAGAACCGCAGAATAAACAAACAGGTCCTGTGCTTTTCCTGGAACCTCTGGCTCCCAGGACAATATCAAATTACAGGGCTTTTCTTCCCGGATATAGACTCTTTTCTTTCTTTTCCTTTTTTAAAGATTATCACCCGTGCACCCTATTGTGTGTCTTCCATTTCAAACACTTTGCAAATACATCCCCATTCTCCATCTCTGGAGTCTCCTAAGAATCTAGGAGGAGCCAACGAACGCAATTTGAATAATAATGAAATGAGTGAACAATTTAATTACCAAAGGTAGCCCTAGAGGCTCCAACAGAAGGGTTGAAAGCCTTTTTCTACAAAAATGTGGCCGCGTGCTCAACTGTGGGACCAATTATGGGGCGTGCAGAAGAGACAAGAGCACAGGTGCACACACCAGTTTAAGCAAATGGGGAATTAGCACAAATCCTCGCTGGAGACAGGACACTATGAAAAAGGATGACTTGGAAAGCTTCTTTCTCAGCTCTCAGGCTCAAGGTTTAGTTAACTCCCTTCCTTTTCTGAGTATTTGAAAGCAGCACCCACCATATGTAAAATAATGAAAAGTGTCCTCTGGAGAAAGGCTTTGAATAGAGAATTTAAAATAAGTTCAATGAATTTTCCAACACAAGTTCTTCAAATCAATAGTCACAAAGTTTTATCCCTCATACAATTTCCTCAAAGTGAAAATTTTAAAAGTTAGTTCCTTCTCTAGGATGCATACGGCTTCACCTGGACGTTAGGTTTAACTGCCTCATTCTACTGACCTTTTCAAGTGACCTTTCAATAAAGCACTTTTTCCCCTTGCTTTGGAGGGGGAAAAAAATGAACCTTTTTGGAATCCTAAAAAGCTCTCAACTTCCTTAGGCCTTAAGAGTGTAGGAAGCCCCCACAGGCTAAACAATTGCTAAATGCCGCTTCTTGAACAGGAAACAGAGTTTGCTTCGGAGCGGCAACGCATTCCCCCGCCCCGCGCTCACTCCAGGGCAGGCGCTGCCATGCCCAGGTGGTGACACTGAGCACAGATAAGGTGTCCTAACAACCATATTTGCCTGGATCCCGGGAAACCCGCGGCCACTCCGGGACTCCCATCCTGGGCGCATCCCCCGGCCGCTCCACCGGTGCCCCCACGCCGCAGACCTGGGCGGCCCCAGGACCCCTCCCCCGGCGACACAGGGCGAGACTGACACCCGCAGCTGCCGACGACCCTGCCAGTCACGCTGCCGCCGGCTGCCTTTTTTAGCCTCGACATCTGACCCCGGCTTCGACAGCAGCATTCAGGGAGAGGTCCCAGGGCGCGCCGGGCGGTCCCCTCCTCTTCCCAACCCCCAGACCCCGCGGAGAGCTCGGGGTGGGGCGGGGGGGGGAGGTACTGGCCCTGGAAGGGACCAGAGAGTGCCTGTCCCTCCTGCTCAGACGCTTCCTCTCTGCCCTCTCACTGACCCGGGTCCCCCTTCCGCCGCCTGCACCCGGCGCCCCCATTTCGCGGCTCGCGGTTGCGCCTAGAGCCCCTCCCCACCCCCACCCCGCAACTCTGCTCTCCCGGATCCCCTCCAGGTCCGCGGCCCGCGCGCCCGCCCCGGCTGCAAGCTGAGGACGCGCGGGGCTGGGGGCCGGGCAGGGGACTCCGCGCTCACCTCCCTCCTCCGCCCCGCTGTCCGGGTCGGCGTCCGAGGAGTCGGGCCCGTCCCCGTAGTCCGCTAGCCCCACCAGCTCATCCTCCTCCTCGTCGTCGTCCTCGTCCTCCGGCTGCAGCTTCCCCAGCACCTGGCTCATCGCGCCCACGGCCGGCCGTCCCGGGGGCGGCGGGGGTTCCTGGTGGGGGCCAAACCTCCTCGCCTGCCGCTCGCCAACGATTTCTGAATTGGGGTTTTGTCTGGAGGTTCGTGGGAGCCGGCGGAGGCGGGGGCCGCGCGTCCCCCGCGGCAGGCGGCGTCCAGGTCTGGGGCCCGCGATTCCCGGCGCGCCCGGAGCCCCCTGCCCCGCCCCGCCCGCCCGCGGAGGAGTCAGCCGGAGCGCGGCAGTTCCTCCCCGAGGAGGGAGAGAGAGACTGCGTGACCCAAGTCACCTGACACACACTGTCACACACTCACACACACACACACCCCGCACGGGCGCGCGCGCGCTGTCCCGGGCGCAGGCACCGCTCGGCGGGCGCTGGGTCGAGGCCGCGCACACACACTCGAGGGCGCAGCGGGGCGCGGAGCCCCCCACCGTCTCAGAGGGGCACACAGACACGCGCCCCGGACCTGGGGCCCCCGGATGCGGCGCAGTCACCCACCGCGGCTGCGCGCCAGGGGCCCCCACGCGCCCCTATTGCACGTGGTCCCCACACAAGCGGGTGAGCTAGGGGCCTGCACACCCTGAGAACCTCCCCGACACACACACCCTACCTCGGGCGACCTTTTGCAGATTTCAGTCCCGGGCGAGGGTTCCAGTCCTAAGTAGGTTGCAGCCCCCCCAGCCCCCCCCGGCCCCCCCGCAACACTGCTGCGCCCAGGCTTCTCCCCAGATCAGCGTGCCTAGAACCCCCTGTGGGTGCTGAAGCGCCCCATGAAGAAAACTCAGGGAAATGCACGGCGGAGGCGCAGTCTCCATAGCAACTGCCTTTTAGTGTGCCTTTATGGTTCAAAGTGCTTCTCAGCAAGAATATTCAAAAATCAGGCCTACCCAGATGTAAATGTTTCTGTAACATGCCTCGTGGCTGCCTAGACTGAATAAAATGCCTCTGCAGCGTTGTGGGAAAGGTCTCAGGTGTATAACACACTCAGAGGCTATTCATGGCCACCTCCTCCTGTCTCCTTGTTGCGTAGGCTGTAATCCTACATCTCAAAATAAAATGTTTCGAGGCTTTTGGGGGGGGGGCGAGAGGGGGGACAATTCTCACATAGGAATAGCAGCAATGTGGGGGTGAGACTAAAACCTGCATTCCTCCACAAGCTTTTCACCACAGGACATACTGTACTCACCCTTTCTGGATACTGCAAAAGTCACGTGGATGAACTTCCTTCTGTCAAGCGCAACAAGAAATAAACCAGGTGGCCAGCATGGTGAGCCAGTTCCTACAGGTGCCAGCAGCTCAGCAGTTGGTGTGGGGGAGGAAAAGAAGAAGGGAGCTGAAGCTGGAGGCTCTTGGGGCCCAAGGGTGCTGCCTCTGTAGGGAACATTTATTGAGCACCTACTGTATGCCAGGGGCTGGACTAAGTGGGGGAAAGGGAGAATCCACATACGCTTAGAACAGTGTTCCTGTCCTGAGGAGCTCTCAGTATAGCAAATCGCAATTCTTGTCCTGGTTTTTGTAGTAAGTGTGGATGTTGAAGGTGGATGCAGATACCTTTTGGGAGGTGGCTGCTGCTTTTTTTTTTTTTTAAAGATTTTTTTTTTTATTTTTCCTTTTTCTCCCCAAAGCCCCCCGTACATAGTTGTGTATTTTTAGTTGTGAGTCCTTCTAGTTGTGGCATGTGGGATGCAGCCTCAGCATGGCTTGATGAGCGGTGCCATGTCCATACTCAGGATTCGAACTGGTGAAACCCTGGGCCGCTGAAGCAGAACGCACAAACTTAACCACTCTGCCAGCGGCCAGCCGGGGAGGTGGCTGCTTCTAATTGGAAAAGTCTTCAGATTTTCCAGGCGGAGACAGTATAACTTGGTGTGACTATATCAATCAAGGTCCTTCTCAGGTGGAAAACAGATGGCACATGCAAAGATTTTAACTTCAAAGCCTTTAAGTGAAGGGACAATTTACAGGGGTGTGGGCAGAGGTTAGGGAATCAACACAGGGATTAGCAACAGTGGGAAGAGATTATCACCCCAAAACTGGTAGGAGTAAAGGAAGGGAGCTAGAGTCCTGGAGACGGGACACAAAACAGCAGCTATAGCTGGTGAGGACACAGCCTCTGCCAGAAGCACCTCATGTGGAGACAGCAGTGGGAAGAGATACTCAGACCTCTCTCTCCTCCCACCTTCCATTCTCCTGGAAGTGCCTCCCATTGGCCAAACCCAACTGGAAGCCAGAGGGCAAGGGAGCCTGGAACCTAGTCCAGGACACAGAGGGTAGGGAGGGAGGGCAGGGTAGGTCCCAGGGTGAGGTGGGGTGGGGGACAAACAGCATAACCAGCACAAGCAGGCTCTACCTGCTCTTAGAAGAGGAAGTTACACTAGGGGTAGTTTTCCTAGTCCATTTTCATCCACTCGAGAAAGTCCCCAGGAGGAAGGTCTCTCCTAGAGGAGGTATAAAGACTTTCAGCTATCCCAGAGCAAACCCATCAGCCTGGCAAGGCCGTTGAGGTGGCCTGATTCAAACTGCAGAGGGCTACTTACGGGGCCCTAGAAGCCAGTCTAAGGTCAGCCCAGACGGTCAGGGCATCCCTGGGCTGCTGGCTGAGTGTGTGTGTCCCAGGGAGCCAGGGATTCAGGACAGGAGAACTCCTAAGCTAAAAGCCCCACTATGCCTGAGACCCAGAGAGGCTGGAGCTATCTGATGATCCTCTGCCTGTCCCAGAAAGCAAGATGTTAGGGGGAACACCAGCAGTGGATTGGAGCACACCCTAAGATATTTGAGAATTGGACAAATCCACAAAAAATCAGTAAAAACCAAACCCTCAAGTATGCTCCACCCCAAAGTAGATAAAAGAGTCATATATAGGTTTAAGAGATTCCAATTAACTGTTATTTCAGAAATGTACGGTATTGATAAAGTGTGAACAAACAAAACAGGAAAAATTGTATTGCTTTTCACTTTTTGCTGTTATCATTTCGATACTGTCAGCTTTCAAATAAAGGATATGTTGAAAAATATCTTAGAAATAGAACTTCATAAATGTAAAAAGTCATGTGTGTGGATTCTTTCAGAATTTGAATAAAAATTTAAAAAATTGAAAGTTTTTGAGAAATTTGGTGTGGGATCTGCTTAGTGACTTGGTGACCCCCTGGGCCACTCGGGCCTGGAGCTCAGGCTGTCTGTGACGTCTCCCTGGGAAAGCATTCTCAAGATTGTGAGCATTTGTCTCTGGGCTACCCATGATTTTTGCTGCTGTATGTAACCATGGCAGGTTGCCATATACATAGTAGGTGCTTCATAAATGCTTAAGGAGACACTGAAAGAAAAGAAGGGAACTAGATAGTACGTGGCCAGGTCTCTACACAGACCTGGCATATTTTTGAGAGGAACTTCTCGAAGAGAGAGAAGCCAAGTTTTCTGCTTCCTTTAAACCCTGGGACATGCCACAGTGAGATAAGTATGAACCATGAGCTACAAGAGCACAACCAGGAATGAGCTGACATGGGAGAGACAATGACTTTTGAGCCATCATCCATTCAGGACGACCTGAAGATTTGAAGGAATTACAATCTAATGACTCTTAAATGCTTATTTTATTTTTATTAACCTTTCCTTCTAAAAAAACTTAAATTTTAGAGATATTTTGTAGCATCATGAAAGATGAGCATTGTCTATTGCCCATTAAAATTTAACCAACTAATATTTACTGAAATTTTCCGTGAATGAGGCACTGTTCCAAGGTAACATGACTTTCAAAATATTCCCATGAAGTCAGTCATAGTATTGTCCTTACTCTACAGATAAGAAAACTGAGGTTAAACAATCCACCCAAGGTACCACATGGAGGGGATGGTGGGAACTACTTTGGTGCTCAGCCAAACATTAGACTTTGTTCCTATTTAATGGCCTGAGGCTAAAGTCAATTTATAGTCCTAAACTGAAAGGGGGGAGGGGAAGTGAAGAGCTGGCTCCTAAGCTCATAGGTAAAGAAGCAAAACACACAAAGACACTCGGGGCTGGCCAGGTGGCGCAGCAGTTAAGTGTGCACATTCCACTTCAGCTGCCTGGGGTTCGCTGGTTTGGATCCTGGGTGCGGACATGGCACCGCTTGGCACGCCATGCTGTGGCAGGCATCCCACGTATAAAGTAGAGGAAGATGGGAACAGATGTTAGCTCAGGACCAGTCTTTCTCAGCAAAAAGAGGAGGATTGGCAGCAGTTAGCTCAGGGCTAATCTTCCTCAAAAAAAAAAAAAGACACTCAAAAATGGTTGGGGCCAGTCCTGTGGCCAAGCGATTAAGTTCACGTGCTCTGCTTCAGCAGCCCAGGGTTTCTCCAGTTCCCATCCCAGGCGCAGACCTAGCACCACTCATCAGGCCACGCTGAGGCAGTGTCCCACATGCCACAACTAGAAGGACCCACAACTAAAATATACAACCATGTACTGGGGGGCTTTGGGAAGAAGAAGGAAAAATAAAAAATAAAAATAATAATAAAATCTTAAAAAAAAAATATGCACCTGGTGTCTCAGGCCATTTAGCTTAAAGGATTCACTAAAAGGAAGAAAAAAAAACCTGAACAACTTCCTAACCAACAAATGTCAGAAAACTACTTATAATAAGATTGTTGATCATATCACTCCTTTTATTAGGAGCACAAATATCAAGTGATTAGTGCCCTTTCTGGTTTATATGGCTATATTGTACTATATGCTAAGCTAAAGTATAATATCTGTATTTTTGTTTAAATTTTGAATTTTAAAGGCCAGAAGTTTTGTGCCCTTATTATGGTGAATTACTTTGCTGTTACCAATTAGATGTCTTGTAACAAAGAACTCGAGAGCTATTTAAAAGAGACCTGTGCAGTTTAGGCAGAATAACTGCAGTCCTGAATAGGGCAAGCCATTAAATACAGCCAACATCCTGCATCTTAGGGTATTTTGAGGTATCTGATGGCATTGTGCCTGGTTCCTGGGATTCACATGTTGAAAGCCTTTCAGGCTTTCTTTTTAAATATGTATTTAAAGCCATTAATTCTCTCTTGAAGCAAACAAAGGAAAGAGCCTTCTACAGAATCTTGCTGGACTCCTGCTAAACCAGGGAAGCCAATCAAATTTTTCAAGACAGCAGCTCACAGTCTCCAGTTCTCCTAAGACAGTTGATAACCTGATGAAATCATTAAATTGTTTCCACAGAGGCAATCCATCATTAAAGAGATTTTATTAAAATAATGTTTTGACATTTTAAAAACATGCATATGGTAAAATAGTCAAACAGCATAAAAGAACATCCAATGAAATGTTAGTTTCTCCCACTCCTGACCTACAGTCTATTTGCTCCCCTCAACAGAAGGAAACAGTCTGTGCTGCTTTTTTTTTTTTTTTTTTTTTTGGTGAGGAAGATTGGCCCTGAGCTACCATCTGTTGCCAATCTTCCTCTTTTTGCTTGAGGAAGATTGTTGCTGAGCTAACATCTGTGTCAATCTTCCTTGGATGAAATAGAGGAACCACAAAGTGGCTTGACAAGTGGTGCTAGGTTCACACCTGGGATCCGAACTTATGAACCCCATGCCACCAAAGTGGAGCACACGAACTTAACCACTCTGCCACCAGGCCAGCCCTAGAAACAGTCTGCTTTTAAATGTGCAAAAAATATTTGCAGCCATTATAGAGATTTATATTTGATAACTTCATCTCTTAAATAGTCAACAATTTTTTTTTTCAAATGAACATGAAGACAACTAGATTTTTAGGGCTGTGTTTTGCAGGAAATACATAGAGGGAGATGAAAGAGTACTGGGAGCCTGATTCAGATGGGGTAACCAGAGAAGACCTCTCTAAAAAGGTGACATTTGAGTTGACCATGAGAAGGAGATAGCAAAGTGAAAGTCAGATGGAGCGTGTTCCCCTGGAGCTGTCTCAGCAGTTGGAAAAGCGAAGGAGAAGGGAACGGGCTTGGTGTTGGAGGAACGAAATGTCCGAAATGTCGGTGTGATGAGAGAGGGGCAGGGCGGTAGGCATGAGGGACAAGTAGTCTTTTCAGCCAGGATAAGCAGTTTGGGTTTTATTCTAAGCGTCACTGGAAGCATTGAAGAGTTTTAAGCAGAGAGGTGAAATGTGTGCTTTACTTTTCTAAAAGCACATGCTGGTAGATTGTTTCCAAAGCCAGCCACAACCATCCATGCCACCCACATGCCCTTTTGCAAATAAGACTTTGCCACTCCTCCTACCTATTTTTCCCTCCTCTTGCATGTGGGCAGGCTCTGTGACTTGCTTTAACCAACAGAGTGTGGTGGAAGTGACAGTGATACTGTGCAACTTCCTAGATTGGGCCCTACAAGCCCTTGCTGCTTCCTTTTTTCACTTTCTGGGAGGCCTTGAGCCACCATGAGAAGAAGTCTGGGCTAGCTGGCTGGAGAGGCCCCACAGACAGCGAGGCCCTGAGGATGCCAGAGCACAAGAGGAGAGAGCCCCTGGCATTCTTGCTGTCCCAGCTGAGGGGCCAGATGTGAGTGACATCATCTTGGATTCTCCAGCCCAAGTTGCAGCCACATGAGCAAGTCCAGCCCACGCCACATGGAACACAGACTTGCTGTTTTGCTGGTTTCCAGCAAGCCCACAGAATCATGAACAAATTAAAATGGCTGTTTTTTAAAGCCATTAAGATTTGGGGTGTTTTGTTACACAGCAGTAGATAACTGATGCACATATTCTGGCTAATGTGGGGAAAATGGATCATAGATTTAAGAGTGGAAGCAGAAGTAACAGTTAGGAGGTCACTGTAGTAGTCCATAAGAGAAAGGAGTGGAGACAGCAGAAATAGAGAGCAGTGGATAGACTTGACATAAATTTCAGAGGTAGAATAGATAAGACTTATTGATAGCTTATTTAATGTGGGTGGTCAGAACAAGGACTCCTCCCAGGCATTTGGTTTGAGCAACTAGATGTATGGTAATTGCATTTATTTATTTATTTTTTTAATTTAATTAAGGTCATATTGGTTTATTACATTGTGTAATTTCAGGAGTACATTATTATATTTCATTTTCTGTATAAACTGCATAGTGCTGACCTCCAGTAGTCCAGTTTTTACCTGCCACCATACATATGTGCCCCTTTACCCCTTTTGTCCACCTCCCCCTTTCCCTCTAGTAGCCACTAATCTTTTCTCTTTATTCATGTGTTTATTTATCTTCCACATATGAGTGAAATCATATGGTATGTATCTTTCTCGGTCTGGCTTATTTTGCTTAACATAAGACCCTCAAGGTCCACCCATCTTGTTGCAAATGGCAAGATTTCATCTTTTTTATGGCTGAGTAGTATTCCACTATATATATATATATATACCACATCTTCTTTATCCATTCATCAGTTGATGGGCACGAGGGTTGCTTCCAACTCTTGGTTATTGTGAATAATGCTGCAATGAACATAGGGGTGCATAGGTCTCTTTATATATATATATATTTTTAAGATTTTATCTTTTTTCCTTTTTCTCCCCAAAGCCCCCCGGTACATAGTTGTATATTCTTCGTTGTGGGTCCTTCTAGTTGTGGCATGTGGGATGCTGCCTCAGCGTGGTTTGACGAGCAGTACCATGTCCGCACCCAGGATTCTAACCAATGAAACACTGGGCCGTCTTCAGTGGAGCACGGGAACTTAACCACTCGGCCACGGGGCCAGCCCCTGTATTGTTGATTTCAAGTTCTTTGGATACATATCAAGTAGCTAGATTGTATGGTATTTCTATTTTTAATTTTTTGAGAAATCTCAATACTGTTTTCCACAGTGGTTGCACCAGTGTGCATTCCCACCAGCAGTATATGAGGGTTCCCTTTTCTCTACATCCTCTCCAACACCGATTATTTCTCATCTTCTTAATTATAGCCAGTCTGATGGGTATGAGGTGTTGTCTTATTGTAGTTTTGATTTGCATTTCCCTAATGATCAGTGATGTTGAACATCCCTTCATGTGCCTATTGGCCATCTGTATATCTTCTTTGGAAAAACGTCTGTTCACATCCTCTGCCCATTTTTTGATTGGATTGTTTATCTTTTTGTTGTTGAGTTGAATAAGTTCTTCATATATTTTGGAAATTAACTCCTTGTCAGATATCTAATTTCTAAATATTTCCTCCCAGTTGGTGAATTGGGCATTTATTAAAATAAGTAAAACTGAGATAGGAACAGGAATGGGGAGCAGGAGGTGAACCAAGGTCCTCGATTTTTTAGCATTCCAGTTACTGTATATTGCCACAAGGCAATCTCCCTTAATCCTGTAATTTTGGCCATTTCTTAGATGTCTATCATGTTGTCTTTTGAATAAATAATAAATTTTTCCAACTACAAGTCATGGATGAACTAAAGACATTTGTAATTATCCAAGAAAAGTCCCAAACTAGTGAGATGGAATTCCTACAATATGGACTTCTATAAAAAATTAACTTTTTATTCATACAGTTTTTTTTTTTTGGTGAGGAAGATTGGCCCTAAGCTAACATCTGTGCCAGTCTTCATCTACTTTGTACTTGGGACACCGCCACAGCATGGCTTGATGAGTGGTGTGTAGGGTCTGTGCCCAGTATCTGAACCCATGAACCCCAGGCTGCCAAGGCAGAGTGTGCAAACTTAACCACTACAGCACTGTGTTGGCCCCTATTCATATGGAGTTTTAACAAGCTTCTGACATGAATGGTGCCATAACACAAGAGTAGAAAGCTCTTGACAATAGAACCAGCCCAACAGAGTTATTAACAGCTCCACATGTCTGTAGATCAGTTTGGACTTGGTAACCCCTGCTTTGGCTGGGAGAGTTACTCAAATTTGTACATCCAACGATACAAGAAAGCAGATTCATGGGGCCGGCCTGGTGGCGCAGCAAAGTGTGCACGTTCCACTTCCATTGCCCGGGGTTCACCGATTTGGATCCCAGGTGTGGACATGGTACTGCTTGGCACACCATGCTGTGGTAGGAGTCCCACATATAAAGTAGAGGAAGATGGGCACGGATGTTAGCTCAGGGCCAGTCTTCTTCCGCAAAAAGAGGAGGATTGGCAGCAGTTAGCTCAGGGCTAATCTTTGTCAAAAAAAAAAAGAAAGCAGATTCTCCAAGGCAAACAACCTTATTAAAAATCCACTAGCATGAAATCCAGGAACTATCACTTACACACATCACTTAATGTTACCTACGAAAGTGGCAGACACTGTGGGTCAGCTACTTACCAGCCACTCCCAGCCCCTTCTCCCTTGCCTGCTTCCCAGACCAGAGACGGAAGAAGTCAGAGCCTCAAACTCAGAGACTCCTTCATATCTGGTCAGTAAGGTGGAATCCTGCTGGGGAACTTCTAGGAAAGAGTTTGCTTCCTAATAAAAGAGGCAATGAACCAGAAGAGCCCCTGACACCACCCCTTCCTGCTTAGAACACAGCTGTGGAAGAACACTGTACTTGGAGGGAGGGAAGCCATCTGCAACCGCAGGGTAACGTGGTGAAGACCAAAAGCCTGTCGTGGGAATGGCAGAATATAAAGAGAGAAAGAGCCTAGATGATTTTGCTGAACTGCTGTACTCAAATCTGGAAACGCCTGCCCCCAAACTTCATATTTCATGAGAAAATTAGCAATCCATTCCTTAAGCCAGTGCTTCCCCATCTTGCCAATTCGTGGCACACATAGAAATTGGTACTATTTGTATGGCACGTTGACCTAAATGGATAGGCTGCTTGCAGCCAGAGGTGACTGCCCCAGAGACTTTGGCCACCTCAGGCCCTGCCCAGCTGCCCCAAAGGCTGAGGGATCAATAAGTTGGCCATATCTGTAACCCACTTATGGCACACAGGTGGTAGCGGCAAACCAGTTGGGAAGTCCTGCTTAAGCCACTGAAGGTAAGGTGCTCTGAACTTTGCAGTAGAGCTGATCCTAACTGACACAGTACATGCCCTTTATGAGTGGAGGGATGGACGGATGGATGAAAACTGATCATATACCTGGTGGTGAAGTTCAGAAGTTATGTCACATTCAGAGAATGCTGGTAAAGGTGGCTCAGGATATTACAGGAGATAATTGAGGCTTCATTAGAAAGGGAACTTGTTTTTGCTTTTCTCTATACTTCTCACTTCATTCTCCTCTCTCTGCATGAATACCGGCTTTCTGTGCTTTTCCCACCAGATGGCAGGAGACGGCTGCCCCACCCTCCAGTCCCAGTGATAGCGGGCCCAGGTTCTGGAACCAGGCTACCTGGGCTCAAATCCTAGCTCCACCATTACCTAGGTGTGTGACCTGCACCAAGTTACTTAACCTCTCTGTGGCTCAATTTCCTCATCTCTAAACTAGTGATGATGTTATATACCTCAATAGGGTCATGGGAAGAATTAAATCCATTAAACTATGTAAAATCATTTGAAAAGGTGAGCACTGTATGAGTGTTAGCTTTTATTATCTTTGATTCCCAGGCAAGGAAATTTGATTGGTTGAGTTTGGCCCAGTGGTCTGCTCCTGGCCTAGTCCCCCGGTCATACTTTACATAGCACCGTGTACTCCTTCAGAGCATTTCTCTCAGCAATGATTCAATATTTGGTTGCAGTCTCTATTCACCAATAGACTCCAGGACCATCTGCCTTTGTTCCCCATTCTGTCCTCAGGGCCCAGCACAGTGGTCAGAATCTCCAGGAAGTACAATTCTAGGGCACACCATTTACACTGTATTCTATGTACAACATGGTAATTTGATGGTGATCAAGTCCCAATAAATATGCTGAATTAATGGTCCAATCCACTGTGGCTGGGGGTGCAATTGTGGGGGTGCAGAGGTCTACTCTCATGAGTGGGGAGACAGCTCTTAACAAAGGGGGATAAGCTGAAAAGAAACCTCCAAATGTATCCACCATGTGCCTCACATGGCCAGGCACAGGAAACACAGAGTCAAACAAATGTCAGGTAGACTTTGTTGGTGGCATAACCCACACCCCGACTCTGCTAAATGTCTTGGGTATCAACACACTCAGGGAAGGAACCCCAGACGCAGAGGTCGAATCATGAATGGTCTATGCTAGGTATGGTAACCAGCCCCTCACCTTTGTGACACAGTTGTGATCAATGACGTGTAAGGAGAAAGATATTCAAGGGGTAGCTGAGCAGAATTTGTTCCCAAATCAAAATAAATACAGTGAGAAACCCTGCCCCTTTCTCCTGCCTCAAAATCAAGAGAAAGACAAAAGCCAGTACTGCTGGTGGGACAGTAGAACGACGAAAAGAGCCTCGCCCGGCTATTTTTATTATGTAAGCTATTATGTGTTTTTATTATTTAACCTACTCTAGTCAGGCATGCTCTCTCTTGCAGTCAAATCATTCTAACTGACAAACATGGTCTCTTTTTCTTGAAAACTGGAAGTCAGTGAGAGAGACCGATAATCAGTAGCTTAAAATCAGGGAGAGGGGGGCCAGCCAAGTGGTGCAGCGGTTAAGTGTGCATGTTGCACCTCGGTGTCCCAGGGTTCGCCACTTCAGCTCCTGGGTGCGGACATGGTACTGCTTGGCAACCCATGCTGTGGTAGGCGTCCCACATATAAAGTAGAGGAAGATGGGCATGGATGTTGGCTCAGGGCCAGTCTTCCTCAGCAAAAAGAGTAGGATTGGCAGCAGATGTTAGCTCAGGGCTAATCTTCCTCAAAAAAAAAAAAAAAAATCAGGAACAGAGAAGGATGTCCACTAACTCCACTCTGTTCCACAGTGTACTGTAAATGCTTGATTGCATCATAAGATAGGAACAAGAAACAAAAGGCTTGTGACACTGAAGGCATGTACTACTTAGAAAAAAATCAATAAGTTGAACTTCACCAAAATTAAAAACTCTTTCATTGCAAAGACCGTGTTAAGAGAATGAAAAGGCAAGCTACAGACTGGAGTAAAATATTCATTAACTGTATGTCTGACACAGGACTCATATCTAGAATCTATAAAGAGTTTTCAAAACTCAACAGTAAAAAAAAAAATCCAATTAGAAAATAGGCAAAAGACATGAAGAGACATTTTACTGAAGAGGCTATAGGGATGTTAAATAAGCACATGAAAAGATGTTCATCCTTCCAGGCAGAACCAGCATCTTCCAGTATTCGCCAAAATGACCCACCCAAAGGGAAAAAGCTGAAGCACCAGCTGTATGTTCTCTAGGTCTTTCAGAAAACATGGAGTTGTTCCTTTGGCCACATGCATGTGCATCTACAAGAAAGGTAACATTGTAGACATTAGGGGAATGGGCACTGTTTAAAAAGGAATGCCCCACAAACGTTACCCTGCAAAACTGGAGGAGTGGACAGTGTCACCCAGCATGCTGTTGGCATTGTTGCAAACAAACAAGGTAAGGGCCAGATTCTTGCATATTGAGCATATTAATCACTCTAAGAGCTGAGATAGCTTCCTGAAATATGTGAAGGAAAATGATCAGAAAAAGAAGGAAGCCAAAGACAAAGGTATTTGGATTCAACTGAAGTTCCAGCCTGCTCCACACAGAGAAGCACGCCTTGTGAGAACCAGTGGAAAGGAGCCTGCGCTGCTGGAACGCATTCTCTATAAATTCATGGCATAATAGGTTTTTTAAAAAAATAAAAGACCTCTGGACTGTAAAAAAAAGAAAAGAAAAGAAAAATGTTTGTCATCACTAGCCATTAAAAAATGCAAATACTAAGACTTCAGGACTACAACGAGATACCACTACGTGGCTATCAAAATGGCTAAAATAAAAAATAGTGACAATACTGGATGCTGGCAAGGATGGAGAGAAAGTGGATCTCTCATGTATCAGTGATGGGAATGTAAAGTGATATAGCCATTCTGGAAAATGCTTTGGTAGTTTCTTTTTTGTTCCTTTGAGGAAGATTAGCCCTGAACTAACATCTGCTGCCAATCCTCCTCTTTTTGCTGAAGAAGACTGGCCCTGAGCTAACATCCGTGCCCATCTTCCTCTACTTTATATGTGGGACGCCTACCACAGCATGGCTTGACATGTGGTGTGTAGTTCCACATCCAGGACTGGAACTGGTGAACCCTGGGCCGCCAAAGTAGAACATGCAAACTTAACCACTGTGCCACCGGGCCAGCCCCTGGCAGGTTCTTATAAAATTAAACATGCAACTATTGTTCAATCCAGCAATTGCCCTTATGGACACATCTTGGAGAAATTAAAACTTATGTTCATATAAAAACCTGTACAGAATTGTTCCTAGCAGCTTTATTCATAACAACCAAAAACTGTAATTGACCCAGATGCCTTTCAACAGATGAATGGCTAAACAAACTGTGGTACATCCATACCATGGGATACTACTCAGCAATAAAAACAGTGAACTAATGATACGTGTAACAACTTGGATGGATCTCAAGGGCATTTATGCTGAGTGAAAAAAAGCCAGTCTCAAAAGTTCACATTATGTATGATTCCATTTATATAACATTCTTTTTTTTTTTTATAAATTGGCACCTGAGCTAACATCTGTTGCCAATCTTCTTGTTTTTCTTCTCTCCAAAGCCCCCCAATACATAGTTGTATATTCTAGTTGCAGGTCCTTCTGGCTCTGCTATGTGGGATGCCACCTCAGCGTGGCCTGACGAGTGGTGTCATGCCGGCGCCCAGGATCCAAACCAGCAAAACCCTGGGCCGCGAAGTAGAGCGCGCAAACTTAACCCCTCGGCCACAGGGCCGGCCCCCTATATAACATTCTAGAAATGACAAAATTACAGAGATGGAAACAGATGAGTGGTTGTTGGGGGTTAGGGATGCTGTAGGGGAGGGTGTTGGGTGTGGCCGTAATGCAGTAGCATGAGGAAGCTTCTTTGTGGTGATGGCATAGTTCTGTATCTTAATCGTGGTGGTGGTTACGTAAAGCTACACACGTGATAAAATTGCATAGAGCTATATACACACATTGTACTGATGTCAATGTCCTGGTTTTGATATTATCAAATAGTTACATAAGATATAACTATTGGGGGGAAACTGGGTGAAGAGTACAAAGGACCTCCTATACTATTTTTGCAATTTCTTTTTTTTTTTTTTTGCAGGCAAGTATTTCCCTGAGCTGATATCTGTTGCCAATCTTCCTTTTTTTTTTTGGCTTGAGGAAGATTAGCCCTGAGCTAACATCTGTGCCAGTCTTCTTCCACGTTATATGTGGGTCACCACAACAGCATGGCTGATGAGTGGTGAAGGTCGGCACCTGGGCTCTAAACCCGTGAACCCAGGCCACCAAAGTGGAGCATGCTGAACCTAACCACTACGCCACAGGGCCAGCCCCATCTTCTAGTTCTTCCAGATAAGCTGCCACCACAGCATGGCAATTGATAGACGGGTGGTGTGGTTTCACGACCCAGAAGTGAACCTGGGCAGCTGAAGCAGTGAGAGTGCTGAACCTTAACTGCTAGACCATCAGGGCTGGCTCTGCAATTTCTTGTGAATCTGTAATTATCTCAAAATAAATTTTTTAAAAAGATATAAGGATTGGAAAGGAAGAAATAAAATATCATTGCTTGCAGGTACATAGAAAACTAAAGAGGGGCCGGCCCAGTGGTGGAGCAGTTAAGTTCACTTGTTCTGCTTTGGTGGCCCAGAGTATGCCGGTTCAGATCCCAGGTGAAGACCTATGTACTGCTTGTCAAGCCATGCTGTGGCAGGCGTCCCACATATAACAAGTAGAGGAAGATGGGCACGGATGTTAGCTCAGGGCCAGGCTTCCTCAGCAAAAAAGAGGAGGATTGGCAGCAACTGTTAGCTCAGGGCTGATCTTCCTCAAAAAGAAAACTGAAGAATCTAAAAATTAATAAAAGAATTTAGCAATGTTGCCAGATATAAGCTCAATAAACAAAGACATTTGCATTTTTCTTATTGACAACAAAATGGGATAGAAAACACATTTTTAGAGAAGATATCATTTGCAATAGTAACAAAAAAGATAATTAAGAATAAATGTCAGAAAATAAAAAGTTGTAAAACTTTTGAAGTCACTAAAGTTCTAAATAAATGGGCAGATGTGTCAAACATGTTCATAGATAAGAAGACTCAACGGTATAAAGATGTCAGTTCTCTCCAAACTGCAGTAGCAGCAAACCATTTATTTCTTGCCCCCATCACATGTGGGCTGCAGACTGCGTGTAGCCATACTGGGCTCTGCATGATTCCATGTGTCTTCTCATCCTGGGATCCCAGCTGAAGCAGCAGCCACTCTCTGGGGCATGATAGTCTCATGGAGAAGAGTAAAAGCTCAAGCAGTGAGCACTAAAGCACGCAACACATTTAAAGCTTCTGCTCCAACATGCCTTGGTCAAGGCAAGTCACACAAACCCCAAACCAGCGGGGCAGAGGAGTCTACAACCACTATAGGAAAGCATGGCAAAGGTGGGACGGGAACAAATAATTGTGAATGAATAATACAATCTGCCACAATTCCAAATCAAAACCCCAAATTTTTCATGAAGCCTGTCAAGCTGCAACTTGACATCCTTATGAAGAAGAAAAAGAAGTAAGTCAGGGTAGGACTTCGCGTGATCAGAAGCCAAGATTTAATATAAACCCACAAATTTCCAGGCTGTATGGTACTAGCACAGGGATAGGCAAATGGAACAAAATGGAGAACCTATAACAGACCCATACATACATGGAAACCATTATAAGATAGCTCTGGTATTGTAAATGACAGAAGTGAATTTCAGATGGAATGTGGACTTAAATGTGAAAGGCAAAACTTTAAAACTTTTAGAAGAAAATATGGGAGAATATTTTTATATCCTCAGGGTCAGGAAGGATTTCTCAAAACACATGAAACAGGGCAAAAGATATGACCAATTAAGAAAAGAGAAAACGGGGCTGGCCCCATGACCGAGTGGTTAAGTTCGCACGCTCCGCTGCAGGCGGCCCAGTGTTTCGTTGGTTCGAATCCTGGGCGCGGATGTGGCACTGCTCATCAAGCCACGCTGAGGCAGCGTCCCACATGCCACAACTAGAAAGACCCACAATGAAGAATATACAGCTATGTGCCAGGGGGGCTTTGGGGGGAAAAAGGAAAAAAACAAAATCTTTAATAAAAAGGAAAAGAAAAGAGAAAACAAGAATAGTTACTAAACATAAAAGATGCTCAGTTGTACTGGTAATTGGGGAACTACAGATCACGATCATAAGAAAATTCACACCTACAAAAAAAACAAGTAGTGGCAAGATGTGGGCCAAGGGGACTTTCATACACTGCTGATGAGAATAAAAATTGGTATGACTGGTTTAGAAAACAATTTGGCATTACATAGTAAATTCGAACAGACTCATACTTCAGACCCAACAAGTCCACTTCCAAGTCTACTAGGTATTCTAAAAATTCTTGCACACATGCATTAGGAGAAATACTTAAGAATGTTCATAGCAACATTGTTTGCAATAGCAAAAACTGGAGCCAGCTCAATGTCCTAAAGTAAACCAGGTAAATAAATCGTGGTATCTTTTTACAATGAAATACTACGTAACAGAGAAATTGACTAGCTGATTCAGAAACAGAATGCTGAGCGAAAAAAGCAAGTGGCATAGGAATCACGCAGAATGATTCCATTTACAAAAAGTTCAAAAACACGCAAAACTGAACAATGTAGTATTTCGAGAGACGTATATATATTTGTGATAAGAAAATTACTAACAGAAAATTCAGGATGGTGGCTTCCTCTGGAGGAGGAGGATATGATCATGGAGGGACACATGGAAGATTTCTTGAATAGAGGTCTTAGCAAGGGCAGTTTCAGGGAGTGGCAGGGCTAGAAGCCAGAGTGGTGGGCTGAAGGATGAATCGAAGTTAAGGACATGAAAGATAGCTAGTGCAGTCAACTCATTAAAGAAATGTTGCTGCAAATAGAAGAGGATTATATTCTCACAAAGCAATGAAAATTATTGGCAGAGCAGACTTCTTTCTCATGAGACAGAAGGAGCAGGTAGTGGGGTAGATAGATGAAGCTGGCTGCGATGGAGCCGAGCAGAGGGGCAAGAACAGAACTGCAGGCTGGGGGGCCGGCCCAGTGGTGCAGTGGTTAAGTTCGCACATTCTGCTTCATCGGCGGAGGCTTCGCCGGTTCAGATCCTGGGTGTGGACATGGCACTGCTTCGCAAGCCATGCTGTGGTCGGCGTCCCACATATAAAGTAGAGGAAGATGGGCACGGATGTTAGCTCAGGGCCAACCTTCCTCAGCAAAAAGAGGACTGCCAGCAGATGTTAGCTCAGGGCTAATCTTCCTCAAAAGAAAAAAAAAGAACTGCAGGCTGGGAGCCGTCCTCATACAGAGGGAGGTTTAGAAATCTCCTTTCATTAGTTGCCCAAAGACTGTGTGCTCACTTGGAGATGAGCAAGCAAGATCTCCAGGCGGATCACCCACTGCCTGCTTTGGCTCTCATGAGGCCCCCTGCCAGGAATTCCCATTAATCAAGGTCTGGGAACAACTGCAGACCAGGCAGCTCCCAGGAGCAGTCACATGTCTTACTGGCTGGCTTGGGCTTTCTGTTCCTTTCAGCAGACTTAATGGGATGACTCTGACTGCCCACAAATGTAACCTAAAACTCCATCTCATTATGACTTTATGGTGATGTTACAAAAGCTTCCCAAAGGAATGGAGTACTCTGTATTTTTGTAGACAGTTTGTCCAAGGGACTAGCTAGGAAAACTCCCTAATCCGGAAAAGAAAAAGAAAGAAATGACCAGGTTGAAAGGTCACGTGTACATACCTTGACTTCAGGGGTTCCGCTAGAACTCAATGGTGACCTGCCTGGAGAGAAATTCAGAGCTACTGATGGGCAGGGAAAGGAAATGTGCTCTCCTAACAGCTCTAGTTGGGGAGTGACAGGGACAGAGAACACATCTAAAGAAGGTCCAAGGACACTCAGAAGAGAGGTTTCACACGCTGCCAAGTAAAGCTGCTGCTATGACTACGGGGTTGGAGGAAGTTCCGAAGTAGTAGAGGAAAATACTTACCCCTCCCTGGTGGGTAGGAGTTGTGTGGATTTCTCCTGCCTCACGCTCCCTGAAGGACAGAGGGAGACAAATATCTTAAGAAAATGGAGGAAATCATCATGTTTCTTTTCCCCCGGAAAGCAGGCCTATTTCAGAGGGGATAAGAAGAATCAGGTTCAAAATAGGCTTGTCCCATACCTCAGACAAGACTGTAATTCCATTCTAGGGTTCTGCCTCCCTCTCCAGTTCCCCGTGTTTGGAAAGCAAATACCTGTCATGCTTCTTCAAAAGGTTGAAGGGGTCCCATTCATTCATACATTCATTCAACCACAATTTATTCAGGGTTTGCTACGTTTAGGCAGCTCTTCTAGATACTGAAAAAGTAACTGTGAAAAACAGACAAAAACAGACTGAGGTAATGGTAGGTAAAGTGTGATTTGAATATAGGAGTTAAGAAAGCTCAATGCTTTTTTTGCCTGTTTCATATGAGATAGTTCCGACATGCTAACAGACAAGGTGTTCAGAATAAAGGCTTCCTTGCCCTTCTCCAGCTCTTAATGAATCCGGATCATTCATCATTGTTGTTCAGCTTCCACTGAGCCAACAGTTAAGTGAACTACGAATATATTGAAATATCCACTTGGCCACAGGTTGAGGGATGGTTTCTTCTCCTAATTCCCCTCTCCTTTCAATAAACCTCGTGGCAACTCCCGTGCGGAAAACCTCACCCCACTGCACCCGCTTTCCTCCCACTGTTCAGAAGGAGGCCTCTCCGGTGGCCGCAGAACCGGCAGCGGCCCCAGCTGGGCGACTAAGGACCGCCCCCGGGCCTCGGGGGCCGCGTCTCCCCCGACCCCCGCCGTACCCCGGCCGGCCGCTGCGGGGCGCTGCGGCCCCAGGTTCGGAGGCGCGGGCGGGGCGGGGCGGAGGCCCTGCGGGCGGCGGGCGCGGCGGCGCGGCCACAGGTAACCTGCGGGAGCGGGGCGCGCAGCCTGCGAGGGGCGGCTGGAGGCGGCGGCGCTGCGCGGCGCCGAGGCCCTGGGGCCGCCGGAGCCAGCGGGAGCGCGTGCCCATCGTCTCCCCTCGCCCCCCACCCTGTCGCCGGCATCGGTCCCTGCGGCGCGGACGTCCGGCGCGGGAGAGAAAGGTACCGTGCGCCCTCGCCGGGTCCCTTCGCGACCCCTCTTCATCCGAGGGCGGGCGCCCCCCACTCCCAGGGCGGGAGGCACTGATCCGGGGAGCACGATGTCGGGGGTGGGGCGCTGCGCCCTGGCGCCCCCAGATCGCTGTCTGCGGGGGGAGGAGTCCCACACCGAGCGCGTTGCCCCCTTTCCTGCGGCCTCCGGGAGAGCCGGGGCGGGAGGGGCGAATTCCTGGGGCAGCTCCCTTAGCGCTTTGCCTCTGTTGCCTCCTAGGATATAGCACTTTGGGCGGGGGGGCAGAGAACTTTCTCATCTTTGCTTGCCCTCTTCCTCTTTCTCCAGTGAGCTCAAAGAGTTTGAGGAAAGTGGTGTTTGGGGGGCGGGGGTCCGCCGGTATTTCTCCGGGACGCAGTGGCTGTTGGTCTTCGGGCGTAAAGGAGGGTCCCCTCTGGTCGCCCAGCGCTGCCCGCCGTCCCCGGGCCTGCAGGCCGGCCTCAGAGTGACCGGGCTGGGCTCAGGCGCGCCAGCAGTCCGCCCCCCTCCCCTCGACCCCGCGAGCACTGCAGGGGTGCAGGCGCGGGGGGCGGGGGCCGTGCTCATGTTCCTGCCCCGGGGAGATCGCTCAGGCTGGAATTAAGCTCGGGAAAGAGTCAGCCAGTGGCATCTCCCGGGCCCGAGGAAGCGAGCACGTTGTTGGGTTTGAGTTCAGGCATCGTCTTACCGACACTTGTCTTGGGAATTTCAGTGTGGTGCTTCCGGTAGAATTGAGGGGCGGGAGGGGAAGTGGACTATTACTTGTGACCCGAGAGGGGCTTCAGTTTCCTAAAGCTGGTCATTTTGTTTTCCCTGAAGCGTAGTGAGATGGTTCAAGTGGTGGTTAAAGACCCGTTTGGGGTCATGGCATCCGTTTGATGCCACCACTTGTTAGGTGTGTGACTTCGGAAAACCTTCTCTAACTTTAGTTTTTAGAACTGTAAACTTGGTGTATTATACATAACCTGGTGGCATTGTTGTGGAAATGATGCAAGTAAAGTGCTTGGCACAGTGCTCTTGAACGTTAGGCATCCTCTCTGTGAACCTGTTGGATGATTGTATTCATTCATGTTTAGGTAATGTCTGTCAGGCCAGCGTAAGTGGGAAGAACTTGGGCAACAAAGACACACACATCTGGTCCACGATGATCCAACGTTGTACTGATTGTCTCTGAGAGGGTTTCCCGTCCTTAAAATAGCGATAGCAACCTGTTGTTCTTGCACATAATAGGTGTGACTACATGTTTACCTTACTTCTAACAGCTCAAGCAGGTGCTTAGCATATGGTAAACGAATGATTTTTTAAGAATTAGGGATACAAATTAAAATTGGAAGAGTTTTCTGCTCTCTAGGTCATAAGTGGGGAGGAGAGAAGGGAGAAGAGGAATAAAAGAGACCAGAAAACAGATAGTAGTTGCACATTGTTGGGAGGTATAAACCAAGTGTGATAAAGAAATGCTAATTTGTTAACTCCTTGGTTGTCAGTGGTAGTACTAAAAATTAACCTTATCTTCCCACTTAAACCCATCAGCCTCTCCAGAGCCCCTCCAGCTAAGCACATAAAAGCTGCCAGATTGTGATCCAACTCAGCTTAGAGACAAGGCACACTTCCAACTCCCAAGGCCCTCCCTTGTAGAAATTCTGGTGCTGCTGCTGTGAAATACACGTTCAGAAAGTAAAAACCTTAGAGGCACCGTTGAAAGAATAAGAAAGAACCCAAACCCAAGTCCATCCCTCCGCTGAAGAGCTAGAACGTCCCCAGGACCTTGGAGCCTCCAGTACTCCTCCCTTTGGCATTCCACTCACTTCTCCTTCTTCCTCCAAGCAATCAATAGTCTGGATTTTGTGTTAGTTTTCCCCTCGCTTTTCACACTTAATATCTTAGATGAAAAACTCTGTGGAAGGGAAGTTTCCAAACAAGCATTTCCACAATAACCTGGAGCGTTCTTATTCAACTTAAAAGCAGGGTATTGGGAGTAAGATGCAAACCACAAAAAAGCCAAAAAAATCAAAGTGCTGGGATGGGGGAGTCTCTCTCTCAAGGTCCCCCCCCGACCCCCCTGGCCCTGTTTCCTTTGGCACCAGCTCGGTGGGTGTGTTCTGTCTGTGTAGGGGAGGCCCAGTCTCTTCCAATGTAGCTTGGAGGCTATAATTTTAAAAGCTTTGCTTGAGTCCCTAAGAACTGGGAAAACAGTAATTAGCCTGCATGTATTTTAGAAGTTTTTTTTTTTTTTTAATACAAATTACCCTGGGGACATTGTATGGGGTTTGAAGGATTAAGCCAACTGAGAGTGACCCTTAAAAACAGTTTTAACCCAAATTCTTCTTTTCCTGGTTATGGTGTTTGTGTTATGAACGTGATGTTATGATGTTTTAAGTTATTTCTTCAGGGTCACACAGCTCTCCTCAGTAAACGTTGCACAATGTTATCACTCCTTGGTTATGGCAAAGATTCCTGAACATGGTTCATGGCACCCTTAGTGTCTTCAGTAATTTTTTCACAGTGCCCTTAGGTTTAAGGAGTTAGTAGTAGTTAGGTTAAAACAAGGTAATTAGAATTTACGTCCTAACAACATAAAAGGTGTTTGAAAAAATTAGTACACATAAACTGAGAGAAAATGTATTTTTGTATCATTCTTAAATAATCACAGTTACAAACGGGATGTGTGTGCCTTTACCACTTCTCACATCTTGGGATCGGATTGGATATACCACTCTCATTTCCTGTTCTGTGGTAATTTTCTGTAGCACTTGCTTTTTATCACAGCAACCGCTGAAAACCTATGTGTTTTCAAAGATATGATGTCATTGGTAGGAATGTCGTGGGATCTAATGTTGAAGCTGTGGACTACCCCACTTTGTAGGTTCAGCAGTGTCCAGCTGCTGAATGATTTATCATTTTTCAAATAGCAAACTCTAGTGTACTATTGTGGCACTTTTTGGTTTTTTAGACCATTTTTGGAATGCATCTTTTCATTTGACAGCGTGAGTCCTGGTTTGCGGAGGAGGTCATTACTGATGGGAGGGAGAAGCCCTGAGTCTGGACCAGTGGACTTTTGATTTCAGGAGGAAGGTACTTTGTCTTTTGTCTTGGGAAGTTTGGGCATGGGTTACAGGCCTGAAAATGTTTCAAATAGGATGTAATTTATGCATATACTTGCAGCCCAGAGGCAGGTAATCTTCCCAGATGAAACAGTCTTATTAAACTGCAGAGGGTCAGATGATTACTCCTATCAATAAATGGTACTTGTTAACCCTCCAGTGAAAGGCTGACTTGAGTAATGACGTCACATGTGGCGATTGTGGTGCCTCCCTTTCTCCCCTTGTCCTGTTCATTGTCCAGACCCCAAGCCTAAGCTACGACCTGGTGATATTTTAACAGTTTCTCAGAATACACTCAATAGTGATATTTCCCTGATGTAGTGGTTGATTTTTATTGCTCCTTTCTTCAGTCACTTATCGTTGGGAAGTCTATACAGAACCGTAGGTGATGCTTCCAAGTTCACATAAATAACGATGGATACAATTTTTATCTTATTTGGTTCCTTATATTGAGGGGTTTTTTCCCTCCATAAAATTAGAACATTTGTGTGAATGGGAGAAACTATTTGATTCTTCTTAACTAATTGTTCCCTTTTTTCCCTTTGATGCCCGTCTGTAAATTATCAGCATTATTTTTATTTAACTTATTGCTCCTTTTTAAAAAAATAAGAATTTCAAATATTTCCCTGGGTTAGACTGAGTATATTTAATACTCAACATTTCTTGGTTTTAGGGTATGGCCTGATGAGCGGTGCCGTGTCGCACACAGCATCCAAACCAGCAAAACCCTGGGCCACCGAAGCAGAGTGTTCAAACTTAACTGCTTGGCCACGGGGCTGGCCCCAGGATTAAAACATGTAATTTAAATTTGAGAGTTTATTGGTAGCGGAATGAACTTAATTTCTACATCACTCATTTGTCCTTAGTTCAAGAATGGAGATTATGGGAAATATTTCTGTCCATGATAGTAAAAAACATTCTTAAAAGAAAAATAGTAAATTTAATGGAGATATCAGCAAATAGTAACCACGGATGGAGAAGTAGCCCAAAGTAGACTAATCTTAATAGTTAAACAGGAACAGCAAGGCTATTTTTTGTTTGTGTAAGGGACATATGCTTTGAGAATTGTTTCTAAAATGAATAGATACAAAAGAAATAAGGTTGATTTGCTTTACTGATATTAAGTAGATAAAAGGTGAATATAGAACTTAGTTCTCTTGAGGTTGTGACCTTTCGCACATGAGCGTTAGGAACCCTGCTGTCCATCATCTTGTCGGATTGGATGACGAGCGGGAGATGGAGGAGCACCTCCGGGGGCCCTGGGGAGGGTGGGAGGACGCCAGATGGACAACACGAAACTTGGGGTAGTCCTGGCCACCAATTCGCTTTGGAGCTTTAGACAATTTCTCAGAGCTTCAGTTTTCTCTTTACCGAATAAGGGGACCAGACCAAAATATTTCTTTTCAAAATATGTAGT
This sequence comes from Equus asinus, assembly GCF_041296235.1. Taxonomy (NCBI): domain Eukaryota; kingdom Metazoa; phylum Chordata; class Mammalia; order Perissodactyla; family Equidae; genus Equus; species Equus asinus. The sequence goes on from NC_091813.1 coordinate 27,795,444, forward strand.
TCTGGGGGCTGGCCCCGTGGCGGAGTGGTTAAGTTCGCGCGCTCCGCTGCAGGCGGCCCAGTGTTTCGTTGGTTCGAATCCTGGGCGCGGACATGGCACTGCTCATCAAACCACGCTGAGGCAGCGTCCCACATGCCACAACTAGAAGGACTCACAATGCAGAATATACAACTATGCTCTGGGGGGCTTTGGGGAGAAAAAGGAAAAAATAAAATTAAAAAAAATGTAGTTCTGTAAAATTATACATATTCACAGTGTAAAAACACTCTTGTTCTTCCACACTTTTGGAGATAGGTGCTCTTGAATCAACCTGATGGTCTGTGGACCAAAGAGAACTAATGAGATTGTTAACCTGATGTAACTGATGATTTCCTTTTATTATGAACAGCAGTAGCCTACTGCGTGGTGTTAAGACTCTGTATGCGTGTATTCACATTCTAGAGTATAAACCAAAAGTACCGTTTTATTCTAGAACTGGATTCCAAGGTCAGAAAATTTGTATTCTTATTTCAGAATTAGCGTTTTCAGTTTTTTTAAAATGTCTGCATTTTACTCTGACTCTAGCAAAGTCCCCTGGGAATCTGATATAGAAGGAAATTGCCTCTCGGTGGTGAGTTTTAGGAGTATTGGGGGTTTTTCCCCTCTGCATCTTTATGGGAATTTTAAAGACTTCTTGCAGTGAACGTAAATTAAGTTTGTAATCAGAAAAATAAATCAGGTAAAAACTTTGTGAATTATACAAGAAAATTCAATATTGGTCAAATATATTTAAAAAAAAAATACTTTGTTCCCATAGTGGAACTATTTAGATGTTCTAGTTACTAAAATATCTGCTTAATGAGAGGTAAAAATGTAATGATATGAAATGGACCTGTTTTATCATACTTATATGATAGTGGTTTGAATTTATTCTCAGGGGTAAAAAATAAACCAAATCATGAACAATCAACTTGGAAAATTACAGTTCAGATTTTTCACAAAACTGAAAGTTGCTTCTCTCTTTTTTGGCAGGGATAACGTGTCTCATGCCAGTTTTTAAGCTTATTTTTTAGCTAGAAAATGCCAAGTGGACTACAAGCCCCAGCATGAAATTCTGCAGTTGATCCAGTTTAGTTAGAATGCTGAGGTGCCCTGTAGACTATGTTATATTGTGCCAAATGTAGTGTACAGTATCCAAGTACCGGAGAGTACACTTCTTGAGTGTGTGTGTATGGATGCGTTTGGGTGTCCCAGGCATGCCCTGTGAGTACTGGGTTTGGTTAAGAGGTGTGGGCTTCTGGGGCTGGCCTGGTGGCGCAGCGGTTAAGTTTGCATGTTCTGCTTTGGTGGCCCGGGGTTCGCCACTTGGGATCCCGGGTGTGGATATGGCACCGCTTGGCAAACCATGCTGTGGCAGGCGTCCCACATGTAAAGTAGAGGAAGGTGGGCACAGATGTTAGCTCAGGGCCAGCCTTCCTCAGCAAAAAAGAGGAGGATTGGCAGCAGATTTAGCTCAGGGCTAATCTTCCTCAAAAAAAAAAAAAAAAAGATGTGGGCTTCAAAGCTGGTCTGACTGGGTTTGACCCCTGGCTCTGCCACCTATTGATTGTAAAAGTTTTGTCTATTTACTTAACCTCTTTATGCCTCAGTTTCCTAATCTGTAAAACGGGGATTTGAAACAGTGCTGTACCCTGATTGTGGTGGTGGTTACACAAATCAATCTATGTGATAAAATTCATAGAACTACAAACATACACACACACACATGCACGCGCACACAGTGAGCACATGGAAAAAGTGAAATCCAAATAAAGTCTATGGCTTAGTTAATAGTATCATACCAGTCCCAATTTCCTTGTTTTGATCATTGTACTGTGGTTATGTAAGATATTATCATTGGGAGATAGGTTACACGGGAGCTCTCTGTACTGCTTTTTTATTGTGATAAAATATACATAACCTAAAATTTACCACTTTAATAATTTTTAAGTATGCAGTTCAGTGGCATTATTACGCTCACATTGTTGTGCAGTTGTCACCACCATTCATCTCCAGAACTCTTCATTACCCTGAACTGAAGCTCTGAACCCGCTAAAGAGTAACTCCCCAATCCCCTCCCCCAGCCCCTGCTAACACTGTTCTGCTTTCTTAGTCTATCAGTTTGACTGCTCTAGATGACTCCCATAAGGAGAATCACACTATATTTGTTATTTTGTGACTGGCTTATTTCACTTAGCATGATATCTTTGAGGCTGGTGTACTATTTTTGCAGCTTCTATGTGAGACTCATATTTCAAAATAAGTTTTAGAAAAGTAAAAAAAACCCAAATCCATTGATAGTGCCCCACTGCTGGACTGCACCGAGGCACAGAGGTTAGGGACAGTGTGGGGTGGCCAGAAAAGCTGAGGAGTGACATTACCTCTCTTTTCCTCTCCCTCATCCCCAGTCATAGGAGAGGAGATGCAAGAAATAACTGTGTTCTCTCTTGCATGGGGAAGTGACTGCATTACTTACTAGAAGGTTCCTATACCAACCTGAGGAGCAGCTATTAAATCTCCCGCTAAAATAGAAAGTCTTCACCTGGGGTTCACTGGTTGGCTACAGATGCTCTAAGAGCTCCCAGAATTTAGGTATAAGTTTTTAAGTGGATGCTCATATGTATATTTGAGAGGGAAGACATTTCATAGCTTTCATCAGATTCTCGAGTGGTTCACTAACCCAAACGTGGTTGGTAAGCACTACAAGAAAATGTTGTTTGCAGAGCTCTACCCACCCCACAACGAGCTCCTTCACTCGGGTGTCTTAGCCCTTTTCAGTTCTCTGCTCTATCTTTCTCCTCACCAGCCTCCAGAGGCTTGCTTTCTGCTCAAACCTGGGATAAGCCTGAGCAGTTCTCTTCCCTCAGAGCCTCCAGCCATCCTCCTGCATCCCACAGACTCTGGAACCCATTCCTCAAGGGCCAGAGGAGCCCCGGAGAGAACCGCCTTGGAGTCCTCAGTGGTGCAGATGTGGAAGCAAAGTCTCTACCTGGACTCAGCCCCACGACGGCCACGTCTCCCCCTGCCCTTTTTAGGCTCCAGGAAAAGGGGAAGGAAATAATACTTGAGGCACACAGCTGTGGAACAGACTCATGAAGTGGTACCGAATGACCAGAGTTCAATAAATTCTGCCTTGGGGAATGCAGATTTAATTTTAAGATCTTCTGGTTTATACTTTATGTTTTAAATGTATTGTAAATATATGGTGCAATATGTTTTACCTCGTGTAGTATCCAGTGATTTAGGTGAGTTATTGCATTGACATTGTTATAAAAGGATGTTAAGGATCAGAATTTATTTAAGAAATAGAGCTCTCCAGTCGTTCAGACTTTTTTTTTCCCCTGAGAAGATTGGCCCTGACAAGCGGTGCCATGTCCACACCCAGGATCCGAACTGGCGAACCTCGGGCCCCGAAGCGGAACGTGCGCACTTAACCACTGCGCCACGGGCCGGCCCCAGCTGTCTCTTTAACATCAAGGTAAAACTTACTAGCAGAAGGAGTTAGCATGAGGGGAAGACCCTAAGTCCTGGTGTTTGATAGGCGCTTTCGGAACGGATGCTTACTTAATTGTTTATAATTTCCTAAATCTCCAGAATGTATTATCCTGGGTTACGTGGTACCTAATGAAAGGCTTGCTCACTGAAGCCTTTGTTTTTCTCCTTTTGCTCTTCAGAAACTTAGTAAGGAACTGCAAAACCAGTAATAAATAACAGCAGAATCCCCTGGCACCTGGGTTTTTATATGGATGGTTTTTATACATGTGGAAAAAAGTAAGACCTGCTCCCAAAAAACCTCAAAACCAAAAAACAGAAAAATCAAAATTTGAAGAAAGCATCAAAGAAGCTCACACCTTCCGTACTTAATGAGAGTGGAGCTGTGTTGCTGCCGTTCAGAGCACTGCTTGAAAACTGAGAATCAGGTGCCTTTAGACATTTCCCACCTTCGCTGCCCTGCTGAGTTGAAGTCTGGATGTGTGATGGGCTGTAAGCCAGGGTATTCTGTACTTTGAAATATAAGGAGACACTTTATCATTCAGTGCAGGACTTACAGCTAATTAATATCTTCCTGTTGGGAGACATTTAGGGAAATTGATTTCAAAAACATGTGCTAATAGGGATTCAGAAAATCCTATATAAGATTACCAAAGGATTTCTTTAAATAGTGAGTTCCCTTAGACCCAGGATATTTAATATATGATAAAATTACTAAAATTCAAAGTATACCGTCTTTTCAGGAGCCCCTCATTGCCAGGAAGTCAGGAATACCATTGTGGAACACATTCTCAAAAGGTTGCAAAATAAACAGCTATATATTCTATTGTTACTGGATGTAGATCATTCCTCCCCCCCCAAAATATGTAACAGGTCTAGTTTATCTCTGGATACTAGAATTTCTTTTCTTTCTCTTCCTAACTGGTCGAGAAAAGGACATTTTGGAGAAAATAAAACTTATATCTAAAACTGATTGTTATTTACTTTTTTTGAGGAAGATCAGCCCTGAGCTAACATCTGCTGCCAATCCTCCTCTTTTTGCTGAGGAAGACTGGCCCTGAGCTAACATCCGTACCCATCTTGCTCTACTTTATATGTGGGATGACTGCCACAGCATGGCTTGCCAAGTGGTATGTAGATCCACATCCAGGATCCAAACCAGGCAACCCAAGGCCGCAGAAGCGGAATATGGGAACTTAACTGCTGCGCCACTGGGCTGGCCCCTGATTGTTAATTTGATACAGAACCAAAAACTAGTTGACTCGATGCTCAGTGCATCTCTGTCCTTTTAAATCCTAACTTCACTAATCTGTAGTCTTCCTTTGTTATTAAAAAACTCAAAAGCTTTAAGACTGGGCTTATAATTGACTGGTTGTGTTAAAATGACTATGTTTCTGTGCGTCTAAAAATAAAACATAAAATGTTGTATGAGACCTTGCCCCAGGACTTCCGTGCAGTTTCTTATAACATCCCTGTCTCCTCAGCCTTTGAAATTCCCTTAATGTCAGGGATGTTAACTTTGAGAGTAAGAATAAATCTTAAGAGACTTTTAGTATTTGCTCTGAATTTACCAGCTAAGTAAATTGGATGGAACTTAATATCCCAGTTATAAGCTGTGTATAAAGTGGAGGGAAAAACATATTCCCCAAATCAGTAAGCAAATAGAAGCTATGTCATACTTGATGGACTTTGTATGGGAAAAGCAACATCAGAGGCTATTAGGGTATTTAAATGAGAGGAAAAATGTTATATTGGTGTACTCAATCTAGAAGGAAAGACTGAATATTGATTATAACCTAACCACATATCATAAATCCACAGCACTGCCTCGGCCCCACAGAATAAGCGGCTTTCAGTAAGTTTGTATTGTATTTTTAAGTTTGTAATAAGCTTTAGGTTTATAATAAGATTGTACTGTTTGTGTTGTATTTTTGCCCCAGGATCAGGTAGGCAGACTGTTTGACTGTTTTTTGCAAAGCCTAATCCTTTCACTTGAAAAATAATTTAAGGAAAAAAATTTAAGATCGCTGAGTCTCTTCTGGCCTTCCTATTTATTTTTTTCTTTCTGATTAGCATTAAGTAACAGATCTTAAACCCCAGGCCTCCCATTCAAACCTGGCTGAGTCACCTCCCTTGGAAGTGGACAATAAAGATGCCCTTGAGGGGAAGTCTGTTTCACGGGAGACTGGCAGGCTTTCGAGAGGAGTGCAGACCCGGCTGCCAGCAAGGCCTGGTTCTGATTTCATGTCTGACAGCCGCCTTTGTGCCCTCTGCCAAGTCCCTTACCTACTTCTGTGGCTTTTCCTTTCTTTTCTCTTAGAAAGGTGACCACTGGCTCAGTGTTTCAGACGGGTCCTCATTGACTAGTCCCCTGCTCCCATGGATTTCAGTCACAGAAGCATTTTTTCAGTTTAAGAAATTGTTGTAAGGCAAATACCCTTATAACCACCATGCTGGTCAGGAAATAGAACTTTGCCAGTCACCCCAGAAGCCCCTCCTTGTGTTGCATCTCATTCATAACTCCTTCCCTCCCTCTGGGGTAACTACAGGCAGAACTCACTTTGCATGGTGCTGTGGTACCAAGAAGATAGCAGTGCATGCTGAGATCCTGATAAGCTGTCTTAATAATCAATCAGGGAGATTGCGAGTGTTCCGGGACCTTTAAACATTTGGCCAAGACATTAAAAACTCTCTTACTGTCTGTTACAATTGTATAGTGAAATGAAAAAAGAGTGAAGTTTAGTGCACTGTAATTTCAAACGTTAGAAAAATTGATAATTAAACTTTTATTTCTTTCTAAAAACTTCCCAAGAGTAGTTTGGCCCGTGTTTGCTACCTTCTCCCCATCCTATACCTTATGACACAGAACAAACACCTCTTCTGTCTGGAGGAATTTTCATTCTCCTTTTGGAGTTTGGATCAGTTTCCAGCATTTCATCCTTCATGCCTTCAATGCTGTGAAGTGTCTCTAGGAATTCCTTCAGTGTGAAGTTCTTGCTGGTGTCACTTCTTCATCCTTCTCATCTCAACCACATTCCTCCTTTATGTTGATAAGTTTCCTCCGTTAGGTTCCTCCAGCGGCACGTCTTGAGTCTTTAAGTGGTAGCAGTGTCAACATTCCCATGGTCAGCTATTTCTCTGTAACTCCATTCCATTCCGTTCCGTTCAGATTTCACTTCCAATGTTATCACTTTTCGTTTCTTTGCTGCACGTTCTTTCTTGGCCAGTTTCTTCTGTCACTTGTTCATTTTGGTAAAATGCTATGTGGGTTTATCACTGGGAGATAAGGAGACAACACCAGTCCGTGGTGTACTGTGTGTGTGTGAACCGAATAACAAGTGCAGAGTGACCGATCACTGACAGACTTTGAAAGAAGTGATGTGATCCGTCACTGATCGTGATGCATGTCTATTAATTACGTAATAATTTGTAGGGGCCGGGCCGGTGGTGCAGTGCTTACGTGCGCATGTTCCGCTTTGGCGGCCTGGGGTTTGCAGGTTTGGATCCCCGGTGCGTACATGGCACGGCTTGGCAAGCCATGCTGTGGTAGGCGTCCCACATATAAAGTAGAGGAAGACGGGCATGGATGTTAGCTCAGGGCCAGTCTTGCTCAGCAAAAAGAGGAGGATTGGCGGCAGATGTTAGCTCAGGGTTAATCTTCCTCAAAAAAAAAAATAATAATTTGTAGACTGAAGAGCTATTATTGAAGTTTGTACTTTACTCAGTTTCTCAAAGTTAATACACCATGGTAAGTGAAATGTGAACTGTATTTTTGGAGGATTGGTGTAATTTAACTAAACTGAGAACTGAAATTGTGCGTATTAGAATCATGTAAAGTGAAGGCTGCCTGTATTATTCTAATGTTTATAGCAATCACTTCCTTGTATTTTTTTTTATAGTTCTATTTCTTAAGTGTGCATCTTTAGACACTGTGGTTTAGTGTTGTTCCTTAAAATGTTTTTGTTGTCTTCTAAGTCTTTTTCTTTTTTTTTTTAATCTATGGGTTTCCCTTCTGTATGTCAGCCAGGGCTGCCATAACAAAGTACCATGGACTGGGTGGCTTAAACAACAAATTTATTTTCTCATATTTCTGGAGGCTGGAAGTCCAAGATCAGGATATTTGCAGGTTTCGTTTCTCCTGAGGCCTCTCTCTTTGGCTTGCAGATGGCCGCCTTCTTGCTGTGTCTTCACGTGCTGTGTCCTCTGTGTGTGTGCTCTCCTGGTGTCTCTTTCTGTTTGTATAAGGATACTTGTCCTGTTGGATTAGGGCCCATCTTAATGGCCTAATTTTAACTTAATTACTTCTTTACAGGCTTTGTCTCTGAATGCTGTCACATTCCTAGGTACTGGGAGTTAGCGTTTCAGCATATAAATTTGGTGGGGGGGCACAATTCAGCCCATAAAACCGTCTGTCCCTTTCTTTTCTTTACCACTTATCTGTCAGAACAGTTGGGCTGTTTGACCACTAGTCACATAAAACAAACAACAGTCACATACGTGTTTCATTCAAGAGTCAGGATCATTCATGAAGGACATCATTAAAAATTAGGCCCAGGGGCCGGCCCCGTGGCCGAGTGGTTAAGTTCTCGCGCTCCACTTTGGCAGCCCAGGGTTTCGCTGGTTTGAATCCTGGGCAAGGACATGGCACCGCTCATCAGGCCATGCTGAAGCGGCATCCCACATGCCACAACTAGAAGGACCCACAACTTAAAAATACGTAACTATGTACTGGGGGGCTTTGGGGAGAAAAACGAAAAATAAAATCTTTAAAAAAAAAGAAAAAATTAGGCCCAGATTATGTCAGGTAAAATTATGTCCCAGTTTCTATGGCTGTGTAACAAATCACACCAATGCTTGACAGCTTAAAACAGCAATAACTGTTTATTATTTCCCACAGTCTGTCAGTCAGGAATTAGAGTGACCCAGCTAAGAGGTTCTGACTCTGGCCTCTCAATAAGATTGCCTTCAGATGCTGGCTGGGGCTACTGTCATCTGAAAGCTTGGCTGGGGTGGGGCAGGAGGATCCACTTCTAAGATGGCTCACTCACATGGCTGGCATGTTGGTGATGGCTGCTGGTGAGAGGCCTCAGTTCCTTTGTCTGTGGCTGCTTGAATGTCTTCTTTGCATGACAGCTGATTTCCCCTGAGTGAGCAATCCAAGCGGCCAAGACAGAAACTGTAATGCATTGTCATTTTCACTGTGTTCTATTGGTTGCACGGATCCAGTCTTGATTCACTGTAGAAGAGAACTCCACAAGGACATGTATACTAGGAGGGATGGATTATTGGGAGCCATCTTGGAGACTAGCTGCCATAAATTGGATGGGTAAAAAGTGTCTTACTTTTGGGAACCTGTTTGCAAGTCTCCACCTTCAAATGCTTGCTTACCTTACAAGCGTGTCGTCAAAATTAAACATTACTAAATGCTAATTTCCTACTTCATTCTTAGTGAATTAATATTTTTAAGAGTTTTCAAGATAACATTTTATGCTCAGTCTCTATGTTTGACTAAAAGCATTATACTGATCCAAATACATAGATTTATCTATTAATAGATTTCTCTTCAGCTTTCTCATTTATCTGAGATATTGGTCTTAAATGGTGCATCCTGGACTCTAAAATGTGCCAGTAGGAATTTTGGCTTATGTTAACTAGGAAACAGTGACTCACAGGCTAAAGTTGTAACTCTAAAGTTTTCTGAGTGAACCCTAATAAATTATTTGAACTTTTCTTTATCAGTTTTTTAGTCTGTTTGAAAAGATGATTTCTAACTAATCTATTTTAATGGTGAAATTAATAAATGAAACTAATAATATGAGGAAAAACTGGTGATGATTTTGAGCTATAACTTTATGGAGGAGTAGAATGTGGTTGAAATTCCAATGAGAGATCGTTTTGCCTGGTTCTTGGCCTGTGGTGTGCCCTGGGGTTCAGCACCACGGGCAGCTACTCCTGCTGCCCACCTTGCATCCACCATTTGACTTGCAAAGATGATGGCAGAGCAACCTAGGGCAATCTGGGAGGATGCGCATTCCTGTGGATGTAGGTGCCTGCTGTCCTGTTGGTTCACAGATTTCATCCTCATTTGTCTTTTCTTTTTCTGATAGTCTCTGTTCTTCCAAATTACCATCACCTCAATTTCCATAAATCCAGCAATAACTCAGATGAGTCTCAAGTTAATTAAAAGCTTCTGTGCCAGGGACTGACCCCATGGCCGAGTGGTTAAGTCCACGTGCTCGGCTTCGGCAGCCCAGGGTTCGGATCCTGGGCGCAGACATGGCATTAGGCTATGTTGAGGCGGCGTCCCACATGCCACAACTAGAAAGACCTACAACTACAATATACAACTATGTACTTGGGGGGTTTGGGGAGAAAAAAGCTTCTGTTCCAGAAATTTGGACTCTGCAATTTCCATTCCTGGTCCAGTCCTCCGTCCTCTGTTTCCACTGCTGTCTAAGGATCGTTTATCTATCTGAACAGCCTTGTAAGAGTTAGGGTTGTTTTTATTTAAACATGATGACAATTATAAGCAGATGTATCAGGCCCCATCTTTACTTCTTTCCATAAATATTTGTCTGCTTAATTATTATGGACAAGCAAAGCAGAGAATATATAAGTATTTCTAATGTTTCCAGAACTAGGCTGCTACTGTATAAAATTGGTTAAATATTATCCTTGGCCCTAGAGAGCATACATTGTAGGAAATAAAGCATTTTACTCGTTTTTCTTTGGAGGAAGATTAGCCCTGAGCTAACATCTGCTGCCAATCCTCCTCTTTTTGCTGAGGAAGACTGGCCCTGAGCTAACATCCATGCCCGTCTTCCTCTACTTTATATGTGGGATGCCTACCACAGTATGGGTTGCCAAGCGGTGCCCTGTTCGCACCCGGGATTGGAACCCGTGAACCCCGGGCCGCCAAAGCAGAACTTGCAAACTTAACCACTGCACCACCAGGCCGGCCCCAGCATTTTACTTTTGATTCAGATAATTCACTTTGTTTTGTGGCGGTCTTTTGAAAATTGTCTTATTGGGGCTCTTCCTCATGTTTTCAAATTGACGCTCCAGATGGCCTTTTCCTAGAGCACACCAATATGGGAATAATGGGACCTGAAAGATCCTGATCACAGAGACAGGAAACTTGCCTAAATAGGTCCATTTGGATAATAATGTGGTTATCATCAATGAATAACAAATTATTTTTTCCTTTTTTTTTTTTAGAGGGAGAGAATATGGGCAATATTTATAAGCCAAACCAATGTAGATAAACAACTACAGTTGTGTAATGATGTTTCCGTCAATGGCGGACTGTGTATACAGTGGTGGTCTCATAAGATTAGTACCTTATAGCCTAGGTGTGTAGTTTGGGTATACCATCCAGATTTGTGTAACTATACTCTGTGATGTTTGCACACTGATGAAATCACCTCACAACACATTTCTCAGAACATATCCTGGTTGTAAGGTGACGTATGATTGTATTAAAATCAGAGAAGCTTCAAAAATGCCTTATAGGGAGCTGGCCCTGGGGGGGTACCAGTTAAGTTCACGCACTCTCTTTCAGGGACCTGGGGTTTGCCGGTTCGGATCCCAGGTGCAGACCTGTGCACTGCTTATCAAGCCATGCTGTGGCAGGCATCCCACATATAAAATAGAGGAAGATGGGCCTGAATGTTAGCTCAGGGTCCAATCTTCCTCAGCAAAAAGAGGAGCGCTGGTGGTGAATGTTACCTCAGAGCTAATCTTCCTCAAAAAAAAAAAGCCTTATAGATTAACAAGATTTAGGAAGTATAGATTTTTAAAAATTATTTTTCTCTTGAGTTTTCTGTTACATTTTTTTTGTAGGATCATTTCAGAAAGAGAGACCGTGGAGGAGCAGAGAAAAAAATGAATTAATTATCTCAGAGTCAAACTACCCACCCTTGCTGGATTGTACTAATGCCATATCAGTGTTCTGGAATTTGTAAAGTGCAGTGTTAGTTCCAGAAGATTTGTATATACCTTGGAAGTTACTGAGTTTCTTGAAATTGGGATCAACAGTGTCAGATATCACATATGCGTTTGTGTGAAGTAGGAGACTTCACTAGAAATGACAGAAGAGCATGTGCTAAAGAGCAGTAGGAACAGATAAAGGAGGGGAAGCAAGTGGAACAGAGGTGAAGGTGAGTAGTAGGGAGAGTATATTAGTTGATGGGAGAGAACAGAATTGGTGTGAGATGAGATTTCTTGTGATGGACTATAAACTTGTGCTGCAGAATTACGTGCTGTTTCTAGGAAGATATATAGTCACCCAAGTGATATAGCTGTGAAGAAGTATGAGGTTCATGGCTTTATGTTAAATCAGCTTATGTCCATTGCAAAGCTAATGCTGATATGTTAGGATTTGAATTTTTTTTAGCCGTCCACATTCACTCATAACAGCTCAGTATCATCCGTTAAATAAAGATGATTTGGGTTCATTCATAAAGGAAAATTAGGAGCATAATTAAAATACAGTGAGAGTATTATATGAGCCCCCCAATGTGTTGTAGTTTGATTGGATTTCACATGGCTGCAGCAATGAATACAATGTTCAGTCCAAACTCTTGTGAATAGAATATTAGAAATGATGTTATTGATGGGGCTGGCCCAGTGGTGCAGTGGTTAAGTTTATACGTTCTGCTTCTCGGCGGCCAGGGGTTCACTGGTTTGGATTCCGGGTGCAGACATGGCACCGCTTGGCATGCCATGCTGTGGTAGGCGTCCCATGTATAAAGTAGAGGAAGATGGGCACAGATGTTAGCTCAGGGCCAGGCTTCCTCAGCAAAAATAGGAGGACTGGCAGTAGTTAGCTCAGGGCTAATCTTCCTCAAAAAAAAAAAAGAAAAAAAGAAATGATGTTATTGAATCTTTACATCCTTGGAAGTTTGTCCAATAAATTGAGTAGTTGTCATGCTGAGTTTCATACAATTTGTATCATAAAAATATAACTAAGAATTAATATATTTATAGTCTTCCTCACTCCATAGGCTCCTTAGAGGTGACTGGTTGCCAGTTTCAAAAACGTAGTGAGGGAAATTTTGCAGGTTGTTTTTCAGTCAAGGTTATTGAAATTTATTTATGTGAGAGATGGGTGAATAATAAACATTTCATTCCAAACACATAATACAAGCTCCCTGTTGGCTTCTATCTTTCTGCGTTAGGAACAAAGATGTGTCTGTGCTGCAGGGTGGAGACCTGGGGTGAAGTGACTGCCTGTGAAGACTAAAGAGCATGCATAGGGCATAGAATCACAGGGACTTAGGGTGATGACTAGATTACTTATGAAATACCAATACTCTCAAGTCCTGATTGGAGTGGACTTCACGAGTCTTTGTTCTGTCTTTCATATTTCATATATAGCATTTTGTTTTAGAGACAGAATCAGGTCTGTTGGGTAAGATGACAAAAGATTGTCTTTGATCATGCCAATAACAGACTTTCCATTTTAACAGATCTCTTGTTATTTGAGTCCTTTTATTTATTTTTAGAGACATTTTTAACTGCAGAAAAGTACAGAGGTATCCTTATATATTGACTACCATGATGAGTTTTTAGTTTTTAACATCTTCATGATGGGAACTTGATTTCCTGCTTCACAAAGTATTATGCTCAGCATAAGGTCTTCCAACTTGTGGGAAGTGGGACAAGAAAAGTAGAGAACATCGATCCCTTCCAAGGCTAGCTTTTATTTATAGCCATAGCCTCTAACTTTATTATAGTGTTTTGTAAAGTCACTAGATCTCACTACTTAACATTAGCAATAAACTGTTGACTTGTTTACTTCTGGGATGATCTGGGGCTGCTGGTGTAATTGTTTGGATGCCCTCCTTTGCACATCTTCAAATGGTAATAAGTTATGTACTGTCAAACTCTTCCAGAGCACTGAGGAAGAAGGGAAAAAAGAAATGGATCCTTGTACTCTTTTTAAGAATGATCTTGTCTTCTCTATCTAGAGAGTTTGGATAATTCTATAATGTCAACCACTTGATGTGGTTGGTTTTTTTCATTCATTGTGCTGGGGGCTTGGCCCATGGAGACTCATGCCCTTCACTTCTGGGAAAGTTTCTTCTATCATTTCTTTGGTAATTCTCCAGTCCTCTTTCTCTATTTTCTCTTTAAAATTTCTGATATGCAGATATTGGACCTATTGGATGGAGCCTGTTTTTTGCGTAACTTTTCTGTCTCTATCTTTTGGTTCTACCACCTGGGAGATTTTTTTAAACTTACTTCCAAAACTTCTGTTGAATTTTTTAAAATGTTGTCAATCACGTTTTTATTTCCAAGAGCTCTTTTTTGTTCTCTCATCATTCCTTTTTCATTATAGCTTGTTCTGTAATGCTTTCTTTAACCTCTCTGGGGATACTATGTCAGAGTTTTTTTAAAGTTCCTGTCAGTTCCCAGTGTTAAGTCACTTTGCTCCAGGATTGTTTCTTTTTGTTCACTCTGGTCTCTCCTTTTCATTTTGGAATCTTTCCTTGAATGTCTGGTGATCCTTGGTTTTGTGTTCCTATCTATGATTAAAAGGCAATTGGAGCTCTATGTGCAAAATTGTAGTGTATGTGAAGGTCTTGTCTTAGGAACTGTTCAAATTCTCTAGAGAGGAAACTTATAATGTTGTGCAAAAGAAAAAAGCAAGCCACAGATAAATTAATACAATATGATATCAATTTTGCAAATTGAAAAAGAAAACTCAATGATATATGGCTTGTGGATATATACATATATGACAAAAACATCATAAAATCAAAAGAAACTAAACACGAAATTCAAATCCTACTTACACTTTGGGGATATGACTGGGGTGGAGCATTAAGAGTTTCACTGTTATCGGTTACATTCTATTTTTTAAATTAGGAAGTGAGTTTTTATTATCATCTTCATTCTTTGCAGATATGTAATATATTACATAGTCTTTTATATGTGTCAGATATTTTGTAATAAAAATGAGAAATTTTGAACAAAACTCCTTGCATCCCGTCTTGTGAGAGTAGATGTTTGACTAAGAGTGTTCTGTGCCTGGAGTTGGGGGAGTGGGTTTGACTGTTCACAATCAAGACCTGCCCTTTCAGCTCAGTATGCAATTTGAGAAATGATGGGGCTCAATGGAGCAGCATAAACAGGCTGGGTTACGCATAATTCCTTTGGAGATGTTCTTGGCATTTTGTTCCTGGAGTCCTGGTGTACTCTGGCCATAGATTTTTCCAGATGCCATTTGGTCTTCCCAGTGGTGTGTGAGAGAGACTTCCAGCCATCTCTGATTACCTATTACCTGCTGATCTTTAAGTTTCATCCTTTGCCTTCTGCAAGGGGCCTCAAGCACTTTATACCACTTTTGCCGCTATCACTGACATATCTCTGTAAGTCATTATGGGTCAAAACTGTTCAGCTGCAAGGGGTGGCTCCAGGGCCAAGTGGTTAAATTCGCATACTCTGCTTTGCGGCCCAGCGTTTCGCCGGTTCGAATCCTGGGCGCGGACATGGCACTGCTTGTCGGGCCACGCTGGGGCTGTCCCCCACAAGCCACAACTAGTAGGACCCACAACTAAAATATGCAACTATGTACTGGGGGAATTTGGGGAGAAAAAGCAGAAAAAAAAACCCCAGAAGTTTAGAAAAAAACTTCAGCAGCATATGAAATAAAGGCAGAAAGAGAAACCTCAGTGGAGTAAAGAGGCAACTTGGCAAGAAAGCATGGTATTGCAGTTAGTGCTCATTGGCTGAGAGCTCTCGGGAGGGGTTTGGCCAGGAGACGTGCATCTTCCCTCCACTCGATCTTCAGTACTGGAATGATTCATATGTGTGCACGTGCGGGTGTGTGTACATCGTTTTTAACATTAAAATGTTTAAGACAGAGCATCATGATGAATCAATGTGCCTGGGACACTGATAACCAAGTACAACCATAGACTTTCAGTTTTTCCTCAGTTTATGTCTGTGTCCACCCCAGCACCAAGTGGTTCTAAGTCGCAAACCTCAGCAGAGTTTTGTAGGGCAAAACTACCCCTTTCTGCAAGTGTCTCCCTCTGTAAACACCAAGCTGGGGCTTCTTCTACTCCTGATACAGCAGTTACCACTCCTCCACTGGCTTTCCATCCTCCATAACTGGTGAAATCTTTCCATCCTCCATAACTGGTGAAATCTTTCCTCCGCTTTTGGCCACTCCCGTGTTCTATTCCTTATGTGGCTTATCTTAGTTCTTTTTCTCTTCCAACAGAGGAATCTTCGGTGGGAGAGGAGAAAGGGGAGGTGTTTAATAAGCTTTCTTTAATCAGAGACCATTGTTAACACTATGAGACATTCTGTCGTTTCTTCTCTCATCTTTTTCCCCCCAGCTTAATTGACAAATAAAATTGTAAGATTTTGTTTTTGGTAAGATATTTAAAGTGTACAACATGATTTGATATATGTATACGTTGTGAAAGAATTCCACCCATCGAGTTAATGAACACACCCATCACTTCACATATTTACCCCCACTTTCTTTTAAAGGACATTTAAGTTCTACTCTCTTAGTAAATTTCCATTTTTTTAATATAGTGTTATCAGCTATAGTCACCATGGTGTACAGTAGATCCTCAGAGCTTATTCATCTTATTATTGAAACTTTGTACCCTTTTACCAACCGCTCCCTGTTTTCCCCACCCCCACAGCAACTGGTAAACAGTTTTCTACTCTGTTTCCATCAGTTTGGGTTTTGTTTCTTTTTTTAAAGATTCCATATATGAGTGAGATCATGTAGCATTTGTCTTTCTCTATCTGGCTTGAAATAAGTGAAATACTTATCTTAATGCCCTCCAGGTTCATTCACGTTGTTGCAAATGACGGGATTTCCTGCTTTTTTAAGGCTGAAATATTTCTACTATATATATATATATATATATATATACACACCACATTTTCTTTATCCATTCATCCATCAGTGGACACTTAGATTGTTTCCACACCTTGGCATTTGTGAATAAATCTGCTATGAACATAGGAGTGCAGATGTCTCTCAAGACACTGATTTCGTTTCCTTTGGATATAAAGTTGTGAGCTGCGTAATGACATTTTGGTCAACGAAAGACCGCATATGTGATGGTAGTCCCATAAGATTATAGTGGAGCTGAAAAATTCATATTGCCTAGTGACATTGTAGCCATCTTAACATCATAACTTCGTAGGTTTTCTTTAATAGAGAGGAATGTTCATGGTGCATTATCTACTTACAAGCAAATCTATGATGAAAAAAATAAACAAACTAAACAAACCACCATGGAACTGTTTCTGGAAAGAGCAACACCTCCTCAAGAAGAGCCTCAGGTAGGTGATTCAGAAGAAGGCGTTGTTATCATAGGAAATGACAGCTCCATGCGTGTTATTGTCCCTGAAGACCTTCCAGTGGGACAAAATGTGGATGTGGAAGACTGTGATGTTGATGATCCTGACTCTGTGCAGGCCTAGGCTAATGTGTGTGTCTCTGTTTTAGTTTTTAACAAAAAAGTTCAAAAAGTAAGCAAAAATTTTAAAATTCTAAAAATAGGAAAAAGCTTATAGAATAAGGATAGAAAGAAAATATTTTTGTACAGCTCTACCAGGTATTTCTGTTCTAAGCTAAGTGTTACTACAAAAGAGTCAAAAAGTTAAAAATTAGAAAGTTTGTAAAGTAAACTATTACAATAAGCTAAGGTTAATTTATTATTGAGGAAAGAAAAATATTCTTTTATAAATTTAGTGTAGCCTAAGCGTGCAGTGTTTCTCAAGTCTACAGTAGTGCACGGTGATGTCCGAGGCCTTCACATTCTCTCACCACTCACTCGCTGACTCACCCAGAGCAACTGCCAGTCCTGCAAGCTCCATTCATGGCAAGTGCCCTATACAGGTGGGTCATTTTTTATCTTTTATACCACATTTTTACTGCATGTTTTCTACGGTTAGATGCACAAATCCCGTTGTGTTACCGTTGCTTACAATTCAGTAACATGCTGCACAGGTTTGTAGCCTAGGAGCAACAGGCTATGTACCATCTAGGTTTATGTAAGTCCGCTCTGATGTCCACCCCACCATGAAATTGCCTAATGACGCATTTCTCAGAGTGTTTTCCCGTCATTAAGTGATGCATGACTGTGTACCCAGAAGTGGGATTGCTGGATCCAATGGTAGTTCTATTTTTAATTTTTTGAGGAACCTCCCTACTGTTTTCGCTAATGGCTGTACCAATTTATATTCCTGCCAAGAGAGCACAAATGTTCTGTTTTCTCCACATCCTCGCCAACACTTGTTATTTCTTGTCTTTTTGATAATAGCCGTTCTAACTGGTGTGAGGTGATAGCTCATTGTGGTTTTGATTTGCATTCCCCTGATGATTAGTGATGCTGAGCACCTTTTTCTGTATCTCTTGTCCCTTTGTATGTCTTCTTTTGAGAAAAGTCTGTTCAGTCCTTTGCCGTTTTTAAATTGGGTTATTTGTTTTCTTGCGATTGAGTTGTTTGAGTACCTTATCTATTTTGGATGATTTGCAAATATTTTCTCCCATTCCATATGTTTTCTCTTCCCTCTGTTGATTGTTTCCTTTACTGTGTAGAAGCTTTTTAGTTTGATGCAGTCCCATTTATCTGTTTTTGTTTCTGTTGTCTGTGCTTTTGGGATCATATCCAAAAAATCATTGCCCAAACCAACGTCAAGAAGCTTTTCCTCCATGTTTTCGTCTAGTAGTTTTACAGTTTCAGTTCTTACATTTAGGTCTTTAATCCATTTTGAGTTAATTTTTGCATATGGGGTGAGATAAGTGTCTGGTTTTATTCTTTTGCATGTGAATAATCAGTTTTCCCAACGCCATTTATTGAAGAGACTGTCCTTCCCCATTGTGTGTTCTTGGCACCTTTGTCAAAGATCAATTGACTGTAAACGTGTGGATTTCTTCTTGGGCTCTCTGTTCTGTTCCATTGCTCCACGTGTCTGTTTTTATGCCAGTACCATGGTGTTTTAATTACTGTGGCTTTGTAGTACATTTTGAAATTGCATAGTATGATGCTTTCAGCTTTGTTATTTTTGCCCACGATTGCTTTGGCTGTTTGAGGTCTTTTGGGGTTTCATTTGAATTTTAAGATTGTTTTTCAATAAATCTTAATCACCAAAGGAGCTCATACTAACTAGTCTCATTCCTTGGTAAGGCAATATTTTATTAGGTTCACTTTTGCAAAACAAAGGTATGATAATGTATATCTGTTTACTGGAGATCTGGGGAAATCTAATGTATCAGTTGTGTGTAAAACCACAGCCATTCAGTAATAGCAGCTTGTCTCTAGTAAGCTCTGGGATAACAGAATAAAATACTCCTTTATGAACTGTAACTGAGGAGAACTGTTGTCATTGGTCCCTGAAGTTAAAAAGCTGTCATTGTTCTTTAATAAGATAATTTCATCACTGTGGTGATATTTTATCTAGTAGTCTAAATTCCTACTTCCACTGGCAGGAACTTCTCTTCTTTTTAACCTGATCAAGGGTCTGATTTTAGAATAACAGATGGCTGGAGCTTACTTTATACTGATTAGAAATATTTTCTCCTCTAAGATACAGAAAACATTTCTTTAGTCCCTTGCAACCTGATCGTCTGTGCCCCCTTACAGAGATCTCAGTACATCTAGGCGGTCAGGGTGTGCCCTACAAGCACTGACATCTGTCGGGCCTTTGTTAGGAGGCTGGAGCGGGAATGTCACATGATACACAGGAAAACATCCCGTGATCTTGCAGATTCATATGTGACACACCATGGTTTGTCAAGAGTCGTTTGTATTTTAGTAATACCTTTCCAAGAACTTACACCGCTTCCATCCAAACTATTTTGTAAATTCCTTATGTGAAAAATAGTATACATTTCTGTTTGTAAGAGAAATGGAAAATATTTTATACTGGATTGTGAGTTAAAATTTTTTTTTTTTTTGGCAGAGAAAGATTCGCCCTGAGCTAAACTCTGTTTCCAATCTTTCTCTTTTTTTGTTTCCTCCCCAAAGCCCCAGTACATGATTGTATGTCCTAATTGTAAGTCCTTCTAGTTCTTCTGTGTGAGCCGCCACCACAACGTGGTGTAGGGGAGGAAGAAAATTCCTCTGCCCACTCTAAGGCCTTCTGGCTGGGCTATAAATTAAATTGAGATGAGACAGAATAACAGGAGAAAATCAAAGAAAGCTTTATAACATGTGTACATGGGAGAAACCCAGAAAAACTGAGTAACTCTCCAGAATGGCTGAAGCCACCACCTTAAATACCATCTTCAGCTAAAGCAAAGGAGGATGTTGAGGGTAGTGGTTTGGGACTTCAAAGGGGAGGAAGGCAATTTACATGGAGATAGAACAGCAAATGTTTGATAAACAAGGGTTTGCTGGGCCATCTATGGACAATGTGACCAGAGAGACAGAACTTTGATAAAAATGGGCTTGCTGGTGCCTTCCTGCCTACCACACCTATTTTACATTATACTGTAATTATTTTGGGGTATTAGCACCTTCCTGGACCAGGTCTTCTATCTTTTAGATTTTTTTATTTTTATTTTTTAGGAAGATTAGCCCTGAGATAACTGCTGCCAGTCCTAATCTTTTTTCTGAGGAAGACTGGCCCTGAGCTAACATCTGTGCCCATCTTCCTCTACTCTATATGTGGGACGCCTACCACCGAATGGCTTGCCAAGCAGTGCCATGTCCTCACCTGGGATCCGAACTGGCACACCCCGGGCTGCTGAAGCGGAACATGCGAACTTAACCGCTGCGCCATCCAGCTGGCCCCAAGGGCTTCTATCTTAAATTCTTTTAGGCAGTTGGGGGAAGGTCAAGGTTTCTTTCAGAGTCTTTTGCCTTTGAAAATAATCAAGCCAAAGAGACACATTTTGGGGTGGCCAATTCTGATCCCCCACATGGGTAAAGTACTTAGCCAGAAAAATTAATACATATTCACTGAAGTGAAGTAGATAATATAGAAATTAGCAGAAAAGAAGATAAACATCTCCAATCCTTCCACCTATAGGTAACCATTCTTATTATACGGGTATATATCCTTATATATTTTTTTGTATATAACACTGAGCTCATACTCTTCATGCTATTTTGTAACTTTTTCTCCTTAATAATATATCACAAGCATTTTCCCATATTACTCAATTTCAACATCATTATTTCTTTTTTTTTTTTTTTGAGGAAGATTAGCCCTGAGCTAACTACTGCCAGTCCTCCTCTTTTTTTGCTGAGGAAGACTGGCCCTGAGCTAACATCCGTGCCCATCTTCCTCTACTTTATACATGGGACGCCTACCACAGCATGGCTTGCCAAGCCATGTGCCATGTCCGCACCTGGGATCCGAACCAGCGAACCCCAGGCCACCAAGAAGTGGAATGTGCGAACTTAACCACTGCGCCACTGGGCCAGCCCCTCAACATCATTATTTCTAAAAGACAGAACTACTACATTGAGTGGATGGATATATTTCAGTTAATTAAACTGTTCCTATATTGTTGAAACTTCAGGTGGCTTCCAGTTTTTCACTTTTACATGTAATGCTTCAGTAAATATTTTTCTATGTTAATCTCACTCTTGAAATTACTTTCCTTGAAGGAAAATGGAACTGCAGAATCAAAAGGTATTTATTTATATTTTTAGGGGTTTTGACACATATTGCCAAATTACCCCCCCAGAAATTTTTGCTAGCATTAGAGTTTGTTTTCTTGCTCTCTTGTCAGTATTGATTATTCTAACTTTTTTACATTCAATTTTTTAGGTAGAAAATTGTATCTTCATTGTTTTTATCATTTGATTATGAAGAAGGCTGAACATTTGTATATATTTTTAGCTCTTGTATTTTTTCTTCTCCCTGTGTGTGAAATACCTGTGAATTTCTTGTCCTTTTCTTTTTTTTTTGAAGTATTCACCTTCTTGTAAACTATCAATTTACACAGAGATCTTTATATAGAAAAGCTGCTGAATGGCTTCATTAATATTATTTTCCTCAGAAAGTAAGGTTTCAATGACTTAGTTAATGAATCTAATACTCTGAGGCTGGTCAATTAAGCTTCATCCATGAGGTCGTGAAGAGAAAAACTACAAATCAGTCGATATTTGTAATATTATAGTATACAAGGTGTATGATTTATAGACATAAGAGGGAAGGCTTTTTTCTCCTTCTGAGTGTACCAGGTACTTGGCGAGTCGATTTCTGGTCTGGAGTTTGCTTTGTGAGTGGAATGTACTTCATTCATGCTGATTTGATATCATGAATCCTATTTCGTGCTGTATACTATGATAGCTTGATGGATTCCTCAACTATTTGCTGGACGCTGTCTTAGTATGTAAACTCTTACGTCAGCCACAGTGTTCATGCCCTGTATTTATCAAGGACTCTCTGTGTAGATAGATCAGAAGTCAAGAGGGAGCCCACAGATTTTTCTGACTCTACAGCTGAGTTCATAATACGTAGTATCCAAATGACTTGAAAGGATAATTAGAGAGACTGGAACCGCATAATACTTAGTATCCAAATGACCTGAAAGGTTGGATAATTAGAGAGACTGGAACTGCGTCACTGGTGGTCTTTGAAGAGCTCACAAGAGCTCACCCTGGGTGGAGCAGATGGTTGCTGCTCAGGCGTCCTACACCTTTCACTCCTGAAAGCATCTGATGTTGGGGGCCTTGCTTGTCTGTGTAGTGT
Source organism: Equus asinus (assembly GCF_041296235.1). NCBI lineage: Eukaryota > Metazoa > Chordata > Mammalia > Perissodactyla > Equidae > Equus > Equus asinus. Next base: position 27,817,644 of record NC_091813.1, read on the forward strand.
TTGAGGCTTGAGCCTGAAGCATATATTTTTGTGAAACCTGGAGTTGAAGTGGATTCCCTTAGAGTGTTTTGAAGCTTTACTCGTACCTTCAAACGCATTTTGGAATTTAAAGCAGCTATAAAAATTCCTGTTACTCTGATGGCAGGAGTCCTATGGCTGTGTGTCTCTCATTCCACCTTCTTTACTTCCCAAGCCCCTTCCCCCACTTCAAGTGCCCCAAAATGTCTAAGTAGACATTGCTGATGAGCAGAAAAGCCATCCAAAAACACCATTAGGTGACTCACACCAAGCATGTATGGCTTTGGGTCTTACAGAGGATTTTGTCCAAGTTTTCCCTCTCTCTCTCTAAGGAGATTTCTGAAGTTCTGGTCAGGGAGTCTAAAAATTCACATTTTACCTATTAGATGATAATGAGGGTGCTTATCTTACCTGTCTGGGTTTTTTTTACTCAAAGTTTAGTGAAATATTCTGTATGACCAATACTCTTTTTATTTGAAAGTGAGAACAGACAATGGGGAAATACCTAAAATCTATAAATCAGCAGAGCAAAAATTGAGTTCTTACCAATATTATATATAAATATTTAGATTTTATTTACCATGGTATGGTAAAGATGTTCTTTTTTGATGGTTGAATATGGAGATTTGCTTAGACTTAATTTATTTGAATTTTTCTGAGTGGCTGTGAGTTTTTCTAGCTAACCTAAGTGGTTTTGTAATAATTCTCTGGCCACGTAATCTGTATTTAGGACTCTCAGTAGTGTTTTTGGGAATTTTCCAAGGACTATCATTTTGTAAAAGTGTGTGTTACACGCTTGTTTCCTGTTTATCCTTCTCCCTTGGCTTCCCCACCCCCCAGTTCTGGGTCTGTTTATTTTTGCTTCATGAATAGTGACTGTTGTCTGAGACTTGTCTTACAAATTCGGCTCTTTCTAACGAGGCACTAAAGCTGTCTCTCGGGTTTGGGATTTTCTTTAGGAGAACCGTTGACTATTACCTCCTCACTTTCTTATACCCAGTACAAAAGTAAATTGCTGGGGCCGGCCGGTGGCCGAGCGGTTAAGTTTACGTGCTCCGCTTCGGCGGCCCAGAGTTTCGCCGGTTCCGATCCTGGACACGGACAGGCACCAGGGCTCATCTAGGCCATGCTGAGGTGGGTCCCACATGCCACAACTAGAAGGACCCACAACTAAAAATATACAGCTATGTTCCTGGGGGCTTTGGGGAGAAAAAGGAAAAATAAAATCTTTAAAAAACCCCCAAAAAACTGTAAGTTGCAGAAGGAGAAAAGGAAACACCTGTTTATAAAATGTGGTTTTTGAGTAAAAGTCTTTTTTTTTTTAAGATTTTATTTTTTTCCTTTTTCTCCCCAAAGCCCCCCGGTACATAGTTGTATATTCTTCGTTGTGGGTCCTTCTAGTTGTGGCATGTGGGACGCTGCCTCAGCGTGGTTTGATGAGCAGTGCCATGTCTGCGCCCGGGATTCGAACCAACAAAACACTGGGCCGCCTGCAGCGGAGCGCCTAACTTAACCACTCGGCCACGGGGCCAGCCCCTTGAGTAAAATTCTTAATGCAAAATGATTGACAGCATAGCCTCATATAATCAGCTCAGCCTTATCTTGACTAGGTTTCCCAAGGTTGGAGATGTTAAATGTTCATGCTATATATAGACTCATACCACGCTGCTTTTTGTGTCACTCTCTACTTCTGTTGCCACCATTTTAATTCACAGCTTCAGCTCATATCTCTGTCACATTAGCTTTTTCACGGGACTTTCCCTGCCTCCATGGTCAAGTTCCTTCAATCTGCAAGTCCACTGGCAGCCACTGGATTAATATGTCTGGAGCGGTGTTTGGTGTGTGTCACTGTACTTTTCAGCTAAAATCCCTACTGAGTTATGATCAAAGTCCTTATCCTCTTCAAGTCTTTCTCTTTTTTTGTTTTTTTGCTGAGGAAGTTTTGCCCTGAGCTAACATCTGTGCTCATCTTCCTCTGTTTTGTATGTGGGTCGCTGCCACAGCATGGCTGACAAGTGGTGTGGATCCACACCCATGATCTGACCCCATGAACCCAGGCTGCTGAAGCAGAGTGTGCTGAACTTAATCAGTATGCCGTGGGGCCGGCCCCCTCTTCAAGCCTCTGTACCATAGGCTCCACATTAATTTTCTAGTCGTGCCATTTGCTGCCCCTTGACCCTAAAATTATGCCCTGCTGATCTGAGCAGCCTGCCAGTTTCTGAGCAGGCAGCCCTTTTCTTACTGCTCATCTCTGTGCAGAGGAATCCAACCCACCTTGGAAGTGACAGCGTCTCCTCTGGCATTCCTTTCTGGATCCCTCCCGTTGGCAGTGTTCCTCTGCATTCTGTAGCTCCTGTGTCACTCACCTGGAATTATTTCTACATTTGTAGACCCTCATCTCTTTTGCCTGAGGGTGGGAACCGACTCATCCATTTCTGGCTCCCCTTAGCACATGCAAATGGCTGGCCTGCAGTCCTGTTCAGCCTTTGGTTCCCTTCGGCTTCTTCTCCTCATTAACATTCTCACTTCTCCTGTCGTAAAACGACAGCTACTCCAGACTCTCCGTATCCAGAGTCCCTTCCTGCTACAGCCATACTTCTCTTCTTCCCTTGATGAGCTTTTTCTTTTTAAATGAAAGAGAATAGCTTTACTGATTTTCCTGATAAACAAATTTTTTGGAGAAAAATGCAAATAATACAGAATTTGAAGAGGGTAAAAAAACATCCAAAATGCCATCACCCAGAGAAAAATTGCCTTTCACTAAACATCCTGTTCCATTTTACACACATCCACACACACTCTTGTGCATGATACAATTTTATATCAGTGAAATCACACTATACTTACTGTTCTGTAATAGCTTTAAAAAAATTCAACAATATATTGGGGTCCTCTTTCCAAGTCAGTTCATGTTAATCCTCAACATTACTGTAAATGGGTATAAAGTATTCCACTGAATCAAAAACTATTTCTTCTGCACGTTTTGATGAGCATACCCATTCTTTCCTGGTTTTTTGCTTGGATAGCTTACACTGTAGTTGTAGTAGTTAGAGTTCTCCAAAGAAACAGAACCAAAAGGAGACACACACACACACAGAAATTTATTGTAAGGAATTGGCTCCCATGATTCTAGAGGCTGAGAAGTCTCACCATCTGCAGCCGAAGGCCTGAGGACCAGGAGAGCCAATGGCGCAAGTTCCGGTCTGAATCTGCAGGTGGGAGAGGACTGATGCCCCAGCTTGAAGACTGGCAGACAGACAGAGCAGATCCTCTCTTGCTCAGCGTCTTGTTCTCTGCAGGCTGTCAAACGATTGGCTGGAGGAGGCCTGCCTACGTTAGGGAGAGCATCTGCTTTACTCAGTCTCCCGATTCAAATGTTAATCTTACCCAGAAACCCTCACAGACACACCCGGAATAATGTTTAACCACATATCTGGGTACCCCATGGTCCAGTTAAGTTGACACACAAAATTAACCATCGCAGTAGTGAACGTCTTTATATGGCTAGCCTTAAACTCTCCCTTCTCCCCATTATCTCTTCGGGAGAAATTCCTGCATGCGAAATTGCTGGGTCCAATGTCTGTGCATTCTAGGTGATGTTATTACACGGTTCCCCTCAGAAAGGTGAAGTTGTACCCAGGTCAGATTGTGAGTAGCTTTTTCACTATCCTCGCCAACACGGATATTGTCAAATCATGCTAATCTTTGGCAGTTTTATGGTGTAAAAATATCTTTTCTTGTATTTCTTTTAAGACTGAGAGATTGAATATCATTTTTTAAGTTAATGTCCGTGTGCACACACGTGTGCATATGTTTTTCTTCAACCAGACTGACTCCTGTTTACTTCACTCTTCTAAGTTCTGAGTTCAAATAATTCCAGTCCTGGAATGGAGCTTACAATTGAGCGTGTGTGTGGAACTGCCTAATCAGATCCTTTCCTATTTACTTTTGGAGTGTTTTGGCTTTATTCATTTGTAAGAACTTTTTAAAAAAAGTTATGCTTGTTATTGGGGCTGGCCCAGTGGTGCATCGGTTAAGTTCGCACATTCTGCTTCAGTGGGCTGGGGTTCACTGGTTTGGATCCCAGGTGCAGACCTATGCACCGCTTGTCAAGCCATGCTATGGCAGGCATCCCACATATAAAGTAGAGGAAGATGGGCACAGATGTTAGCTCAGGGCCAGTCTTCCTCAGCAAAAAAGAGGAGGATTGGTGGTAGATGTTGGCTCAGGGCCAATCTTCCTCAAAAAAAAAAAAAAGAAAAATTTGTGCTTGTTACAAATATCTATCACAATTTTTCTTTTAAATTTTTGGCTTTTCTGATTAAGTTGAAAAGGCTTTCTGCTCCTAAAATTGTAAAAATATTAATCTGTATTTTCTAATGCTATTTTTATGGTTTTATTTTTATAATTATCTTCTGTTTTTATATTTTTATGTAATATGTACTATAACATCTATATAGTTTATTTTTATCTTTATTTTTATCATTTCTAATAAGTACTAACTCCTTTGTTTTTATTACTTTTAGAGTTTTTCTATTTTCCCATGCTTGCTTTGCAGATAATCTTTACAATCTTTTTTTTTAAGTTAAAATCTTGTTGTTTGGGATTATATTGAATGTATGGATTATTGGATCAAGAACCAATATAATACTGAGTCATTCATTCTTTCAAAGGAATTTATGAAGTGCTTGATGTTTGCCAAGCATGTTCTAGTTACAAGACCCCTGCAAATCCCTGCCATCGAGGAAGCCTACGTTCTAGAGCTGCACCATCCGGTACAGTGGCCACTGGCCACACGTGGTTACTGAGCAATTAAATGTCACTAGTGCTGCATGTTGAAATGATAATATTTTGTATATATTGGGTAAAATAAAATATATAATTAAAATTAGTTTCACTTGTTGCTTTTTATGTGTTCACTGAAAAATTTTGTTATGTATGTGGCTCACATTATATTTCTTTTTTTTTTTTGAGGAAGATTAGCCCTGAGCTAACTACTGCCAACCCTCCTCTTTTGCTGAGGAAGCCTGGCCCTGAGCTAACATCTGTGCCCATCTTCCTCTACTTTATATGTGGGATGCCTGCCACAGCATGGCTTTTGCCAAGAGGTGCCGTGTCCGCACCCGGGATCCAAACTGGCGAACCCCAGGCCACCAAGAAGCCGAACATGTGCACTTAACTGCTGTACCACTGGGCTGGCCCCTCACATTATATTTCTATTGGACAACTCTGATCTAAAGTGGTTTTAGGGAGATGTGTATTAGAGAGGCTGACTATGAATAAAATAAATAAGTAATATAAAATACTAGATAGCCAAAAGTGCTAAAGAGGAAGGCTAAAGAGGAAAAAGGGAATATAAATGTTTGTGTGTGTTTTATGTGAGATGGTCAGGAAGACCTCAAGGAATCTGTTGGGTAAAATCCTAAAGGAAGGGAGGAAGTGAGCCCTGTGAATATGTGGGGAAGGAGCATTCCAGGCAGGGAGAACAGCAAGTGCAAAGGTCCTGAGGTAAGCACATGCTAGTATATCCAAAGAGCAAGTGGAGAAGAGGCCATTGTGTTTGGAGTGGTTCAGAGAAGAGTAGGAGATAAGGTCAGAGAGGTCTGGAGTTTAGAGGAGCCATGCAGGCTGGAAAGTCAAATGCTGGAGTATCAGCACGTGAAAGCAATCGAAGCTGTGAGACTGCATGAGACACCTAGAGAATGAGCATAGATAGACCCGAGGCCTCAGACTGAGTCCTGGGACTGCCTGACGTTACAGGTGGGGAGATGGGGAGGAGCGAGCCAAAGAGTGTGGGAAGGAGTAGCCAGACAGGAAGAAAACTAAGTGAGTGTGTGTGTGTGTGTGTGTGTGTATGTATGTGTTTTCCTGGAAGCCAAGCAAAATCAGGGAGAAAAGATCCACTTCCTCAAATGCTGCTAATGGGTCAAGTGAGTGGAGAACTGAGAACTGACGTTGGGGTTTAGCAAAGTGAAGGTCACCTGTGACCTCACTAGGAGCAACTGCAGTGGAGTGACAGAGTGAAAGCCTGGTTGGAATGGATTCAAGAGGGAAGAGGAGAGAAATTGGAGCCACAGGTGTAGACAAAGCCTTTAAGGAGATTTCCTGTCTTAGAACAAGATTTGTCTTCTGTGAAGTCTTCTTTCACATACGCTCCTCAGCAGATTTCACAGTTTTCTTTATACAGGACCTGCTCGTTTCTTATTTAATTTATTCCTTCATATATGGTACTTTTTAGAAGTTGTTATTGTGAGTAGCATTGTATATCGTTATATTTTCTGACTGACTTTTGATGGTGTATTCATTCACTTTAGTATTAATTTTGTAAATGGCCCCTGTGTTAGCTTGCTAGGGTTGCTGTAACCAAGTACCACAAACTGGGTGGCTTAAAGACAGAAATTTATTGTCTCACAGTTCTGGAGGCCAGAAGTCCAAGATCAAGGCGTCAACAGGATCGGTTCCTTCTGAGGGTTGTGAGGGAAAATCTTGTCCATGCCTCTCTGCTGCCTTCGGGTGGTTTGCTGGCTGATAGATGCATCGGCCAGATCTCTGCCTTCATCTTCAGAGGCATTCTCCCTGTGTGCCTCTGTGTGTGTGTGTGTGTGTCCAAATTTCCCCTTCTTATAAGGACACCAGTCATATTGGGTCAGCCCACCCTAATGTGACCTCCTCTTAATTTGACTATATCTGTGAAGACCCTTTTCCCAAATAAGGTCACATTCTGTGGTCCTGGGGCTTTGGACTTCAACATTTTGGTGGGCGGATGCAATTCAACACTTAACAGCAACCTTTTAAGCTCCCTAATCATTTCAAATAGTTTGTGATTTGACTTTCTTGGGTCTTGGAGGTATATAAGTCATGCGTCGCTTAACAGCAGGGATGTGTTCTGAGAAATGTGTCGACGGTTAGGTGCTTTCGTCATTGTGTGAACATCATAGAGGGCACTTACACAAACCTAGGTGATATAGCCTGCTACACACCCGGGCTGTGTGGGACTGATCTTATGGGAGCACCGTTGTGTATGTGGTCCATCGTTGACCAAAACGTCGTTATGCAGCGCATGACTGCACAATGTATCAATGCTAACAGTGATGTTATTTTCCTCCTTTGTAAAATCCATAATTTGAATTTTTCTCTCTTGTCCAGTTTCATTTTGCTTTAATGTCCTTGAAAGGTGTGACACTTTCACTGTTTCTGTTTCTCGTCTCCTGGGTGTCCTGTCTCCTGGGTCTTTCCCATCTGCTGAAACCACTCTTCCCGGGCTGCTCATCCTGGGCCTGGGGTGTGGTACGCTTACAGAAGCTCTTGGCAGAACTTTTTTTTTTTAAGATTTTATTTTTCCTTTTGCTCCCCAAAGCCCCCTGGTACATAGTTGTGTATTTTTAGTTGTGGGTTCTTCTAGTTGTGGCATGTGGGATGCCTCCTCAGCATGGCTTGACAAGTGGTGCCATGTCCGCGCCCAGGATCCGAACCGGCGGAACCCTGGGCTGCCAAAGCGGAGCGCGCAAACTTAACTGCTCGGCCACGGGGCCGGCCCCAGAACTTCTAACCTAACCTGAATAATCACCTTATCTTACATTTAGGGAATTAGATTAAAAAGGTAAGAGAAGAAATCATGAAATTTAGAATTAATTGATCTTTTAAAGAAATCTCATAAATGTCAGTTGAATGACCAGAGATCATTGTCTTTTTTCAATAAGCCTTCAGTAGCCTCCCAGAACTTTTTAAAAATAACCTTTTTTTCCATATTTTTTTGATTTGCGTTCGTAATAGTTTACATCATTCTGAAATTTCAGTTGTACATTATTTCTTGTCTGTCACCACATAAGTGCTCCCCTTCACCCCCTGTGCCCACCCCCACCCCCCATCCCCTGGTAACCATTGAACTGTTCTCTTTAGCCATGTGTTTGTTTATATTCCACATATGAGGGAAATCATCTGGTGTTTGTCTTTCTCACTCTGGCTTATTTTGCTTAGCATAATTCCCTCCAGATCCATCCATGTTGTTGCAAATGGGATGATTTTGTCTTTTTAATGACTGAGTAGTATTTCACTGTATATATATATATATATATATACCACATCTTCTTTATCCAATCATCAGTTGATGGGTGCTTGGATAGCTTCCATGTCTTGCCTATTGTGAATAGTGCTGCAGTGAACATAGGGGTGCATACGTTACTTTGGATTGTTGATTTCCAGTTGTTTGGGTAGATACCCAGTAGTGGGATAGCTGGGTGATATGGTAGTTCTATTTTTAATTTTTTGAGGAATCTCCATACTGTTTTCCATAGTGTCGTACCAGTTTGCATTCCCACCAGCCGTGTATGAGGGTTCCCCTTTCTCCACACCCTCTCCAACATTTGTTATTTTTAGTCTTAGTGATTATAGCCATTTTAACAGGCATAAGGTGGTATCTTAGTGTAGTTTTGATTTGCGTTTCCCCGATGATCAGTGATGTTGAACATCTTTTCATGTGTTTATTGGCCATCTCTAGATCTTCTTTAGAAAAATGTCTGTTCATCTCCTCTGCCCATTTTTTTGGTCGGGCTGTTTCTTTTTTTGCTGTTCAGTTGTGTGAATTCCTTATATATTATGGAGATTAACCCCTTATCGGATATATGGTTTGCAAATATTTTCTCACAATTGGTGGGTTGTCTTTTTGTTTTGATCCTAGTTTCTTTTGCCTTGCAGAAGCTCTTTAGTCTGATAAAGTTCCTCTTGTTTATTTTTTCTTTTGTTTCTCTTGTCAGTGAAGACATGGTACTGAAAAGATCCTTTCTAGTTCAATGTCAAAGAGTGTACTACCTTCCAGGAGTTTTATGGTTTCAGGACTTATCTTCAAGTCTTTGATCCATTTCGAGTTTATTTTTGTGTATGGTGTGAGATAATGGTCAACTTTCATTCTTTTGCATGTGGCTGTCCAGTTTTCCCAACACCATTTATTGAAGAGACTATCATTTCTCCATTGTGTGTTCTTGGCACCTTTATCGAAAATTAGCTGTCCATAGATGTGCGTTTTTATTTCTGGGCTTTCAGTTCTGCTTCATTGATCTGTGTGCCTGTTTTTGTACTGGTACCATGCTGTTTTGATCACTATGGCTTTGTAGTACATTTTGAAGTCAGGGATTGTGATGCCTCCAGCTTTGTTCTTTTTTGTCAGTATTGTAAAAAAACCTTTTAAACAGAAGCAAAAATAGAGAAAATAGTATAATGAACCCTCATGTACCTGTGTCCCAATTTCAATAATTATCAACTAACGGTCAATTGTATTTCATCCACATCTCCAAACGCTCCCTTCCCTCATATTATTTTGAAGTAAATCCCAGGCATGGAATTATTTTACCTGTGAATAATTCAGTTTGTAGCTCTAAAAGATAAGGACTTAATAAAAATAACCACACTACCTTTATCGCACCTAAAAAATAACAAGTTTTCTTTAATAATGTCAAATACTGTCAGTGTTCAGATTTCCAATTGTCCAAAATATAAAAATTTTAAATGGCTTTTTGAATAAGGATCCAAATAAGGTCCACATATAGGACTGGTGAGTGTGATTCTTACGACTCTCTTTTTTGTTACTGCCTGTTCCTTCTTCCTCTCTCTTTCCCTGTGAGCTATATCTCGGTGAGACCAGGTCTTTATCCTGTGGAGCCCTGTTTGGATTTTGCTGATTGTAGCCTTGTGGTGTCATTTAACGTGTTTTTCTGTCCCCAGTACTTCTGTAAATTGGCGGTTGGGTCCTGAAGCTGGGTCACAGTCCAGTTCAGTTTATTTTGACAAGACTGCTTCCTAGGTGTGGTGTGTTCTTTTATCAGGAGGCACACGCTGTCTGGTGGTTTGTCTTTTTTCCAGCCATTGAAGCTTAATATCCAGATGCATTAATTCACTGGGTATCGCTAAGTGGATATTCTGATTGCATCATTCCTTCTTTATTTACCAGCTGAAATATAAAGAGAAACTTTATCTCATGTACTGTTTGGTTACTAGTGGTACAGTTTGTAATAGGACAGGCAGGATACATCTTAATTCTTTCCTTTATCAATTAGTTTTGTTTTTTTTATTGCTTTTTCTCCCCAAATCCCCCCCAGTACATAGTTGTATATTTTAGTTGTGGGTCCTTCTAGCTGTGGCATGTGGAATGCTACCTCATCATGGCCTGATGAGTGGCGCCATGGCCATGCCCAGGATCTGCACCCTGAAACCCTGTGCCGCCGAAGCGGAGCGCGCAAACTTAACCACTGGGCCACAGGGCCAGCCCCATTAGCTAATTTTTATGGGAACTTTCTTATAGTAAAAGTAGTTTACTCCAAGAGAGTCTGTTGCACAGAGCACAGTGCATGTTGGAATAGCCTCTTGGAATATCTTTCTTTCAAGTAAATGTGTAGAGATTTGCACAAGACCCTGTAGATAATGGATTAGCTAAGAGGTCATGTAGTCCCACCTATTTTTTCTAAATGAGGAATAACCTTCTTCCCCTGCTTCCTTCCTCCCTTCCATCTCCACACACATAAGTATAAATGCTTACATACGTATGTACATATTATTACTTAAAGTTACAGAATAGCCCCATATGGTCAAATTCTAGGTAAGTGTGATTCTGTGCAGAGTTAGTGAATTCATTGTACGTGCCCAAGGGCTGAAGGAGACCCCGGAGGAGCAGGAGCCAGGGTTCCCCAGAGGTTACTGCGCTTCCCAGGTCTTCCTTTGTTTTGGGGAATAGTTCTGCTTCACTGTACCTGTCAAAAACTTGCTGAGTCCTTTACTGTCAACCCTTCTCAGGCTGGCCTGTGCCAGGAGTGTGAATGCACAGCCTATGGATTCTTCCAGAACACCTGGGAGTCATGAGTGCTGGCATCAGCTGGCTGCAGCTCAGGAAGTAGAGGCCATATCACTGCCTCTGGCTCAGGGTTTCAGCAGGTCTCCCCGCCTCTTGGCATCTGCTTTGGTGGCCCAAGGTTCATGGGTTCAGATCCCAGGCACAGGCAACATCCCACATACAGAACAGAGGAAGATTGGCACAGCTGTTGGCTCAGGGACAACCTTCCTCAAGCAAAAAGGGGAAGATTGGCATCAGATGTCAGCTCAGGGCCAAGCTTCCTCACGAAAAAAGACCCCTAAAATCTCATCTTTATTCTTATTCTTCTAGGGTTGCTTAATTTTAAGTCTCACCAGAAAACTCCTATGTACCAAGTATATAGTGTTTATTAATTGTGTCATGATGTTGTTACTTTGTAAAGTAATATCTCATGTTACCAGTGTGAATGGTTTTTAAAAATTTTATTTTCTAAACAACTGTCAGTTCAGTCAATGGTGAGACTCGAGGCTTGAAAGTTGACAGCTTATAATGCTGTGATGAAGCCCTATGTGTCAGACTTCTCCAAGTGGCCCACATTGTGATACACACAACTCACCCAACTTTTTTCATCTTTTTTCTTCACATATCTAAAGCTGTCATTAGCTTGAGGTAGAGAAAAAATGTTCAGAATGTACACAGTGGTTGTGTCCACATGTTCAGTGGTCCACAAATAGATATCATCAGAGTTCATAAGGATATTTTCATTTGAGGGACTCTAATATCAATAAGTTGTAGAATTTTTTATCTTCTTTTTAAATCTGAAAATTTGCCCACTAAAGCATTACACTGAATTTGGTCTAGAAACAAACCTGGTGTTAATTTCATTTTGGCTTGAAATTATTTGTGCTTTTACTCTGGCTCCATTACAGCCTACACGGAGGGGTCTAACTTAACCTATATTCTTGACCTGATCAAAATTTTTGTACTTTGGGTCAACCATACACAGACTCAATGTAAAAATAGAAATTTATCTCATTTATAAATTGTCGGAAAGCAACAATCCCAAGACCCTGTATGTAAACATGAATAGATGCATGAAAACACAACTTATTTAGGAAGCAAATCCTAGGAGCCCGAACCTAAGATCTGGACATTTCCTATTTAAGCAAAAATAGGAAAAGATGAGGACACATATGGCTCTCATTCCATGATTATTTTAAATTAAGAGTTGCTAGACTCTAAATTTTATTTGTGAAGCTGAGAGCTGAAAAAGGAAACTCGGAAGCTTGCTTATTTCAATTGAGTCTGTGTGTTAGCATCTGTACTGGCTTGCATATGAGTGGAACAAGGAGAGTGGAATCAGCACCCTTGTTTCTGGGCAGTTGCCAGAAATAAAGACATCAAAGGAAATAGTACTCTGGGCAACGAATCAAAGATACATGGGTTTTTCATTTAATTGTTATTCTGGGTCTCTCTCTCTCCACAGCTTTTCTAAATGAAACTGTCCGTCCCATGGTCCCTGCTAGAAAGGTCAATCCCAGTAGACTAGTGGTCCATTCCTGTTACCTTTGCATTGGTGCATGTGTAGGCTTGTTTTCATAGGACAGATTCCCAGATGTGGAAATGCTCAGGCAAAGGGAGGGAACATTTATGGATGTAACAGATACTGCCAAATTGTCCGCTAGAAAGGTTGTACCCGGGTGCACCTCCACTAACGGTGAAAGTGAAACCAGCCACCCAGTCCTTATGAAGTAGTGTCGAGCTGTTTTTGGAGACCCAGACACGCCTCAAGTTTTGCCAGCCATTTTCTAGTTGAGAAGTTGGTTCTTGGAATGGTTCTGAGCTGTTTTAGACAGTGTGAAACAGTTTACAGATTTTCTTGGGAAAGAACATTTTCGTAAAGATTTTTAAAATGAAAATAGAATTCTGTTAAAGAATCTTTTAAAATAATACATAATCCTACTCTTAAAAGATTTTCATTTTTGCAGATTACCGTCTACATATGTATGTATTTTACCAGTTTATAGTTAGGGTGTATGTATTTTCGTGTTTTACTTTTTTCGTGGAACTGTCTCAGAAGTGGATTTCTGTTTCTACATATCTTTCATAATGTTCATTTAAAAGCTACACATTGCTACATTTAGTTATTGTACGATAATTTGCTAATTCAGTCCTTAATATTGAAGGTTAATAGCTACCAAATACTTAAACTGTATCATCTTAACTAATAAGATGTATTGCTTTGTTCTAAGAGTGATACAGTGCGTTATAAAAAAAATTGGGGAAGCACCAAAAAAATAGGAAAATGCACATACAACTTTTTCTATAATCTCTGTTAATGAATTCTGTGAGCATTATATATTTCTTCCCGTCTTTTTGTAATATTTTTGTTTTACTGTTTGTAACTAAACTATTTGCATAGACATATTCATTTTTCCATGTTTCTAAACTCTTCTAAAATATCACTTTTCCTTTTTTAAAAAAAGTGAAAGGTTTTTTTTCTGACTGTAAAAATAATTCGAAATTGTTATAGAAAACTGGGAAATAATCCCAAAGGTCCATAGTCCAACCAGCCAGAGACAAATACCATTAACATTCTGATTTATTACCTTTACTTTTTTTTTCTCTTCTTCTCCCCAAAGGCTCCTAGTACATAGTTGTATATTCTAGTTGTAGGTCCTTCTGGTTGTGCCATGGGGAACACCGCCTAAGCATGGCCTGACGAGCTAGGTCTGTGCCCAAGATCCCAAACAGCAAAACCCTGGGCTGGTGAAGTGGAGAGCACAAACCCAACCACTCAGCCATGGGGCCAGCCCCCTCACATTTTTTTCTTTAAAAAATATTTGAGATATTGTACCATCAGTGGTCCTTAATATGGGGGTGGTCATCGACCCTTTTAAAAACCTTTAAAAATCCAAATTGACTCTTACTGTATACATAAATGTACCTAACTCTTTTTTCCTACTAAACATTATAAAATAGGCATTTCCTTATCATTGTAAACTCTCTTAAATCTCTAAATTTGCTGATTGTTATGTGTTGAATTGTATCCTCTCAAAATTCCTATTTGGCAGTCTTAATTCCCGTTACCTCAGATTGTGATCTTATGTGGAGATAAGGTCTCTATAGAGAAAATCAAGTTAAAATGAAGTCATTAGAGTGGACCCTAATCCATATGACAGGTAGCCTTATAAAAAGAGGAAATTTGGAGACAGACACACATAGAGGGAAGATGCTGTGAAGAGATGTAGAGAAGATGGCCGTCTGCAAGTCAAGAAGAGAGGCCTGGAATGGATCCTTTCCCCATAGCTCTCCGAAGGAGCCAACCATGCTGACACCTTTATTTCAACTTCTAGCCTCCAGAGTTGTGAGGGATTGTTTAACGTTCCCCTTAAACAACAAAAAAATACATTTTTGTTATTTAAGTCACTCACTTTGTGGTACTTGGTATGGCAGCCCTAGTGAATGAATACACTGATTATATAATCTTATGTGATATAGACACATGGATGAATATATACTTTGTGTCAGGCACTGTGCTGGGTGTTGGGAATACTGAGTTGACTGAGTCAAGTTCCCTGTCTTTAAGGTGCTTAGATTGGCACACATGTATAGAATGCTGTGGTCGTGCTATGAAGGCCCATGCACAGGGCATCATGGGAGCTCTGAGCGGGGCCAGGGATGAGGGCAGACTTCCCAGCAGTACCACTTGAGCTGAGTTTTGAAAAACCACTAGGATCCTACTTAACTATCCTATTCTTGAACATTGGAGTATTTTCAATTTCCTGTGTTTTTAGATTATTTTTTTAGGATAGATTCCCAGTAATGCATTACTGAGACAAGAATGTGAACCTTGAAACATCATTTTTAGGGCAGTGTAATATTCTGCCAGAGGGAGGTTTCCTGGTCTATCAAATCATCCTCTTTTATTGGGTAGAAGTCTCCTTGCTGGTCTGTTTCTACTGTTTTGCTCTTATAAATAATGCTGTAGTGTACCTCTTTTTGCATAAAGCTTTTGCCATAATTAGAATTATTTCCTTAGTGATAGAGTCCTAGAAATAGAATTACAGTATCAAAAAGGTCAATTTGTTTCTCAGAAATGCTGATTTACATTCCCGTTAATAATCAAGTAAGATTTATTAACAAATCAATTTGGTTTAATAATAGTCTTAAAATATCCTTTGGGGTTTGTTAAAGCAGTTCAGTATTTCCCTCCTTTTAAGACTGAACCTTTCCTAGGAAGTAAAGTGAGATTTGTATCACTTGGGATAGAAAAACACCTCCTCCTTAGGTTCATTCCTCCAACTGAAGAAACCAGCTTGAAGGGCATTGTCCCATCGAACCTGCCCACACGATTTCTGTTTCTAACGGTAGACATGTGCATTGGCCTCTGTTTATACTCTCTCAGGTCACCATCTGCCTGAAAAGTGACTGTCCCAAAAGATCATCCTTCCAGGTGAGCTATTTCTATTCTATCCCGAGCTTCTTTCAGAATGACTCCTGTCCTCTCCACTCTGCTGGACTCTGAATCCCATTTAATGTTCGCAGCGTATCTACTGTAATAGAGTAACAAAAAGAACCACAGTTGTGGTGGCACGCTGAGACTTTGGGTGCCTGAAGAAGCCAGGTCAGGAGTGCGATGTTCTGTCTATTGAGACACAGGTTTGCTAGCAAGCATTGTATTGTTTCCTTCATTTTAAGTGTGAGTACATTAACAAGCATCAAGGAACAAGGACTACATAGACCTTAATCAGTTTTGTATTCTCTGGTAGGTTGCCTTACATAATTGATTAATTGACGTGGAATAGTAATCAACGTCGTTTTTTTTTTTTTTTAAAGATTTTATTTTTTCCTTTTTCTCCCCAAAGCCTCCCAGTACATAGCTGTATATTTCTCGTTGTGGGTCCTTCTAGTTGTGGCATGTGGGACGCTGCCTCAGCGTGGTCTGACGAGCAGTGCCATGTCCGCGCCCAGGATTCGAACCAACGAAACACTGGGCCGCCTGCAGCGGATCGCGCGAACTTAACCACTCGGCCACGGGGCCAGCCCCTCAACGTCGTTTGTAAAAAATGCCCCACTTGCTAATTACTTTAAAACAAACTATCCCCCCACCCGCACGAGGAAGGTTGGCCCTGAGCTAACTAACATCCGTTGCCAACCTTCCTCTTTTTATTTTCTCCGCAAAGCCGGAGTACATAGTTGTATATACTAGTTGTAAGTTACTTTTGAAATCAGGAAAAAAATGCAAAGTTTTACATATTTTAAATGTTATGGAGGCACACAAGCTGGAAAGTGTAAGTTTTCTAAATTTCTACCCCACCAAGATAAGCAACTGTGGTCTGCAGTTTAGGACATATTTCTCCAAATTTTTTTTCTGGCATTTTTAAAATATAATAATGCTTAACCTTACTAACTATAAATAAAATACAAAGTAAACAAAAATTAGGGGTTTTTTTCCTTGTCAAGTTCTCAAAGATAAAGCAAAAAGGAAAAAACTGATTATGCCCATGTTGGTGGACAGGTGGGAAAAAGGGCACTCCCATACAATGTTGGTAGCATATAAATTGGTAAAATCTATTTGCAGGGTAATTTGTCAATAATTACCAAAATTTTAAATACACGTTTCTTGTGCATTTCCTGTGCTGACTTTAGAAAAATAAGAATGTGGATACGTCTCATGTTGTTGTTGGTACTGGTGGTACTGGTGGTACTGTTGTTGTTGGTGGTGTCTTCTACTATATGAGGGGGCTTCATGAAGTCACATCCCAGTTGGCTTTGTACTCAGAGTAGTGCCAGGGGGCAGTGTGGGTCAAAGCATTTCTCATGATTCTTTCACAATTTCGGAAGAAAGATGGGCTTCCCTGGGGAGGAAAGGTTTTTGCCGATGCCCTTCAGAAGGTGGAAACAGTGGGAGGTCCACTCAGGCCCGGGCAGACACCTTTGAAAGGCACTTCCTAGGAACACCCTCCTTTCCTCCACTTCTAAGTCCTAGACCAGCAGTGAGATTCAGCCCAATGAAATATTCATAAAATTCAATTGACCGTAAAGCACTTTGTAAATGGAAGTGCTGTAAGTGACCCAAATTATATCAGCAGCTTTTTGAGAAATGAGCAGAGAAAGGAAAAGGCATTTAAGGGAATGGAATCCAGGGAGCCGACCTTGCCATTTCAAACCGTAATAAATAGGTCATGAATCTGCATTCAGTAATTTCAGAAATGACTAATGCTTGGACTGTTTTTGAGCATTATGAGAGTGGCCTCATCCCAATAAAAATCAGTCTTTCTGTGTTACGTGGATTATGTCACTTTTTAAATCCATGTTTTTATTTCATATCATTTTGATTGCAGCTCTAAAAATCCTGAGAACCCGTACTCAAGGTGGTTGTCTCATATCAGGTGCTGAGGGAGTCATTGGAGCGCAGCTGGCATCCGGGTGAGAGTTGAAAGGAGCCCCCGCCAGCACCTCTCCTGCAGGAAAGCTCCCTTTGCCCGCTGACTCCCAGGGGCCCGAGTTTTTCATTGTTAGAAAATTCTCCTGAGCTTATGCAGATGCTACCTCCATCCAACTGCCAACCTTTGTCCTGCTGTCTGGAGCCCCCGGAATAAATCTACTCTTTGTACCCCCTCTTTGTACTCTTCACGAATTAAGGATGACCATTCCCACCTCTGCCCTGCTCAGATCATTTCTTCCTCATGAGACGGGATTCCTAGAATTTTTGCCCTCCTGGTTACCCTCTCTTCTAGTAGAACAGGACACAGACCATCAATTCCCCCCACCCCCCTTGTTTATAGCTGTCTTTCTGATAATGAATCCTAAAATTGAGTTTGTTTGCTTGTTTTTGGCACCCACATCACACCGTTGTCTCATGTTGACTGGTAAACAAACTAAAACCCCAGAGCAGTTGCTTTTTGAGCCTAAGTGAAAGATGGAACATCCATTTTCTTGAAATCTCGTTTGCTCTCGGCTCATTGTTCCAACGGAGACCTCTTTTGGAATTCTGCTTGTGTGGGTCTTATCTGAAGCATTCATCTCTCCCAGCGTGGTGTCGCCCTCGGATAATGTGGGAAGCCTGCTGCCGGCTGCTGATGTGTTTACCCAGGCCCAGGGCTTGAAGAGGGTGACAAATCCCTCATAATGAGTTTGCCAAATGCCTGCTGGCAGCCTGCGCATTCAAGGCTCGGTGGTGAAGGGAGAAGGACAAAACCCAGGGCCTGGCTGCCCGAAGGGGCCCTGCTGCTGGGGTTGGAGGAACCTCAGTTTGACCATTGACATGTAAATAGTCAGAGGGGCCTGAGGCTGATCCTCAGCCGACCCTCCCGCCAGCCCCTGACCACACAAAGCCCTGGCCCCGGGCTGCAGGCTTCGCCTCTCTGAGGCCCCTGGCGTCCTGCCTGCAGAGGTAAGTCCCAAGATCAGCTCTGTTGTAAAACTTCCGTTTTGGACTGTGATTGTGGACTTGTGGACTGGAAAGTTCTCCCAGCCACATGGAGTGCGAGTGGCCTCCATGGAATGCACTCTTCCCTGGATGTAGACATTGGCCCTTTAAAGGTTTTTGAAATGAAAAAGAATACTGCTAAGTGATTATTAATTTGATTTGATGTAAGGAAAGAAATAGAATCACGTTTGCCCACATGTGTGTGCGTGTATAAGATTTGATGCTAGGTTCAAAGTACTTTTTGAATTTTACATGAAATTTCTTTGGGATAATTTTATTTTTCACATTGTTTTCTGGAATCCTGCATTTGCTTGCTGGCTCTCTTTCTTTCTCTCTCCTCTCCCTCCTCTCTCTGTCTCTAACCTTCCTTACCTTCCCTCCTCCTTCCTTTTACTTGTAGTGATGGTAAGTTGTATAACTCATAAAAGAAGTGTCACTATGTGCTTCACAAGTTAGAGAAGCGAAGGAAAAATTACACACCATTGGAAGAATTAATGTGAACGTGAAAATTAATATGAATGAATGAATTAATATGAATATGAATAAAGAATGGATATGATGAAGTTCTGTTTTCCCCCCCGAAACTTCAGCAGAAGAGTTTATGTCGTACTAGTGTCCAAAATTTAACATGTGAATTGTAACATGTGTGGTGCTCTTACCTGGTGGAAGGTATATACCATCCTTTGAGCTGATTTCTTACAAGTCCTTTAAGAACTAGCAAGAAATTGTTTAAAATGTAAGTTTAGATTTCACATGCAGAATACGTACTAGATTGAGTCAGGGGAGAATCTTTTTAAAAGATTTTTAAAAATCTTGAAGTAAAAGGTTTTATTTGTTAAACGGTATCCCATATAGAACTCACTTCCCTGACTTCTTGCAGAGATGATGCTTTTAGGAAAACCTTTTCTTAAGAAAATACAGTATTTCCAGATTTCTCTCTGTCTCTGGTATAGATACTCTGCACAGAATGAGTTCAGTACACAATGCACCCTGAAGCTGTGATTGTTGATTGGTGGTTGTTAGTTCAAACACTTTTTTGATCTTTTAAGTAATTATACTAATAAAGTTATGCTTTCATACCAGAATACCCATAATGAGATTGAAAAAAAGTTCTTGCAATCAATCTTATATCCAGAAGCCGTAACTCCTGTCATTATGCGTGCAGTCTGTTCTGAATTTTTAAGTGTCTCATGCTCTGATGAACATAGGTGAGGGAGTTTGGTGCAGTGGAAAGAACACAGAGCTAAGTGTTGTGGGACGTGGGATCTGTCTCCAGCTGCCTACGTGGTCTTGGGCAAATGACTGACTTCTTTGGACTAGATCAGTGCTTCTCAACCAAGGGTGGCAGTGTCCTTCCAGGGGCACTTGGAGATGTTGAGGGGGAACATTGTCAATGGTCACAGTGTATGGGGGTACTGATGGTTGAAGACCCCAGAAACTAGAAATCTTGAAATGCCACCCAACCCAGTGAAGGCTTGACCCACCCTAAATGCCACTGGCATCCCCACTGGGAAACCCTGGACCAGATGATCACTAAGGTTCTTCCAGCTGTGTTTCTCTCAAGTTCACAAGCAAAGCATTGAAAGCATCTAAAACAATATTGAACTATTACACTTAGTGTCTGTATCTCACATTTAGCATTAAACGCTGTGTTGGGAGTTAGTTAGACCTGGTAATGCCGGGTCAGGACACTCATGCCATGGCAACTCAGATTCAAAGCTTTATTGCTGGGGGAGTTTCCTGCTCCAAGCCCAGAAAAATGCAGGTACTGTTCAAAAGCAGATGCAGAGCCAGGCCTGGGTGTTTTGGTTGCTTTGGGTTTTCCTTCATGTCCTCCTTTCCTCAAAGGGAAGAAGTGGGTTTACTGTGGCCACAGGCCTGGCCTCCAGGGCCTGGACTTTGCTGCTGCAGACAAAGGGCAGGTGTCTCATCGCACTGCCCTGCCGCCAGGCACTGTCATGTCTGTTGGGAAAAGGGTTATTGTGGAGGCAGATGCCGTCCTGCAGATCTGCCTGCCTGTTGTCACAGGTCAGACCAGAGGCCTTGATGAGGCAAAAAGAGATTTGAGCTGGAATAAAGATTGCTGGGGAGTCAGAATTCTTAGATAGTTTGGAGTTATTAAAGTACTTTTTATTTGACAGTGAGGTGCTTTACATCGAAGTCCCATGGAAAAGCTGCTTTTAGGGTTGTCTTATTGTAGAAAGTAACAGAGAGGTCAGTTACTAATCCTCGCCAGAAATTCGCTGTGATGTGCGTATATGCAACTCTTAATAACTGAAGTGTAGAATATATATATATTTCAATTGATGTGTTGTTTTCAATTAAAAAATGATTTACTTAATTAAAGAAAATTCTAATAAATAAGAAAACAATACCAGTAATGACTACATTTTGATATACATCCTGCCAGTCTTAAAAATTTTACAAAAATGGGGTTATAGTGCGTGATATTTTATACTCTGCTTTTTTTACATCACAATATCTCATGACCATCTTTCTGTAACATAATATTACATAATTCTACATGACTCCTGGTGATCCGGTAAGAGGACAGTGCCAAAGAGCACATACCCTAGAGTCAGGCTCTGGGTTCATACCCTAGCCCTGCGTCTTATTAGCTAAGCAAATTGTTTAACATCTTTGTGCCTTGGTTTACTCTGCTGTAAAATTGGAAGAAGAATAATACCCACTGCGTTGGTGTGTTTTAAGAACTAAATGAGATGATAGATGTTAGTGCTTAGAATAGGGCCTTGCATAAAGTAAGCACTCGGTATCTGTGAGATATCATATTGTCAGCATCAGCATCATCATATGACTATACCATCTCTGCTAATCATTCTCCTGGTATTAGACATTCTTGCAATTAAAGCCTTTCTGACATGCAGAGTTATTACTTTCAGATCAGTTCCTAAAAGTAGAATTTGTGGGTCAAAGGCAAACAACAGTTTGAGGCTTTGGATACGTATTGCTGAATTTCCTTCTAGGAAGCTTGTTTCAATATTCACTCCTATCAACTTTTCTCAGCTGAATTAAAAAAGTCAGCTTGGCTTCCTTCTGACATATGCCACGTGCTCTGGCACCTCCTCTTTCTGATAATTGAGAATATAAACTCATTTAATATTGCTCAGGGGCAAGCATAATTAAGGAAATGAATTAGCTACAAAACAAATTCAGTAAAGCATCCCATAGTCAAATAAAACAAGGTAGATCACCTGCCACTCGGTATTTTCTATGCTCCAACTTCTCTCCTTTGATCAAGAACTGTGTGTGTGTGAGCGGATGTGAATGTGTAATCCATAGGTGTAGTCCTTGTGCTCTCTTCCCCCAGTGCAATTTAACTTCTAGACATACTGGAAGAAAAAGAAATTGTCTTTAGCAGCATGATAGGAAATGTACATGAAATTAGCTATACAATTTGTAAAACATTGTCAGTCCCTTTATTCTGTGATGTGTAAAAATTACTTATTTCATTGCATTTACTTTTACATTTCCCATGAAGTACTTGTTGTAAGCTGGTACATACAAAGGTGGGATCCATAGTGTACTCTTTGCTACTTGACCCGGTACTGAGTGCTGTGGCCCAGGCTCCTTGTTCAGCATGCCTATGCTACCAGTTGCTGGCTGACAACTCAGTTCTCCCACCCATCGTCTCTGTTTGGATGACTGAGATGCCTCTGTACAGCATGCCATTCCCCAGCCTGGTCTTCATGTCCTGCCGTGCGGCGTTGCTGGATGAGGTCTGCTTCTGTTTTGTTCCCAGCGAACCACCCACCTGCATCTGATTATAACCACGAATGCAAACATGAACATTTAAACCGCGTGACCTAGCACAGTTAAAGGGAGACATCCAGATGATTCTGAATACGTCCAGTTTAGATTCTCATTAAGAACACAAAAAGTAAAAATTCTCAGATCTCTGAAAATACATCCTAGGACCCCAGAACTATGGTTGGTTGGGAAACGCTGACTCAGTTTGCAGACACTGTCCAAGGTACTTTTGATAATTAATTGGCATTCCAAAAAGAAATGTAGGCTATGTTTTTATTATTTCTTTGGATTGAGCACTTGATTCATTTTTGCTCAAGAATAGTGGCTGTCAAACTTCTGACTGTGACCCATTATAGGAAATGCATTTTACCTAGTGACCCAGTATGGACCCGTGCACATATAAATTCACACACAAGTGAAAACAGTTGTTTCCCAAAACATATGCAGCACACTTTGGTATTTTCTGTTCTGTTCCATTCCTTAATCTGCTGCTTGTGGCCCACTAATTATTTTCATGACCCGCAGATGGGCCGGGCCCTGCAGTCTGGAAATTCTCTTCCAGAAGTGGTTTGCAGTTGAGCCACGAGCGGACTGGTAACCTGGGTGGGGACTCGCAGCCCTTTTCACGGTGGAAGCCTGTCACCTTCCTCTTGGTGCCAGGTCCAGGGCAGGCCGTCCATGCCCAGAGCATCGCCTCTGGGGGGGGCCTCAGTGCCATGGGGCTGGGCAGGAAGCGGAAGCAGAGCCCCTCGTGCTGGCTGCCTGGGCACTTGAACAGCTTTGCTTTTGAGAACTTCCATGCTTCCCGGGACTGGCTGCGGCAGCTGACAGCTCTGTCTGAGAGGGAAGGTTTAAACAAAGACAGTAATTCAATTTGAGGGCCCGTGAATCATGTCTTTGTCTCTGCTCTTGACGGAACAGAAGGAAGTTGTTCGTTATTAAGGATGCCAGCTGCCCATGGATTGATGTATCTGTAGGCAGGGCTGGCTCCCTTTCAAGTAGGTAGAGAGCTGGCTCCCCAGTTGGTGTGTTGTGAAGTTCCTTAAAATATCTACTCATTCCCTTGTGCCTAAAATTTTATGATTAGAAGTTCCTTCTTTTAACTCTGGCAAGTTTTTTCTTCTCCCAGAATTCCATATCAATATAAAAATACCCTTAGGGAAGAGAATACTTTAAGGTTGTATCAGATAACATTTAATGGGGATTTGGACAGCCACTGAGAGCAAGAGATGGGGGTGCAAGAGGGAGCATGGGGAGCCTAGAGGACTGTGCACGGGAACAGAGGGGGCTGCAGGCCTGCAGAAGTTCTGTGTCTAACAGCAATTTAAAAGCTATTTGAAATTGTAGAGCTCTTTAAATATATTTATGGGTATTTTATGAAGACCTGGCGGCTTGGGGTGGACTTGAGTGGGGCTTAGACAAGGGGGAAGTGACACCCACCAAAGGTGACCAGAACCCTTAGGACCACTTGCTACTCAGGGATTATGTGGCCTGTATTTCCTGTTTGTTTTTGTTTAACAAATGTATTTCCTGCAGACAACACGGCTAAATTATGCTACGCAAGGTTCACATTTTATTTTGTGCAGTGCCTTCTGAGCATCTTGTACTTATTTAGGCATTTTTCCTTAATCTTAGCTTTTCTGATTGGTCAGATCACCGTAATTTGGTTGCATGCCAGTCAGTTTTTCCAGTTGTTGATTATTATAGAATTTAGAGCTGGAAAAGACCTTAGCGATCACCTGGGTCGGTGTTTTTCAAGCTGGTTATCAGCCCATTACTGGGTCATTAAATCAGCTTCATGGATGTTGCTGACAGGGACTGTTGGTTGAATGGGTGAGAGCGCCGTAACTATTTATCATCCCCACCAAGCATCCTGCAGTATACAGATGTGGGACACCTCCTAATGAGGAGGAATATACACAACAATTGTGTGATACAGATGTACTCATTCTTTTATTTCACAAATATCAGTTGTCAATTAAGCGCCTGTTGTTTATAGGTCCTGTGGTGCGAGGCAGGGGGAACAAAGGTGAGTAAGAGATGGACCCTGCCCTCAAACGATCGTGGAGGAGACAGGCACGGAATGTCATTGTGACACAGTGTGGTGGCTGCAGTGATGCGGATATGTAATTATCTTCTTACCCTGGTAGGCTTCTGCCCCGGGAAATCCCACTTTTGAAAAGCAGGTGGACGTGATCCAGCTGATTGCACTGGACCCAGCACAGCCAATGAGAAGCTGTAGGGCATGTCTGTGAGGGGACAGAAAACTATCCTCTGAGTTTCAGAAAACGAGACCAGGGAAGGCTTTGGTTGAACGGTGACACCTCAGCTTGGCCTGTGCGGTGGATTAAGTGCCTGCCCCCAGAGGATGCGTCCAGGTCCCAACCCCTGGAGCCTGGGAATGTTCCCTTATTTGGAAAAAGAATTTTTGCAGGTGTGATTAAATGAAGGCTTTTGCAATGAGGAGATCATCCTGGATTATCTGAGTGATTATCTTAAATCCAATGGCAAGAATCCTTGAAGAGTGAGGCAGGGGGAGGTTTGACACAGAGGAAAAAAAAGGAGGCTGGCTCTGTGACCAGGGAGACGGAGATTGGAGCGATGAGGCCACACATCAAGGAATGCCGCAGCCACCGGAAGCTGGCAGAAGCAAGGAAGTGATTCTCCTCAAGCTTCCAGAGGGAGCGCAGGCCGTCCAACCTCTTGATTTTGGACTTCTCCCCTCCAAAGCTGTGAGGGAATAAATTTCTGTTATTTTAAGCCACCAAGTTTTTGGTGATTTGTTATGGCAGCCGTAGCAAACTCTTACAGCCCGGGTTTCCCCAGGCAGGATCTGCAGAAGGGAGGGCGGGAGGCAAAGCCGTGTTTGGGAGGAGAGACGTGAGTGGTCTGACTGGCTGGCTGCAGCACGGATTTTGTGAAAGGAAGTCACAGGAGACAGGGCTGGAAAGCCTGGATCTTCCTCCTTGCCTTTGTGGAGTTTGAGTAATGCCTCGTTTATGAAGGACCGTTTGATCGTCCACTGTAGTGCCTCTTAGGTAACGGCTCCAAACATCGGTGACCAGGCCAAAAGCACAGGATGAGTTTTGTTGTTACCCAGGTGAATACACTCTTGTGTGTCTGCGTGGAGAGCCTGATTATTGACCCCACACCCTACCGGAGGGTTGATTTAATTACTCCACACATCTGGTTTTTGAACTTGTATTCCTAGCTGCATTTTCCTAAAAAAGGTATATTTTTGTGGCATTTTATTTCTTGAAATTATCAATTAATGTATAATCATTTCTGTGACATATAGTAAACACCTTTAAACCAGATGAAGAAACTCATGTGTTTCTCAACGTGAAACTAGCCCATGCCTTTTGGAGATTCTATAACAGACCCTCCCCACATCATGCTTTTTTCTAGAAGGACTGGACCATGTGATACCTTTTTGTTTTTTTTAATGAGATAGAGTTTAGGAGTGAGTACATTTTGGGGTGAAATTAAATTTTATTTCTTTGGGTTGAGAAATAGCAGCTAGAGATCTTGTGTCTCCTCAGCTGTCTTTCTGACCTGGATGATATCTTCTTCTATCTTCGATTGTCCCCATCCCCCAAATTTCACATGTACTCATGTTTTAATTATTAGTTTTTATTACAAAAATAATGCAAATTTATTGTAAAAGTGTCAAATGGTAGGTTTGAATATATTGCTTCTTAATACTATAGGTGGATGCAAACCCACTTCTCACTTTGCTATGGTCTGAATGTGTGTCCCCCCCAAAATTCATATGGTGAAACCTAATGTCCAATATGATGGTATTAGGAGGTGGGCTTTGGGCAGTTGATTACATGAGAGTGGAGCCCTCATGAGTAGGACTGGTGCCCTTATAAAAGTGGCCCAACAGAGCTCCCTTGTCCCTTCTTCCACCATGTGGGGACACTGTGAAAAGGCACCATCTGTAAGCCAGGAAGCTGCCTGTCAACAGGCAACGACTCTGCCAGCACCTTGATCTTGGACTTCCAGCCTCCAGACCTGTGAGAATAAATTTCCGTTGTTTGAAAGCTACCCGGTCTGTGGTGTTTTGTTATAGCATCTCAGATGGAGTGAGACATCCTTCTATCCCTATATTAGTCTCCTCTGGCTGTTGTAACAAATTGCCATAACCTGGGTGGCATAAAATGATAGAAATTTATTTTCTCACAGTTCTGGTGGCCTTAAGTCCAGATCGAGGGGTCAGCAGGGCCCAGCTCCCTCCGGAGGCTCTGGGGGAGATTCTGGTCCTTGACTCTTCCAGCTTCTGGTGGTTGTGGTGTTTCCTGGCTTGAGGTCACATCACTCCAATCTTCGCCTCTGTCTTCACTTTGCTGTTTCCTCTTCTGTGTGTTTGTGTCCCCAGACTTCCTCTGCTCTCTTATGATTGCATTTAGGGCCCGATAAGGTAGCATCCACTCTTTTGCCACATAAGGTAATACTCACAGGTTCCAGGCATTAGTAGGTGGACATCACTTTTTGGGGGTCACCATTCAACCCACTGCCAGTGTTAAAGAACAAATTATTCTGACACGTGTTAAAATGGTGAAGAAGACTTTATTCAGGACTGTTGCTGTAGGTGTGAGAGGAGAGAGAGATGGGGCTCAACTCTGAATACAACAAAAAGAAGTGGGGACATATGGCCTGGGAGCAGGTTGGAGGGGCTGGTGGGTGGAAAATTACTAAGAAGAGATAGCAAGGGTAGGGGGAATTCTTGTTAAACTAGTAGGATTCTTGCTGAAGCCAGGTCAGGGTGATCAGGTATCACCCAGGGAGTGGTGGGGGGTGAGAAATTTGATCAGATATTGAGGATGATCAGACATCAATGGTGGGAG
The DNA here is from genome assembly GCF_041296235.1 of Equus asinus. NCBI lineage: Eukaryota > Metazoa > Chordata > Mammalia > Perissodactyla > Equidae > Equus > Equus asinus. Next base: position 27,844,513 of record NC_091813.1, read on the forward strand.
GATTCTATCTAAATTGACTTGGCAGGATTCTTGCTAACACTGAGCTGTGCAGAGCCGGCAATGATATAGGCCAAGGTAAGTTTGGTCATGGAGAGAGTCTTTGTCATAATTCCCTAAATAGTGTTTTCCAGACTCACAAAGACCATAAAAATGAACCCAGGTTATCAACGACCAAGCTTGTGCCTATGAGGGAACTTCCGGGGCTCCAGGCAGCCCCTGTCTGATTGGAAAAATGGCTCCATGCAGGGTTCTCTTCGCTCCTGCCATCACTCTGTCTTGCTCACCAAACCGTCCTAGCTGTGGACATGCTGCTTCCTTAGGAGGGTCAGTTTACAGAGCACTCGGCCCCCAGCCCCTCAGTTAGAAAGCAGCACCTGCCTCTGCCTGAATGTTTTTGTTTGGATTCAACCTACAGGAAAAGTAAAACGCCCACTTGGGCTAACGTTAGGAAATCCATTGCAACATCAGAGAGGATTTTAGATAAATCACTATGTGGGAAGAGGAAATTGATTGCTGATTTTGGGCCCAGACTGGGAACAGTTGGCAACTGATAAGAAGCCCCACTGCCCTTCTAAGGACCTGATTTGGCTCGAACCCCGTGGCTTGGGGGGTGGGGCAGAGCTGGTCCAACTTCAAGACTGCGTGTCTGAGGGAGGAGGGTGTACAGCGGGGGAGGAGGGATCTGCCTGCAGACCCTGAATTGATCTCATCCCTCCAGGTGGGACCAGGGCTAAACCAGGTCCAAGTTTGTTGCTGGACTCACCTCTGAGCAGGTAGAGCCAGCCTGTATCCCGTCCGGACTCCGGCAGGTGTAAATAAATGGGATCAGCCCGACAACTCTGCCAGTGTCTCTGCTGGTGCTTCAGGGAGCGGGAGGCCCTGCTTTCCTAGTTTTTTCCAGTACTCTTCTGCAGGCTCCTTTTTCTACTACCGGATGAGACAGTAGTGCTTTCTAGAGGCCGACCTGTGGCTGAGTGGTTAAGTTTGCTCGCTCTGCCTTGATGGCCCAGGGTTTCGCTGGTTCGGATGCTGGGCGTGGACATGGCACTGCTCTTGAGGCCTTGCTGAGGTGGCGTCCCACATGCCACAAGTAGAAGGACCCACAACTAAAATATACAACTGTGTACCAGGGAGATTTGGGGAGAAAAAGCAGGGAAAAAAAAAAGATTGGCAACAGTTGTTAGCTCAGGTGCCAATCTTAAGAAAGAAAAATTTAGAAAAAAATAGTGCGTTTTACTTGTCAAGCTGGAGCTCTCTCGTAGAGCTTCGCAGGAATTCGGTGCTCTGCTTATACTGCATTCAGCTCACATGTATTGAACACCACCCTGTGCTGTGTGCCGTCTAGGATGCCTTTTCTTTATCTCGTTTAACCTTTACCATCACCTGTGAGTTAGAGGTATTATTTCCATATTTTTAAGTGAGGAAACTGAGGCTCAGAAAGTTCCTGACTTGCCCGGGTTCTCACATCTAGTGATTGTGGAGTCAGGATTGAAATCTAGGCTGCTGACTCCAGGCCATTGTGTGCTCAGCTACGGCCCCAAGGTTCCCCAGTAAAGAACGGAAAGAATCCTAGAGCTAACTGGTGGCTACTTTAGGTCTTTAGGACATTTTACTAAGCCTGTTGACAATGAAAACTCTGGAATTGTACTTCTCCACGTCTCAGGAACACTGAAGGAAGGGGGTTATTAGTGGTTTTTTTTTTGTAAGTACTTAGGAGTTTCCTTTGGGAAGACAGCATTTGAATGAATAACAGCACAGAATTCTGTGTATGAAGCGCTGTGGGATCATCTGGGGTACAGGGAGGGCGAGGTTCTGTTCGCGTGATTAAGGGCTGTTAGAGGGCAGGGTAAATCACCGGCCAGGATCCTGTTTGTAACAAGCCTGCAGGACACTAATTGAGGTCAGCGTGTCACCTGGGAGATGCGGGCAGAGACAGCCAGCGGGAGCCATCCGCCCAGGCCCAGGAGATCTCTCTTCCTCCCTTCCCCTCTCAGGGATATGCCCTGGGGGAATTTAGAATTTAAATCCTACTGTCTGTCTCAAGTGACAGTGAACAAACTTGTATGAAGTCTCAGAATTTGGGAAGCATATGAAGCGTTTAATAAGAGGTTTGATAAGAGGTTTGTCGCCGCATCTAAGTGTGAACGCTAGCAGTTATTGTTTGAGAGACAATATGGATGAAAAGTTAGAGTTGCTTTGCTTTTTACTTTGGAGCAAAGCTTCTACCCCCAACATAAGGCCCCCTCCTCTCCGTGACTTTGCAGCTTCCTTTATTCTGTTTGGGTGAGAATTCTAACTTGTCAGAGATGCTTCCTTTTACAAAAGAAAATAAAGTTTCACATTAATGTTCCTTACTAGGTAGGTTTAATTTGAGGTGATTTTGAATGGATTAGATTCTCCTAAAAGTATAAAAATTACTTTGTTGCTGGCACAAGTGGATAATTTAGGATATTTGAAATTGAATTAGAAACTAAATGACATTTGTTTGTTTGTTTGTTTCCTTGGCATACTTTGTTCTCCTCCATCTCTTGCTTTGTGACTTTTGTAAACACAGGGCTCTGAAGATCCTGTGTCTGGCGAGCTCTCGCTCTGCAGAAGCCGTGGACTCACGCCTTCAACTCAGCCAAGCACAGACCTTTCTCTGCTTTTTTTTCTTTTTCTATTTCTCATTTTCAAATTTGTAGAAATATTACAAGAAATGGTGTATATGACTGGATTCTGCTTTTCTATGGTGTAAGTCAGAACCATTGAAATCCTTGGAAAGCGTCCTTTTGTCAAAATTATCTTTTTTTTTTTTAACACTCCTATAAGTCTTGTCTTGCTAAGGGTAGTACTGACAAGTCACAGTGGAGGTATTTCTCTCTCTCTCTGTCTTCAGATAGCTTTATTGAGGTTTACTTTACATACCGTAAGGTTTCTCCATTGTAAGTGTGCAGTTCACTGATTTTTTAGTAAATTTATGCAGTTGTACAACCATCACTACAACCCAGCTTTAGAACATTTTCGTCCCTCCTAAAAGTTTGCTTGTGCTGTTAGCAGTCAATCCCTGCTCCCACCCCAGCTCCAGGCAACCACTGGTCGTCCTTCCGCCTCTATAAATCTGCCTTTTCTAAACATTTCTTATAAATAGAATCATAAAGTATATGTTATTTTGTGTTTGGTTACTTTGATTAGCATGTTTTTGAGGTTTATCCAGGTGGTATGTATCAGTATTATTTCCAGAGCTATTACAAAAAAACAACAAACCTTTCTGTTGTGGCAGATTTCAGAATTAGAGAGACTAGTGTGGGTCACCCACGTGTGCCTCCCTACCGGATTCGCTAACTGTGAACTCGTGGTCAGTCTTGCTTCATCTACCACTCCCCTCGGCTTTTCTCTCCCCAACCCCTTGGACTATTTTTTTTTTTTTAAGATCTTTTTCTTTATGAACATTTAAAAACATACAGAAAGTAAAGAGAAGAGTAAAATGAATTCCCATACACCCATCACCCAGATTCAACAATTACCAAGATTATTGTCACATTTGCTTCTTATATCCTTTCGTCCTTTCCCCTTGGACTATTTTAAAGCTAATCTCAGATGTTATATCACTTAATTTGTAAATAATGTAAGGTGTGCATTTGTATTTCCTGCTGCTTTTCTATAGCTAAGGAGCAAAATACTTTTAGAAAATGTGGGTACTTGAGTAAAAGGGTAGATAAGAGAGCTAAATATCAGTTTAACTAGGATAGAATACTCCTGCAATGTTGAAGGTGCTACATGTGGCAGTCTACGATGCGATGATGTATAAATCTTGTATGTCTACTAGGTCTGCAGTACCTAGTTACAACTTAATTAAGACATCCATCTGTGTGGAGAGTAGATTTCCTTTCTAATATTTTTATGTTGTATGTGTTTTGCTTTTATCCTAAAAACCAAGTTTAATTTATTTATTTTTTTAAAGATTTTATTTTTCCTTTTTCTCCCCAAAGCCCCCTGGTACATAGTTGTGGGTCCTTCTAATTGGGGCCTGTGGGATGCCGCCTCAGCATGGCTTGACGAGCGGTGCCACGTCTGCGCCCAGGATCCGAACCGGCGAAGCCCTGGGCTGCCACAGCAGAGCACACAAACTTAACCACTCGGCCACGGGGCCGGCCCCTGTTTGTAGCTTTTTTGCTACCTCACAGCACTTTCGCACCTAATGCCATTGTGGTCTAATCACAGACTTGGGAAATTTTAAGCATGGAAAGTCCTAGAAATTATCTAGTCCAGCGGGGGTGGAGGTCATAGTGTCTGGTGGGGGGTTGGGGGAGTGGTTGCAACTGGTATTTAGCAGCTAGAGGCCGGGAATAGCCACCTGTATTATATGGGGGGGGGGGGGTCCCACAGCACAGGTGTTCCTGTTTAAAATGCCAGTAGTGCACAATAAGAAACACTGATGTGGTCCAGTGAAGTCTCATGTAGTCTGATGTAAGAGACAGTGATTTAATGCTAGACAGGGAGCAAGCCACCCAGGGCTCTTGAGACCCAGCTGCACTGGTTTGAACAACCTAGAGAGAATCCCCAAGGTCCTGTCCCACGCCTCTCCTCAGTGTAGCCTGGCTTCCCTTTCACCTCTGTTACAGCATGGCGCCCTCCTAAAGCCTCCAGCATCAAGGCTGCATTCCAAGCGGAAGACAAATGTACTGCAAACTGCAGAGTAAGGGGGAAGCACGAGGTGCCCGTCGAAATCTCTAAAATCTTGCAGAACCGCACTCTGAAAAGTCCTGAGATGTCTGGGCTTAGAGTTTGTCCGCTGTCTCCCAGATTCCATCAGCTCCCAGTTTTATGAGGTGTGGGCTTGGGGGGATGTTGATGGTTGTGATGGTGAGAGAGGTTGTCAGTCACCTCTTCTGCCCCTCATGACTCTTTAGTCTTACCCCAGTGGATGGCCTTGATGCTTCCAGAGGTAAGAAGCAGAGGCTCCTGTCATCTAGATGGGTTTTGGTCCCTTGAGCAGCCTAGGCGCTGAGCTCTGGAGCTCCCAGCCCTGCCTCCCAGGAGACAGTCAGGTCTACTCTCTTTTTCTTCTTCCTCCTGCCTGGAGGTGGGATTCCAAGGAAGGAGGCCAGAGGCTGTGTGCCCTGCAGTATCCAACATAGAAATGCTACCCTGAGGTTCTTGGCACCAAAAAGTAGAAATGGGATATACCATGGTTAGAAAAATGCATCAATCTGCAAAGTTCTCGCCAGGCATTCTCACCAGTAATAGGGGTAATAACAGAATAAGCATCTCACAGATCCGAAGTGGAGATTAAAGGGGATATGGGATGGGAAAGCACTTTGGAAATGCCAAATGGCTATACCAAAGTTGATCACTATTCTCATTAGAGCAATGATGCTTTTAAGGGCTTTGGGCCTTAGTAATAGACAAGGTCGTGTAGCAGGACTGTGGGTCATAGTTTAAGTTTCTATTGATTCTTGTTTTATTTTGATTTATTAGGTCCAACTGAATTTATTTCAGGACAAGGCAATGGGATTAGTAAGTAATAAAGATAATAGGGATACACTTAGCGAAGTCAGAAGAGGGCTCTACCCAGCTTAGGCATATTTTTTTTTCCAGCACAGAAAAGCACAGATTTTACTGTATCTGAAAGACACTTTGGTGGGAATGTGCGTCAAGATGGGGCTTGCAGTTGAGGCTATTTTTTAGGAATGGCTTTTTTGCATCATAATTGCAGAATGCAGCATCACTGGAATGCTTCCCTTGGAGGTTGATTTCTCTTTACATGGTACATAAATTCTACCTACAAGATCAAGACTTAGACTTGTCTAATCATTTTCTCTTATAGAAGCACCTGGCTTGTTTATAACTATTTCCAGTGTTTTGCCCTTTAAGGAGCACATGCTTATAAAAACAGACAAATTTCTTTCAGCAAAAAGTCTCTTGTCTCCCCTCCACTGCTTAAGCTCCAGTCTGTGGGGCTCCGTCTACATTTGCATTCAGAAGGGAAATGCCTTCTTGGCAAATGCAGCACACCACACTGTCAATATCGGGTCTCTTGGAACTCCTTAAGCTTACTTAAACATTCTTTAGAAACACATTCCTTTGCAGAGCTTGACAAGACTCCCGGACACGGGAATGCTCAGTTTATTCACAGCATGGGCATTTACACCCTTGTCACTAACCCGCAAGGCATCTCTCTAGAAGGAAACAAAACATAACAAAATGCCTGTCAACTGTGGATCCTGCAGAATCTTTGCATTAAAGAAAAGTACTTAGTTCATTGACTTGGGGGGAGCCTTTTGCGTGACATCCCTTTGGAGATAATCCGTTTCTCACACTGGAGTGAATAGGCGTTTGTGCACTGCCTGATATTTAGTGCTGTACCCAAAGTTCTTTTTCATTACCTTCTCATTAAAAAGGCATCTTGGTGCTGGGTCTTTAATATGAGAAAGTTGTCTTTAAAAAACAAGCGAAGCCCAGACTTGAATTGAGTGGTGCAGATAACATTGTTCCCCATCCCACCGATGACCCCAGCATTTCTCTCTGGTTTAATGGATCTGGTTTGTGGGACAGAGTCTCAGTTGCTCGTCTTCATTGGTTTCCAGCTGAAAGTTCTGGTTGGCAGCCACTGTACACAATTAGCCCAGTCTCCTAGCCCGGCATTCTTGTTAACATCAAATTACACTTGCCCTCAAATTTCTTTTGATTCCATTTCTCTCACTGGTTATTAGATGTTTGTAACTTTTCTTCTGAGGTCCGCCACATTTCTTCACTGCAGTAATGGTAATCATTACGATAGTAATCAGATCTGGGATTTACACTGCGTGTTTACTTTTTTCTTTTTTGAAGATTGGCACCTGAGCTGACAACTCTTGCCAATCTTTTTTTTATTTTTTTCTGCTTTTTCTTCCCAAATACCCCCAGTTCATAGTTGTATATTTTAGTTGTGAGTCCTAGTTGTGGCATGTGGGACGCTGCCTCAGCATGGCCTGATGAGTGGTGCCATGTCTATGCCCAGAATCCGAACCAGTGAAACTCTGGGCCGCCAGAGTGGAGCGTGGGAACTTAACCACTCAGCCATGGGGCCAGCCCCTGCGTATTTACTTTTAAAAAGCTTTTTTGGTTTTATATATATAGTTATTTTAAATAATATAAAATTCCCATAATTTTATTAACATAACCATAACAAAAATAACCTAACTGTAATTTTCTCATGCAGAATAAACCATTTCAACGTCTCAGTAGAAATATGAAAAGACATAAGTCCAGATCCTTGTCTACCAAGCTTATAGCCTAGTCTTATTTATTTTTTAGGACAGTCTGGGCCAATAAATAAATATTTTTCAAGTCAGCTTTTAAAGCATATTCGGATTCGATCCTTACATTCCCTTCTTGATAGGACTGTTTTTGAGCTTTTGGCTGTTGTCAAGAAAATAGAGCAGTTAAGTCCCATTATGATAATATTTACAGAAATGTAGAAATTAGTGTGGCAGGTACTATTCTAAGTCTGTTGTTTATATTAATTCGCTTAATTAAAAAACCAGATCTCAACATAGGGTATTACAAGAAAGATTGCCGATCTCTAGCTAATGGTCCGCCTCCTCAAAGGCATATTTCATTCAACATGCGGAGGGGTGGAGGTGTGGTGGTTGTAAAAGGATTTTACTCATCCTTTGCTGCTGCTGCTCCTATTTATGTATAACCCTGGGCTGTAAGCCCTCCATCGCTCCCTGTCCAGCCTGCTCCTAGTGCTGCAGGAACCCTTCCACCCACTCATCCATCCCACAGGCAGCTGAGTACTTGCCTTGGACCCACACAATCCTTGCGACCTGAATCGGAGACAATTTGCAGTAGCCATCCCACTGAGGTTAGCGGATAGAACTAAAACTGCAGAGCCCGCCAGGCTGTGCCCAGCTCTTTGTGTTAGACCAGTGGGTGGAGCTGATGCTTTTTGCTGCTTGGGTTCTCTAGGAAGGATTGGAAGAAGGACAAGGCAAGTCCTTAGAAAGTGGGTCCCACTGCTCTCTGGGCCCATTGCATCTAAGGTTAGCACTTACCTCTCCTGAGTGGAGAAGAGGACAGAGAGCCTCACATCAGTTCAGATGTTTATCTTGTGCCTCCTGCATCTCTAACAGCCCCTGGGATGTCAAAGGAGGGTTTCGGGTGTGCTGGACAGAGTGTGGGGTCCTCCGAGTCCCAGGGAACCTAGCACTGCTCCTTACTCCCTGTGCAGACGTGGGCAAGCCACAGAATCCCTTCGATTCCTCATCTACTCGTTCAGTTCAACACATATTTATTCAGTGCCTGCTACATGGCTGATGTAGCCTTGAACAACACAATTCTTACCCTCATGGAGCTAGAGGAGGGTGAGAAACAGTAAACAAAATAAATAGGTATATAGATAGCAATAAGTGCTAAGACTGCAGTTTTAAATAAGGTAGTCAGAGAAGGCATCACCGATAAGGTACCATTTGTGCAAACACCTGTAGGGGCTAAAGGGGAGGGCATAGATATCTGGGTGAAGAAGAAAATTCAGTGTAGACGAACAACAGTGTAGAGGTCCTGAGACGGGTGTACCTCGTGTGTTGGAAGAGAAGCAAGGAGACCAGTGTGGCTGGAGTAGAGTGAGCCAGGGGACTAACAGGAGATGTGATCAGAGAGGGAAGGGGTGGCACATCCCAGAGGACTTTGTAGACCATCGTACAGACCTGGGCTTTTATTCTGGGTAGCATGAGAAGCCGTGCTCAGTCGTGGGGCAGGGGCCTTGAGTAGAAGTGTGACGTGATCTGACTTAAGGTTTGACAGCATCACCGTGGCAGTTATGATGAGGAATAGTCTGAGGGGGCCAGGGGAGGGTAGGAACAGAAAGACCAGGCAAGAAGCTCTGCAGCCTCCAGTGAGACAGGATGGAGGCTCAGACCAAGACGGTAGCAGTGGAACGAGGGGACGTGGTCGGATTCTGGATCTTCTGATGCACTGGTTGTGCGGTCAGATGAGATGCGTATAGTGTGCTGGCGTGTAGTAGGTCCTGAGTACAAGGTGGCTGCTACTGTTGTTAATGAGGGGCTTGAGGTCCTGTAGGACAGTCATGACAGACGCACAGGAAACAGCTCAGGATCTGCCATCCGGTCGATAGCAGCAGCAGCAGCAGTAGCAGCAGCAGCAGCAGCATTGGGAATGGAACTCAGAATTGCTGGCTTTTGAACCAAATAGAATGCTTCCTTCCGGCCTTTCCCTTTACCTGAAAATCTAAGTTGCTCTGAGACCACAGCCTGGAAGTGCGTGGGTAAATTGCACACTCGTGGAGGAGCTGCCATCATGCCTGTTTCAGCCTCACCTCGTGCAGTGTGGGCTTTGACTCAGAGCAGCAGCAAGCCTGGTCTCCATGAGTCCAGTGTGCCCACAGGCAGGGGCGTGGCAGACAGGGCTGTCTCATCTGCCAACATTTCGCCTTTTGGTTTTGGTTTTCCTGTGTGTCCTCGCCTCTCCTTTCTTCCCTTCCCTGCAGCAGGGATGGCCTACCTGGACCCTGGCGCTGTGCTAGTTCTCTATTCCTTACCAGGTCTCTGTTTCTGTTTACTCCCAGGGCTTGTGCTGTCCTTCACCCACGTGCCTCAGCTGGGCAATTTCAGCACTTGCTCCCCATCCCAAAGTGTTCAGAGATTGAGTGGTTGGAAAATAAGTACAGGAGGATAACTGCATTTGCATTTTTAAGTAGTTTCAAAAGATGCAGAATTTCTTTTGTGAATAAGTAAGGGTTCAGTGCAGGAAACAGAGACCACTTTTAAGCGGGAAGAGACGAGATAGAGTGCTCACAGAACTTCTAGAAGGGCTGGAGGCCCGAGGAGCTCCAGGTGGGCGATTCCCAGGATAGTGAAGAAATGGCCCAGCAGGGGTCTCCCCACTCAGAGGACATTAGCCAGGGCTGTGGGTTCAAGAGCCCGGCCTGCCTGGCTTCCAGGGATCAGGAAGCCTGAATCAAGAGGCGGCTGCCACCATGATGCCTCTTGGCACCCAGGAGAATGGTCCTAGGATGTGGCTACAGAAAGGTGTCCCATTGCCACATCTTGCTTGTCAGCCGAAAGCTATACAGAGAAGGCCTCCGCTTCACGTCCATCTTCCTAATTTTGCACAAGTGCCTCTGGTTGGATCATATCCCAGTCTCCACCTGCAGGATGTGGGGTCTGCAGAATTTAGTTTTTAGCTTTCTGTCCTCCAACTAGGAGGAGGATGAGGCGAGGTGAAACCAAAAGCCAGTCTCCAGTCCCTACCACTCGCGCGTGTCTGCAGTGAATACCGTGAGGATCTGTCCTTCTGGACGTGCTGCCTTGGCCAGTGTTGAGAAGACCCCACGCACAGCTCTTCGTTAAACACCAAATCCACCTGTCAGTGTTTCCCAAGCTTATCTTTAGCACAGTACTGTGTACTTTGTAATAAAGGAGCTGTTGTTATCAATTATACTGTGATGGCCCCTTCTGATGTCTGTAAAATAAACAAAGTGGGCGCCATCACTGACAGGCAGATTTTGGTTTATTTATATTTGGAGAAAATAATGAGTCTGGATTTCTGTTTATTGCAAAATGTTTTTATAGTTCATGTTATTACACAAAAAGACTAGGTGGGTCACATTATTTGTCTAAAAATACATTGTCAACGTTTGGTATGAACAGCAATTTTAGCACACCGTTTTCGCTATAAAAATATTCAGGAGTGGGTATCCGGTCCAGGTAAATACTGAGGAAAACGTGAACTGGCGTCAGCCCTGGTCTGACAGTCTGATTTCTCTGGAGTGCAGAAGTATCCGTTTCTTGCAGCTTTGTGTTGAGCATATTTTGTAAAAGTTAATCCAATTTCTGTAACCATTGCCTGATAAAGCAGCAGAGAATTCAGCTCGTCTGATTAGTTGGGTGACTAAATGAGACAGAACGAACCTCGAGCAGAGCACAGAGGAGGACCAGTGGATGCAGGTGGCCTCATCGGAAGAAACAGGTTACGTTTGCTGTGATAATGATTCTTAACATCATGGGGTTCCTGAAAGGGTCCTGGCTGATAAAACCAAAATTGGCAGATCACTGTTTTTGAAAGTGGAAGGTTGGGATAAAAAAACGAGTAAAATAGTACATACATTTCTACTACTACTTGATTCACACAAATACATGCTTAAAATGTATATGGTAAAAAATGTTCTGAAGACATCTGCTTCCAGAACAGATGTATTCCCTGGTAACCCTTTTAAATCATTCTCTTCTGTCGTTCAGGAAACATCACTGCATTGCTGTTATGGACTGGTCCAGCTGCCGGTTTTATGTTGTACAGCCTCTGCTCCTCCCCTCCAACCTTTGACTATGAAAATTTTCCTACATACAGCAAAGTTGAAAGAATTTTACAGTGAACACCTATATACTCACCACTTAAATTCTACCATCAACATTTTATTAAAATTGTGTTATCACCTGTAGTCAGTTAGTTATTGCTGTGTAATGAATTTTTCCAAACTTAGTGGCTTATGTAAAACAGTAAGCATCTGTTATCTCATACAGTTACTGTGAGTCAGGAATTTGGGAGTGGCTTCTCTGGGTGGCTGTAGTTTGGGGTCCCTTGTGAGACTGCAGTCAAGACACTGGCCAGGACTGCATCTATGACCTGACTGGGCTGGACACTCCAGTTCAAGAGGGCTCACTCACGTGGCTTTTGGCTTGAACTCAAAGATAGCACCAGGCAGTGTCCAACAGTGCTGTTGACAGTAAGTGACCCAGAAATGGTGAGGAGGCTGGGGGATTCAGAAAGGCTTTACTCTGAAGGGGGGACTTGCCTGGAGTCTATGCCTATGGGCACAGCATTTGAGCCAGGGGAGATGATTACACAGAGGGGAGAGAAAGAAATTCACATGGAGTGTAAAGCAGAATGAGAGCATGCTCAGAGACACATGCTGAGGGGTAGAAAGGGCTTAAGGTGATAGATTATATTGGTGAAGGTGGCTTTAATGGCTTCTAAAAAGGAGGGGCCTCAGTTACTGAGACTGAAATTGTTAGACATGGTCATTCACATTGGAAAATCAGCAGCACTGAGAGATTTATTTTCCTAGGCTCACACACTTTTTTTTTTCTTTTTGCTGAGGAAGATTTGCTCTGAGCTAACATCTGTGCCAATCTTCCTCTATTTGGTATGTGGGTTGCCACCACAGCATGGCCACTGCCAAGTGCTGTAGGTCCATGCCCGGAACCAAACCTGGGACACCAAAGCAGAGCATGCCAAACTTAACCACCAGGCCACAGGGACAGCCCCACACATTTTTATTCACACATTCATGTGTTCAGCTGAGGTTAAAATATTGTGGGTGGCTCCCTAGTTTCTTAAGCTCTGTTCTATTGGGAGCTTTTTCTTTTTCTCATAGCACATCTTCCTAATTTTTAAATTTGTATTCCAATTCCTGACCCCAGAAGCTGGACCACAGGAAGGTCTCGGGGACTGTTGGGCTCCTCTTAAACCATGAGAGTGACAGGTCCTGCCCCTCCAACACACAGGCGTGCTCCCCACCCAGGACCTCGGTGGGAAGGTGAAGGCGGGAGGGTGCTTCTGAGTGGGTGTGGAGCGCTCGTGCGGGGTTTGAAGTCCTCACCCAGGGGTGGGAGGAGGCGAGCTCCCTGCCGCTCTGGGTGGAGGCCGGCTGCCCTCTGGCTGACTCTTTATCCCTCTCTCCGCTCTCTCCTTCAGAGGCACCCGGGGACCTGCCTCTCGCCTGGCAGCTTCCTGGGGGTCGGCTGGCAGCAGGTAGGTGCTTTTCCAGATCAGCAGGGTTAGGGTGGGGCTGTGCAGAGGGCAGGATCCAGGGGAGAGCCACCTTTCTGAGCCAGTGGGGATTGTATTTGTGCCCTCTTGACTGGAAGGGAGGATCCCCCTTTGTGGTCAAAAACAAAGAGTAGACAATGAAAAATACCTTATCAGGCCAAGCAGTGACCTGGGAATCAAGAACTCCAAGCTTTTCGTGCTGGAGAACCTTGGAAGTCACCTCATACAGGCTCTTGTTTAAAGATGAAAAAGAAACACAGAAGCTGAGATACTGGCCAGCTGGTTGGAGGCCTGGCCTCGGAGGGCGTGGGCCTCCTGGCTCTCTGTTCACAGAGGCTGCCTTTTATTTGAATCTGCTTTGTATGTGTTGGCTTCTGTGCTGACGCTTCGCACAATGCCCATCCATTAATTATATTACAAAAATAAAAAACATTGCCTTTACAATTTTTTTCCAAAATAATACAAGTTATGTAGTTCTTAGGTCATTAGCACCTGCCAGGTACTCAGTTCCTTACAGATAGAAATACTCACTTAATCTTCTAACAAACCTATGAGGTAAATGCTTTTACTGCCTCTACTTTATGGATGAGGAAACTGATGCATGAAGAGGTCAAGTTGACTTCTCCAAGGTGATGGTGAGTGTCTGCATTGGGATTCAAAGCCAAGTGTGCTGACGTCACCATGCACGCTCTTAACTGCTCTATGCCCTGATTCCCTGTGCAAACATTAGTGCTGTTTACTGAATAGTCACAGCTTTGTGTTTTTCGGGCGTGTGATGGGCTTGCCCTTCCTGGGACCATGTGACTGCTCCGCTAATGAGTCATGAGAAGTGTGTCGTGTCACTTCTGGGCTGGATCGTGTGATCGCTAGTCTGTGACTCTCCAGATCTCTCTTTCCCTGGGCCGTGGACACTGGGAAAGCTCCAGATGGTTTCTCCGTCAGCCTGGGCAAGTCGAAGAGGAAGCAGAGCCCCAGCCAACCCTAGGTGCACAGAGCTTGAGTGTGAAATAAACGTCTCTTGTTTAGCCGTGACATTTTGGGTTGGTTTGTTACCAAAGCATAACCTGGCCCATCCTGACTGATGCAATCTCTGATGTGCTTAATATTTTATGGGGAACATTAGCAAATAAGTTGGACGCTCAACAGTCTTTCCAAGTAATTAATTTTTTAGCCTTCCTCGGTAGCATTCACTTTCTTCCTTATAGATGGAAGGCAGCCTGGTACTGTGGAAACAGCTTGGAGCTTGAGGCTGAAAGTTCTGGGTTTTGGTACTTATTATTTTTTTTAATACAATAGCGGTATTGAAATATAATTAATATACCATATAGTTCACCTATTTAAAGTGTACAATGCAGTGTTTTTTAATATATTCACAGAGTTCTGCAACCATCACTACAATCAACTTGGGGACCATTTTCATCACTCGGAAAAGAAACCCCCTTACCTATTAGCAGTCACTCCTATTTTTCCCCCAAATCCCCCAGCCCTAGGCAACTAGTAATCTACTTTCCGTCTCTGTGGATTTGCCTTTTCTGGACATTTCATGCAAGTGGAATCATACAGAATGTGAGTTCCCTGAGGGAGGGATCTTGGTCTGCTTTGTCCTGTGGTGTAACTGGTGCCTGGGATGGGACCTGGCGCGTGGTGGTGCTCAGGGTGTATCTGTCGGATGAGTGAATGGCTGCCAAGGGCAGGGCCCGAGGGCAGGGTGGTGATGACTGGGTATTGCCCAGCATTGCCCTGGATGGAGAATGAAGGAGGCGGTAGACTGACCTGCTGACCTGTCTGTCTCTTGCCCATCCAGAAACTTCTGTCTCAGGGCTTATTATGAAGATGAAAAGTGACGTGAAGGCCGTGCCATTGATGTGGGGTGGGGCCTAAGTAAAATGCCCCCTTGCAGGGCTGAGGTCATTGAGGGGTAGGTGCAGGCCCACCACACCCCAGATTTCTCTTCCTTTGTAAACTCTTCCCCAGTCCACGCCTTTCTCAGCACCTCGCTGGATTCCCTCCCCTCCCGGGAAACCTCCAGTCCCCGGCTCCCCTTCCCTGGATGCCTGGCCGGAGATGAGACCTGAAGCCATGGATTGTACCCCTTTCTCAGAGTCACACCCTGAGGCTTTGGGAGGTCCCTGCTGCTGTGAAGAGGGCTGCAGCGCTGCTGGCTTGCTGGCCTGTGGAATTCCTGCCCACAGCTGCAGACCAAGCCGGGGAGCTTGTTTGCCTTTTCCTGGGAGCTGAGCTCAGTTTGGAGGGCAGGGCTGCGGGCCAGGGTTGGCACAGGGAGCGGTATGTGCGTTTCTCTGTTAGCCCGCGCTTGGAGTTTGACTGGAGGCAGGTATTTTCCGTGGTTTACCAGTGTTGGTGAAGCCTGTAAACTGATTTTTTGGCAGCGTCAGAAATGTCACTCAGCTTAGCAGATGGCTGCTACAGCACCTCGCACATCAATGTCAATTTTAATCAAAGATACTGATTGGGGGAGATTTCTCAGCTAATCTGCGGAGAGAAATAATTCTTGTTTTCTTTATTTTCTTAGAAAAGTGAGTGGTTTCCCTCAGAAAATCCAGATCCATAGGTGTAAAGCCTTTTAAAATTTTTTCACTTAAATATAATATGCAAACTGAAAGTGCACAAATCATGAGCATACAGATGGATACATTTTAACAAAGTGAATATATTCACGTAACTACCGGCCAGATCAGGAAATTGGATGCTACCAGCAGCCAGGAGCCTCCGTCCCGTCCCTCCCGATCCCTGCCTGCCTTTCTCCCTAAATCGCTCTCTTGACATCTAATACAACAGGTTGGTTTTGCTTGTTTCTGAATTTTCTATCAGGAGAATCATACAGTGCGTCCTTTCTGTGTCTGACTGCTCCTGCTAAGCAGGATGTTTGTGATTCATCCGTGTGGTTGTAGGGAGTCACAGCTTATTGATTTGCATTGCTATATATTTATTTTTCCCTTCTGCTGTTGATGGACATTTTGGTCATTTTACAGATTTTTAAAAATTATATATATTTCAGATTTTATTTTCCACTTTATGTGCTCGTAAAGCACTAAGTAGTTACTAAGCAATAAACTGCTTCAGAACATAACCCAAATATTTTGGTTAATTTCTTTCTGGACTAGAAAGGCATTAACATTAGTCTTGGGTGGCAGTGGGCTTTGCAGATGAGACAGAGAAGTTTGCACTTCATTATAATTAAATGTCTTCGTATTTATGGCAAGGAAGAGGGATTCGGGGTGCCCTTGTTACTTCTACAGATACGTTTAAAAAATTATAAGATGGTCGGAAAATTTGATGTTCCAATTTATGACAAGAAGGATCATCAGACTCTGTCATATTTCAGTTACGTAAGTAATCAGATCATAAATGGCATTACGGTGTACGTGAGACATCCTCAGTAGCCTGTCGTTAGATATTTTGTTGCAGTAGAGATACTCTACATCATACCTATGTTTAGACTGATTGCCCCTGGCAACCACCGTTCTAGTCTCTATTTCTATGGGTTTGGCTTTTTTAGATTCCACATGTAAGTGAGAACATGCAGCATTTATCTTTCTCTTTCTCACTTATCTCACTTAGCATAATGCTATTGAAGGCTTTTAAGCAATGATGAGACTGGCTTTGATTGACAGAATGAATATCACTCTGGTTGTACTGTGGAGAAAAGATCAGAAGGAGCACGAGTAGATTCAAGCTGGTTAATTAGGAAACTATGGCAGAAGCCCAGGCCAGACACAGTGCTAGTTGGGATTCTGGTGTGGTAGTAGAGAGGGATGTGAGAGAGATGTCGAAAGCAAGGGCATCAGGATGCAGTGGTGATGGATTGAAGCATTCAGCAGAGGGAAGGGGAAAAGGGAGACTTCAAGGCTGACTTCAGATTTTTAAGACTTGCAGAGCTGCTGCAAAAGGAACAGTGAAGGAGACTAGGATGGAGAAAGATGAGTTCGGTCTTAGACTTGCAGAGTTGAGGTTCCTTTGCGACATCCGTGTGGAAATGATGAGTAGGAAGTTGGATACATGGCTCAGGAGTTTGGAGGAGAGATTTGGAATAGAGAGATGAATTTGAGCGTCTTGGGCCTACAGGTGGTACTAGTTCCTAGTACACTGCCTGGCCTATTTTAAATTCTTGATGAATATCTTTTGAATGAAAAATAAATAGATTGTGGTGTAAACTGTTTCTGTACCATGAACTGGAGCAGGGTTTAAGGAAAGTGCATAATCATCTCCTTAGAACGGCTATCTGTTAAACGAGAAAATAGAATGCATCTCCATCCAAACAGAAATGATTCTTGGATCGTGTGATATTTTGCATGTGGGTAATTGACTTTCCTAGTAAGAATTTGGGGGAAGGGTTGGAAAATGAACTCAAGCTATTCAAGTGTAAGAGGAAATTGGGTACCTCTTTTCATTTTCTTGAAAGCCCTGCAGCCTACAGCTGTCTAGTCTGTTGCACGGCCCATGGTATCATCAGGCAGGTCCCTCCACAGATGCAGGAAGAGGGACATGCTGCATATGCTCCGCTGCAAATCTGTCAGCATCACAACAAATAGCAAACACTCATAAAATATCTTAGCAATAACCACAGCTCAACCACAAAGGATGAGGAAGATAAGGACCCAAGGTCATATCAAAATGGTCTTCTGTCGACAGTTCGCATCACTATTTCCTGGATTATTAGTGGTTTGCTGAGCCAGGCGGGACCTGGTGTCCAGATGGCCAGATGAGCTCGGAAGTCCTCCCTTGGACTTTGAGTTCTAGGCTGCAGAGTGAAGGGTGAGGGAGCCCAGCCCCTTCTTGTTTTGTGTGAACAAGAATGCTGCATGTTTTTAAAAGGCAGCCAATGATTTTAGCTTTCCTTATGATAGCGCTTGTGTGTTTTGTCTTAGAGGAGAACAGTAGATATGTAGATACAGGAAAAATGGGCACAATAAATGTTTGTCCTCCCACATTCTCTTCTTTTAAAATGTAATTCTTGAAGTATCACAGGAGATATGCTGACAAATACAGAGATTTTATTTAATGTTGCCCTGGTTTTCAGAAGTTTATTTTTGAAGAAGTATTCAAATTCACTGTTTATCGAGCCCCTAGTCTGTGCCAAGCTGGGGCTCCAAAGGTCCTTTTTCTTGTGGAACTCACAGTCCAGCCAGGAGACAGATGTTAAACAAGTAATTATAAGTCTGATCAGAGTCATGAGAAGAAACCCACAAGAAACCTGGCCTAGCTGGTCAGGGTAGGTCTCCCTGGGGAAGCAACATCTAGATTCAGGCTTCAGAGGTGAGTGAGAATTAAACTAAGAGGAGGGAGTGTTCCAGATGGAGGAAATGGCATGTTGACAAGGCAGGACTTGAGGGCACACTGAGTCCGAAGAGGTGAGGCTGGTGGTGAGGCTGGTGCGAAGGGGCCAGCTGGCCTCCAACCTGTTAAGAATTGTGAATTTTATCCTGAGCGCAACCAATGTGCTGTGAAAGGTTTTAAGAATGGAAGTGACATAATCAGATTTATGTTTTAGGAGAGCACCCTGGCCTCAGTGAGAAGAAGCCAGAGAAACTAAAACAAGTCTGGTTGGCAGGCAGTGGTGTTGAGCCAAGTGAGAGCCGAGAGATGAATTTTTGGTTTAAGGCAGAAATGAGCAGGGCCTGGACTAGGGTGGTTGCCTTGGGGCTGGAAGGAATTGGATAAATCAGATCTATTTTTCTTTGTAAAAGTAATGTGTTTTTACTCATTACATAAATATTTTTATTGTAGAAAATCTTGAGAAAATATATAAGCACACATACAAAAAGAAGTCACCCAATCTGATCTCCGAGGGAGTAGCATTATTTATTTGATGTAAACCCTTGTAGTATCTCTTCTGTGCATTTATAATATATATTCATTTTTCAAAACAAAATTTGCATATTATATGTACATTGTCTTATATCTTGTACTTTTAATAATATCCTTTGAGGCTCCAGTGTAAGCTCTTTGGCCTGTGTTGACAATTGAAATGCCTTGGTATCAGTTTGTGCATTTCCCCAGAAAGAATTCCCTATCAGTGTAGACAGAAAAACCTAGGGCCTGTTTGCAGAGCCTGCCGTTCATGGTCCTGAATCTAGTTCACTTCTGGCCTAGAAGAATGTCTGCGTGATGTGTTAGCGTCTAAGCCACGGGAGGGGGCTCCCTGGGAGATGCTTTGGAGAAGCTCCAGTCAGCAGAGCTCTGCTGTAGGGCAGGCAGCCGCCATAGGCCTACTCCAGGCTGTTGCTGGGGCTGGTGTGAAGCTTGAGGAGCTCAATTCCATCTCCGAATGGTCAAAGGAAAAGGGCTTCATAGAATGAGAATCAACCGCCAAGTGGCTTCCTGCAGAGTCTTCAGAGGTCTTCCCTCAAGACCTGCTGAAGGGAAGATTAAGAAGTGAAATGCTGAAAATAATATAATGTCAGTTATATCTCAATAAAAAAAAAAAATGAAATACTGTTGGGGGTGTCATCTTGAAACTGCGATGACCCATCTTTTTTTTTTTTTTTTACAGGAATGTTCATAGCAGCTTTATTCACAATAGCCTAAAACTAGAAGCAGACCGAATGTCATGAACAGGAGAATGGATAAACACATTGTAGTTCATCCATACAGTAGAATATCACGTGGCACTAAAAATGAACAAAAATATGGATGAATCTCAGAAATGTTGTCCTGAGCAAAAGAAACCAGACACAAAAGAGTACGTTCTGTATAATTCCATTAATAACAAATTACACAACAGGCTACTCTATAATGATTAAAGTAGATCACTAGTTGCAGCTGGCCAGGGTAATTGGCCACCAAGGGCACCAGAGAACTTTTTTTTTTAATTTGAGTTCATAATAGTTTACATCAATGTGAGATTTCAGTGGTACATTATTTCTTGTCTGTCACCACATAAGTGCCCCCCTTCACCCCCTGTGCCCACTCCCCACCCCCCTTCCCCTGGTAAATACTGAACTGTTTTCTTTTGTGATGACCCTTCCTGACAGGTCATAAAACAAACCACCACCCTTCTGCGTTGGGAGTTGTTTGTCAGCCCTGTTGGGCGCGTCTCTCTCATTTTAACAGGGCTTACTCTTATGCTTTGCAAAATCCGGGGAAGGGATTCTAGCTTCCTGGGTCAGCAGTACACACCAGTGGCCTGGGAAGTTTTTCTAGGGCAGCCCCAGAAGATTAGGGAGTAACATCTCTTGGTTCGAGAAATTTCTCATAGAATTTTTTTTTTCTTTTCTTCCTGAAGAGATTAGCGGGGAGGGTCTCCTGACCTGAGCTTTACCCATTTAGACTTGCAGTCTTCCTGGTCTTTGGTGTCTGGCCCTGAAAGGCACTGCCTAAGGGGAGGAAGGGATGAATTCTAGTGGCCCAAAGCCCTGCCACAACCCTCCTGAGATCCAGCCTTCGGCATGTCAGGGAGTCCAAGGTGCAGGGACTCAGGATTGCTCCAGGTCACGGGCGATCCTATCAGCGACGCAAGGATGACCTGCATCCGTGGGTCCACCTAGGTGAGATGAAGGCAGCAAATTTCCCCCGAGAGCTGGAGCAGGCAGGCTGTTGTCTTACCTCACTTAGTAAACTCCCAGTGTGTTAACATGTGCCGAAGGACTGGATTGTGGCCTCAGCAGAGGGCGTGTAAGGGGTGTGGCACTCTCAGGCTGTCAGTTTTGTGTTGGACAAGATTCGCATCTTCCCTTTTCTCTCTGAGAGGCTGTTTGCTTCTTTGCATTGGAGAGCAGCTGTCTTCGTGGGAGGGGCCAGGGGAAGGGGGGCTCTTGGTAAAGATAGAGAGGGAATTTGCCTTCAAAGTCTCATGCAGGGGATCTAAAGAGAAGATGTTTCAAGAAGGCATTTCCTGTTATTGGACCAGCTTGTGGTTGGAAGACCTTCAGGTTCTTTTGAGGGGTATGTCTACTTAGATACGTCACAAAAAGTGACAAAACCAAGCCCTGAACTTTTTATAAGAAGAGCTCAGAGTTTCTGATCTGTGGCCACAGGGGGACAATTCTTTTTATGTTTATCATCTTAATAACTCATTCTTATCCTGCCCAGAGAAGAGCTGTAAGTCCTTCTGGATCTGGAGTCCGCCATTTTCACTGTAAGTCCAGCGTCACCTCTGTTCTTCGCTGCAAGTGACGGAAGTGATCCTGTGAAAGGTTTGCTGTAGCAGGGTTTGTGGCGTGGCCAGGCTGCCAGCCCCACACTTCTCTGTGCTGTTTCCATAGCAGCTGGAGAATACAGTTTCATTTATTTGTTCTGCAGTCACTTAGGACACTACTGTGTTAGTGCTGAGCGTGCAGTTGTGAATATGTTGATGTCACTACCCTGAGGAATTTACAGCATGAATGAACCTTTTTTGGCTGAGTTGATAGTCTGATATCAAAGAGGAATGCTAATAACTATGTTCTCTTAGCTCTGGTGTCTGGTCATGGTGCCGTCCGTTTGGCTACAAAACATGTTTCTGTAATGAAATTAGCTCATATGCCGTTGGTTGAAAGGTGAGTGATGCCAGTTCATGTGATTTTCACCCTCTGTAAGAGGAGCCAGAATAGCAGGAGTGGCATTACAACCTTCAGCGGGGGGGGTAAATGCCCTCAGCTCAGCTGATGCACCCACAGCAGCTCTTTCTGCTCTGTTTTAAGAAAATTAAAAATGAGCACCTGTGCCCAGGCTGCCTCCCTAGATACTTGCACCCTTAGCCTGAGGGCGCTCAAAGGGCGGTAGGTTGTACTTCCTCCTGTCATGTCTCACTGGGAAACCAGCATTTCCATCCTGTAGTTTTTATGTACTTTTAATATTTCCTGCAGCAACCTCTTGCTGCCATGAGCTGCTGGTTTGCTTCTGAGGTGATAATTGCGTATGTGTGTTTGCAGGTGCATGCGTACCCTCTGGTTACCACAGGTTTTGGAGGGTGTTGAGTGATTGGAGGGTCTGCCCCATCCTGTTTCCCATAAGCCCTGGTGCTGACATCTGGAGGGCCAAGTCAGTTAAACATCCATGAACTGAGGAAGTGGGAGTTCTGAGCTTTCTGTTCTTCCTTTGAGCTTTGCCCCAACACCGTTTCACTGTGAACCTCAGGAAGAGAGAGTGGTGGCAGCTGCCAGCCCGGGTAGTCTTATCTGCAGACTCTGAAACGTGGCTCCTCAAACTGCAGCCGTGGCCCCAGCTAGAGAGGGCCTGCTGGGAGCCTGTCCATTTCTCAGCAGTTCAGATTCTGCAGGGAAACTGACCCCGTTACCATTTCCCGAATTGAGCATGGGGCGAGGGCTCCTAGGCTATCTTAATATTATACGGGAAGCGCTGTTTGGGAATCCGTTTTTGGTTTTGATTCTGTGGTGACTTTAGGTGAGAAACGCTCTTTCAGTGGCAGCAGGAAGTTAAGTAGCCCAGTTTACTTCCTGAGAGACAGACCATCAGTGGTCTTCACTTTGTGCTGTGCCTGGACAGCATTAGGCCAGCCACTCACAGTGCTCCAGCTCGGGGCCTGGCAAGGCCAGCAGGAAGGGCCCCGGTGGGAGCAAGAAATGAAGAATGTGGCACACTTGGCCAGCAGGGCTTGCTTTGAAAATGTTCCCAACATGAATGTGTAACCTGACTCTGAAAGTCTTACCTTGTGGGTTGTGGAGAAGTTCTGGAAACAGCCCACATCAGTATTTCCTGGCTCCACCATTGTCCCATCCCTCCGTCTTCATTCTGCACAGCCACAGGCCATTTAAAAATCACAGAGGTTTGCTTTGAGGAACAAATCTGTTTCTTAAATTTCTACATCTGAATGTCAATTCTACACTAAACGACAAGCCCAAAAGATGGTTGGGTTTGTTTTCACCACACACCCGTGCAGCATACACAGAATGCAATCATGGGAATCGTGGGAGGCCTCGTTGTCCTCAGTTTGCTCTAGGAGTTGCAAGGGAAGGATACCTGGTCCATCAGGATCGTGGCACGCCCCAGGAGCTGCGTCTGTGGGAATGAGAGGCCGCCTTGTGGGCCTGTGACCTCGCATCCACCTCCCCGGTGGGCGGGAAGGCGCACTCCTGTCTGGGAATTCAGCCAAACTTTCCTGATCTGTTCCTCCTCTTGGCTCCTGTTTTCACAGTAGTGTCACTGTTGGGCTGAGAAAGGGAGATAGAGGAATCAACAGAATGGGGCAAATAAATATGTTCAAGTTGGAAGATGAATGAATCCATGTGCTAGCAGCTACTTTCCTTGAAGGAGAATTGCAGGATGCTTTATCTCCCTTTTGCGTGGAAAAAAACACTTTGCTATCCAACCATGTGGTCAAAACTTCTCGATATTTCGTGGATCCTTCTTTTTCGGCGTCTCCCCATCCTTCCCAATCCAAGCCTTCACTCTTCATGCTGCAGCACGGCAGACCATTTAAAAATCACAGATCTGGTCATGGGACTTCCTCTCCCAGGGCTCACCATTGCCCCATACCCCTTCCTTGCCCTCACATCCTGTGCTTTATCCACTGGGATCACTGGACCTTTGGGTGGTCTCTACCCTCAACACTACCTCGTCTCTCCTTACTCCCTGTATAAGTCAGGTTCTCCAGAGAGACAGACTGATGGGCTGGATATATATGTGGAAGGAGATTTAGTACAAGGAATTGGCTCATGTGATTATGGAGGCTGGCAAGTCCAAAATGTGCAGGTTGGGCCAGCAGGCTGGAGACCCAGGAGAGAGGCTGTTTCAGTTTCAGTCCCAAGGCCATCTGCTGGAGAACCAGAAAGAGCAGATGTTGCACATGATGTCCAAAGGCAGTCTGCTGGAGGATTCTCTCTTGCTTGGGGGAGGCTGGTCTTTTCGTTCTATTCAGGCCTTCAACTGATTGGATGAGACCCACCCACATGGTGGAGGGCAATCCGCTTTACTCAAAGACCACTGATTAAAATGTTGACCTCATCCAAAAAGAACCTCACAGAAACATCCAGAATAATGTTTGATGGAATATCTCTACACCCTATATGGCCCAGTCAAGTTGACACATAAAATTAACCATTGCACTCCCCCTTTGCTTTTTGTCATTTGCCCACACTGGACTTCTTCCTACTTTTCTAATGTGCTTTGCTAATGCTGGACTCTGGGCCTTTGCACATGCTGTTTATGCCTCCTGGAGTGCTTTTCGTCTGGCCTGTTCTTATTCATCCATGATGTGTCAGCTGAAATTACACTTCCTTTAGGGGAACTTCCCTCATCTCCTGGGCTAGGTTCATTTCTTCAGAATATGTTGCCAGAGCACACTGAACTTCCCTTTAGTATCACACTTGGAGTTACTTGTTCAGTGTTGGCCTTCCCCACTAGACTTTAAGCTCCACAAGGACAGGGAGCATATCTGGTTTGTTATAGGCCTGGCATTTACCAGCCGATCATCCAGTGAATGAATGAATGAATGAATGTGTTGAAAGTTTACACTGTATTACAAGCTTACAAGGTACAGGCTCTTAACATACACAGATACAACCCTGTGAAGTAAATACTGTCGTCATCTTCACTTTTACAGACTGAGGCCCACGGAGGTTAGGGACTTGCCCA
The DNA here is from genome assembly GCF_041296235.1 of Equus asinus. NCBI lineage: Eukaryota > Metazoa > Chordata > Mammalia > Perissodactyla > Equidae > Equus > Equus asinus. The sequence continues at coordinate 27,868,801 of NC_091813.1, forward strand.
AAGTCACGTCACTAGTCCTATAGAATCAGGGCTTCAAATAAAATAATAAGAAACGTAACCACAAGCACTTGCGGCACTTAATAAGGGTCAGGCACTATTTTGTTCTTTTGACAGCTTACAGCAACCTGATGAGGTCGGTAGCCCTTAACTGCCCTGCCCCACGGTGTTCCCTGCCTCCCGGTATTTACTCTGGAGGATCTGCTTGCATCTGTCTCTGGGACTTGGGCTGGTCCCCTCTTCACCCTGTGGTCTTCTCTGGACCACCTTCAGTTCTCTGTTCCTCTGCCCCAGTAAATAGGGGCAAGTTAGCAAGTCTGCTGGCCAAGTAGATGTCCAATTGAGGAACAGAATGCTGCTCTCTCCTCCTTGAAGTTACCCTAGTCGGTACAAGAACCCCTTGCCTCCAGCCACCACGAGTGAGCGTGTGTGGAGAGATGCTTCTCTGTGAGCACTGTACTCTCCAAAAAGCAGCCATCTCTCCCTGTCTTCCACTTAGCTCGACCTAGTGGGGGTGTGTGGGGTCAGCCAGATTCTCCGAGCTGGCATCTCAGTGACCTGGGGAGGTGTGGAGGAGGAGTCAGATAGTCCCTGGTGCCAATAAATAATAAGATTTGGTTTTCTGAAATCCAGTATATACGTGTATGTTTTGAGGCTGTGTGTCTTCCCAGGATGACTTGGAAATAACATCTGCTTTCCCAGGGTATGGGGGCGTTGTTAGCTAAATGTCTGTTTCATTGTGTTAAATTACGAACTGATGCCCTGGAGGAATTAATTCCCCAGATGAGGGAGCGGGTCTTTTTTTTCCTATACCAAGTCACAGTATTCATAATGCAGCCAAATGTGGATCTGCTGTAAAAGAGTTTAATTTTTCAAGACAATCAGACGATTTTATGGCTGACTTGAAGCATTTGTCCGTAACCACAGAGCTGATATCATGTTGCCTCCCTAACAGATTCTTGCTGACAGTCGGAGGAGAGGTGAGTTGTGCGAAGTACAAAGCTTTTCAATTAATTTATGATCCTGTTAGGTGTAAAGCCTGTAATTACTTTGTGGTTGTTGCCTTTGCCAAAAAAAAGAGAAAAGTTGAAAACCTGTTTTATGGAAAAGTTTTTTCTGAACTTGAAAGATAGCGTAGGTTAAAAGAGAAAGCTTGTGTGCCTCCCACTCCAGAGTGGGGAGTGGGGAGGAATGAAGATTTCTGGCCTATTCTTTCTCCTAACCAGTGAGCTTGTCAAGTACTTATTGGTGAATAGAGCTATTGTTTAGAACAATCTTTAGATCCTATTTTTACATTCTTGACTACACATCTCACATCCAACTGATTCATTCATTCATTCAACAAATATTTATAAGTGTTGCTGTGCCCGGGGACTGTTACAGGCTTGGGGGTAAAGTGGTGAACATGGAAAAGGCAGCTGCTCTCTTGGAGCTCCCACAGAATGGGGGTGACTGGAGACAACACGCAAGTAATTAATTAATGAAGAAGATCATATCAAATGGTGTTGACTGTTGTGCAGAAAATAGGAGTGAGTAATGAGATGAAGCGTGTGACCTTGGGAGAGGGAGGCAGCTAGTGTGTTTGGATCACTGAAGACACTGTAGACTTAGGGAGCTAATGCCTGAGAACTCCCCGTCCCCACCCCACCTACCTGGCTTTGCGAGTGCACTTGGCAGGTGGAAATGGAAGCCTTTATAAGCACCTGACAAACCGTTAGCAGGACTCTCTTTGGACTCCCAGTTCAGCTAAGTAGAGCACATAGCTTCTTTAGGGAAAAGAGAAGGAGGCATTGAAAATCTTAAACAAGAGTAAGGTTCCCCAATCGCTGCCTTAATCAAGTTCATTAAAACTGAATGTATATTTAAAACTTCCTTATGATTAGCTTGATTTTAATGTAAGTAATAATATTTGAATTCCTCCATGATGTCTCAGGACATCTTGATTTAGGAAATGGGGAGAAGTGTGCCCCCTAATGTAAACCTTTGGCTTTCGTTAGGAGTCCGTAAGTAGTAAACCCCGAATGCCTGCAGTATAAACAGGGTAAAATTTCTCAGAATTAACCACTCTGGGAAAAAATGCTTGGTTTGGAAAACCTCTACTACTTCAGACTGTGTGTTTCCCCAGCCACTGTATTTTGACAACTGAGACAATAAGATTAAAATAAATGAGAGTTTAAAACATACACACACATAGAAAGATCAGTGCAAAGACAGGAATTTGTGCTTTGGGTTTCCCTGATAAATATGGAACGTGATGCATGTGTGGTTGTTTGACTGCCCTCCTGCCCTGGGCCTGGCGGTAAAGTCCGTGGGATACGCCCCCGTTCAGCGGACAGGTCTGCAGAGCTGTGACCTGGCAGCAGTGACCAGTAATTTAGGGCCTTGCCCCACAGACTGTATGCAGGGCACATTTAAGTCAAACATGCATTTCTTCTGAAAGAACGCCGCAGAAGCTGTCCTATACTTGGCCTAACATGGAGAGTAGACGCCTCCCTGGAGCCGGGGAGCAGCTTCCCTCCGTGGTTCAGAGCGTTGCCCTGGAACTTGACAGCCCAGGTTCGCACCCTGACCCCCGCTTAGCCGTGTGCAATCCCGATTAAGTGGCTGACCTCTCTGTAGTCTATTTCCTCATCTATGAAATGTGGGTAATCATAGGGCCAACCCCTTGTGTTGTCAAGAGGATTAAGGGAAGACCTCCCTATGATACGTGACTAGGGTAAAAAGCTCAGTCAGCGTTAGCTCTCTTATCATTCCTGCCGTCGTTGTTACTGGGGTCCACCTGGCATCCAGTGGGGCTGCTTTTGCCCTTTTGTGTTTTCCCAGCTGCCCCTTCTCTGCAAAGCCACATGAAAGTTGTATCCTTAGAGCTGGAGGTACCGCTGGGAGGAGAGCGTGTTCGGCTGTGAACCTGAATCTCGAGGCGGCACTGCTCCCAGCCTCGGAGACGAGGAATGTGCTCTTGGTGAAGTGCTGCTGGGGCTGTCCTCCCTGTGGCCCTGGTGTGCAGAAAAAGACTTGTCTGGGATTTTTCAAGGAATGTAGCTGATCCAGTAGGAGTTGCCTCCAAAGGCTTCTCCGTGAGGCTGACTTGAATGTATGTATGTATGTGTGTGCAAGCGTGTGTGTGTATAAATTGTATTATATTTCTAAGTTTTTTAAATATATTTTTTAAGACATTAGAACTGATTAAGCAAAATGAGTGCTCTGATGTTATGTAGGGAGAACCTTGGAAAGCAATCCAGCCAGCTGATGAGTCTCCTCTGTCCTGCTCTAGGCCACACTGAAAAACTAGGCAAGGCAGTTAGCTTCTTTTACTTTTATTTACCCATCTGAAAATGAGTGTGATGCACACAAAGAGACGTTTGTTCATTGCAACATCATTTGTGGCAAAAAAAAGAATCAGGGCTGGCCTGTGGCCAAGTGGTTAAGTTCATGCTCCACTTCGGCGGCTTGGGGTTTTGCCAGTTTGGATCCTGGGGGCGGACCTAGCGCCGCTCATCAGGCCATGCTGAGGCAGCATTCCACAGAGCAGAACTAGAGGGACCTACAACTATAATGTACAACCATGTACTGGGGGCTTTGGGGAGGAGAAGAAGAGGAAAAAAAGAACATTGGCCCTGAGCTATCATCAGTTACCAATCTTTAAAAAAAAAAAAAGAATTGGAAACAACCTAAATGACTATCAATAAAGGCGTGCCTAAATAAATTATGGTATTCCAGAGAATATAGTAATTTTTTTCAAAAGCAAGTTGCAAATAATACATATATTTGTTTTAAAATGCACACACACACACAAAAGAAAGAGTGTGTGTCTTTGTGCTTCAGTGTGTGTGTTTGTGTGTGTGCCCATAGGAATAATCTGGGAGGGATGGCATCACGCTGGCAATGTGGTTTCCTATGGGAAGAGAATTGAGGTGAAAGGGAGGTCGTGGTCAAGAGGAATTTTGCTTTATCTATCACATTTGAATTTTATTTTACTATGAGAATTTATGCATGTATTACTTGTGCAGTTAAATTTAAATAGTTTCTAAAATAGGGTTGAGGCCAACTGTCTTCATTGGTTTGGGCTACCATAACAAAATATCATAGACAGGGTGGCTTAAACAGCACACATTTATTTCCCACCGTTCTGTTGTCTGGGAAGTCCAAGATCATGGTGTCAGTAGATTCTGTTTTTGGTGAGGACTCTTTCCTGGCTTGTCGACTGCCACCTTCTTGCTGTGTGCCCACATTGTGGTGGTGGGGGCGGGACTCTGGTCTCTTCCTGTTCTTATAAGGGCACTAATCCAATTATGGGGGCTCCACCTTCATGACCTCATCTAAACCTAAGTATCCACAGGCCCCACCTCCTGATACCACCACACTGGGGATTAAGACTTCAACACGAGTTGGGATGGCTGGGGGGACGGGGTGGGGAGAGCACACAAACATTGTCCAAGGTTTTTGAAAAGCCCCAGTGAGGAGTGTAAGGCTATATACTTGTGAAGATATCACTTTACATTCTTGCTCCAAGACAAATCCCCACCCCCCCTTCCCCCAGCCTCTAACACACACACACAAGGTTTTAGAGTTTGGACACTGGTATTTTTCAGACAGTAGCCAGTGATTCTTTAACCAAAATCCATGGTCAATTCAGATGTTAAGTGTTTAGACGACTAAACAAAATGAACAGTATGCCTGTAGTTAGACCTTGGTCTGCAAAGGAATTTAATCCTCTCTTAGGGGCTGACTGGACCACAAAAAGCTAGATATCTTTGTCAAACAACTTAAATCTGGGTTAGTGAAAAGGTATTATCCAGCTATGAGGACACATGATCTGTGAGCTGAATTTATTAGGCCTCAAATCTAAAGTTCTGCTTTTAAGGGAATAAATGTTGGGTTTGGGCATCGAAGGGAGGAAACCAGCTTCTTGGGAAGCAAGAACTGAGCGCAGAGAGGCAGTGAAGAGGGAGGAAGCAGGACAAGCTGGTGCTGTTAACACTGAGGTGGAGCTGTGTGGAGGGGGAGTCTGCTCCTTCAGCTCAAGCTCAGAGAGCCTGTTTCTGAAGATGGCTTGAATTGTGGGCACTTAGAACCTGACGGATCTCCTGAAACGATGATGTTCAATAGAGAAAGGGGATGTGTCTGAATGTGTGTGCGCGCATGTGTGCGTGAGGGGGGCAGACTGTAGAGCTGATGCATATTCTAGGTGCCTATATTTGTAACGCAGAGTAAAAAAGTCTCAACAAACGTCTTCCAGACTACTTATAATATATACTTAGAAAACACCGTAAGGGACTTGGGTTTAAACAAATTGAGAATGACCCTAAAACAAGCTTGAGGCCAAGGACCACGGGTGTCTCAGAGTTGTTGTGGGTCTTCAGTGAATCCACCACTTCACTAACCATTATCCATGACCTGGATATTTGTACACAGTATATGTCCTATTTTTTGAATGTCTTTAGATCAATAATCAAATACCAGTTATTCATGGTAGGTTTTATCACTCAGTATTTTCTCAATCGTTTAAAAACTTTATCATAAAACATTTCTAACACATACAAAAGTAGAAAGAATAGCACACTGGACCTTCTGTACCGGTCCCCTCAGCTTCAGCAATTTTCACAATATGGCTAAGCATCCATACCTCTCTCCCCCGGTCCCAGGCTACTTAGTGGTAAGTCCCAGACAGCATGTCATTCCTTTCATCTGTGAATATTGCAGTTGATATCTCGAAAAGCACTCTTCTAAAAAACATGTCCACAATGTTTTTATCACACTTTCAAAAATTAACAATCACTTCTTAATATCACAAAATATTCAGTAATTATTCACATTTTTCTGATAGTCACATAAAAGTTTTAAGTTCATTTTAATTGGAATCCAAGGAAGAGCATACGTAGCAGTTGCCTGTTGAGTCACGTAAGTCTTTCTTAATTTCTAGGTTTCTCTTCCATCTCTTTTTTTCCTGCAGATTTTTTTTGTTGAAGAAATCACATCATTGTCTTCTAGAGCAGTACTTCTCAAAGGGTAGCGTAGTGTTGGTTTGTGACAAGTACAGAGTAAACATTTAGAAACTCTTATAGCAATTAGACATTGCTGTAACCTCCAGAGCCAGCCCTGGTGGTCTAGTTGGTTAAGATTCAGCACTCTCACCACCATGGCCCAAGTTTGTTTCCCAGTCAGGGAACCACGCCACCTGTCTGGTGGTTGTCATACTGTGGCAGCTGTGTGTTGCTGTGATGCTGAAAGCTGTGCCACCGGTATTTCAAACACCAGCAGGGTCACCCGTGGTGGACAGGTTCCAGCAGAGCTTCCGGACTAAGACAGACTAGGAAGAAGGACCAGGCCACCCACTTCTGAAAAAATTGTCAGTGAAAATCCTGTGACTTGCAGTGGAGCATTGTCTGATACAGAGCTGGAAGGTGAGGGATGGCGCAAAAACTGGGCAGAGTTCCACTCTGCTGTACACAGGGTCACTAGGAGTTGGAATGGACTTGATGACGCCAGCAAGTAACATCCAGGCACATTAACAGCAAATGTGGTTTGGTTATTTAAATTTTCTGTTTGAGCATGTTCTAATGGTGTGGGTACATTGACAGGAAAGCATTCTAGAGTGATTATGAAGATTGTCAACTTAAAAAGCAAATTCGCCTATTATTTTAAACTCAAAATGAGTTTATTCTGGAAGAGCCAAAATTGCAATTCACGTTGTGCGTGCTATGGCAAACCATAGGCAATTTGGGAAAAGAAAGGAGTGAAGCTGCTTTTATAGAGAAAAAGGGGAAGTATGAAGGGGCTGTTCTAAATGAAAGTCCACTGGGGGGAAACAACACTTCAGGTCAGCGATGGCTTCTCATTGGCTGCTCTGCGGCATTTTCTTTTCTTTTCTTTTCTTTTTTAGGAAGATTAGCCCTGAGCTAACTACTGCCAATCCTCTTTTTGCTGAGGAAGCCTGGCCCTGAACTAACATCCGTGCCCATCTTCTTCTACTTTATATGTGGGACGCCTACCACAGCATGGCTTTTGCCAAGCGGTGCCATGTCCGCACCGGGATCCGAACCGGCAAACCCGGAGCCGCCGAGAAGCGGAATGTGTGAACTTAACTGCTGCGCCACCGAGCCAGCCCCTGCCCTGTGGCATTTTCATTGGCTGGCCTTTGCCAAGTGGGGAGAGAAATCTTCCTTCAGTAGTATGGTAGTTTTGCCTCCTGTTGAAGGTGGAAGCGTCTGTCCTTTCCTGTTGGGTGTAATTGATGATGTGTGGCGGGGCATGAGAGCTCCTCCCAGAGGCCTTCCCAATTCCAATTTAGTTAAGGTTTCTCTTATTAATTTACACAAGATGAAGAAGCTTGGATAAGAATGTAAACATTTTGCTTCCTTCATCAAGAATGTCTTGCTTTGAAAAAAAATGTCAGCACGGGGCTGGCCCGGTCGTCTAGTGGTTAAGTTTGTGTGCTCCACTTTGGTGGCCTGGGGTTTGTGGGTTTGGATCCTGGGTGTGCACCTACAGCTTGCTCATCAAGCCATGCTGTGGTGGCATCCCACATACAAAATAGAGAAATATTGGCACAGATGTTAGCTCAGTGACGGTCTTCCTCAAGCAAAAAGAGGAAGATTGGCAATAGATGTTAGCTCAGGGCCAATTTTCCTCACCAAAAAAAAAAAAGTCAGAAGAATTAAACAGTAGGGTTAGTGATATATGAAAAGTTATGAATTTACATGAAGGCTAATCTGTTAAATTTGAGATTTTTCTGTTTATGTGTGATAAGTAGAAGTTGATCGTAAGCAATAGTTATGGCATACTGAAGTATGATGATTATCAGGGAAAAAGTCTTGTCAAATGTGGGAACTCCCAATGTTCCACGAGATAAGAAGCCTGTTTGGCCCCAACTTTTTTTTAAAAATGTGGATTTATCTGATATCTTTGGTATTTTAATGATCTTAATACTTTCATGCCAAGAAAAGCAACATGTTTTTCAATGGTAGATAAGATCAAAAGGGAAAAAATAATGCTTGGAAGAATAGAGTTTCAACTGATTGTTATGACATATTCCATAATCTATAACCAATATCAATGAAGAATGTCCATGTGTGATATTGTGCATCTATAACAAATGATCACCAAACGCCTTTTTTGTTTTTGGGTTTTTTTCCTGAGGAAGATTAGCCCTGAGCTAACATCTCTGCCAGTCTTCCTCTACTTTATATGTGGATTGCCACCACAGTGTGGCTGATGAGTGGCGTAAGTCTGCGCCTGGCATCTGAACCTGTGAACCCGGGCCACAGAAGTGAAACACATTGAACTTAACCAATATGCCATGGGCCCGGCCCCCAAACACTTCTTGAATTTTATCAAACATTTTGAATTTAATTGACCATCTAAGGAAGATCCTTGTATAGGAAATTCCTGAATCTAGAAATCCATTTCTTTCATTGAAAGGTAAATTTAACTTTACAAAATAAATTACTAGAATTCGCTACTATAGATTGAAGATGAATTTTGAAAATGCAGCATCAGTTGTCTTATTTTGTTTGGTTTTTAAAAAAATATATATTTCTACATCATTTTATTTGTTTTTAAATTTTATTTATTTATTTTTTGGTGAGGAAGATTGTCCCTGAGCTAACCTCTGTGCCAGTCTTCCTCTATTTTGTATGTGGGACGCCGCCACAGCATGGCTTGATGAGTGGTGTGTAGGTTCACGCTTGGGATCCGAACCTGTGAACCCTGGGCCACCAAAGTAGAGCTCATGAACTTAACCACTATGCCACTGGGCTGGCCCCACTTGTCTTATTTTGGATAAAAGTTAAACCATACTCTGTGAGACTGTTTTTGCTACTATGATTGTTATTAAAATCAACATTAAAACAATTTATATAAATATCCCCAACAAGTAGTGTTCTTCTTTTCCACCCCCTCCCTCCCCCCCCAGGAAGATTAGCCCTGAGCTAACTACTGCCAATCCTCCTCTTTTTTGTCTTTTTTCTGGGGAAGACTGGCCCTGAGCTAACACCCATGCCCATCTTCCTCTACTTTATATGTGGGATGCCTGCCACAGCATGACTTGATGAGCGGTGCATAGGTCCGCACCCGGGATCGGAACTAGCGAACCCCAGCCCACTGAAGCGGAATGTGCAAACTTAACTGCTGCACCTCTGGCTCAGTCCCAGTAATGTATTTTTATTATATTTACAAATATAATTTTAAAAACTGAGACAGGTTAGAAATAAAAAATCAAGTTAGAGGGAAACATCTGTGGTGTCATTTAACATGTTCCTCTGTTCCTTATATTTCCTATAAATTGATAGTTAGATCTCCTAGAGGCTTAGTCAGAGTCAGGCTCTTTTTTGGGTGGGAAGGATTATTTGTATTATGTCCTTCTAGCAAAAGGGATATGTCTAGTTGCTGCTGTCCCTTTCTGTGCTGTCATTACCTGTTGATCATTGCCAAGATCCACTAAATCATTAAACCATGCGCAGTGGTGATCTTCTGCCATTCTTCCTTCATTTATCTCTGTGCTTTGGGGCTATGAGATACTTCTAGGAAGAGAAGCTTCACCTCATCAACTGTTTGATCACCCTGAGGAATAGAAGGCAGAGATAGTAGAGGATACCAAATCTACATTTTTTTGACATTAGAAGTCCTCGTACCTGGCACCACTTTTCTAGGGCTCTCTTGTCGTAGAGACATGGCTCTCACCAAGTATTTAATGAGTACTCTGTGCAAAGCACTGTGAAGGCAAATAAGGGATAAATAAAAGTAGGATGTGGTTCTTGATCCTCAAGAATCTTTTGTGTCACTGTTTGGATCAGTTCTGACGTCTGAAATTATTTAAGACCATCAGTATAGTAATTTAGTGCTAAATCTCTTCGCAACCTACTCTTGGAAAGGTGAAAGTTAGGTTGAAGGTATTCCTAATTATTGATGTTAGTGCTGTCAAGTTGATTCCAACTCCTAGTGACCCTGTGTGCAGCAGAGCGCTCTTTTTGCGCCATCCTCTCTCCTTCCGGCGCTGTATCAGACGATACTCCACTGCTACTCATAGGGTTTTCACAGCCGGTTTATTGGAAGTGAGTGGCCAGGTCTTTCTTCCCAGTCTGTCTTAGTCTGGAAGCTCCACTGAAGCTTGTCCCCATGCGTGGACCTGGCTGGTATTTGAAATGCTGCTGGCACGGCTTTCAGCATCACAGCAAATTCCTAGTTTTAGCCTTTTAATTTCAATTTTAGAAACTGGTGTCTTTTTTTTCTATTTGTCTACAGATTTCCATTTCTGGTCCTTAAAAAGAAGGTAACTTTGTGGGGAGGGGGGGATTTCATTTGCCCCAATGAATAACTTTTAATCGCTCCATATCAAATTGCCAAACGTCTCTTTGTTCTTGAGGTTTTTATGGTGTTTTATGTTCAGCCTGCCTATACTGGACAGAATTTAGGTCACTAAATATGGAAATGCAAGGAATGTCAGACATGACGAAATGCAGAAGTGGTGCGAATGTTCCTTCACACCAGCTTGTAAAGGAAAATGTACTACTTTTTATTTTACATTTTTAGACTGCCAGCTATTATTCCAAGGATGAGATAGTATGTTTTGCTCTACAGGCGTAAGAAAAATAACATCTATAACGTGTTCCTTTTCTACGGGGAGGGTGCCCTGACTCTTCCTCTGGGAACCACTGTGAGGTTCTGCTAGCGTCTAAGTATGTCTGTCTGAATTATACGCTTGGAGGCTGGAAAATAACATGACATGCCCCTGTGAGCCTACTAGACCCACTGTGAAACAGCCGTGGCCACAACTCCATTTGTCACCTGGACTCCATGTACCTCTATTCCAACTGGAGAACCAGCATTTTAGGTCCCGGGGGGTCAGGGTCAGCTCAGATCCATATCCAACGGTCTTCGAAAGATCTAGGATTTCCGTTTCCCCTGTGCCAGTGTTCCTAGTCAGTGGCTGCAGGTCCTTTTGCTCAGTGAAGTCTTCCGTGTGTGAACTGTGTGGTGGTGTTCCAGGGTTCTTCCCTGGGAGCCCTAGTCTCTTGTCAGCTGGTAGCCTGGGAGCCCGTGCATCACAGCAGCTGATGTGAGCCTTCTGTTCTCCAGCTCGCTCGCTCTCCTTTTTATCCAAGTCAGGTAACACCCTAGTCAGACCTGCACCCATCTTGCCCATGGCCGATCAGCCACTGCCACAGTGGTCAAAGCACCCTGTCTACCACTCTGGCCTTTGCTGTCAGTTAGGGTATTTATAGTCATCTAGCCTCTGATAGTTAACTGTCACCGCCTGGCCTCTGCTGTTTTGGAATCCTACCATCCCCAATTAATTCAAAAGAGCCCACTGCCATGGCAGCATTGCCTACTGTCAACTCCAGCCAACAGAGAAGAAAACCATTGGACTTCTCAATGACGCCATGCCCCTCGCTGGCGCACCTACCCTTTAGTGAAGGCAGTGACCTCTTGGCCCTCCTAGATTATGGTCAGACAGTGGGATCTTCTGCACTCTCCTAGTAAATTTACTGTACCACCCATGAGCCTTTTGACTCCTTCCTCAGTATTCTACCAAGGTGGTTGCGGCATCTCCATTTAATTTACTGTAGGCCATTGTTGTGCCCAGGCTTCAAGGAGCCATCCCAATATATGAAGACCAGCTTCAGGTGTCTGTGCCAGGATTCTAAACCACAAGTTAAAGGGGAGGGCTCCTGTGTGGATCAGTTCTCATCGATCTAGCCTGACATTCACCCATCCACCCTCCCTTACCCACGTGTCTCCCTGGTTGCATCTGTACATAACAGTGGAACCGGAAAGTCCTTCAGTATGAAGCTGTTTCCTGCAAGAGCAGAGACTGTTTCTCTGCAGGCTGTCCTGAAACCTGACCCTAACTGTCAGCTGGGGTGGAAGGATTTTGAGGAAAGGAAGCATCACCTTAGAGGCAGCTGCCTCAGTGAGGTCTTTGTGGGTCTCCGGGCAAGAAGAGGAGTTCCCCTCTAGCGGGAGGGAGCTGCTTCTGCGGGCCCACAAAGTTCAGGGGAATTGGGGAGTTCACGATTCTGGGACTCGCCCACCATCTCTCCCTATGGCAAGTCTCAGGGTGCTCTGTCTGTGTAAACTCCCCACACCTCTGGGTTGTGCAAGACGTTTCCTGAGGGAGCCCCACTCCGTAGTGTCAGGGAAACTCCATCCCAGGCGAGGTGCTGTGGAGTTCTACGGTCAGAAGTTCTGGTGGTAGCAGAAGTGGCTAGCAAGGTGGAGTCAAGAGAATTCTGAAGTGGTACACAAGAGGCGTCCAAAACAAGCTTCTCCGTGAGACTTTGTTTGCAGGAGAAGGTCAGAGAAATACTTCATTTAAACCGAGAACTTCCTGTGTGACAGATATATTCACAGGGTTCCTAAGAGGCCAGGTGTTTCTTCACAGTATCTCAAACCCCAAAAGATGGATTAAATCTCAAGGGAAGCAACAGTTAACTAGAGTCAAACATGGTTTTCTTAGCTAATAACAATAATAGCAATAATCATAGTGGTTACCATTTACTGACCATCACTAAGAGCTGGCGTTATATACGTTCTATATAAGTTATCTTATTTCTCTAAGATAATTTCTTATACATTATCTTGCTTAATTTTCATAACCATTCTATCAAGTAGATAATATGCCCAGTTTACAAAGGAAGCAGCTGAGACTCAGAGAAGTGAAGTAGCTTCTCCTCAGTAAAATAACCAGTGAGGAGTGGATCCTAAATTAATCTTTCTCTAAAATGTTAGCTAACTGATTTTAGCAGCTATGTCGACTCCCCAACAAAGCCATGAAAATTTAAGGGAAGAAATGTTTGCACAGTCAGAATTTTTCACGTGTATGTAGATAATTTCTGAAAAAGGAACCGTACAACATGCCAGTGATCTTCCAAAAGTTGAAAAAAAAAAAAGCTGAAAGTGATGTGATGACTTTTTTTTTAATTGCATCAAAGGATATTTAGGAAAAAAGACAAGAAAACAAGGAAACAATAGCGGGAAGCCCACGTTGCATAGGATCTTCTGGCTGTGATTGGCATTCACCAAGACGAGCAGCCCCGAGGACCCTGAAGGGGAACACCCCATGCAGTCAACCTTCAGTCGTCGGTGATTAGAGGATAAATTTTGAACTGCCATCCCTGAAACATTAATTTTCAGGAAACTTCGATTTATGGGGTACTGCTAGCATTGCTAAGAGTGATAACTAGAAGGATCTTGTTACAACTTGTCATTTGGGGGATTACATGTAATGTGTTCCACAACAGATTGAGGCAGGTGTAGGGGGCAATGGGTGATATGGCAAGATTGGATCTTGGAGATGGGAAACTCCCATTATCACACCTTTCTCCTGCCACCTCCAGCAGGAGGCAGCATTCAGAGGTAGGCCCATGGGACCTGCCTTTTCTTTGCCTGCAGCCCGTGGTGTTAATGACCTTGCTCATACTTGAGAACGAAGGGGTAGAGTGGGAAGCCATCAAGCATGGTGTCTTGTTCCCAGGCCTCTGGGGGTATTGGAGGGGTGGCACCCTGCCCAGCTGGTTCTCAGCCAGCAAGGGCTCCCTGGTAGCAGCTGCTTGACAGCTCATCCCCAAGGACTCTGGAAACAACTCGTGCCGTCTCTGTTTCTCTGCTTGTTGATATTTCTTCCTTTATGGCAGGATTTCCCCCTTTTGACTGAACAGCAAACTTCACCAGTTTAACTCCTTATATAATATTATATAGAAAATTATATCCTTTTTTTCCTTTTTCTCCCCAAATCCCCCCAGTTGTATATTTAGTTGTATATTTATTTTTTTACTTGTGGGTCCCTCTAGTTGTGGAATGTGGGATGCTGCCTCAGCGTGGCCTGATGAACGATGCCATGTCCATGCCCAGGATCCGAATAGGCGAAACCCTGGGCTGTCGAAGTGGAGCGTGCAAGCTTAACCACGTGGCCACGGGGCGGGCCCCAGAAAATTATGTCCTTTAATGAGCCTGATAGAAATCATTGGTGAGTATATCCCAGGAATGTCAAAGGGACACTTGCTAAGAGCCAGTTTCCACTATTTCTGTCACTTTAACATCAGCAGTAGTCCATTGGGCACTTGACGTGTGTTATCACTGTGCCAAACACTTTAGTACCTTGTTTGAGTCTCACAATAGCCATGTGAGATAATTCTTTTTTTTTTTTTTTTTTGAGGAAGATTAGCCCTGAGCTAACTACTGCCAATCCTCCTCTTTTTGCTGAGGAAGACTGGCCCTGAGCTAACATCCATGCCCATCTTCCTCTACTTTATATGTGGGATGCCTACCACAGCATGGCTTTTGCCAAGTGGTGCCATGTCCACACCTGGGATCCGAACCAGTGAACCCCTGGCCACTGAGAAGCAGAATGTGCGAACTTAACTGCTGCGCCACCGGGCAAGACAATTCTTTTATTATCTCCATTTTACAGAGGAGGAGACAGGCTTAGCATGCTTAAATGACTTGCCCACAGCATAATGCCTGCAGCAGATTGGAGTCAAGTCCATGTCTGTCTGATTTCAGTGCCCTGGCACTTAACCTGACTTTTATTTTTAATTGAGCTATATTTCACATACCATAAAATTTGCCCTTTTAAACTATAGTTTAGCGATTTTTACTGTATTCACAAAGGTGTGCAACCATCACCACTATCTAATTCCAGAACGTTTTCATCACCCCAAAAGAAACCCCATACCTATTTAGCAGCCATTCCCCATTCTCCTCTCCCCCTTCCTGCCAATCACTAATCTACTTTCTGTCTCTATGGATTTGCCTATTCTGGACATTTTGTGTAAATGCAAACACACAATATGTGATCTTTTGTGTCTGGCATCGTTTATTTAGCTTAATGTTTTCAAGACCCATCCAAGTTATAGCATGTCAGTAGTTCCTTCGTTTTTTATGGCTGAATAATATTCCACTGTATGAACATACCACATTTTGTTTGTCCATTCACCAGTTTATGGACATTCGAGTTGTTTCCACTTTTTGGCTATTATGAATAATGCTGCTGGGAACATTTGTATACAAGTTTTTGTCTCGTCATGAGTATTCAGTTTGCTTGAGTATGTATATACCTCAGAGGGGAATAGCTGACTCTTATGGTATGACTTAACTGGACTTTTATTTGAAAACTCTTGAGTCTTCTTCTCAAATCATAAAAATAAAGTAGTTTCTGAGGCAGTGTTTTAGAAGATAGGCTCCTGAAGGGTTTTTTCCTCTGTAGCTTTTGTATTATGTTGATAAAATTGTCCAGTGGCCAGCAGTGTTGTTGTCAAGGAGGGTGATACCAAGTCTCAAGGTGTGGCCCAGAGAACACAGGCTTTACATAGCAAAAGTGATGTTTCCATTTCCATCTCCCATCATTGGAATACATTCAAGTGCTTGTTAAGTCTAATTTGATAAAAACAAGTCATGGCCCAAATGAAATGCTGTTCTTGGTGTTTTCTCTTTTCCATCAGTTGGGCAGGTGATGCAGGCCCAGTGGGTGGTGCGATTTGCTTCTGTGGTGGAGGGCAGGGCTGCTGGTGACCTGGAGCGGAAGCCTGTGCCAACTTCAGCAGCCTCCTCTGCTGGTAATTTTTCAGTTAACAATATTCAGGCAATATTCTTTTGCTCTAAAATACTTATAAAAAATAACGAAAGCAAACTAGAATTAAAGGTTTATTCTTCTTCCTTGGCTTTTTGAGGCATAGCTTCTCAGTGATGAGTCATAGACAGAAACCCAGAGCCCACCACTCCTGCCTCTGGGACTCTCACAGGCCCTGTGTGATTCACACAGACGGACGGGATACATCTGGATGTAAGAAATCTGCATTGAGACATCTACTAAAGTTGAACATACATATATATGCATACCTATGACCCAAGAATTCCACTCCTAGGTACACATGCATGTATGTGTATTCACCAAAAGACATGCAGATAAGAATGTTCATAGCAGCACTGTTGTCAATATACAGAATGTCAGGCTACCCAGAAGCCCATCAACAGAAGAATGGACAGGTGAATTGTGGGTTATTCACATGCTACAACACTGTACAGCAGTGAGAATGAAAGGAGTATGACTAAGAGAACAGTATGGATGAATCTCACAAGTAAAATGTGGAGGGGAAGAAGCCAGGCAGCAAAGGACACATCCTATTTGATTCTATTCATATAAAGTTCAAAAATAGGCAAAACTAATCCGAGATGTTAAATCAGGGCAGGACTGCTCCTAGTGGGCAGTGATCAGAAGGTCCTGAGGGGGCTTCTGGGACTCTGGTCCTTTCTTCTCTCGATCAGGCGCTCGTTACACAGGTCTGTTCTGTTTTTGAAAGTTCAACACACGATACACTTATGATTTGCACACTTTTCTGTATATTGTAAATTTTAAAAAGGAAGAATGAATATATACACACTTACATAATATATACATATGCATAATTATTTTCAAGTTTTCCCCACCTCTGGCTTTACTTCTAAAATTAAATGTTGTTAAACTGATACAGACTGTGGAAACGTAATAAGTATGTTCTGTCAAAAGGAATCCCTGCGTTAATTCAAGTATCTGATGAGCAGAGACTGGGCTATGTGGAACACTTCTGGTTTGGGAAGGGGTGGGAATTGGGAGGGGTTGAGCTTGAGCGGCCCCCCACCCCGTCAGTAGCTGCGCTTCACACTGCTGTGCTCCCTGCCTCCTCGTGTTGTCCTTCCTCCTCTGTGCTCTCTCCCACCTCCCCACCTCTCCCCTTCTTTTTTCCTCTGTCACCCTCTTCCTACTATGCTCTTTGTTTGGACACTGGGCCACAGATAAATGATCATCAGAGAGGTGATCTGCCTGAAGTTGGAGAATGCACGATTCTGTCCTCGCCCAGTGTTTTGGGAGAACCTTCCAGAAGGGCCGTCAGGACAGGAATATCCACCTAGGAGAGGGTCTGTGGATTCTCCCCAAGGACTGGGTCCCAGGGAAGAGCTAAGCCCGAGAGCGAAAGCTCCACCACCTACCAGAACGAATCCAGACTCCCCGTTTGCTGAAGAGGAAGGGCAGCCTCCTGCTCTGAGAAATGAGCGGAGAGGGAGGGCACGTCTTCACGGGGGCTCGCACACGCAGGGGTCTTGTGCTTTGTGACTTCTCAGGTTGACCTCTCTCCTGAAGACTGCAGAAGCTCAACTAATTAAGTACATTTTCGTTGTGGAAATAATTTGACTGTGAAAATAATGAGATAATCCTGAGGGAGATAACTATTTTAAGATTATTTAAAACTCTCGGGAATGAATATCTCTGGGGCTAATTCTGGGCATGTAATAAGCAATTCAAGGTCAATGTCATTTCTGTTCCTGCTGCCTTCACCGTCGGAACCTCTTCTCCTTGTCAAGATGTGGCAGAATTTTAATTTCAAATAATGCACAATAACTGATGATGATGACAGTTGGATGTTTGTCACGTGATATAATTATTGGCGAAAGAATTTAGTGGACCAAACTTGCTCATGGTTAATCTATGACAGAAACTTAAAATATGGACAATAGCCAGCTTTAGGGAAAGTCTTGGCTGGGAAATAACCAGGGATAGGGAGACGCTGAATATGAGGGAAGCTGACTTCAGGAAGGGCATTCCTGTGAAGCCTGCCCTCCACCTAGTAGGTCCTCACTTTCCTGGGGGTCGAAGTTTGCTATGTCAGAGTCTATCTTCCTGAGCGCCATATTGTGTGTGCACGTCTGGTGGTTGGTGTGTGATGGGGAGAGAACCACAGAGCCTCCTGGACGGCTGGCTCTACTTGAAGTCCTAATTCCTCTCCTCTGCAGGGGCACTTGATCCCAGCAAAGCTGTGCGCTCAAGCCAAACGCTGTGTCATGCTGTGCGCTGAGTAAGGCCAGGGGACCAGACTCTCCCTGGGGCAGCCCCTAGGAATATAAAGAAGAGGTGAAGGTAGGAGAAATAGGAAGGATTAAATGTTGGGAAGGATTTGGAAATCTAATTAGAGCATTGAGCCTCCTGTTGACTTTATTGGTGCACACATGCTCACCTGGTATTTCCTGAGTGCTTCCTCTGTGCCAAATGCTTGGTCAGTGCTTGTCATCCACTCCCACGAGTAATCGTTTTAGCTACCCTGTGAAATGGTAGCTACCACTGTATCCCCATTTTACAGATGAGGACATTAAGGCCCAAGAAAGTTATATAACCTGCCCAGGGTCATGAAACACACTCTGGGTGGAGTATTTAAAAAGACCCTCTTGTCCCCTTGCTTCTCCCTAGTCCTGCCTCAGATACCCTCGGAAGGGAATTGAGATGAGGGATCCAAGTATGTCGTCTACTGCGAACAGTGGTACTGGTGTTTCCAGACCATTGGTCTCTTCTTGTAGGTGATGGACGGTATTACCAGCAAATCACATCTAACCTAGACATGCTTGCTGAGAGTCGCGGATTTTAAAAAGAGTTCTTGCAGAAAGTCATGTGGGTTCGGGGAAATGGGGGTTGGGAAGGAGGGGTGGCGTGCAGCATAGTATCTGGAATTTCTAGTGTCCGATGGCTGTTATGTTAAGGAATGCTTTGTTGACAGAGCGATTGAATAAAATGGGACCCGTGCAATGAAGACCAGGTCCAGTAGAGGTGCCATTTCTGGAGGGTCTCATAGCAGACATTGATAAGCAGAATCAAAACAAATTCTAGTGGCACGCCACAGTTGATGTTTACTTCTGAGCAGATGACACTCATGTTAATCACAGGCTTCCCTTTGCCGTATTTGGATTGTGTTTGCAGGGTTGCATTCAGACACTTAATTCCTGGCTAGGAGGGCAAGTACATGTTTTGGTTTTTTGTGTGCAGAGTTGGGAACTGACAGCCTGACGTGGCTTTCTTTCAGTTTAGTGGTGTTTCCTGTGGGTAGACTACAGAGTACTCAGCCTGAGTTGGCTGCCAGTTGGAGAGACCCCAGTGACGGTGGCTCTCCACCCTCAAAGGCATAAGCCAGGTTCTCTTGCTGGCGTCATACTGTTACCAAGTGCTTCCCTACTGTACTATCTCATTCCTGAAGGAATGAGCGAAGGACATTTTAGAGGACTATGTAGCCAGTAGAATGCTCGTAGCCCCTGGAACCTGAATGTCCCTCAGACAGTAGTGAGGGACCGCTTGGTTACAACAGCATTTGCAAGTGTTGAAGTGACGGAGTGGAGTCCTGGCTCTCAGCCATGAAGGCGTGGGTGTGTGTGAGTGACTTAAAAGAGGAAGCACAGCCTGTGATTGTAAGTGACCCAGACAGGTAATTGATGAAGAGTTATTGAGCATCCATTATGTATAATGCATTTGCATTAGTTTCCTGTGACTGCTGTAACAAATTACCACAAACTAGGTGTCTTAAAATAACAGAAATTTATTCTCTCATCTTCTGGAGGCCAGAAGTCTGAAATCAAGGTGTCAGCTGGTCTGTACTCCCTCTGGAGGCTCTAGGACATAGTCCTTCCTTGTCTCTTCCGTCCTCTGATTTCTCTGGGTGTTCCCTGGCATGTGGCCACATCCCTCCAGTCTCTGCCTCTGGGGTCACATGGCCCCTCCTCTTCTGCTTTGAAACTCTGTCTCTCTTCTGAGGATACATGTGATGGCATTTAGGACCTACCCAGATAGTCCAGGATAAGCTTCTCCTCTCAGGGTCCTTAACATAATCACGTCTTTTGTCACACAAGTTAATCCTCACAGGTTCTGGGGATTAGGGTATGGACATCTGTTTCTGGGTGCCACCATTCAACTCACTGCAGCATTCATTAATTTATTTGGACACGTGAAAAAATAAGAGCAGGTCCTTGCTCTGTAGGAGTTCCTGATCCAGTTGGATGAGCGTAGGTATACTTTTTGTTCACAAGCACTTATTGTTCACATGCCAGGCTGCGTGCTTGCACTGGATTTGCACAGAGGAATGAGGCACTGCCCCTGTGCTACAGAAGCTGAGTCTTAGCGGAAAGGCTTTGTAAACTAGGCTCCTCCTAAAGAATTTCAGGCTCATGTGGTCTAGTGCTTTTATGGAGGTTTTCAAAGAAGCACAATCCAAAGACCAAAAATAATTTGAAAAAAAAACAGTAATCATTTACTTGTTGTTCTCAAAAATTAAAGGCAACCTGCTTCATAGACCCCTAGAAACAATTTTCGCATCCCATTTTCTTTCCCCAATTCTCTCACATTCATAATGTTCAGAAGCCTGTTTACCGCCACTCTTGGGAAACTCTTGTTCCATCCTCCATCCCTCGTGGCACTCCTCTCTCTCTCTCTCTCTCTCTCTCCCTCTCTCTGTCTGTTTCTCTCTCTCTGTTATATAGATTAGCTCAGCCTCTCTTGACAAGTCAGCCTTCAGCCTTCTCCTTTCCGATCTCTCCAGCCTCTCCTCTAGTTCTGCATCCTAAAGCCCAGGAACCTCTCTGGCTAGGGTAGTCTGCTTAGAAGGGGTGGTAAACGGAGAAGACTTTTTAATCAGAAGGTAGGAAGAGAGGCCAAGAATATGGACATCACTCAATTGCAGTTCAGTTTGTGAGTACCACAGTGGGAGAAAAACATACATTATTTTGTACTGGCCTCATTCAGTCTTTCTAGCAACAATCTAGTGAGTAAAAACTGTTATTCATCCTGTGTTATACATGAGGAAATGACTTTGGACTCGTTAAGTAAGCTGCCCAAAGTAAGTGGCCCGGCTGGGGTTTGGGCTCAAGATACCTGAGATCTTGGTCACTGGGGACCTGGAGGGCAGAGTAGCATTGGAAGAATCTTCTGAGAGGATACCTTGAATCAGGTTTGAAGGATAAGAAGGAGTTTGGGAAAGATCTAAAAAGCATTCTAAGCAAAAATGACAGGATGGTGCTTTTAAGGTGTGCTGTGTACCCTTGTGGCCAAGCCAGGGTGCAGGGTGGGTGAGGCGTCGGAAAAAGAGGTGGTTGGAGACTGAGGCTGAGAGCAGACCATGCATGGTTTGTGTATCGCTGGACTTTGATCTAGGGAATGTGAGCCACTGAGGGTTATAAGCAGAAGAGGAACTCTATGGCATTTCTGTTGTAAAAAGAGCATTCTGACATCAGTGATCACAACATTGAGTCTGGGGAGGGGGTGGGCAGGATATGAAGCAGAGAGACCAACATGGCAGAACGGCTTCCACATGTAAACTTCAGTCCTATAATTAGTCACCCCTAACCCCCTGTTCACATAAAATGCTCTTTGACAAGAGGCCCAGAGGAAGAGAGGTCCATAGACAAAGATAAAATAATTGGCACCAAACACCTAGGCGCTACCACCCAGCAAACCACTGCCTGGCAGATAAACACGGTGTTAATGACTCCTCCTGCATTGCAGCTCAGCTGCTCTTCTCCATCTTCGCCGTCTTGAAACCAGCTGGAGGAGAAGGGTTAGTTTCTCATTGGTCCCTTTCTTCTAACACTGACACATCAGAAGGGGGAGCTCATCTCTCATTGGACCAGTGATCTCTGAGGCCCAGATAGAGGAGAGAGAATTTAACCACTGTTGGCTCAGTGGCTCTGTCTTTCCTGAGGGTCAAGTTTAAGAAACACCAACAAAAATCTGGCCAGATTGTGTTGACTTTTATAAAGTTGTCTTTTATTGAGGATACATTTTGAGCCAAAGTACACTCACTGTCTGAATCCTGGCCTTGGCTTCTACTTTTCCCCTAGGTAAAGACTGAGCTACAGAAGCAGATTCCATTACAGAAGCTGAAACCTACTTCACCTCTCTCATCCCAATTTCTAAGGTTAGACAATCACAAACAGAATTCCAAGAAACATCTTCACTGTCCAGTTGGAGACCACTGATAGTTGAGGTAAGAAAGGATGACAGCCTGAATCAAGGCAGTGGCAGTGCAACTGGAGAAGAGAGAATAGATGGAGGAACCTTTAAGTAGTAGCCAGACAACCATGCTTATGTTTACTGAGCACTTCCCAGGAGCCAGGCATTGTACAGCACCTGTATTATCTCATTTAATCTTTGATACAACCTAGTGAAGTAGTAATTGTTATTCTTTCTGTTTTACACATGAGGAAACAGGCTTAGAATCATTAAGAAATTTGCCCAAAGTAAGTGGCTGAGCTGGGGTTTGAGCCCAGGTGATCTGACTTCAGAGCTTGCATTTTTAATCTCTGTGTCTTGCTGTCTCAAATCAGGAGGATTTGGTAATTTATTGACTGTGGGGGTGGGGAAAGGAGAATAAGAGGAATGGGGGGAGTGTTCCAGATTAGGGAAACAGGCAGATAGATGAAAGGTGGAGCCCCTCACCAAGATGGGGACACAGGAAAAGGGATGGGGTTAGAAAGAAGGATGATGATTTGGTCATACACATGTTGATAGCGGACATCCAAGTAAGACGTTTGTTAAATTGGTTGGGTGTTTAAAATACGGAGCTTCAGAGAAAGCGATTAAGGCTAAAGAAGATTTGAAGCAGTTTGTATCTAGGCAACAGAGGAGCATGTGGGCAGCAAGTGTTGGGCAGGGGGGGTGTGTGTGTATTGAGATCTTCTGGAGAAGAAAATGAGCAGAGAAGACGAAGGATAGAATCTCAGGGACCTGCAACATTTAAGGGACCAGTGAAAGAAGAGCCCTTGAATGAGAGAAAGAAATAGTCCAAGGGATGGTGAGAGAATGAGGAGAGAGTGGGTCACAGAAACCAAAGGAGGAGGAAGTGTGATGAAAGAGTGGGGTGGTAGCAGGGCCTAATGCAACAAAGAAATCATACAGGTAAGAACTGAAAGGTACCATTGCATTTGGCAATAGGTCAATGTAGAACCAGCTGGTGAGGATGCAAAATGTTAGAGCCGCTTTGGAAGACAGGATAGCAGTTTCTTACAAAGCTGATAATTGTCCTACCGTGTGATTCAGCAGTTGTATTCGTTGGTATTTACCCAAATGAGACAAAAACTTATGTTCCTGCAAAAACCTGCACATGGATGTTTATGGCAGCTTTATTCATAGTTGCCAAAACTTGAAAGTAACCAAGATGTCCTTCAATAGGTGAATGGATAGACATACTGTGATACATCCATACAATATTATTCGGCGCTAAAAGGAAGTGAGCTATCTAGCCATGAAAAGACATGGAGGAACCTTAGATGCATATTGCTAAGTGAAGGAAGCCCGTCTGGAAAGGCTATATACTGTATGATTCCAACTATATGACAGTCTGAAAAAGGCAAACCTATGGAGACAGTAAAAAGATCAGTGCTTGTCAGGAGTTGACAGGGAGGGAGAAGTGAATAGATGGAACATCAGGCCAGTGAAACCATTCTGTGTGATACTGTAATGGTGGATACATGTCATATATTTGTGCAGACTCGTGGACCTGAATGACGGGAAGAGTGAACCCTAATGTAAATCACGGACTTTAGTTAATAATAATTTATCAATATTGACTCATCAATAGTAACAAATGTACCTCACTAATGCAAGATGTTAACAAGGGGGGAAACTGGGGGGGCGTCAGGGGAAGGGATATGGGTGAGGGGCTATATGGAAATTGTACTTTCTGCTCGGTTCTTCTGTAAACCTAAAACTCCTCTAAAAAATAAAGTCTATTAATTAAAATAAAAAGAAAGAAGGAAAGAAGAAAGGAAGGAATAAAAGAAGAAATGAAGGAAAGAAGAGAAACCAAGCCACGGACATTCAGTCTTGAAAGTGTAGCATGGACCCATCATTATAATTAATCCAATCCTGTGTGCTTGACCTCCAAGTAGGGAAAAAACCTGACTAGTCTCTCTTCTGCTTACCAGCTTCTAGGGCTCCCCATCACAAGGACAAGGTACAGTCCAGTGTCTTTGGCATGATGTGAAAATTTTTCCACAGCCTGACTTTGCACCCTCATCTCCGGTCATTGCCTATGTGTTATAAGCTCCAGCTGCGAAAGTCTCTTTCCTGCTCATGACACGCACTTGCAGACCACTCTCCCTGTGCTCTTGCTGTTTCCTCTGTTGTGTCCTCCCCCACTTCTCACCTCACAAAACCCTCTTTTCTCCCCAGCACATCAAGCAAGAAAGATCTCTCTCCCAGTTTCCATAGTTCTTTGTGCCCATCTCTTCAATAAATGCTTAATATACCACAAAATCAACGAGAAACGGTTTAGTAGGAAAATTGGGGGCAGAAAGAAGCCAGATCAAAGCAGATTTCAGGAGTGGGTAGGAGTCGAGATATGAATACATGGATCATGACTACCTTCTGAGGATTGGTTTTGTTTGTTTTGTTTTGTCTTTAGCATTTGTGGTTTTACCCAGCAGAGATTGAGTGTAGTGAGAAGAAAATTCCTGGGGTGGCTGTGGTGCTGTCCAACGCTTGGGTGCTGACAGATCTGTGTCACTGTGTAGGGGCTGTCTTGAGATCAGCAATTCTTCTGGCCCCGGGACCTGTGGTCCTCAATTTTGGGAGGAAGTGAGAGAGGAGAATGACTGCATGCCCTGTTTGTTATCTCTTGGAGCTTCTGGAGCCATAGCCTGCTTCGTCTGTGGGGAAAGGAATAAAGTTTGCTCACTTGGTTGGCACCTCCTCTGTTTCTTATGAGATCCACAGGCTCCTGAAGACCAGTTAATGATTAGAAAAAGCTATTGATTATTAGTTTTTCTATCATCCACTTAATGGACATTAAAGCCTAACTATGTGCCAGATAACCAAAACAGGGTTCCCGCCCTCAAGGAGTCCAGTCTAACCAGGAAGACCAACCTTGAGCCCATGCCAGCAGTTACTGTGGGAGAGCTGTCTTGGTCAGCTTGGGTTGCCATGACAAGATGCCTTAGACTGGGGGGCTTAAACAACTGGAATTTATTTTCTCACAGTTCTGGAGACTGGAAGTCCCAGATCAAGGTCCAGCAGGGTTCAGTTTTGGGTGAGGACGCTTCCTGGCTTGCAGATGGCCACTTTCTTTCTGTGTCCACACATGACCTTTCCTCTGAGCAGGTGGGGTTGCGGGGTAAAGAGAGAGAGAGAAGAGACTCCATGGTGGACACTGATCCTTATCAGTTGAGCGCCCCACCCTTATGACCTCATTTTACCTTAATTACACCACACTGGGTACACTCCTGAAGGCCCTGTTTCCAAATACGGTCACACTGAGGGTTAGGGCTTCAACGTATGAAGTTTGGGGGCAGAGTTCAGTCCATAGGAGGAACTTGAAGAAAACTGTAGCGACACAGGTGAGGGTGTGCTCATCTTGTCTGGGGAAAGATGGGGCAGCAGGAGGCTCAGCAATGACTCTTGGTCTGGATTTTGAGCGTGTGGGTCATTTGCTATGTAATCTGTGTCCAGCTCCAACTTGGGGGCTCTGGTGACCCAGCAGTGCCCAGCAGCCAACAAGAGATGATTGTCCTATGTGAAAAGGGGAGGTCTCTACGTCACAGCTTCCTGTCAGCTACAGTTTTATTCAGTGATATGTCCTTATGCCTCTGATATCATTTTTACATTTGTTAGCAGCTTTTCTTGATGGTAGGGTATGCCATAGGTTTCTGATGTCATTCAGGTCTCACTGCCACAGCCTTTATATGCCTCTTGTAAAGGTGATTATTTCGAAGATTCATTACCTGTCAAATTCAGAAGAGAATAGTTGCTGTACTTGACGTGGCTCAGGAAATAAGCATACATGTTCCTCTGCAGCAGTGGGGTGTGTAGAATGAGTCGTGGGCTTGCCCAAAAGGCGCATCTCCACCTCTATGGTTTCTGTCTTGCAGATAGCCCTGGTGGACAGCAGGCTCTGTGAGCAATGAGTGCTGTCCTGTCATGGATAGTATTGTGTTGAGGGTCCCTCCCTGTGGACTGTGTATTCTCAGAAGGAGGAAATGTCCCAGAGGCTTTGGGAAATGAACCACCTCTTGCTTTATACTTCTGTCGCATTTGGTTTGCATTCCTTCTCTGGCATCTGGCCTTTTGGGCCCTGATCAAGGCTTTTCAGGGCCAGATGATGAGATTCTTCAAAGTAGGGAGTGAGTCACATTCATCTCTTTTCTAACCTCACTTGTCCTCCCATGATGACTGCAGTGTCCCAGGAGGGACCATTTTGGCGTGAACTAGTATGAGTGTGGTGTAGTGAAAATAAGAGTGTCCTTCTGCTGACACTCGTCTTCCCAGTGGAGTTCCATCTCTGCAGCACACTGCCTGAGTCCCTGGCTCTTTTCCTGGCCTTGGTGTGAGCCACATAGTGGTCAAAGTGGAGTCCCAGCCCACACCCTCAGGAAAGTGGGGGCGAGGCCTTGAGCAGGGGGTATGCTCAGGGGGTTTGCACTGACAGAGTAGAGTTATTTTCCCATCTCCAGGACCAACAATTCTGGCTTTAGAAATGAGGAAAAAGTGGTGATATTGTCTTGGGTCAAAATGAAAACCCTCTTCCTTTCTATGATCGCTCCACTTGGCAAGTTGGTTTTCTGTTTCCTCAACAAGTGGTCCGAGGAGACACCTATGATGTTTAGTGCTGTGGACAGCACTTGAAGCTGCTTTGCTCCCTGTTTGCTCCCTTCCCCCTTCCCTGCAGAGACTCTGTTCAGAGGAGGATTTGTGAGATAAACTATGGGTTTACAAACGTCGAGAACAGCTGCTCAGCCAGCCCCTTGTCTCCTGCGCTGCTGCAGTCACTGTGCTGGAACTCTCTGCCAAGGAGGGTGGAGTGTCTGCGTCTCCTCTGTGAGCTCCCACAAAGTGAGCATTTCCCTAACTGGTATGATAAAGGCAGTTCATTACAGATTTTGACTGTTGCTGCATCCTACCTCCCTTAGAACCAGCACATTCATCTCTTCTCTGTGCATGACTGCTGAGAGAATGCAAACTTGGTTTCTCTGTCATCTGAGCATCTTTCAAAAGCATTCCGCCCATCTGTGAATTATTCCCTGACTCTTCAATGAGGGCAGTGTTACAGGTCCTCTGCCGGCAGGAGGGAGCAGTCCAACAAAATCTGAAGACCTGAGACTTTCAGAAGCTGTGACGATCAGACTAGGAAGACACAAAACATTGCGAGCTGGAAGGATGTCTTAATAAGCTTTTAGATGTGATTTGGCCAGTGTTGGCAGAGGAAGCTCAAGGGAAAAAGGCAGGAAGCATTGTAACGTAAATCACTGCAGACCCACTGGGCGTGACAGCCCTAGGAAGCTAATGATCTCTCCAGGGAAGAATTGACTGCAACAGAACACGATGTGTAGAACGGGGAGGACAGACCCCCGGATGTGAGTACAGTCTCTCTTCAACACAGGGTTTGGAGCAGTAGGAGCAAAGCTAATTGTTGTAACTGAAGGTGCTCCCTAACCACCAGTCCTGGGTGCCTGTGGACCATCTCTGGGTGGGTTGTGCATAATGCCTGGCTGGGACTTTTGTTTGCATGTCTCTTCCAGAATATTTTACCTATTTTGAGACTGAATGCAGTGGCTTTGGGATATTGGTATCAGGAGACTTTGTTGTAAAGCCTCAAGAAATCAGCAAAAGCAAACCTCTTAGACCTTTTTCTATAAAAAGAAAACCGATCGCATCACAGACCAAGCAGCTGTGTGGCCCTCTGGCATCAGTGATGAGAGACAAAAGCATTGGCAAATTGGAGCGCAATGGAAATGGGGCAGTGGGCTGGGCGGAAGCCGAGAAATCTTTCTCAGGAAGGTAAATCCCTTTCTGGATGCTCACTGCATATTTATGATCATGCATTTATTTCATTTCTGCTTAAAGAACTGGCAGCGTGTTTGCATTTAAGGTTTTTCTCCAGATTGTTGTGAAAGTGAGCATCGTGACAAAGAGTGATGTGATTAATAGACTTAGGGCAGAAGAAATTCCTCTCCGCCAGCCATGGGAAGTGTCTTGAATGGCAGCTGAGCTACTTGGAAGAGAAGGCTCAGATTTAATGAAGGAATGGGGCTGCTAAACTTGGGTAGCCAACAGGTTGGCAGTGCAGTTTAACTCGTGGATTGTAGACTTTCCCCTCCCATTCTATTCCTCTCCCCTCCCCACTCATTGTTGGGGGTCCTCTATGCCTCTTTATCGTAAACCTCTCCTCCTAGCCTACCTCCACCTGGCCTGATTTGTCAGCTCAGAGGTGTTAGATGAGAAGCTGAGTATCCCTCACTCCAGAAGGATGGGGATTGTTGTTGTAGGTGGGAGGTAAGGATACCAAGGATTTAGGGGAGTCATCATGAGGAAGGTGGAGAGGAAGCTGAGCTGGGCCTGCACCCCCACCCAAGGCTGGAGGTGCAGAAAGGAAGCAGAACAGGAGGCTCAGCCACTTTGATTTCTTCCCACCCACCCTGTGTGTAAATGCAACGGGAAGTCCTAGCAACGAGGCTGTTACTGGATTTAAATTGAGAATGAACTTGAGGGACCCCAGAACAAAAGAGATGGTGCTAGCAGCAGACTAGGAACTGGTAACCTGGGATTCTGTTCCTGATTTTGCAGGCAGTTTTCTGTGCCACGCAGGTAGGGGGAGTATCCAGAATCCCAGGGGCAACCTATCCTGGAAGCGGCCCCATGCCTCCGGTGGGCTGTGTGCTAGCCGTGGTCGCGGGGGTGGGGTGGGATGGGGAGTGGAGAGCATTTCATTCTTATGTAGCTGTAAATGAAAAGCAAAAACAAAACAGGACAAAAACAAAAACAACATTTCTGCTTGGCCAACATTTTCTCACAACTGTACAGTTTTTCTGTCTTTAAAAAAACAAGGAATAGTAATGTGCTGGACTTGTAAAGGGCTGTTTACCAAAGGTAATTATGTAAACGAGGCTATCTCAGTAGCTTGAAGCCATGGCAATAAGTGGCTTTCCTCTGGGTGTCTGAGAGGCTGCATTTATTGCGTGGAACAGGAGGGAGGGTGGGGAGGGGCTGTCAGTTACTACAGGCTGGCAGACCGTGCATCTGTTGCCAGGGAGACCAGACAGCACTGCTGGTCTGGAGCTCGTGACCTCAGCTGATGGGCTGCGCTGAGGTTGCAGCAAGGAGATTTCTGTCCCCAGGAGCTAAGCTGTGGAGTGAAATGAGTGAAATTTTAGCCATAATAATATTTGTATGAACTGGGCCATTGTACTTGAAACAGTCAAATGCCCGTTGCAGGAAAGCTTGGGCATGGGAGGGTGGCGGGTTCGGTGCACAGAGTGCACAGAGGTAACAAATGAGTAAATGAAGAGAAGAATGTGGCTGTGGGAGGGAGAGCGTTCAGGAAGCGGTGGCCAATAGTCTGTATTTCCTGCCATCTGAGTCTGGAGTGCTTTTGCAGAACGGGGCAAATAGAGCAGAAGCTCAGTTTGTTGGTTTGGAGGTACTATGATTACCTGAATAAAGAGAGACAAGGTGTCCTCTGTTTACAAAAACAAACCACTTCCAAACTGTGGAACAGTCTGGAAAACAGAGCCCAAATTAGACTTTCACCGTGACCCTGGGAATTTCCAAAGGCGTTTCCGACTCTGTCTCTCTTTTTTGTTTCAACTTCATTTTTTCATTGGCTCATTCATTCAGCAAAGATTTCTGGTGCATCCCGGAGATCTCTGACCGCGGCTAACGGAGGAGTGCTCTGCTTTGCAACAGCATCCCTTCTCCAGGTTTGTTGTGCTTCTGATGAGCCTGGTAATCAGAGCAGGATGAGTTTGTGAGGGTTCCTTCTCTCTTCCCCTGCTATTCTTTACCCACATTTTGGGCAAGAGATGGACAACAGTGTGAGAATTTGATAATTCACAATTTGTGGGGAATAAGAATTATCTTTCTGAAGTTATAATATTCACATTTGGCCAATAGTTTCACAGAATAAAATACCATCTTTAATCCTCACCACAGTCCTATTGTTTTACGTCTGAGCATTTAACCCTAGCCTCCCAGAGCAGGTGGTGAAATGGCCTGCCTGGAAGTCATGGTGAATGAGAGTTAAGAGTGGGGTCCAGTCCAGACCTGTCCCAGTCATATATCATGGCCAATTCCTTAATCTTTGGAGATTGAAAGGAGCATTGGGTTTGCCTGGAAGCAACTGAAAAACACATATCTTTCGG
This sequence comes from Equus asinus, assembly GCF_041296235.1. Taxonomy (NCBI): domain Eukaryota; kingdom Metazoa; phylum Chordata; class Mammalia; order Perissodactyla; family Equidae; genus Equus; species Equus asinus. The sequence continues at coordinate 27,898,714 of NC_091813.1, forward strand.
GCCTTCAGAATTAGAATATGTGGTAGGGTCAGAGATGAAGAATAGGGTTCCTTTGGCACAGCGTTTTCTTTCCATTTGCATGTATTGGTATTTTTAGTAAGTGCGTTTAAAAAGCAGAGAAGCCCTCACTTCCTTTTGGCCTGGCAGGAGTGGATTAGATCCTTGAGCATTCCTCCTTCTGCCCAAAGAACCCTTCACCTTTGACATAATTACCAGTGGCTTTAGTTGCTCTAATGGTGGCCCAGGAAGGAGTCAGTCTTTAAAATTCTGTTCATTTGGCCATTTGGTGGAAAGGAGAGCTTAAGTTTACTACTAGTTACTATCTCAGACCACTGCTCTGAGTCGGGGCTTAGTGTCCCTGTAGGTGGTTTTAATAGGCCATTTACTTCCCTCCTGTTAAGCAAGAAAGCCACGGGACTAGCCCCTCCTAGTACAGTTGGCAGTGCACACTGTCAGTGTTTCTCTAGCATCCATCTTGTTCCAAGCTGGGTTGTTCCAGGAGTAATTGAAACCGGGAAGTGGCTCAGGCCTGCACCGAGCTCTCCATCTGTTCCAGACTCAGAAAACTGCACTGTTTACAGTGAGAAAAGGATGAAGGAAGAAAACTGAAGTAAATGCTGGGAGAAAACCCCAAGGGTTTAACCCACTCCTCTGGGTCTCTGTGGGGTGTGCTCCATGGGCTCCTAACCCGCCAGGGGAATTGGCATGTTAGCTGTGGTGGGCCCACAAAACATGATCCAGTAGGCGCTTTGTGATTGTACACAGTAGTTACCTGCCGAAGGCGGGTCTGGAAACCAGGTGATATTTACGGGATTAGCTATATCAGGCCTCTGCTACTCAGATCGGAAATGCAGCGCAGACCTCGCAGTTCTGGCCCCGTCCTCTGGAGAATGACCGTGAGGGGAAGAAAGAAGGGAGGTTGGCACATTCTGCTGCTTTCCACTGGGCTTTCAGGGGCTTTGCTGTGCAGAGTGTGCTTCCCGCTCGTCCTGTCTCCCCCAGCGCCCCTCCCCTGCAATGAGCAATCAGCAGAATGCCCTAAAACCAGAGAGAAGAGGTGGGGACTGTCCTGTGTGCTGAGTGGTGCTGATGGCAGCTTTGTTTTGCACTCCCTAGGTCCCGAAGATGGCTTGGTAACAAAGGCACCTTCCAATGATCGGGAGCATCTTTCCCCGGGGGTGCCTGCCCGGGCCAGTGGCGTCTTGTTGAGCTGAAGGAATTTGTCTACTGCTTTCCCGAAAACCTCTCTCTCTCCTAATTCATGAGCCAGCAGGATGCGGTTGCCGCGCTTTCAGAACGCCTTCTCATAGCCGCGTACAAAGGCCAAGTGGAGAATGTGGTTCAGCTCATCAACAAGGGCGCCAAGGTAGCGGTTACCAAGGTAACAAGAGGCAAAAACACTCTAGCCGTTCCCTGGAAAAAAGCCTACCTCTTAACCGTTGTCCACAGAACTGCTGTGTTTGGTTCGCAGCTTTCAAAGAACTGGCTTTTTTTCTATTGATAGAAGTTTGGGGAGAAGGAAGGAGGATTCAAAATGCTTTCCTTGCTGTCTTTCAAATAGAGTAATTTGTAATTAGCATTGGACAGTCTCTAAACACCACATTGTTCCCTTTTTCATCTACTTCTTTAGCCAGATGGACAAGAGATCTCTCTGGAGATGATGGGGCACAAAAACTTGTTGGGTAGAGTGTTGTGTGATAATCACATTACACAGGCCTTTGGGGGAGGCAGACCAGCTTGTGGATGGGGCAGCCCCTCGCTGTGCAGAACCTCATTGTCTCCATCTGTACAGTGATGAACTTGGACCAGATGACTGCCAGGACCTCTTTGGGCTTTGATTTTCTCTGGGTCAGTGAAGGTGTGTGGTAAGGACTTTGCTTACCCGTCACCAACAGGTAACACCATGGTAGACGAGAGAACTTGCTGGCCAAAGGGCGGTTATGTGGCAAAGCCGAGGAAAGGCAGGCTCTGCACAGTTCGGTGACAAGGTTAAATACATAGACGAAATAATGCTGATGACAAGCACTTTTGAGCACTTAGTATTGCTCTAAGTGCCTCACAGGTCTCTAGAAGAGGTTCTCTTTTCTTCCCCAGTTTAGAGGCAGGGAAACTGAGGCACAGAGAGAGTTAAGTAACTGGCCTCACCTAAGTCCCTTAGTTGCTGAGTGGCAGAACTGCAACTGGTACTCAGGGAGACTAGCTCCAAAGCCCACCTTCCCAGCCACCCCAGAGAGAGGCAGTTTAATTTTCAAATAGGTAACATCTGTTTACCTCTGACCTCCTAAGGCAAAGATTGGCCAGCCCCCGTTTCACTTGCTCGTATGGAGTCTCTATATGTCATGCTTCTGATGTATCGTCCTTTTTCCAGCACCACCCAGCAGTTAACTCGATCCTGACACTGTCTTCACAGGTTAAGGGCTCAGTCCCACAAGACTGCCCTCCGCTCCTCCTTCAGACCCCAAACGCCAATCCAGTTGTCACCTGTGCTTCTGACCAACTGACTATAAATCGGAGATTCTCACGACCCGCTTCTTGGGCTTGATTAATTTGCTAGAGCAGCTCACAGAACTCAGGAAAACATTTTACTTACTAGATTACTGGTTTATTATAAAAGTATGTAACTCAGGAACAGCCAGATGGAAGAGATACATAGGGCAAGGTATGGGAGAAGGGGCACAGAGCTGGGAGGTGCCAGCCTCCCAGCACCTCCGTGTGGTCACCAACCCAGAGTTCTCTAAACCCTGTCCTTCGGGTTTTTATGGAAGCTTACTTACAAGGACTTGATTGACCAAATCATTGACCATTGATGATTGATTCAACCTTCAGCCTCTCTCCCCTCCCTGGAGGTCAGGGGAGTAGACTGAAAATTCCAACCCTCTAATCATGGTTCGTTTCCCTGGCAACAGCCCCCATCCTTAGTGGCTTTCCAAAAGTTACCTCATTAACATAAACTCAGGTGTGGTTGGAAGGGGTTTGTTATGAGTACTCCTTTTGCCTTTATGGCTCTGCTGCTACTTCAGGAAGTGATGACAAAAGCCCAACTATTATAACAAAAGGTGCTCCCATTGCTTTTATCACTTAGTAAATTCCAAGGGTTTTGGGAGCTGTAAGCCAGGAATGGAGACTTAAGAGCAAATATGTGTTTCTTATTATAAAGCACAATATCACAGTGCTGGTCTCTAGAGAGACAGAAAATCTTGGGCTACTCAGAGGTCGTCCATTGACCTAAGAGCACTCTACACATCCGCGGTGGCCAGGTTGCACAGAAGCGGGGGTTAAAGGAGCTTGAATTCAGGCCTCCTGTGATCTACCCACAGCTCTTCAGAGATGGGAGACGCTGTGTGAACTCTAGTTAGGGCGCTTGCTCACTCTTCTTAACTCTGCTGTTTCCTAATTGTGCAAGTTGCTTACCTTCGTTGTGCCTCAGTTTCCTTATCTGTCAAAGGGGGGTAATAACACCAACCTTTCTTGATTGTTATAATAATAACTTATTAAAGCAATTAGCTTATAGTCTGCAAGTTCTCTTTTGTAAACAGACTTCATCATTTGCTTTTTTGAAAACAGCTTTATTAAGGTATAACTTACATGCCAAGAAATTCAGCTATTTTAAGTGTTCAATTCCATGATTTTTAATGTATTTACAGAGTTGTGCAACCATCACCATGTTCTAATTTTAGAACATTTCCATTGCCCCGGTAAGAAACATCATATTTGTTAGCTGTCATTCCCCATTCCCACCCCCAGTTCCTGGCAACCATTAATCTACTTTCTGTCTCTATCTATTTCTCCTCTCTGGACATTTCATATAAATGGAATCATACGTTATGTGGTCTTTTGTGCCTGGCTTTTTTGCGTAGCCTAATCTTGTCAAGGTTCCCCTCTGTTGTAGCATGCATCCATACTTCCTTCTCTTTTATTGCAGAGTAGTATCCCACTGTATGGATAGACCACATTTTGTTTATCCAGTCATCACTTGATGGATATTTTGGGTTGTTTCCATTTGGAACCATCATGAATAATGCTGCTGTAATCATTTGTATACCGTTTTTGTGTGGACATACGTTTTCATTTCTCTCGGGTAGATACCTAGGAGTGGGATTGCTGGGTCACACAGTAAATCCATGTTTGATATTTTAAGGAACTGCCAAGGTTCTTTTTACATCATTTGCTTTTGGTTAGTCATGTTTATCAAAGTGATGCATGCACATAAGAGCTTTAAAAGTGTAGGTTCAAATACTGCTAGAGGGTTTTTTTTTTTAGATTGGCTCTTGAGCTAACAACTGTTGTCAATCTGCTTTATTTTTTCTGCCTTTTCTCCCCAAATCCCCCCAGTACATAGTTGTATATTTTAGTTGTGGATCCTTCTAGTTGTGACATGTGGAACGCCGCCTCAGCGTGACCTGACAAGCAGTGCCATGTCCACCCCCAGGATCCGAACCTGCGAAACCCTGGGCTGCCAAACTTAACCACTCGGCCACAGGGCCATCCCCCGCTAGAGGGATTTTAACAAAAGCAGCTGCCCCCTGGACCACTCCCAATTTGCTCCCCTGAAGAAAATACTCATTTATCTCCATATTTCTAATGAGTATGCATATACTACTAATCTGATTAATCAGTTTAGTTTTTAATTTAAAAACAATGTAGATATTTTAATTTTTGTGTTGCGTATACACGTAAGTTAAAGCATCAGTATTTTTACGGTTTGCTTTCCATTTCTGATTCTCCACAGGCAGCTACTTTCAACTCTGTTGGTATATCCTTTTAGTGTTTACATCCTTAAACGACATCTTGGTATTGCTAAATCTTGATTTTTCCATGGTATGCATTATCTGTTGACTTAACTATGTGAAAACTGATGATTTAAGATTTGCATTCTTTCTGTCTCCTGCTCTCTCACACATGCATGTCTACCTCCTGCAGTCCAGTTATGTCGTAACTTGGATGACATCAGATTCACTCTTTACATCTTTTAACCAATTTTTGCCATTCCTGGCTGAGCCGTGTAGTATGTACTATCATTATGTTTCCTTTTTTGTAATAATTTGTTTACCCTGGTTTAATAATTGTCTTGTGTTTGTTTCTTTGGTTTTGTCTCTACCTATCATCAATCATCCCCAGCTGTGTAGTCTTCCTGGCTGGTCAGACTGTTATGTAGTCTCTCCATTGATTCCCCTTGAAGAGGTACCCTGGAGCCCCGCCCCTGCTTCAGTCTGGACTGGTGGCTCTCAGAGCCTTATGACAGCTCTCTGGGGGTCTCTCATTACTCGTTCTAGAGATTCCTCTTACCACTGTAATATATGTTGATTTTTCATTTTCTAGACCCAGTGTCTTTCTCTTTCTTGGTTCACTCCCTTGTTTTGATGTTGTACACTTTCTAGTACAGCACTGTCCAACAGAACTTTCTGTGATGGTGAAATGTTCTGTATCCATGCTAACAGGGTAGCAGCACATGGCAATTGAGTACTTGAAATGTGGCTAATGAGACTGAGAAACTGAATTTTAAATTTAATTTTAATTAAAATTTAAATGCCTCATGTGGTTGTTGGCTAGCATATTAGATAGCACAGCTCAGATGTCTTCCTGAGAATAAGTGCATGGGAGAGATTGATCAATTTTAGACATAATCTATTGCTCCTCTCTCTCCCCCACATTCTCCCAATCTAGTTATGGCACAACTTTTGAGCAGATCCGTAATTAGTGTGATTATGTAAATGCTGTTCATTGGTGAGCCAAGAATTGTACTTTAATTACATTTCCATTTTTTTGTATAACTTGCTCTTTTTCCTAGAGTTGATAATTGCCTTGATTTTTCATTTCTTTAGTTTGATTCAAACTTACTGTTGAATGTTTCCTCTACCCTCCAACCACCATGTAAAACAGTTCTTAGCACAGTTTTCCACAATTAAACCTATCGTGTATTTATCAGTTTTCTTCTTTTCCTGGAGATATCCCTTCTGGAATCATCCATCCTTTGGTTTCAGTTTTTTTTGGTGGGGAAGATTGGTCCTGAGCTGACATCTGTTGCCAATCTTCCTGTTTTTGCTTGAGGAAGATTGTCGCTGAGCTAACGTCTGTGCCAGTCTTCCTCTATTCTGTATGTGGGATGCCGCCACAGCATGGCTTAATGAGTGATGTAGGTCCACGCCCAGGATCCGAACCTGTGAACCCCAGACCCCAAGCAGAGCATGCGAACTTAACCACTATGCGGCCGGCCCAGCCCCAGTTTCAGTTTTATCTGGGTTGCTGTCTAGTTCTGCTATGTGGAGTCATCCTGAGAATTCCTGTCACCTCTGCCCCATGTTAGATCCTCTCTTTGCCTGACCCATGCCACCCTCACTTTGGTGGTACATGGTCTCTGGTAGCTTCCTAAGAAAGGGGAGATGGGAGAGAAATGTTTTGAGAGTCTGCATGTCTGAAGAGTCTTTATTCTACCTTCTCATTTAATTGACAATTTGGTGTAGAAACCTAATGTGAGAATTATTTTGCCTCAGAACTTTGAAGGCAATATTTTATTGTCTTTGAGCTTACAGGGTCACTGTTGGGAAACTCAGCTTATAGATTCTTCCCGCAACTGCCTCCTGAAAGGCCTTTTGCGTTCATTCTTAAAAGACATTGGGTTGATTTCTATTACATTTAGAATTTATGTAAGCTCTTACTTTAAACCAGTTAAACAGAGCTCTTAATTTTGGCCATACCATCTGGAGGTAAAATCACACATATATAACACATATAGACACACAGACACAGAGTTTCCACAGCTATTGTTTTAAAAATTACTGCCATGAATCAGGTACATTAATACAAAGCTCACCAGTTATGAATCCAAATGTTTTAAGCCTTTTTACCAATATTTGTGGAGAAGATACTCAAGATGCTAGATTTTGGTGAGGGTGCTCTTATGGCCATTTTTCCTTTTCCCCTTTTTTTTTCCTGTCAGTCCTGGGAATTAACTACATCATAACAGCAGAGAAACCCCTCAAGTTTTCTCCCAAATGGACTTTCTGGGGCATAAACCATCCAATTGAAAGCGTTTCCAACTAGTTAAAATGCACCCGAGGGGTGAGTCTCGGGGGATGCTTGGGGCATTCCCCATGGCAGCAACGGGAGTATCCAACTGACTGTGGCCAGAGAAGGGGTTCAGAGCCTGACTGTAGGCATCAACATACTTAGAAGATTTAGTCCAGGGCCGGCCCAGTGGCGCATCACTTAAGTTTGCACGTTCCGCTTTGGCGACCCGAGCTTAGCTGGTTTGGATCCTGTGTGCAGACATAGCACCGCTTGGCAAGCCATGCTGTGGTAGGCGTCCCACATATAAAGTAGAGGAAGATGGGCATGGATGTTAGCTCAGGGCCAGTCTTCCTCAGCAAAAAGAGGAAGATTGGCAGCAGATGTTAGCTCAGGGCTAATCTTCCTCAAAAAAAAAAAATATTTAGTCAAGTCCCACTCAGCCCGTGCACTTAGTCCCTGAGCCAGCACAAGGCGAGCCAGGGAAGCAGGAGGCAAACACCTGGAGCTGGCCGGGGGCGCTGGCTAAGGGCTGGGGCTCCCAGTGCCCGGGATTGAGAGTTAAGTACAGAAGGTCCAGGTTCTGCTCAGGTCCGATAGCAAGGGGTGATGGGTGCGTCTTCCTGCCTTGCATCCTTTGTATATCTTTCCTATTATGCCTGGCAGTAACAGGTGCCTGGTGCATTGTCCTAAAGATAAAAGAATAGAGAAAAACAGTTAAGAATTTTCCGCCGGTTGGGGGACATTCAACCCAATTGCCTCCTGGAGCCGTTCTCCCAAGAAGGGGTTCCCATACTCAACCAAAGGTTGGAGTTTGGTACTTTCCTTGAACCGGAGTGCCACAGTTCAGAGTGTGGTCAAGAGCCATAGGGTGGGATCCCAATCCAGCCTTAGGAAAAGAAACCTGCCATGGGAGTCTTGGAGATTGGCAACCGTCCTAATGACTTAAGTGGTTGACCCGTGCCCATGTAAGATTTATATATTAGAGATAGAGATAGGAAGGAATGGAGTAATTCGTTCTTCATCACCCTCATGCTTAAGGTACTGAATCTCTTCAGGCTGAATGCCGTCATTTGCCCCATAGAGTAGCCATGGGCAGCAAACGTGGATTCATACAGCTGTCCAAGAAGGTTCCCGATGGAAAAGTGAATTTAGATCCATCCTTGAAAAAGAGGAAGGCACAGGGAAGACTAGGACTTCAGCTCACAAGCCGGTGAAGCAAGCGGGCTCAACAAGCCGAGGAGGTGGAAGAAAGACTTTTCTTGGACTCTCAAGGTCTGGTAGTAGTGCTCCTTTCTTCAGAGAATAACGTGGGATCAGGGCCCATGGGCAGTGAAGAGCTGCAAGCATGGAGACAGGACTCGTGGGCAGGACTTTATCAATAGGTCTTGGTCTTATAATATTGGGTAGGGAAGTATGCCTAGCCAGACATTTTAAAACATACTCAGGCAAAGTTGATATAACCTTTTTATATAAAATCAGCTCAAGCATTCTAACCTTTATAATCTTATCAACACTTATAATTTTATATTTGCATCAATTCAGCCGTAACCTGAGTCAGGGCCTTAAGGATAGTCATTTTTTTGCATATGTCTCCCTTTTTAATTTGGCCTTTTCATAGGTACCAATAAAAATTATGATGAGAGCTCTCACAATTTTTTTCCCCCAATTTAGAAATTTTCCCGATTTAAATGGTCCATCGTCTCGCCACATTGACGAGTAGGATCTTAACAGTGACTCAACCAATAAGCTTATCCAGAAAGTTCACTTGCAGAAATAGTTTAAGAAAGTAAAGGCCTTCATTGCACAGCAAGCAACAAAGGTTGAGACGACAAAGGCCCCTTATGAAATCCATTGGATCCCCTTATGGCAAACTCCCCTGAGATTTGACACAGCCGGATAAAGAGAGTGTCCCAGAACCCCAGTCTACTTGACTGGCCGCCAAGATGCGTGCCTGTACATGCATCCTCTGATGGCAGAGACAAGAGAGGTCACAAAACCAAGCTCTCAAGACATAGAACAAGACAAAAGGCCCAGACAACAGGCTTATAGAGATGCCAATGTCTCATGACAAACAACAAAAAAAGACACAGACAAGGAAAAGTACTATCTCTGGGAGGAAGAAGATCTACAACCAATGAGTACTCAACCAAATCCTAGAGTTTCTGAATCCAAGAAGCTAGCCTCACCCAAATTTTCTCCTGCTAATCTAAATTTAGAAAAGCAAAAAAAAACCCCTCACCACTCTTGCTTCCATTGGACCCCACAGGCAGAGATCCGGGAGACTGACGTGGTAAGAACTCTTACCTCTTGCCGGCTTTCGTCACGGGTCCAGGATCTCTTGGCTGCAGCAGTCCAGGAGCGAGCAGTGTCCAGCCAGTGAAATTTTATCCCGTCCAAGTCGCCAAACTGTAGGGGAGGAAGACATTTCCTCTACCTGCTCTGGGTCCTTCTGGCTGGAAAACGAATTAAATTGACATGAGACAGAATAACAGGAGAAAATTAAACAAAGCTTTATAACATGTATACATGGGAGAGGCTCAGGAAAACTGAGCAACTTGCCAAAATGGCAGAAGCTCTCCTCTTAAATACCACCCTCAGCTAAAGACACAGGAGGATGTTGGGGGTGGGGGGAGTCAGGTATGGGAGATTACCAGAAAAGCACAGTAAACAAGGGTAAGGTTATTATGCAGATTTAAGTCCTTGCTTTCTGCATTGGTAAGAGTTTCTAGAGATAAGGTCATTCCCCCTTTCTTCCTCGTACAGAGAGGGAGACACCTTTACAGATGGAGATTGACTTTACAAATGTAGATGTCTCTTACAAAGGGTAAGTAAATTCTACTTTTCAGAGTTTCTTTCCTGTCTGCAGTTTTTAAAAGTAATCAGTCCAAAATAATCCTCATGCCAAAGAGACATATCTTGGGGTGGCCAATTCCAGTCCCCTACAAATGTTTAGCAGCATCTCTGACCTCTACCCATTCGATGCCAGTAATACTCCCTCATCCGTAGTTCTGACAACCAAAAATGTTCCCAGACACTGCCAAACATCCTCCATGGGTGGAGATGGGGGTGGGCAAAATCGCCCCTGGCTGAAAACCACTAGGTAGGCAAATTTCTTCACTTCATGAGCCTCAATTTCCTCACAAAACTTAGAGGGCTTCCATAAGGACTAAGTGTGATAATACATGTATTATGTAAATATTATGTAAAGTCCCATGGGGACTGATGTTGTTGAGTGTAAATTGCTTACATTTAGATGGTGCTTACTAGGTGTCAGGTGCTCTTGTAAGAGCTCTGCAATGAGTAGACCTCGTAAACCTCACCACAACTCTGCTATCCTCATTACACAAATGGGGAAGCCAAGGCCAAGAGAGGTTAGGTAACCCACCCAAAGCTTCAGTTAAATGTCAGAGCTGGGAGTCAACCCCTGGCTCTCTGGTCCCAGAGTCCTTGCCTTTAACCACCATGTTTCAGCTGTTTTTAAAAAGATTTTATTTTTCCTTTTTCTCCCCAAAGCACCCCTGGTACATGGTTGTGTATTTTTAGTTGTGGGTCCTTCTAGTTGTGGCGTGTGGGATGCCTCCTCGGCATGGCCTGACAAGTGGTGCCATGTCTGCTCCCAGGATCCAAACCGGTGAAACCCTGGGCCGCCGAAGCGGAGCGTGAACTTAATCACTCGGCCCGGGGCTGGCCCCATCAGCTTTGTGATTCAGAACTTTGAACGATGAACTTCCCAAGCTGCTTCTTATTAGAGCATCTTCCTTGGCATCTTAGACGTAGTAGACATAATCTGCAAGTGTTTTCCTGCCTGGGACTCCAATGCCCAGGGACTTTAATAAAGCAATATCCCAATGATGGTACTGTACATGTGTGTAACATTTTACACTCTTCAAATTATTGTCACACATGTGTTTCTCATCCCAGAACCCTGTGAGTTATAGGTATATATAAACAGATTTTCCTTTTAGAGTTGCGAAGACATAGAGACCCCCACAGAGAAGTGACTGGTAGTAGCTAGGGAGCCCCAGAGCTGGGATCAGACCAGGATCTCTGGCCCCCATGCAGATGTCCTCTGTCATACCAGGGGCCTCGGGTGAGGCAGCCTCTTCTGTCCTTATGGGGTTTTACTTAGTAGCTACTAGGTTAGGATACCTTAGCCACCAAGCAGGGGGGAAGTTACACAGGACGAGTCATCAGAGGCAGTGGGGTTGGGAGCTGGGCATGGGTGTAGAAACTACACGTAAGAATTTGAAATTAATATTTTCAGAGAGGGGCTCACTGAGAACTCTGATTTTCCATTTGCATAAATTTCATATTTAGACCAATTATTTTTCATGTTGTATTGACCAGCACATTTTCAGTGAGAACATGTAGTCTGACAGGGATACTGGGTATCCTGAGAAGTCCAACATATCTGTGGAGGAAGTTGTCTGAGACAGTCACTCAGGATCTCCCAGTGACTTGGCTCCTGACTCCCTCACTTCTCTGCTATTGCTCTCACCAAAGTCACTCATTATTTCACTTGTCCAGCAAATATTGATTGAGCACCTGCTTTATGCTACTGAACAAGACAGAAAAAACGTCTTGGCCCTCATGGAGCCTGTGTTCTGCTGGGGGGACTGACTAGAGTTTGCCTGTTGCTCGCCCTCCCCTCCCTGAAGCTCCCCTTGGCTCCCCAGTGCTCTTTCTCCTGGTTTTCCTCTCCACGGGTGCCTCCTCCATCTCCTTTTCTCTTTCCGCCTCTAAAGCCAGCTTTCCTCAGGGCACTCAGCCCTCATCTGCTCTCACTCTCGACGCCTACCTTGACTTTACTAGCTCTGGCTGCTCACCACGTCTCCCTCTCTGGCTCACCTCTATTTCCTGATGCACGTGGTGAGCTGCCTTCATGGGCATCTTTATCTGAATGATCCACGGGTTACTTCACAGGTACTTCTAATCTAAACGCCCGAGATGGACCCTGCATGCTCCCCCTTGAAATGTAGTCCTCTTCCCGTGGTCTCTTTAGTAATAAATGCACCCCCGTTTGCACAGTCCCTCAAGCAGAAGCCCAAAGCCATCCTTCATTCTTTTGGTTCCTTCACTTCCCTCCATTTGCACATCCTCTCAGTGACGCAGTGCAGCTCAACCTGCCTCCTAATTTTTTCTCTGCTCCTTGCCTTTTTAGTTACCCCCATGGACATTTGATACTAACACAGAAAAATGGCATTTTGCTTTGCAAGAAAGCCTTGATTTTTATAAGAATCAAGCCTTGGTTCCATATGAACATATTCTTTCTACAGTAACCTCCCATTTTAGTTAAATATCTTCACATATACCTTAATTTTGTTAGCTCAGTACCAGTAGGTGTTTTGTCATCTGGATAAACCTCTGCACTGCTCCTTAATGCCAAGCATTGACCATATAGCTAGTACTGAGAGCATCTAGAAATCTGCAGACAGAGTGTCTTTGCATAGAAGTTTTAGGGAGTTGGTCCTTGGGATGTTCCACCACAGGTCTTGTTTCCCCCAAAGGTAACCAGACAAAAGTTATTTGATGCAACTTTAGTTAAGGAGAAAAATATAGTTTTGGGGCTGGCCCCGTGGCTTAGTGGTTAAGTTTGGCATACTCTGCTTTGGTGGCCCGGGTTCATTTCCCAGGCATTGGACCTACACCACTTGTCTGCGGCCGTGCTGTGGTGGCAACCCACATACAAAATAAAGGAAGATTGGCACAGAAGTTAGCTCAGGGTGAATCTTCCCCAAGCAAAAAGAAAAAAAAAAAAAGAGGAAGATTGGCAATAGATGTTACCTCAGAGTGAATCTTCCTCAGCAAAAAAATAAAAATAAAAAAGTGTAGTTTCATTCGTAAAATTGATGTTTGTCAAATATCTAGCATGAAACCCCTACCCTTGAGCATTGACATAGGGATTTAGATGATCAAGAAGTTAAGAACATGGCCTCAAGGAGCTTGTTCATGGAGAGTGCGCCCCCTAGAGTTCACTGAAGAGTGGGCAGGCAGAAAACTCAGGAGGTGGCAACATGGTGGGTACATTGTGGAGGTAGGAAGGAGGGGAGGGAGGCAAGAAAGAAAAGGAGAACTAAGACCATATACAAACTTACACAGTATCATGGATATCTAATTTATGTAAATTTACATTTTTGCACATATTTATGCACAAAGAAATTGGGTGAGTTAGAACTTATATTGACCAGTTACAGCCATTGATAAATGAAAAAGGCAAGTAGCTAGTGACAGGTGCAATATGATGTATTCTGGTTAAAAAACAAATCTGCTCTCTGCAAACATATGCTGGTGTTTGTGTGAGTAAGGAGAACCCTGGGAACACATGAGACCACTGAATTGGTTACCTGGTGGGGAAGGCAATTAGCTTTGCTTTTATAGATCTTCCCATTACTGTTCCACTTATTAAAATGAGCATATGTTACTTTAGTAATTTGCCAAACATAAAATCAAGTTTAAAAATATGTGTGGAGTGCCTGCACCAGCACTGGGCCAGCGCTCCGCATGTACCACCTCGTGGAAATCCTCTCACAGCTCTGGGACACCTGTGCTCTTCCTCTGTGATACCAGTTAGGACAGCGAGGTGCTCAGCAGGAAGTGACTTGACCAAGGCTAATGAAATGGTAGGTAGTAGACCTGGGTGGGAGCCAGCCCTGCCTGGCTCTGAGGCCCACACTTAGCACAGCGTCTAAGCAGTCCCTGCTCCTTCCAGCACAATCCCGCCACCCCTTCCAGGCTACCCGCCCCCCCCACTCAGTGCACACAGAGAAAGAGGCTGTCCTGTGGGAGGGGCTTAAGCCAAAGGGGCTTTTCTCCCTTCCCTTCCTCCCTTACCACATGCACACCATTCCCAGAGTTTTGTGGCAACTTCAGAAATTCTGACTAAGACAGTGTAGTGTAGGGTGTGAACATGGATGCAGGAGCCAGATTGCCCTGGGTTCAAATGCCACCGAATTTACTAGCTCAGTGATCTTGGGGAAGTTACTTAATCTCTCTGTGCCTCGTATTGTCACCTCTAAAATGAAGATTAAATAATAGTACTACCTCATTAGGTTGTTTAAGGACTAATGAAATCAGTGTATGCAAAGTACTTTAAACAGTGCTCAGCACATCAGAAGTGTCGGATGTGGTAGCCTTATGAGGAGAACCTGACAATGCACCAGTGATCTTCTTATGGTCTCAGAGCTGTAGTCTGAGTACCAGGCAGGGAGTCCTGAGCAGAGGGCACAGGCCATTCAGTGTCCTCATCTGAAAAACAAGGATAGTCTCAACTTGTGGGATTGCCATGAAGATTAAATGAGATGACGAGTATTTAGCACAGTGTCCAGCATTTAATCAATGCCCACTATAGGCTTTCTTGGTAGAAGTTGAGAAGCTAATTCTAAATTTATATGAAAATGCAATGGATCTAGCATAGCTAAAGCAATTTTCAAAAACAAAGTTGGAGGATTCTTGCTACTTTATTTCCAGACTTACTATACAACTACGGTGATCAAGACAGGGTGGTATTGGTGTTAAGTTAGGCAATCAGATCAAGAGAACCGAATAGGGAGTCCAGAAATAGACCTACACACCTGCGGTCAGGTGTGATTTTTTTTCCTTTTTCTCCCTGAAACCCCCCAGTATATAGCTGTATATTTTAGTTGGGGGTCCTTCTAGTTGTGGGATGTGGGATGCCACCTCAGCGTGGCTTGATGAGGGGTACCATGTCCTCACCCAGGATCAGAACTGGCGAAACCCTGGGCCGCTGAAGCGGAGCGCGCGAACTTAACCGGCCATGGGGCCAGCCCCCGGTCAGGTGTGATTTTTGACAAAGGTGCCAAGGCAATTCAGTAGGGAAAGAATAGCCTTTTCAACAAATGGTGCTGGAACAGTTGGATATCTGTATGCAAAAAAAGTGAATGTATCGTACCACATATAGATATTGACTCAAAGTGAATCATAGACCTAAATGTAGGAACTAAAACTATAAAAATTCTGGAAGAAAATAGGATAAAATCTTTGGGATCTTGTGTGACGGTTAGTTTTACATTTTAACTTGGCTACACCACAATACCCAGATATTTGGTCAAACATTATTCTAGATGCTTCTGTGAAGGTGTTTTTTATGTGAGATTAACATTTTTTTTTAAGATTTTATTTTTCCTTTTTCTCCCCAAAGCCCCCTGGTACATAGTTGTGTATTTTTAGTTGTGTGTCCTTCTAGTTGTGGCATATGGGACGCTGCCTCAGCATGGCCTGATGAGCAGTGCCATGTCTGTGCCCAGGATTTGAACCAGGGAAACCCTGGGCCACCAAAGCAGAGTGCTGGAACTTAACCACTCTGCCAGGGGCCAGCCCCAGTGGAATTAACATTTAAATCAGTAGACTTTGAGTTAGGCAGGTTATCCTCCTTAATGTGGACGGGCCTCATCCAGTCCGCTGAAGGCCTTAAGAGAAAAAAAACTAACCTCTTCTGAGGAAGAGAGCATTCTGCCTCCAGGCTGCCTTCTGGCTCCAGCAGAAACATCAGCCCTTCCCTAGGTCTCCAGCCTGCCAGCCCACCTGCAGGGTTTAGATTTACCAAGCCTCCATAATTGGCCTGAGTCAGTTCCTTAAAGTAACCCCTCCAACCGCTGCATTGATAAACAGATTGGGGAATGCCATTCAGCAATTGAAAGGAATGAGCTACCGATAGAGGAAACAACATGGATTAATCTCAAAAGCATTAAGCATTTGAAGCCAGACGCAAACGACCACATACAATACGATTCTATTTATGTGACGTTCTAGAAGAGTCAAAACTATAGGAACAGAACATTGATAAGTGATTGCTTGGGGTCAGGGATGGAAAGGGATTGACCAAAAAGAAGCAAGAGGGAATTTGGGGTGGGGGCACAATGAAAATCTATATCTCGCTTGTGGTGGTGGCTATATGATTGTATACATTTATCCAAACACATCAAACCAACTACTTTAAAGGGGTGAGTTTTATTAAATGTAAATTACACTTTCAGAAACTTGATTTTTAAAAATATCTGTTCTAAATATAATAATTGTTATAGATGAGGAGCAAGCTTAAGGAGGCTCAGTAACTTTGTTCTAATTTTTACCGAACAAGAGAGCCTGATGCCCAGTGCATGTAAAAAGCTAATACTGTGGCACTGGCTTTTTAGAAAAGAAATAGCTTTATTGTGAGGTCAACCGGTGAGGAGACAGGAGGCAAGGCTCTCCAATCTGTCTCTCTGATCCAGGCTTTGGGGCGAAATTTAAGAGGTTAGGGGAACAGGCTGGTACGCGGAAACGCTGGCCGGGCAGGTTGAACAGTTGTGGTAAGGTGTGGAAAGCGGCTTTCCCACCACATCTCCCTAGACAGTGGACCGCTCGCTGCTGGAGACAGTCCGGTCTTTGAGTTCCAGTCGTGTTCCGGTCCTTTGTTTCTGTGGGGGGAGAATCTTTGGTTCCGGGTGTTATTTCAGGTCAAAATTTTCTCCTCTGTGCATGCTCCAGCTACATGACTTGCAGTTGGCTCTCTGACCCTGAAAACCACTTTAACATTCTGTTGTTGCTACGATGGGGTCAGTTTGAACGGGTCCTGTGGTTCCATGGTCATTTATAGGTTGCTTGTGGCTCCTGTGGAACTTTCTCTTCCTGTTGTCTCCCTATACTAGTGAATGACTATGCACCAATAAGTATAACTTTTAAAAAGAAACGCAAAGGGTTTTATTGTAGTAAAGTAACTTTCCCAGGCCTGACTTTTGATAGCATTTGCGGAAATAAAGAGCACGAGGGGCTGGTAGGTGTTTAATGACAGCCGCTCCCCAGAGAAGGCCGGGGATGGGCAGGTGATGTGCATTCACAGTGTCACGAAAGGCAGCAGGAGCAGCTCTGCAGTGGCTCCCTCCTGCTGCTGCTGCCTGGGCCTCTTGCTCTTAAATGTGTGTCCCCTTTGGGCAAAACCTCCCGGAGGGGTCTGCGAGGCTGGCTTCCCAGGGCAGAGGGGAGCAGTGGAAACCAAGGATCTTTTTGGTTGTTGTTCATTGGCTTTGTTTTTGATTCTGTGGGTGTGTGTTTAATATTAGAACTTACTGGAATGGTGGTGGTCTGAACTCGTGTTTGCCAGCCTGTTGGTTTGTATCCTTTAGGTGGGCGATGGGAGAAATAGGTACTTGGGAGATTGCTGGTTAGGTGAAAATGTTCACTTGAGAGAATGTGTTGTATGTAGCATGCTTCTTCCAGAAGGTTCCATGCGCTTGTTTAAAAAGATATAAAAAAGGTCAAATTTTTGAGCAGGTAATCCATTCACACAGTTCTAAGAAAGTACAAAAGGTTGGTCAGTCCTCCTCCCAGTCTCCCAGCTACTCATCGTCTCCCTCCCTGAAGGCAGCCTGTGTTACCTTGCTCCTTGCATTTTTTCCTGAGATATTTCATGCATATCTGTACAAATAGAAGTGTCTCTGTATTTCCCTACACATTGCTTTTGTAAAAATTGTAGGATACTGTGCATATCCTTCTTCACTTTGCTTTATTCAATGAACCATAATTGGCTTAACGAATCCCCTGTTGATGGACATTTAGATTATGTTAATCTTCTGCTCTTACAAATTATTCTGCAGTGACTAACCTTCTTCTGAGATCTTATTGCGCAGGGTGGTTATATCTGTGGGACAGAGTTCTCCAAGTGGCACTGCTGGGCCAGGGCATGAGTGCCCTTGTAATTTTGAAAGCTAGAGCCGAATCGCTCTGCACAGAGGTTGTGCCAATGTACACGCCACCAGCAGAGTGAGAGAGGCTCTGAGGACTGACCCTGAAGCACGCTGTGACCAGTGGTCAACTGGGCTCTCCCTTCCTGACAGGTCCTGCCTCCCTCTTCTGGCCCCTCACCTTCTGAACTCATCCTGTTTTTCTAGCATTCTCTCCAGGAGCTCTGTGCTGTGGTTAATTTGGCCTCTGTTTAGCCTTTGTTCCTCTCTACTTCAGCGTGCCTTCCGTAGAATTTTCTCTTCTTCAACTGCTCTTGATTGTGTCTCGGGCCAGCCGCCTGGGAGTCAGGGAGAAAAGCATGGGAGAGAAGTGGCAGGGTGTCCACACCTCTCCTTTCCTCTCCACACGCTCCGAGGGGCCCCGAGGGTGTGTACAGTCAGATGTCAGGGCAGACAGAAAGTCTGCTTTGTTCTACGATAGCTGGAAGCATCGCCCTGTCGGAAGAAACCTCTACTGGGAAAACTTAGGCATTTGTAGTTTACCATCGGAAATCATCGAGGAAACTTGACGTATGGTGGTGATTCTGACAAAATGAACACGTATTTAACTAATTAATTAATGAGGGAACCAGTAATATGTTACAACTGGTTTGAAGGAGAATTCAGAGAATTACAAATATGTAGGCCATCAGGAAAGCGGAAATAAATTTGCTTATTAGATGTAAAACTGGCCAATATACACGGAATCTCTGCTGGACACAACTTATTTGCATCACCTGCAGTGTTCTACGACTTGGAGCTGGAAAGCAGCTCAAAGAAAGGAAGGTAAACAGAAGATAACCCGGAAGTGCACTGTACACGAGACAGAGCAGCTAGTCATCTCTCTCTCTCTCTCTCACTCATTTTGTTTTATTTTAAAATTTCTTTTGTTTCTGCTTTCTAAAATTATGGTAAAAATATGTAACACAAAATTTACCATTTAACCATGTTTAAGTGTACAGTGTACATTCTCATTTTTGTGTAACCAGCAGCCCCATCCATCTCCAGAACTCTTTCCATCTTCCAAAACTGAAACTCTGTAGCCATCAAACACTCTCTTGCTATTTCCTCCTCCCCCTGGTCCCTGGCAACCACCGTTCAACTTTCCCTCTGTGAGAATCTGTCCCCCATTTAAAAGTCTGTCCCACGTTTTCCTTAGCAGGAGTTGAGGCGGTGGATCACGTTTACCCCGTCTGTGCCCACGGCCAGGTTGTGAGGCACCTTGAGCCTTGGTTTCCTGTCTGTAAAATCGGCGTAACGCCTTCCCCAGGGAGTTGTGAGGATTAGACAGGTGATCCATGCGGAGTGCAGAGTGCAGTGTAATCAGGATGTAGAAAGAGCTCCATGGGTGGTAGTTACTATCATCATAATTACTGTTTTCTCACTTGAGTCCTCAGAGGCACAGAAGTTCCTTTAGGTCAGTGGTTCTCAGAGTTGACTGCACCTGTGATCCCCTGGAGAGCCTTGGAAAACGCTGATGCGCAGCTCCCACACCCAGAGGTTCTGGTTACGTTGGTCTCGGGTGTGGCTTGGGCTTGGGGTCTTTCAGAGCTGCAGGTGACTCTAACGAGCAGCCCGGTGGAGAAGCATTCCCTGCTCCGGGTATTTCTCCCTGAGGTACCAGAGCCGCGCGTGTGGGGTGGAACAACACTCTCTGTGAGCACTGGGCCGGGTCGTGGTTACACACCTGGAAGTCACGGTGCTCTTTGTAGAACACAATGAAATATGGATATTCTCAATGCCATAAGTCAAACTAGAAACACGTTTCCTAGCGGGAAATACGTCTCGAGTACAGGAAGGCAAATGCATGCTGTGAATTGTGTGGCTTGCCTGTGAAACAATGCGTGGAAAGTTATTGGGTCAATACGAGGAGAGCCTCAGTGGTGTTGACGTATAACGATGAGGGTGTTAATTAGGCAGGCAGCACAGTGACTTGTGTTTCCAGCAAAGGCAGGGAGGCACCTCCAGGAGACGCTCTTTGGAGGAAGGAAAGGTGGCTCTCAGATGGAGAGGGACAATGTGAGAACTGGTATGGTGGGTCACACATGAGCCCCTGCTTGGTCCTGTGGGGAGACGTGCTGTAATTGAGGGGAGCGAGCCTTAAAACTTGGCATGGACCCTCAACACTGGCTCAAGCATCTTAGGAGAGGCTGTTGAGGCTGCTGCAGGAACGGGAGTGCCGGAGTTGGCCCTGAGTCTCTTAGCCGCTCTCTCCTCCCGTTGCTGCCTCTGAGGAATTCTTGGGAGTGGTGCCATGCTCTGCAGGGCCCTTCTCTTTCCCCCTTGGCTTGTTTACAGTGGTGTTGAGTGGGGTGAAGGCAGGCCCTGTTTGCCCTCCACCTCTTTCCCCAGCTCTGAGCAGGCCCGGTGGGTGTGTTAGTCCAGAGGCCCATCGAGCACCTGGGTGTTCAGTGTGCAAGTCGTCTACCGTTCCCCGTCCGTTTGGTCTGTTTGTGCAGTCTGCACCCCGTCGCCCCAGCAGGCTGCACCTAAGATTGAAGCCTCTGACTGCACAACTGAGTATTTTATAGCCCAGATTAATGTGCCCGTAAAACCCTGTACAGTCATATATTTAATAGGTCCTCACTGCTCCGCAGGAGACATTGTAATGTCATGGCACAGCTGGGTGTCAGCATTTTAAAATCCTCCCTAAATACCTGTGTCTTTCCTGCATGAAGTGCACTGGAGGATTACTGGTTTCCAGGCCATAATTGACCTGTTGTAAGTCATCACCTAATCCACGTCCTGGGACTGCTAGAAAATGAGGGAGCCAAGGAGGAAAGGGGCTTTAGAGGCTGCTGAGGTGCCCCCGGGCCTCTGCTTGGATGGCAGTGCAGGTGGTCTGTTGGTGAATTCTCTGAGTCCCTTATTCTCTTCTTTCTCTTTTCTGTCTCTTAAGCTCCTAAGACTTAGGTTTCTGAAAATAAAGTAAGCCGGAAACTTATTTGGAGACTGAAAATTCTTTTGCAGCAGGCCTGTGGGTTTGTTTCCTATGAGAACTGGCTGTTGTATGTTTAGGTTGTTGTAAACCAAGGACCTAGGGTAGGTGGGTGAGTAGGTGGCGGCCGTGCCTGGTCTTCGTTTAGCCCATGTTTCCATCAAATCGAACCGTATATAAAGAATTATACACCATGAGCAAGTGAAGTTTATCCCAGAGCTGGTTCCACATCTATCACTGTAATCCCCGTATCAACAGATATCTTCGTGTGCCCAGGCTGCTGTAACGTAGTACCTAGACTGGGCGGCTTAGCAGCAGATGTTTGTTGCCCACAGTTCTGTAGATTGGAAGTCCGGGATCAAGCTGCCTGCAGATTCAGTTCCCGTGAGGACCGGCTTCCTGGCTTACAGTCACCTTCTCACTGTGTGCTCGCTTGATGCAGAGAGAGAGCTCTGGTCTCTCATCCTCTATTTATAAGGACTAACCCCATCTTGGAGACCCCATATTCACGACCTTATTTAACCCTAATTACCTCCCAAAGGCCCTATCTCCAAATACTATCGCATTAGGGGTTAGAGCTTCAACATATGAATTTTTGGGGATACAAACATTCAGTCCATAACAACCTAAACAAGAAAAATTATGTGATCATATCAAACAGATGCAGAAAAAGCATTTGACAAAAGTCAGCATCCATTCATGGTTAAAAAAAACACCTCTCAGCAAACTAGAAATTGAAGAGAACTTTCTCAACATGATAAAGAGCATCTGCAAAAAACCTACAGCTAACACCACACTTAGTGGTGGAACACTGAACACTTCCTCTAAGATAAGGAACGAGGGAAGGATGTCTGTCCTTCCACACTTACTTAATAAAGTGCTGCAAAGTCTAGCCACTGCAACAAGGCAAGAGGGAGAAAGAAAAAGCCTACAGATTGGGAAAGAAGAGATAACACTATCCCTATTTGCAGATGACATGATTGTCTACGTAGAAAATACTAAGGAATCTACAAAAAAATTTCTAAAACTAATAAAAGAGTTCAGCAAACTTGCAGGATCAACACACAAAAATCAGTTGCATTGCTATTTACTAACTATGAACATGTGGAAATGGAAATTAAAACAAAATACCCTTTATAGTCATCCCAAAGGAAATTAAATACTTGGGTATAAATTTGATAAAACATGTACAGGATCTGAAAAATTACAAAATGCTGATGAAAGACATCAAAGGAGACCTAAACAATTGGTGATGCATACCATGTTCATAGTTAGCAGACTCAACATAATAAAAGTGCTTTTTTTTTTTTGGTGAGGAAGGTTGGCCCTGAGCTAACATCTGTTACCAATCTCCTTTTTTTTTTTTCTCCCCAAAGCCCCAGTACATGGTTGTATATCCTAGTTGTAGGTTATTCTAGTTCTTCTCTGGGCTCCGGCCTCAGCATGGCCTGATGAATGGTGCTAGGTCTGCGCCCAGGATCTGAACTGGTGAAACCCCGGGCTGCCAAAGTAGTGTGCATGAACTTAACCACTTGGTCATGGGTCCAGCCCCCAAATTGATCTTTATGTTGCATGCAGTTTCCATTAAAATCCCAGCAAAGTCTTTTGCACATATTCACAAGCTTATTTTAAAATGTTGTGGAGGGCCAGCCCCGTGGCTGAGTGGTTAAGTTTGCGCGCTCTGCTTCGGCGGCCCAGGGTTTCGCCAGTTCGAATCCTGGGTGCGGACACGGCACTGCTCGTCAAGCCATGCTGAGGCGGCATCCCACATGCCATAACAAGAAGGACTCAGAACTAAAAATACACAGCTATGTACGGGGGGCTTTGGGAGAAAAAGGAAAAATAAAATCTTTAAAAAAATAATAATAAATAAATAAAATCTTGTGGAAAGGCACAGACCCTAGAATAGCTAAAATAAAATAAGGCAGGAGGAGTGAGTCTACTTGATATTAAGGCACCTATATAGTTCCAGGAATCAAGAGACTGTGGTGTTGCTGGAGGGATAAACAGACCACTAGAACAGAATAGAGAGCCCAGAAACGGACCCTCACCAATACATCCAACTGACGCTGACAAAGGTGCCGGAGCAGTTCAGTAGAGGAACTCTCAGCAAATGACGCTGAAGCGGTTGGACGTCCACAGGATAGAAAAATGAACCTGGACCTAGACCTACGCTGCGTACAAAAATTAACCCAAACTGGGTCATGGCCTTAAATATAAGATGATAAAACTTGTAGAAAAAAATCATAAGAGAAAATCTTCAGGATCTAAAACTAGGCAGAGTTCTTAGACTTGCCATCTAAAACACGATACGTAAAAGGAAAAATTGATAATTTGAATCTCACCAAAATTAAAAACTTTTGTTCTGTGAACAACTCTGTTAACAAGATGAAAAGACAACCAACAGACTCTGGGAGAAAATATTTACAGACCAATATTTGACAAAGGATTCATATCTAGAATGTATGAAGAGTTATCAAAATTCAACAGTAAAATAATCAACAATAATCTTATTAGAAAATGGGTGAAAGATGTGAAGAGACATTTCACCACAAAGGATATATAGACGGCAAATAAGAAAATGAAAAGATAGTCAGTATCGTTAGCCATTAGGTAAATGCAAATTAAAACCACAAGCAGATATCACTGCATCTATCAGAGTAGCTAAAATAAACAGTGACAACACCAAATGCTGGCAGGGATTTGGAGAAAGTGCATCTCTCGTACATTGCTGGTGGGAATGTAAAGCATTATAGCCACTCTAGAAAACAGCTTGGTGGTTTCTCTTAAAACTAAATATGCAACTACTGTATGACTCAGCAATTGCACTCCAAAAGAAGTGAAAGCAGGGACCTGAACAGGTATTTGTACACTCGTGTTCATACAGCATTCTTCACAATAACCAAAAGGTGGAAGCACAGCATGAGTCCATCAGCAGATGAAGGGATAAACAATATGTGGTATGTCCATAAAATGGAATATTATTCAGCCTTGATAGGAAAGGAAATTCTGACACAAGCTACAACATGGATGAACCTTGAAAACATTATGCTGAGTGAAATAAGCCAGACACAAAAGGATGAATATTCTATGATTCCACTTATCTGAGGTACCTAGAAAAGGCAAATTCATAGAGACAAAAAGTAGAATAGAGGTTAGCAGAGGCTGGGAAGAAGGGAATGGGAGTTACTGTTTAATGGATACAGTTTCTGTTTGGGATGATGAAGTTGTTCTGGAATTGGATAGTGGTGCTGGAATCGTGAATGTACTTAATGGCACTGAATTATGTGCTTAAAAAATGGCTAAAATGGTAATTTTTCTCTTTTGTATACTTTACCACAATAAAAGAAAATCACAAAAAAATTGTGAAGAAGCAGCAGAAAACTTAAATAGTTGAATTACCATAGAAAAGATTGGAAATGTGATTAAAGATGCAACCTTTAAAAAAGCACTAGTGGGGCTGGCCCCGTGGTGTGGTGGTTAGGTCTGTCACACTCTGCTTTTGTGGCTTGGGTTCAAAGTTTTGGATCCTGGGCACGGACCTACACCACTCATTGAGCCATGCTGTGGTGGCAACTCACGTATAAAGTGGCGGGAGATTGGCACAAATGTGAGCTTAGGGCTAATCTTGTTCAGGCAAAAAAAAAAAAAGAGGAGGATTGGCAATAGATGTTAACTCAGAGTGAATCTTCCTCACCAAAAAAAAAAAAAGCATTAGGGCCAAACAGTTTCACAGCTCTGTTCTATATTTTAACCAAAAAAAAAATTCCAATGTTATTAAACTGTTGTAAAGCACAGAACAAAATATAAAGCTGGATTTGTTTTGTACAACTAGCACAACCTTAATACCCAAACCAGGTGATTATAAATGAGAGAGAGAGAAAGATAGAACAAGAACTATAGGACTATAGAACTATAGATCTATGAGTATAGATATGAAAAATCTTAATAACATTACTTAATAGAATACAGCACTTACCAGAAGAACAATGCAATGTGACCAAGTGGAGTTTGTTCCAGGAATGCAAGGATGGTTCCATAATTCTTTACACCAACAAATTAAAGGAAAAAAATACATGATTGTATTAACAGTTGCTGAAAAGGCAGTGATTCCTAATAAAAACCAGAAAATAAGAGAGGACAGTTCTTATCTCCGAACCATAGTTCATCATGCGTTGGACTACCACGCTTTGCTCTGTCCATGTATCAACCCAGTGAAAATGTAGTCTAAGCAGCTTCCTGTGAGGAACGTGGGTACCATTAACTTATGCCATCTCACTTAGGAACAGGTGTACTGTAGGGACCAATGGAATCCTTAACAGCCAACTAAGTTACTTGAAGTATTCTGGTTGTTGCTGGTGATCCTTTCTAGAAGCAAGCCCAACCTAGGCAGTTTCTGAATCACCTCAAAAGGAATTCTCTTATTAATTAAGCCATTATATTTGAATAGTTGATTCCTAACGATGCACATTTCAAATCACGTCTCCAAATTATGTATGATCATTAGGCCCTCCCCAAAGTAAGACTCAGAGACACGTTGTGAAGCTGTCGACAAAAATAATCCATAACCAGTCTATAAGTGAAAATTTGGGGTGAGTTTATTCTGAGCTAAAATGTGAGGACCATGGCCCAGGGCCTTTCTTCCAGAAGGAAGAAAGGGCACCAAAGAAGTGGGGTGTACAGAGTGGTTATATACCCCAAAAGAGGATGTTTCACATATGATTGAAATGTCCTTTTACAATAGTTGAGAGACTGCTCTGTTGGTACAGCGATTGATGGACACAGCAGGTAGGTCTGCTGTCTCGATGGACACAGCAGGTTGGTAGGTCTGTTGTCTCAAGCTGGGTGGTCACAGGTGAGCTGGGTGGTCAAAGGTAAGCACAGCAATCAGTTCCTAGCCTAAGGAAAGATGCTTATCCTTAAAGAAATGCCAATGTCGGGGGAAGTTGCACCTTTATCTTAAGGGCATTTGTTCTTGCCATAGTAAATGTTTAAAGCAGATATACAATGCATGCTCAGTGGCCATGTCAGGCCCTTTTGGAAAAACAAAGTCAGGCCAAATTAGGTTTACACCAAATGGCTTCCTCATATACTCCAATGTATCCTATTGTTTGCCGTTTATATTTGTCAAAGCTTTTTGGCACAGGAAACTCACCCTTTTAAAAGAGGGGATTGTTACTGTGCAGAACGATACCAGTACCCTGCCTGTCTGTGTATGATTGGATTGTTGACCCTCAGTGCAGGAATTTTATATCTACCCTGTTACATTTTGTCTGGTTAAAATTAGCCTATTCTTCCAATCTGAGATTGTCTTGGATTCTGATTTTTGTCATCCAAGGAATTTACTCCCTCACTGCTTATTGTCACCTATAGTCTAATTAAGATGTGATATGTCACTCATCCAAGTGGTCAGAATGATACCAGCTCAACACGAGGTTGACATAAGGGAAGCCATATTGTAGAAAGGAAACCATATTGTAACTTTGAATGACCTCTGAATGACTAGCCCAGACATACTCTGTAGATTTTGTGGCTCCTCACAGCTGCTTAAAGATGAAAGCTTTGTTCTTTTGACTTCCTTTGGAATGTGATGACCCCCAGGCAGGGAGCCTATGCTGATAGCCATCATCAATGACAACTGAAAGATCAAGGTATAGGGTTTTGCTCCATTTTCTGATGCAGATCCAGTGAAAACAAAGGACTGTCGGGAACTGGCACTGGATGTCTGCCCCACCCAGAGACCAGCTGCCTCCCCCACCTGGAGAATAGCTCCATATATAACTGGCCTGTAGTCTTTGTTCTGGGAGATGGTTCTTTCCAACGTGAGTGGGCCATCTTCCCTTTTGCTAGCAAGCTGTAATAAACTCCTTTCTCTCCTACCACCTTGTTTCCTGACTATTGCCATGTCTTGAGGGGAGCAGACGACTCCCCTTGGGTAGTGACAAAAACACATTTCCAACAAGAAAAGAAAACTCTGAAGGCTTTTAAAACTATAAATGTTTTTTTTAAAAAACCCTTTATTCTTTTTTTTTTTAAAGATTTTATTTTTCCTTTTTTCTTCCCAAAGCCCCCTGGTACATAGTTGTGTATCTTTTAGTTGTGGGCCTTTCTAGTTGTGGCATGTGGGATGCCGCCTCTGCATGGTTTGATGAGTGGTGCCATGTCCACACCCAGGGTTCAAACTGGCGAAACCCTGGGCTGCTGAAGCAGAGCACGAGAACTTAACCACTCGGCCATGGGGCTGGCCCTATAAACGGTTTTTAAATGTAAAGTTTTATTTTCTTACTCTACTTTTTCTTTGCCCATTTTCTTCTGAATATCTTCATAACTTTGTCTTCATTGAATCATAAGCTTGAGAAGGACTTTAAAGTTTTTGACCCAAATCTATACCATTCCAGATAGTTGAGGCTCTCAGGGAATACTGTCTATCATGATAAGAGGACCCTGGGGCACCTAAGAACCTTGGCGGGGGTCTTCTACCACTTAAAACCTCAATGAGGGGCTGAGTGGCCAGGATTCCAGTGATACGCAGTCCTGCCACAAATAACATTTGAGAAATCATTGAGCCTTTTAGCCTCACTATTCTCATCCAAATTAAACTCTCAAAGACCCTTTCAAGTGTCACTCCTATTTTACTACTGTTACTTCTTTCTTGCCTGCTGCCTCTTAACTCTACGGCTAGTATAGACAGATAGTAGTTGCCTCAAGAAAGATGGCACAACCCTGATCTGTTGTGTTCCTCATGATCTCCTGAGGAAAGGAGGCGTTGTCATTTTGAAATGATTACACTAATCTAACCTAAGATCTTCCCGACAAACTGCTCCCCTTGTGTGGGTCACAGCATGCATCTGCCCTCCTTGTAACAGCCCCGAGTTAAGATGGCTGCATTGTGTTATTTCTGAGCCAACAGTCTCAGTTCCTATATCCTCCCCACCCCCACTTCAGAGTTTCTCGCCTTTTTGTTCCTTTGTCTTCTGCCCCCAAGTGTCTGTGTGACTCTGGCCGGAAAAGTATTGATGAACAAAGATGTTCCCGGGATGGCTAAGCACCAGCACCCTTCTTCCTCCCTTTTCAGCATTGAGGTGTAACTGCCATATAACACTGTAGTAGTTTAGGGTGTGAGCATAATGGTTCCATATTTTTAGGTATTGCCTTCTCACTTCTCAGGCCCACTGAGGCGTCTCAAGCTCGTCATTCATGAGACAGGTACCCACGGGGCAGACATTGTTGGTCTGAAAGCCCTGCCCTTTACTAAGGAGGATCCAAGATCCCTAAGCAGGAGGGAAGAGCTGTGACCCAGTGTCTGGGCCCTGGCTGGAGTAATGAGTGACCAGGGCTGTGGCCCCATGGAGTCTGTGGGAGGGGAGTCCTTCCAGGCTTGTTTCTGTGGGCCGTGGTTCTCAAATGACCCCCGCTGCCCCTCCCTGGGGCTCTGCCCCTTCCTAGGGACGTCTCTCCAATGTAAACACCTCTGGCTGCCCGCATTGTGTGGTGAGAAGGGTTGCGCACCGCATCTGACCTGCGCCAGGAACAAAACACCTCCACTTCCTCTCCAGGTGTATTTTAAGCTGGTTACCTGTGGCTGGGCTCCCTTGCCATCCTCACTGGGAGGAGATCTTTATCTGAACAGGAATCCTCCCTCTGGAATGTTTCCTGACGGAGCCCCGCCCCTTCCAGCTGGGAGTTGGCCTCTCCAAAAGGAGTCGCAGGGACCGTTTATTCTGTGCATCCTTATGATCACCTGTGAGCGTAATTTATGGGTCGCCTGCGGAAGGAGACTCCCTCTGATGTTCCCATGCAGCACTGCTCCTGGAAGTCGGGACCCACAGGGCTCAACCTGCCGGAACAAAGCACTACCCCAGACCAGAGCCCCAGAGTTGTTGACAGCAAGGCCACTTTTCTGATTGTTGCCAGGCAACAACTCAAGGCCCTTTGCTGTTCAGTACCCTGGAAGTGAACGGGCTCTGAGTCTCTGCCTCTCCCTGGTTGGTTCAAGGGAAATGTGTGTTGCTTTTCACTACAGAATGTTCTGGAAAACCAGGTACATTTCTGCTTCTTTGGTGAGTGGTGTGTGTGTGTGTGTATGTAAGAGGGTCGGTCTTATGTTAGGAAAGCCCAGGGGGCAGGAGTTGACAGCTTCAGGTTCACTGGGAAACTGGCTACTACTGCCTTTGCTACTGCTGTAGTTTTACCAGAGCCAGAAGAGGAGCCAGACGTCTAAGGGGGACACTGACCCCCTCAGAGAAGCCCCGGTGTCACTGTTGCAGCTGCGCAAATGCTCGTGACGCCCTCAGGATGTCTGCACGTCCTCTGAGGAGCGGAGACGTCCCAGAGTCTGCAGTCTGCACCATCCCAGGCTCTTCGTTTCTCTGAGGTCAAGGCTGGAACTGTGGAATTTGCTCCCACGTCCCTGGTAGCCCCAGCCTGCCCTGTGGTTGAGGCACACGGCGACGTCTCTGACGTGGCCCCCACACCACCCCAGAGTCAACTCGTTCATCGTTCACGGAGGCATAGTCCTGCCCTCAGGGAGGTCACCGCCTAGTTGGAAGGAGAAGCCAGCACCCAGGGTGACACTCAAAACAGAATTTAGTGATTTCCTGAGCAGGGGACGAAGTGCTGTGGGAGTGGAGAACACGAGGCTGGCAACGCTGCTGCCTGGAGACGCGGAGAAGGCACGGTTTGGGGAAGGGTGTTTCCGGTAAAGAAGGCCCTTCCAGCAGAGCCATGCAGATAGAGAACCTTGGACTGTATTACAAACATGGAAGTGGGCGAGCGGGCCGGGACTGGCTGGTGGGAACCGCAGCCCTCCAGCTCGGGCCCATCTGGCCACCCGCCTGGTCCAAGATCCAGCTCTTCGCCCAGGTCTGTTTGCCATTGAAGACAACTCACTGGCCTTTGCTCAGACAAAGGTGCGGGGTGTCAAGGAGAGGGAGCAGTTGGGGTGTCTTCATGGGGGAGGGCTGAGGACAGTTGGAGGGAAAGGAGACCCGTGTTAGGTGGCAGATGTTACCTCGTCAATCCTATTTCAAGCCCGTGGGGTAAGTAGAGGCAGCTCTTCCTGTTTTACAGTTGAGACAACACTGAGGCGTGTGGGGCACGAAATCACACGGGTGTTATAGTCAGAGCTGGGATTTGGAGTGGGCTTGTCTGAGTCCAGCGCCTCTGGCCTCTCCTTTCTCCACAGAGGGGCTTCTCTGCTAACGTCGGATGGGCAGGTGCCTCCAGTCCAGGGCCCTCTTGTTGGTAATGTCTAGTTTCTAAAGCGCCCTCGCAGACGTGACCTGGCAGGAACCACAGCAGCACCGCAGCAGGCACACAGGGACGTCTCTGTGGACTTCCTTCTCCTGCCTGCTAATTATTTGTTCCCTTGGGCAAACTCTTTTGTCCCCTTGGGCCTCAGCTTCCAACCAGCAATATCTGGTTGCTGACGAGGATGTTCCCCGGGGCTCCCCTGACCTGGCACGCTCGGTGACTTCTTGGCCTGTGGCCTCTTTCCAGACTCTCTGTCTCCGGGCAACGTCTCCCCATCATGGTCTGTATTTTCCAGTTGCTCAGAAACACGTGTGTCCCACCGTCCTGTCAGCCTTGCTCACAGCACACACATCCTTCTCCTCACAAGCGTGACAAACTTCCCCGTGTTTCAGAATACCTCAGCGACTTTGAGAAGCACTTATCCTTTGTCCTTGACAAGGACGCCTGATGACAGATGGAGCCTGGGACCAGGCCCAGTGAGTGGAACCCGGTTATTTTGCTCCGTCTGATCAACTGCGGATGTTTCATTTAAAGAATCAAGGTTAAGTAGCATGTCCCGATCACAATTGGCAGCCAGGCAAGGTCACTCCTTCATCTCATCTCAGACCTCGCCTTTTTATGAAGGCTTTTTATAGCCCGCTTTCTCGGGAGTAGCTTTTTTCTTAATTAAGAATTCTAATTTTAAAGTGAGCTCTGACCTCTTTCTTTCCAGATTCGTTCTAGTGCTTTGATTGCATTTCATGGATAGAAATTGAGATCCTTTATCGTCTGCTATCTCTGTTTTCCTCCACGATTAGTTGCCCATGGTGCGCTGGCACTTTATTGAGATCCCAAACTGGTTTCTCCTGCTAGAATATCAGTAAAGGTCTTTGGGAAGTTTTATCTAGATGTTAAGAAACACACCCCTATTCCTCGGGGGTGGGTTTCAGCATGGGGGGGCCCTGGTGAAATGATGGTGGAGCAGAGGGTGGAAATGTTTCTCCACAGTGAACCTGAGGTTGAAAAAGCAAAGGAAACATCATGTCTCCTTTAGAATTTGGAAAATTCAGAGTTTTGTAAGGTCAGTTCTCTGGATAGAAGCTGATTTACTCTGAAGAGAATTATTCTGGGTGTCACCCTCAGTGTCATACCTCAGGAGCCCACATGCTTAGGGGCATTTGAGAGGAAGGTTGTCTCTGACCCGACAGCAGGGCTAAGAAGCCTTCTCAGATGCACAAGGAGATGTGCACACAAATGTGTTCTGCAAACCACTGGGAACAGCCTGGATGCCCAGCACTAGGGGAATGGGTGAATAATGAATAAATGAACTGAAACTACATGCAACAATATGAAAAAAAATCTCAAAAATATAATATTGGACCAAAAACATTGCCAAACTATATTGTACAGTTTAATACCATTTATGTAAGCTTTGAAAACAAGCAAAACAATGTTTATATATTGTTTATGGCTACGAACATAGTAAAGTATAATAAAAAGGCAAAGAAATGCTGAATACCAAATTTAAGAGTGGTGACCTCTGGGGTCGGAGAGGAAATGAGATCTGGGAGGGGTTCACCAGGAACGGCTGTGATTTCTCTAGTGTTTTCTTAAAATGATTGGTGGGTATGTACATTTTAAAATATTATGTATATTTTTGAATGGCTGAAATATTTTTTAATTATAAAATTTGGTTTGTTTTGTGTGTGTGAGGAAGATTGTTGCTGAGCTAACATCTGTGCAGTCTTCCTCTGTTTTTTTATGTGGGATGCCACTACAGCATGGCTTGACGAGTGGTGCTAGGTCCGCACCTGGGATCCAAACCTGTGAATCCCGGACTGCCGAAGTGGAGCACGCAAACTTAACCACTGCGTCACCGGGCCAGCCCCATAACATTTGTTTTTAAGAAGAGGGAGAACCTTTTCTGATCAGTTTGGCCAGCACTTTTAATTTTCAGTAATTGCTAACCAGATTCTTCTAGGGTGGATTAGCTTGACCTTTTGCTGTTCTCCCATGTCTTGCCCCATCAGATTCACTGTGCCCACTTCGTCATCCCTGAGTATTAGCACCAGTGGGAAAATGAGATGACATGAAACCCCTCTTTTTTCTACTTGCTAGTTTGATGAGTGGGGAGTAGAAATTATGCATTAAAGGAAATCTTCACATTTTAAGCATATCTTGTTCATTTTTTACAATGTCAATAGCCAAGGTTAATTGAGACAAACTTGAATTTGGGTAAATCCATGAGAATTTCTTGCCAAACCAAAGGGGAGCGGCGAGCACCACTGTGCAAAACTTGGTCTAGGCCCCCTCCCCCGTCCAGGGGAGTGGTTTTGATGTCTTGTTCTAAAATCAGTGTTTGCTTTGTATTAACAGCATGGCCGGACCCCCCTGCATCTTGCTGCCAATAAGGGCCATCTCTCTGTGGTCCAGATCTTGCTGAAGGCTGGTTGTGACCTCGATGTCCAGGATGATGTGAGTAGAATCCATCATTCTATGGGAGGGGAGCTTGTCTGCCTGGAAATCCACAGTATAACATGTAACCCACTATGAGGTGTGAGGGTAGTAGCCGTCGTAGGAAGCGCGTCCTCCTGAACACCTGCTCTGGGACCCATTCTCTGTAGTAAGTTAGAATTTGGGAGTAGGGGGTAGTTTTCCCATCATGGTTCATTTCCTATTCTAATGTTATTCAAGTGCAGAATCTTGAAGGGCATTTTTCCTGTGTCCTGTCTCAGTATCAAGGAGTACATCATGCACACACCACACACACGAGTGAGTGTGGGCAAGTCCTGCTGGAAATGTGTGTCAGGGACCAAGCTTACCATTGGAGAAAAGGTGGGGCTAAAAACTTAATTTTTTCCTTTTCTTGTCTTGATTTTTCTTAGCCAATGTACATTTAGTTAAAAAGGACCTATTCATAGGAGAAAAAGGACACTGATCTCATGGAATCCAAGAAAAAGGAGACATCCAGACAGAGTTCACTCTGGTACCAAGCCATTATTCAGACTCATTATTCAGTCTCTGACTCTCTTCCTTCAAATTATCTAGAGAGAGACTCCGACTGGCTCCTCTGGGGTCGAGAATCCATTCCTGGGTCAATCGGCAGTGGCTGGGTGGGTCCCATCGTGCACAGGGCGGCCCCATTGGGTCTTGGGAAAAGGTGGATTCTCTAAGAAGGGGATGTAGACAGGATTATGTCACTTGTCCTCCAGCGAGCTATTAGGAAACAGTCCCATAATTGGAAACTATTTTCAGAAGCTGTTTCTAATTCTAATTTGTGTGGTAGGACTCTAAGAAATAAGAACTTTTGTGAGGAACACGGAATCTTGGAGCATTTGCATTTATCATAACCTCTTCCAGATTTACCTTTAATAACTAGTTACAGAGCGTTGTCAAATTTCAGACCCTCGGGTGTGTAGGCTTTGGGTTACCGAAGTGCTTTAGTTTCTTTGGGTCTCTGTGTAATGTCCTAAAACTTGGCAAACACAAGTGAGAAGGACGGCATTTGCAAAGAAATAACTAAAAATGTCATTGTTTTATGCGTGGGCAGAAGGCTGTCCAGTGTCACTCATAAACCTCTGGTTATATTTGGAAGCTGTTGGGTCATCAAGGATGTTATTTTGAAAAGATGCTGATTTAGCTTTAAGCTGTTGATTTCTACCTTGGGTCATAATACTTTTTGTTTTCCTGCATTGTAGCCATCATAACATTCATGATTATATCATATCCTTAGATGACAGGAGCAAAAATACAGGGAGAGAGAAGAGATTCTGACCACAGAAAAGGTGGGGCATTGAGTTGCTGGTGCAAACATGTTGGGATGCATCTGGTCTTCTCTTTGCATAATTAAAGCCCTTGCTTGCCACGGTGGCAAGGCTGCGATGGCAGGCCTGCTACCCCATCCCAACCCAGTACTCCTGCCTCAGGCCCTGAGCTCCGAGTATCACAGTGTTCTTATGCAGCAAAGGCCGTGCGAACTTCCTAGACCTGCTGCCGTTTTATCAGACAAGGTTGGGAGTAAAATAGGCAGAAGTTCTCACAGGTCACCAGGGTGAAACATGGCAGCAGAAGGAAAGCCAGCTCCACTTTTAGGCAGGAACACCCTCTTTCATTTATTGGAGTTATTTTCTTGCATCTTCTCTGCCCTAAACAGGCAATGCGCACATTGCTTCTCCCAGATAAGTTAATTCAAAACAACACAAAATAAAAACACAGTGCCAAAACAGTGTAAAAACAGTTGGGAATGGAGAAGGTGGAATTGACCTTCGCTAGTTCTGAAGTAATGCACCTGCCAGAATATGGTTCGTATCTGTCTTCTGTGTATTTACCATGCTTGTTGACGATCAGCCTTGAAACTTATGCAAGAATTTGAGGAGAAAACTCTTTATGGGTGTTCTTTGAAGAAGCTGGGAGATTAATTACTGGAAAAACCCATTTCAGAAGTTACCTGTCTTGGATGATGGATAAAAATAGAGAATGTTAATGTGATGAAGAATTTACTCCTGACTTCATATTCTGCAGATATTGTTTGTTATGTCATGGTAAAGACTGAGGATTAGTTGAAGAATGACCTCCAGTGGCCTGGAGTGGGATTATTATGAATTTGAACCTGTGGAAACCAGTTCTTTAGAATATGCAACTCCAGGAGCAAATTCCTTCTTGCTTCCTGCCAGTCCTGTCAACAACCGTTGGAGCTCCAATGCCATCTCTGATTGGTCAGTGAGCAATCATACAACCCTCACCTCTGAAATAGTCCAGGACCCTGTGGCCACAGAAAAAGGCATGAAGGAGGAGAAAGATCAGAAACACCCGAGAAGAAAGGCTAGGAAGAGCCCCAGAAGATCAGAGAGAGAAAAAGAGGTCAGCAGCTTGCTTTGCACACCCACCCTGTCTTGAGCTTCCTTGCAGCGTGTCTGCCTGTGCCACCTGGGAGGGAGTCCTCCTGAAGAGGAGCACATTGCACCTTTGCATGCCTGGGGTTTCTTCCGTGAGCTTAGCTTTGGAATCTGCCCACATGTGCTCACTCTTTTTCATCATGTAGGAGAGAAAACTACAAGTATTTCAGAACAAAGAATTACACCTCAGAAATTTCAGACTTCTTAAAATCCCAAAGTAAGAAACACTGATCTCTTAGAAAAATTGAGAGCTGGCAGTTTATGCACTTTGCAGACGGTCAGCATGTTCCACATCAAAGTGCCCAACGGCGAGGTTGCTGGCTCTTCAAGTTTCCAGCGGCAGCATTTTTCCTTCTGCTTCTTTGTAGTAAATCATTCAACAAATACTTCTTGGGTACCTATAGTGGCCAAGGCACCGTGCTAAAGCTCTTAGCTTGATGATGCCATAAAGAGGCTGCCCCGACCCCACAGAGGCACCTGATCTTTTATGAGGCCTGTCCTAAGGTGAATTGATGTCACAGGTTGGAAACAGCTTGGATTGAGTGCAAAGAGCCTTGACAATTTGAATTCTGGCCCAACCACGCTCCCCTGAACTAGCTGGTTATCCTAGAGTGGGCACTGAACTGTGCTGGGCCTTGGGGTTTTTAATCAATAAAATGAGAGAATTAGATGCCATGGCACTTGGAGCATAGTAGAGGGTCAGCAAATATTCACTGAGTAAATGCTGTTGAGAGTACTTTACTTTTCCCAGCGCTTTTTTCCCCCCCAAAGTTGAGAATTTCATGGTTAATTTAGATCATATAGAAATAAGGATTATGTCAAAGTTGCTTCTTGGGTCTGTTAATAAGTATGTATTGAGGACACATTTTGTTTTTCTGTGTCATATTTTAACAGTAAATTTTAGTTTTATAGGAGGCAAAGTTGATTCACAGGTAATTGACCACGTGTCATTTGAGGGTCTCAGGTGTCCCATTATTTGTGCCATCTTCTGGGGAAGAGTGGCTCTGAGGCAGACAGCCCGAGGCGCCCTTTGCTTAAGTATTTCATGTCTCTCAGAGCCTTCACTTCTCATCTTGGTAACTTAAGGGTGGCTGGTTCTTATACACCAGGTAAAGTGTCCCATTCAGTCTCCAGAACCACCCATCTAGTGTCAGTGAAGCTCGTGGCCCAGCCAAAGGGCAGCATATGGCGGGGGAAGGCTGGCTTGGGCCTTCCCAGCAGTGTTTATCCTACTGATGAGGCAAGGACCCAGGCCCTGAGCGAGGGGAGGAAAGATGGACGGGGAGCTGTGGCCTGGAAACACACAGTGCAGCTACAAGGTCTCTGCAGGGAAAGGGGAACCGCAGGAGACACCTGTGCCCGTTGGCGGGGGACAGTTTGTATTCTCACCAGCATCAGGCAGGTCCTTAGAGCTCAGTGAGTCTTGATGATCCATCTGGAAATGGACTCCTCAGGGCTGAAGTAGATGTTAGATTTAGCTTCTTCATCCAGCTCGAGTTTCACAAGGGAGAGTTGTCTCGAGGGGCATAAGTACAGTAGATTCATGCCGAAAGCACGTACTAAATAATCGTGATATTCTGTCTCCCAAGCTGCCTCAAAGCATGATTTAGTGGCAGCCTGTGAAACACGATAAAGCGTTTGACCTAAAGCGAGTCTGGGTTGGACTGGGCCCTAACCAGCAGAGGCCGTCTGTGCGATGGCTTGGACATGGGAGCGGCTGACGTGACCCGTGTGTTCGGGCTTGTTGCTCACTCTCTGCACAGCATGGATGGGACGGTTAAGT
The DNA here is from genome assembly GCF_041296235.1 of Equus asinus. Lineage (NCBI taxonomy): Eukaryota > Metazoa > Chordata > Mammalia > Perissodactyla > Equidae > Equus > Equus asinus. The sequence goes on from NC_091813.1 coordinate 27,935,287, forward strand.
TTCGTTATGTAGAAAGCTTGTTCTGATTGGTCCATGGAGTGCTAGTTGGAGTGCAGGCAGTGTGTGGGAACATTAAAAGGCTTTGAACTGTTAGCAATCTGACCAAGTCAGGGTTTACCCTGAAGGAGTGAGCTGCTGTCTCGCCCTTCGTGCTGAGAACAGAGCGCCATCTTTCTCATCAGGTCAGTAGTAATGAATTGCATTTGAGGTCCATTTTGGGAAAACCCATCATCATTCTGATAGGGAAATGGACAGTCGTAGAAATTCTTACAGAAGTTTTGAGAAGTTAAGACTTGGACAGTCTCTCATATGATTGCTTGTTTGGGCGTTAAGTGTACTAATCTGGAAATACTTCCTAAGATGTTTGAAATGGACGTGTGGCGCTCAGCACACCTCCTGCAGCCACTGATCCAGTGGCCACGTTCTTCTTTTGACTGCATGGCACCTGAGGGTCTTCTTTGAATAAAGGGTCTGGGAAGGTGGATGAGAAGGAAACCAAGTCTAAATGTAATTTTTTACTGAGAATAATAGCCCAGGATGCCGAGGGGAGGGCTGGTGCTAGAAATGCTGCAGACAGTGGATGAAATCATGGTCACGGGCCAGGACGTCCTGAGCCATCACTGCAGAAATCCCTTAAATTCTACTAATGAACAGTGAGAAAAGATTCTGAGACATGGACGGTTCCATTACTGGTAGAGTGCTACAGCTTAGACTTTTAAGAAATAGCAGTTTTTCCTGATGCTAAAAATTATGTATTAAACATAAAAAATCGGAAAGTATTAAAAAATATAAGGAGGCAAATAAAAATCACTTCCCTGCGTGGATTTTTAAGGGAAGATTTTTAATTTTAAGAAAGTGAATTAGAGTTTTCAATAATGTTAAGTGCTTTTTTTATTGCGATAAAATGCATAAAACATGAAATTTGCCATTTTAACCGTACAGTTCAGTGGCATTAAGTACATTTACATTGTTCTGCAGCCATCACCACCATCCATCCCCAGAACTGTGTTTTCGACTAACTGCCTTTAATGTGCATTGTTGTTTGTTATGGATTCCAGGGAGTTTAGTAAGTAGACTCAGCATTTCATTAAGGGTATTTATAGATAGCAGCGCCTCCCTCTTTGAAAAGGCTCCAGGTTTTCTCTCTCATAATAATCTCTCTTTCCTCTCTTGGACTGAGGTCCAGGGGTACCCCAGAGTGTCCTTGGCCCCTCTGGTGTTCCGCCAGGAAACTTTGTTTATGCAAAACTCTTACCAACCAAATCATAGAGCCCAAGAAGGGAAGGGAGAGCTTGCGGATCATGCACCCCTCCTTTCACAGGCGAAGACCCTGAGGCCCAGCGAGGTGACAGGTGTCCCCAAAGGCTGTGCACGACTCGAATCTCCTGACCCCCATGTCCCACACTGTTCACCCATCTCCCCATCGAGCGTGGACCACAGGCTGGACTTGATTTGTCTCAACTTGACTTCCAGAGCACGTGTCAGAGATAAAGTGTGCTCTTAGAGACTTCAGAACCCTCGTCACAGTCTTGACCATCTGACCTCTAGGAGCCTTTAGTCCTCCTCACAGCTGCAATTAGGGGAAAGAGTCAAGTTCCCTTTGGCGCCCTGATGGGAAAAGAGGTCAGCAATCCCAGGAGTCTGATCACAGAGAAAGGATCAAATGCAGCATAAATCAGTGAGGATGTTGTCATGAAATATCAGAAGGGGCTTCTTAGAGATATGCAGTGATAGCTGGCAGTCCCTGGAGACACAGTGTGAACCCTACACTGCTCTTGGCCAGTACACGTCAATCAGCAAATTATACACCCGTCGTCGAATCATGAGCGCTGCTGACTGACACAGCTGGAGAGCGATCCTCTGAAAGCAGGGGCTGGACGACGCAATGGGGAGTAAAGATTCCGGGCATTGCTGGTTTAATTGCACAGCACACACAGTCCAGCTTTCAGACGTGCTCTTCACAGATGTGACAGTCCCAGTCCCGCTGAACACTGCCATCCCCTGGGGTGGCGGGTGAGGGCCTGACCCTGATTCTGAGGTCAGCTTTGCAGCCAAGGGTGCTTCTGAGGTTGGCTTAAGGTTCCCAGTCAGTTGGTGAACACAGTTGCTCTGCTCAGCATGCACTGTCTACTAACTAGACCAAAAAGCCCGCCTCGCCCCTGGTGACCAGTCTGCTCCCTGTGGGTCAGGAGGTGTCCTTGTTTCAGAGTGGAGTGAGTGAATGGGGCAGGTAGGGAGATCTGACTGCTGTTCCTGCCTCTACCTCACTCTGCAGGGGGATCAGACCGCCTTGCACCGGGCCACGGTGGTGGGGAACACGGAGGTCATCGCGGCGCTCATCCAGGAGGGCTGTGCCCTGGACCGACAGGACAAGGTGAAGTGGGCGTGTCAGCCTGAGGACCCGCTCTGGGAACTGTTGAGTGTTTAAGATGCTGTCATTCCTGAGTCTTATCACTCATGATTTAACACGATGAAATCAGCCCGTATTTCCTTTGAAAGTATCTGAGATCCCAGCAAACTGTATTTTTTAAAATCCTTTCCCTGTTCTGTGGCAGCAGTGGCCAACTGCCTAAATATCAATGGTAAAGAAAAAAACCTGTAGAAGTAATGACCTGTGGAGGCCTGGATGGGGAAGGCATGTGCCCCAGACTCTCTCTCTCCCTTTTTTTTTAGATAAGTGAGTGTATTAACTTATTTAAACTATATTGGAAAAAAAATAAGCACAATAGTTCTTTAAGAAATCCCAATGATATACATTAATCCATTGTTTTTAAATTGTCAATCTCAAAACATGGAAGTTTGCAATTAAGTACATTCAGTCTCTTTACTTTTTTAAACAACTTTTCATTAAAGTGTCATATACCTGCAGAAAAGGGCACGAACAGCAAGCATGCGGCTCAGTGAGTTTTCACTACCTGAGCGTATCTGTGTGAGCACCCAGATCAGGAATCAGATCATTACCAGCACCCCGATGCCCCCTCACCCTGCGCCTCCTTCCCGTCACTTTTCCTTTTGCTTCCTGCTTCGTGCAGTCAGTCCCACTGGCCGGGCCACATGTCACCACCACCCTTCCCAGTGCACCCCACTCCCTGGCCTTTGGTCCCATGACCTTTGAGACCTAGACTTCCCCTTGTGGGTCAGCAGCATGAGGCCTGTCTCTTGGTGTGGCTGAATAAAAGTCTGAGCCCGAGCCTGGACATGACTGGAGAATGCCCCTGCACGGCCCCAGCTGACGGCCCTGTGCCCTGGCCTGGAGCAGCATGGGGGTATCTCCACCTCTCCTTTCCGTGCTTCTCCCTCACATAACCCCGGCCCTCCCGGCCCCACCACACTCAATTCATTGCACTTAATATCTCTTTTTTTATCGTAAGTTAAGCAAATACAAGCTATGTTTGTTAATGGTTGATTTTTATTTAAAAGCCACCAATATATTGAGGACACCTGTTTACTTTATTTACAAATCACTGTTTTTTCGGCGTCTGCTCATTTGTTTGGGGCCCAAGGCTTTTGGATGAAGCTGAGTGAGATTAAATTTGGGGAAGAAAAAGGAGGAGGGGATCTACTCTCTGGCCCTTGGCCCCTGGAACTTGTGAGATGGGCTCTTCTTTTGCCCAACCTTTGCAGGGTTCTCTCTCGGTCTGGGAGCAGAGAAGAGCAGGCCCCAGGGCACGGTGGAGGTGGGAAGGAATGGACATCATGATGTCTCACGGTGCTTTCTGTTAAATGTGAGCTGTGCATGGCCCTGGAGCTTTTCTCAACCGGGATTCCCAGAAAGCCTTAGCTCTAACACTGTAAGGCACCCGTTGTACATCTTGAATCTAGAACAGTACTGGTTGTACCGTATCTGGGAGAATGGAGAAACTGGCTACTCAAGTCATATTCTGGGTTCTGTGGTTCAGACGAGAAACCCCAGTTGAGAAAGGAAACCCCAGTTGAGAAAGGCGCTGCGGTGTGGCCTAAGAATACACACTGATGCTTGGGTTACAGTGGGATGTTAGGTCTTGGTAATAGCTTTCTCTCCCTGTGTGCACTCCTCAGGATGGGAATACGGCCCTGCACGAAGCGTCCTGGCACGGTTTCAGCCAGTCAGCCAAGCTGCTTGTTAAGGCAGGGGCCAACGTGCTTGCCAAGAACAAGGTGAGGCCCAGAAGGTGCTAGAGCTCCTCCTTCACAGGTGAGGGTGGCTGTGCTTCCTTCCCTGCGGGAGCCTCTTCTCACTGAGCAGAGCAGAGCTCAAGGGAAAAGAAAGCTTGAAACTCCTTAGGGAACATCAGCTCTGTGGCGAGCGAGAGCACCTCCTGGAGTGGCTGGGACTCCCTTTGGACTCCCCGGCTCTCACTGCTTTCCACTGGTTAATTAGAGCGTAGTTAGCAAGCCAGCCCTGTCCTCATAGGCCAGTAGCATTTCTTCTCCCCTCCGGGTCACTCATCACGTCTTCTCTCTCGCATGTGTCCCTCTCCTGCCATGCTCATTATTAATGCGTCCCTGGAGAATTTCAGAAGCCTCACAGGCGATGGACGGGCGTGCCTAGTCCCTTCTCCATCCTGCTCCTCCTCTGCTCAGAAACCTGCCGCTGAAGCTGTCTGGGGCCTCAGCCTGCGTCTGGAGCCTCTGCCCTGTGCCTTTCCCGGCATGTGCCTCCTGCGCCATCCGGGTGGGCTCACTGTTGCCTCCGCTTGCCCACTGCCTTAGAGGTAGCCTGCTCCTTGGTTCTGCCTGTGGACCTCCAACCCAGCCCCAGGGCAGGGCCTCTCCCTCCCCAAAGGCTGTTGGGCTGGTTCCTGCTGCGCTCTGTTGGCACCCGCTGTCATTTAATGGCTAAATGTTTCTCACGGTTCCCTCACGGGTCAAAAGCTTGAGGGAAAGAAGCATCCGTGCATCGTAACATCTCCAGTAATGCCTGGCAGGCTGGTGGCTGCTCCATTTCCTCAGTGGCACATGTCTGGAACATGAGTGGTGAGTTTATACCAGCTGAGGAGTAGGTGGCTCCCACTTAATGAGAGGGAGGCCTAAGCTGGGAACCAGGAGAGTCTTGACCAAGACACATGATGCGTTTGTGACACACTTAGGGCCGTAAACTAGCCTGGGTCTGTCTGCTCTGCCACACTGCCGCCTGTCCCGTGCAGGCCCCAGGGGTGCTGTGGAAAGCCACAGGTCCTCCCTGCAGATGCAGCAGCAGAGGCTGGGGAAGCACAGTGAGGTGCCATCCCAGAAGAGGGCTTCTGTGCTCTGCTCCAGCTGCAGCCTCTGGGAAGCCTCTAGAGAGGTCTGTCTTTTTTTTTTTCAGCTTTATTGAGGTATAATTGACAAATAAAATTGTAAGATATATAAACTATACAGTGGGATAATCTGATGTATGCATATATTGTGAAAGGATCTCCCCCATTGGTTAATTAATACCATCATCTCACGTATTTCCTTTTTTTGTGAGAACGTTTAAGTTCTACTCTCAGCAAATTTCAATGATACTATGCAGTGTTATCAACTATAGTCCCCATGTTGTACATTAGATCCTTAGACCTTATTCATATAACTGAAAGTGTCTGTCCTTTTACCAACCTCTCCCTATTTCCCCACATCCTAGCCCCTGGCAGCCACTTTCTACTCTGTCCTATGAGTTTGACTGTTTTTTTTTTTCAAGTTTCCACATGTAAGTGATACCATACAATGTTTGTCTTTCTTGTCTGGCTTATTTCACTTGGCTTAATGCCCTCTAGGTTCATCCATGTTGTTGCAAATGACAGGATTTCTCTCTTTTTTTAAAGCTGAATAATATTCCACTGTATAAGCAAGGTCCTGGAGCCCCTGTCTGGGACATCAGTACTCATTACTTAGGAGGGGAGAAGTGCCTGCTACATATATCTACCCAGGTCACATCTTTGTAACGTCAGGTTTTGAGGCATAATTCATATATAGTAAAGTTCGTCCTTCTTAGCTCTACTGTTCTAGGAGTTTTGATAAATGTATACAGTTGTGTAACCACCACCACCACAATCAAGATATAAAATGTTTCCATCACCCCAAAAAGTTCCTCTGTGCCCTTTGGTGGCAATCCTACGCCCACCCACTCCTGGCCCCTGACCACCACGGAATGGTAGCCTTTCCCAGAATGTCATCTAAATGGCATCATATAGTATGTAGCCTTTTGTGTCTGACTTCTTTCATTTAGCATAATGTTTTTGAGATTCCTCCATGTTGTTATGTGTATGATGAGTTCATTCCTTTTTATTGCATCCTTTTATTCCTTTTTATTGTATGGATGCACCATAATTTGTCTATTCACACCCATGGTTTCTCATTTTCTTGATCTAAATGCTTTTCAGCATAATTGGTATTTTCTTACTGCCAAAGTAAATGTTGATACCATGTATTTCTAGAACCATCATATCTCTTTTATTTCACTCATTTATTGAACACCTTTTTAATGATTCCGACGAGGCCAGTAACTTTGAGACAGCCAACTCTGTGTGCAGTGAGCATTCCACCACCAAGCCCTGCGCCTTTCACGAGAAACGAAGAATTTAGAGTGTGGGCAGATCTTTCATTTCTGAGAACTAAGCCAGCCATGGTTCTCTACTGGCTGCACTTTAAAATCTCCTGGGAAACTTTAAACAGAAAAAGAGGAGAAGCAAACCCACCCTGACAACTAGGCCTTGAGTGACCAGCTGTCCTGCTTTGCCCTGGGCTGAGGGGTTTCCTGGAATGCTAACTCTCAGGGCTAAAACTAGAACAGCCCGGACCCCACCCCCTGTGCCAGGGAGGAAAAACTACTCTACCAGGCTGCTTAGAGCTAAGTTATGACTTAGCTAAGTGAACCGGCAACATATAGTTTTCCTCTTTTAAAAAAAACCTCATTCCTCCTTTCAAACGATGAGGAATAGAACATCGTCGAGCATGGGCAGACAGTGCTGCGTGATCCAGCAGGAGTAAACGAGGCGAGCAAAGAGCCATAAACAGGCAGTGTCATAGCTCTGAGCCCACGCCAGTGCAGTCCTGACCCAGCTCTCCAACTCAGCAGAACAAACACTGAGCTTGGGCATTAACCTTCTGAGAGCTCGCGGCCTCTCAGACTTGATGCCAGGTCTCCTCCCCTGCTGCCTGCTGCTCCCCTTCCTTGTCTAGGGGTTATCAGGAGCCTTGCAGGTCCTGTGCCCACAGTTTCAAAAAGTTCTGTCTGTGTCGTGTCAAGATTGCTGTGGACTCTGTTCCGACCCTTGGTTATCATTTTCACGTGGTGTGTTCAAGGTAGAACCCGAGAAGCAGGAGGGTCTCTATCTGCATAGTAAGTGACAGGTGCAAGTGTCTTGCCTCTTCTGTGGGGATCTTGTCTGTAGTTCAGCTTTTGATGTTTCAAGAAAAATACAAGATTTGAGAAAGGCTTCCAAGTTAAATCCTAGGTCCCTTTAGCCTGCACATGCAGGAAGTGGCCTGTTTCTGCCATCTCTGCTCCACGGTAGAGTTTTGTAGCCACAGGTATTGTGCGTGTTGGGCAGGAGGGATGCGGTTCTCGCTAGGGCACAGAGCGCTGTGCATGTGCACAGCATTTTACCACTAGGAAGTGCCCTCCTCGGCACTCTGAACCACTCCTGACAGCCTCAGGATGTAGGAGTCTCGCTCCCTTTTACAGGTAAGGAATTCAAGGCTGAGAATCTAATTAAGAGCCTTGCCCAGTGGCTTTCAACTAGTAAGTGGTATAGCCAGGACTTGGAACCCAGGTTTTCTGACAGATGTGGCTCTTCTGCCTGTTTGGATTCCAAATTAAATGTTCTTGCCGTGGAAGAACATGTCCTTTGCTGGGACCTCTGGTCAGGAAGCAGAGAATGTGAGCATTGACTGTTTTTCTCTAAGTATCGCCCCTCTGCATGGCCTGCCCGGTGCAGGTCTGCACAGAAGTGTGTTGCTAACGTGTCCTCCCTTCTCTTGCCTCTCTCCAAGGCGGGGAACACCGCTCTGCACCTGGCCTGCCAGAACAGCCACTCCCAGAGCACGCGCATCCTCCTGCTGGGCGGGTCCCGCGCTGACCTCAAAAATAACGTGGGTGAACAAAACCGGCTTCTCTCGCGCTCTCTTGTGTCACCTCAGAAAATAACCCTCAGCATGCTTGAGTATTAACATCTAGAAAATAAAAATGTAAAGTGTTTGGGGACTATTTATATTCCTTTTTTGCTAATTTCCTAAGGGGTCGTTCCTAAGGTGCACGAGAAAAGGAATCAAGACTCGGAAACACTGCTCTTCTCCCGTCCTTTTCCCCTCACTCCTCCACCTCAGTTTCTTTGTCATTTCTTAGGGCATGTGTCTGGCAAATGAGTCTAAGAAACGTCTAAATGTTTTAAGAAAGTCTCCACCCACATGGAGTGTTGTACTATGGCAAAATTGGCTGATGCCGTGCCGGGGGGTCTTCTGATACTCCATGCCCAGCACCCACAAACTGCTTACTGAGGCGTCCTTGGGATGAGCTGATGCGTCAGTGGTTCTTAGTGGATGCCCGACCTGAGCGGTCATGTGGGTCTCCCCCCTCCCTCCACCACAAGCTGCGTTTCCTTTATAAGCCACCTGACAAGAGAGTCTGACTGAGGCTTCTTGCAACAAAATGGCCTCAGCTGGGATCTTCTCGATTTGGAGGCGGACTCATCTGAGGGGGTTCTCAGAATGCCCTGAGCCTCAGCTTTGAGCTTGGCCCCCCTCATTCTGGGGGAGAGGTTATGCTGAGTGGTCACCATCTCTAGACAGAGCTAGTATGAAGACGTCAGGAGAACGCTGCAGAATGTCACGACTTTCTGTCTCCGGTTTCGTTGTTTTTCTGGGAGCAGTTTGGCCTGTGTCCACTAAGGAAGGCCCTGCTCCTGAGGGTTTCTGAATGCCCTTTTTCACTCTCAGTGATTGCTTCTTCATCAGCTCCCCAGGCTACTTTGTTCCATATGGGATATTGGGGTCCTGCTAAAATAGGACGCAACGTGAGTTTTTTTAGAACACACAAGATCTTAAAATCCGACAGGTCATGACGGCTCTGTGATGGAAAGGCTCGTTTCCACAGCAGTGCTGTTGGTCGTAGTTCAGTGTACTCCAGAGCCTGTGGGTTGCAGGAGAGGCTGGGGGCAGCGGATTCTGATCAAGTGCTGGGTGAGCAGAGCCTGCCTGGCTCTTGTGGAAGGTCTCGCGGAGCAGGCATCCAGCATGTGAACCTGAAAGCAGAGACTGCGCGGCTGACAGTGAGCAGGGCTACAGACAGCGGCAGAGGGCTGTGAGTCTTGGAGTGGAGCATCTGCGGTAGAGGAGATGCTTAGAATTCAGGCTGATATCCTCTGAATGCCAGCTTTTAAGTGATGTTTCTTTTTTACTCTGTTTTGTTTTGTAACCGCTCAGACTGTGCTTAGAGTTTGATTTCTGTCCGCAGGCAGGCGACACCTGTTTGCACGTTGCTGCACGCTATAATCACTTGTCCATCATTAAGCTCCTCCTCAGTGCTTTCTGTTCTGTCCATGAAAAGAACCAGGTCAGTGCATGTGTCCTCCCCATGGCCACCAGGCCCCCTCCCCACAAGGCTAACTGACAGGTGTGTGGGCACAAACGGGAGCAGAGGCTGCTGGGAGCCTCTCCGGGTCTGGGACTTGGCCAGTGCGGGCCTTTCCATGGGTGTTCCACCGAGTTCCTGTGGCCCTGGTCTATCTGGCCTCCTAAAGAAAGCCTGACCTTATCATTCCAGTGCATCTCACCACATTTGCGTACTGAACATTCTCTGGAGGTCCTGCGGCAGGTTTGGTTTTTAATATGATTTTACAAAGGGAAGCCCACAAGCAAGAGTGTGGCTTAGTAAAGAAGCAAGGAAATTATGTATCTCATGACTCTGTTCTGTTCCTTGCATTGCCACTTTATTTGAGCTGATGGAGTCTCTGTTTCTGTAAAATTGGGTACATGATCTATATCTGTGCCATATAGCGGGGGTTTTGAATAAAGTTATGATTATGTGTTCCATGGAAAAGTACGTGATTTTCAGTAGTCACTTCGATTTTAAAAAGTCTTCATATTTATTGATACCTAAGTGATGCGTTGTTTGACTTTTCTGAGTTTGGCTGCATATATCCGAAACTTAAAAAAGATTGTTGTTCAGATTAAATATACCCTATAACGATGGTTTCTGATCCTGGCTGCATATGAGAATCAACAGGGGAATTAAAAATACCAATTCTGAATCCCACCCCCGTTTAAGTGACCAGAACATCCAGGCAATGGGAGTTTCAAAAAGCTCCTGGGCTGGTGTGCAGACCGGATTGAGACCTGCTGACCTAGCTAAATAGCTAAATTTGGTCATTCTGCAGCCTCCCAGTGGATTCTAGTTCGTCAGAGTACCCCACAGCCCCCACTAACCAGTGCTTCTCAACCTTGGGGCATGTTTCAGTCACCTGGGAGCTTTGAAAACCCACCTTGCCCAACCCACACTCAGACAAATCAGCATATCTGGGGGTGGGGCCTGGGCATCGGTAGTTTTTAAAGGTCTCCAGCTGACTCAGTGTGCAGCCAGGGTTGGAAACCACTGCTGCAGCTTCTCCAACGTACACAGCTAAGTGACTCAGCAATGAAATACACTTTTCCCCGGCTATTCTCTGGGGGAAGAGGGCCACGGGGATGGCTGGATTTTCATGCTTGCCAGGAAACAAGGGAGCAGGGTGCCTTACCTGATCACCTGATGGGAGACAATGGATTATTTTACTTCTCCTATTTTTGCCTGATTTATATATATCATTCTGTTTGGGGGAAAAGCCCAGTATTTGCATTTGGAATTGGCCCATCAGGCTGCTCTTGTCCATATCCTCCTTTCATAGCTGATTGTCTGAAAACATTTTTGTGTAAAGAAGATATGAAAACTTAGGCTGTTTGGTAAGAGATTGAAAACAGCTGGTCTTAAGTGAACACGGATTCTCAGTGACTCCACCCAAACAGAGAACACCTAGACCTGCGGAATGAGTCCCATCAGCCCCTTCGAGTCCCCAAAGGTGCTGCGAGGCCGGGATGTTATCCTCCCGTGCATCTAGGAGTAGCCATCTTCTGCAGCTTCTGCTCATTCTAGCGCTCAGAAACCAAGGGGTCTCTGCCCTCTCCCCTGCCACAGAGGGGCATGGTCCAGAGCTCCGGGATGGATAGCCTGCCGCCCCTGGCTCCCTGCCCGTCTTCCTGCCTCGGTGTCAGGCTTCAGGTCTCACCATTTTCAACAACCCAGCCCAGCATTACTTTGCTCCCTGCTCTTAATCCTGTGATTTCTAGTATCCCCAGTTGGAAAGGAATGTGATGTTTGTGCCTGGGTCATTTAGTTTCAAGATCTCTTTAAAAAGAACCACGTAACACTTGAGCAAAGGGCCCCCTATCCGTCTAAGGCAAATCTGAGATTGTTTGAAAAGCCACCACCAGGCCATGGGTTGAGAGCTGGAGGGCTGGGGGCCATGATCAGATGGGGTTTAGCAGGCTTTCTTCTGACTGATTTCAGGCTGGAGACACAGCACTGCATGTTGCCGCTGCCCTGAATCACAAGAAGGTGGTCAAAATCTTACTGGAAGCTGGAGCAGATGGGACCATTGTTAATAATGTAAGTTGAGTTGCAACAATGGATTCTGAAGCCCTTCCCACCACTTTCCAGAAGGGGGGTGTTGTTCCTACCTCACCTCCTGCGGGCTCTGAGGGCACATAGCCTCACCAGCCTCGCTCTGTAGGGGTGTAGTTGCTAAAGCTCCAGTCCTCGGGCCCTCGGGCGGACTTGAGGGAACCCTTGCTCTTAGCAGCCCCTTGCGTTGACAAGCCCTGAGGGCTCATCTTTAGACTTCTAGCTGAAGTGAGCACATCCTGGCGTGAAAAGGAAGATCAGGGGTGTCTAAGTAAACTGACAAGTGGATGTTACTGCAAGTGAGTTCCAGGCCTGTAAACAGATGTGGCCCTCAGAAAAATGGCCCCAGGGCCATCAGATTAATCATGCTCAAAACTCTAACTCCTTCCTCTCCAGAGTCACCTTATTTTACTCCTTCCTTCTCTCTCAGTATCCCCTCCCCTCCCTCTCTCCCAGATCCCATAGCAGGTACCTACTCAGGTACCCTTTCTTCCTCGAGGCTGACCTGTGGTCTCTGCCCTCCTGAAATAGCGCAGACTCAGGACTGGGGGCGGAACAGTTGTGTGGGGGTGTTGAAGCTGGGAAAGGCTCCCGTATCTGGTTCCTCCTCACACCTCTAGTACCTGGATTGTGTGGTACATCATGGTACCTCTCCCATGATGCCTGGAACCCACCTTCCCCTTCCTTTCCCAATGTTACCAACTCCTGGTTTTTGGCTACATCTCCCTAGAGCCTCTGTTGTGGCCACAGCTTCCTAATTGTTTTTCACAGTCCGGTTCCTGAGACTCTGTGGCTGGGCCCTGGTCTGCCCTTCCAGGTATCTTCACTGTTCTCCAGGGAAAATTCTTGGCTTGGCTGGATTTTATGACCCTTTTTTGGCTTGTCTCCTCAAGTGAAATCTTCTTCCGTGACCCTGTCTGATTTGCACCATCCCCCATCTCTTTTTCCAGGAAGCCTTCCTTGTTGGGCGGTGCCCCAGACCTTTGTCTGCTAGAGCGCTTATTGCTCACTCAGTCAGCACCTGCCCTCCGTGGCTGTATGTTGTTAATCACCGTGTCCTCAGGGGTGACTTGGCTCCCTCATTGGATGGGATGAGACTGAGCGGGCCCTGCTCATCCACATGGTTGTGTATTGTTGAGCATGTGTAGGTGTTGGTGTCACTGAGTGCAGAGTTGGTGTCCCAGTTGGGCAGCGTTTGTGCAGAGTTGGTGTCCCTTACTCACTTGTCCTCCCCTGTGCCTTTCCTCAGGCAGGCCAGACTCCGCTGGAGACTGCCCGCTACCACAATAATCCAGAAGTTGCTCTTCTCCTCACTAAAGCTCCCCAGGTAGGATTTATTGCACTTTCCATTGTATTGATTATGTGGGGCTGCAAAGTCATTGAGACTCTGGTTGCAACCTTCTGAAGCCAATGCAAACTGACTTAAATAGGGAACTGATGGGCTTACTGACCAGGCAGTGGACAATGTAGGAATTCACGTGGGCCTCCATTCAGGGTAACCAGAACCAGAGACTTCAGGTCCAGCAGGCTGCTCTTCATACATGGGCATCATTTCCTCCCTGTGGCTAGATCATTGTCAGTACCAGCTTCCTGTGTCATACTACCCCGGTACTCAGCTAGGGAAGAAGTTCCACTTGAATACATCACAGGTGAGGACCATGATTGGTGAGCTTGGGGCAAATGCCCTGAACAATTAGGACAGGGGCTTTAAGAAGATAGCTGCATCCATTTGACCATGTGGTTAGAAGGGGCATTTCCTAGAGAAAGTGGGAGGGAGGGGTCCATTCTGGGCCGACAAAGCAGTAAATTTCCACTAGAGGCAGTTAAGTATAGTATAGTTTTGTTTCCTTTTTCATTGAATAATGGCATTTTGGCCGTTGTTTAATTTTTAAAAGATGACTGATATCATTTGAGTTGAGGTTGAAATTATCCAAGTAAGAATAAAGAGATTTAATAATGATAATTTACAGGTTATTCATAATTTCAGTGCCCTGAAATAACAGTTTCTGTTCATATTACCTTCCACAGACACATAATTTTTATATAGTTGTGCCTACAATGTATATACCCTTTTGTATTCTGCCCTTTATCCTAATTATAATAGGAAAATGTTCTACACTCTTCACAGTTATTCTTCATAATGGGAGGATAGTATTCTTTTTTGTTGCCGTCCAATATTTTGTTAAACCATTTCCTTAATGTTGGACATTTAGGTTATTTCCCAGTTGGAGCTATTCTGTGTTACATTACAGCAAACACTGATTGGTTTTCCACCTTATTCTGGCTAATGTGGTGAGAAGACAGTCTCATGGAGCCAGAGGAATGTTCTGGACACCAGCCTGCCACATCATAGCCTGGTCCCCGCCAGCCCGGGGTTCTACATGGCCTTTATTTCATTTAAATTTTAAGAAAACATGCCTGATATAACTAGCAGTTTCTGGAAATGGTTAAGATTTTTGTCTTTTGCAAAAATGATGACTCTCTTGCCTGTGGAGTTGGTCCTTCTTGGTGGCCTCTGGAAGTCCACAGAGCCCCTGACAGGCACGAGTCAGGCGCTCCTTCAGAAAAAGGCTCCACCTCCCTCCACGTATTTGCAAACCAATCAGTGGACTCATATCCTGATAGAAAAATGCTGGTCTCTCATAGATCAGAAAGTATAGTGTGCCGTATAAATGTCAGAATCCGTCAAGTTGTCTGGCATTTCAGGGTTTGGCAGTTTGGTGGACAGCCAGCCCTGTCCTCAGCCATATGAAGATCATCAAGTCTTGTGGGTGGAGTGTCTGCCTGGCACGCAAAGACTGATGTGCCTTTAACCGACCTGTCGTTTGTCTTCCAGAGCCTACGGATCTGAATTCATAGGGAAAAAGCTTTATTGTGCACCATTTTACTATGTGCTTCTCCTTTAGTGTTTCCATTAAAAAATGACTTAAGCAGGGCCAGCCTGGTGGCATAATGGTTAAGTTTGTGTGCTCTGCTTTGGTGGCCCAGGGTTCATGGGTTTGGATCCCCAGCATGGACCTACGCACTGCTCATCAAGCCATGCTATGGCAGTGTCCCACATACAAAGTAGAGGAAGATTGGCACAGATGTTAGCTCAGGGCCAATCTTCCTCACCAAAAATAATAATAATTAAACAAATGATTTAAGCAAGTTTTTCCACACCCATATTCAATAGCAAATAAATAGGATGACATTTTCTGAAAGTTTATTTTACATAATTGTACATGCTAAACCCTATTTGCTCAACACAAAGAAGGAACTTTTGAATATGCATTAAATTATACACATGCTGTTCTGTTGTTCTGTAGTTAGAGAAATAGCCTTACTGTTCGTTTGTCTGAAATGAGAAATTCCCTCTCCTTGGCACCTTAACTGACCACAGCTCACACAGTACTAAGAGGATACTTCCTTCTGAGCCCTTAAGATCAATATTCCCTGATGTCTGTGAACTGGAAAAGATTGATGACATTCCATTTGGTAGATGGTGTGGTTCTCCGAGAAAGGCTGTAAGCCATGCAAAGCTATTTTCACTAGCTAATAACGTGCTCCATGGAGGAAATTTTTCTGATGATTATTTTGGGTTTGGGTGACCTCTGAGTGTCAGTTCTCATTTTTAATTGACATGGTTCACAAATGCTTCTGAAAGTGAATTTCGAGTTGATCCTGGCAGTTGATCCTGTTCTAAGAGTCCGTAAACCGAATGGGCCACAGGCTTTAGTCAGTTCCTTTCATCAGACTCGACTTCCTGGTGAGTCTGAATTTAGTTTTAGAAATGGCTTAGGACAGTGGTTCTCAGACTTTTTGGTCTAAGGACCTTTTTACCTTCTTAAATATGGCACAGGCCTAGAAAGAGCTTTGTTTCTCTGAGTTATATCTATCAACAGTTACCATATTTGAAGTTAAAGTTGAGAAATGTTAAAGATGTTTATCCATTTAAAAATAAGTTCATTTGTGTTAAGTAGCATAATTTTATGAAAAAGAATAATTTTTCAAAAAAAAATTGAGTGAGAAGAGTAGCATCATTTTGCAGTTTTGCAAATCTGAACTGTCTTACTTAGAAGAAGGTGATAGGATTCTCGTTGATTTCCGTGTGTGGTCTATTGCAATATCACTCACGCAGCTTCTGGTAAACACATCTGTACACTCAGGAGAGGAGAGTGAAAAGGCCAACGCTGTCTTAATAATACAAAAATGATTTTAACCTCCTGGGCCCAAGGGTACCTGGACACTTTGAGAACTACTGGCTCACAGGATGAGAAAGCGGTTTAAAAATCAGGTTCACTGACAGGCAGATATTGTCAGGGATTTTCCATTTAGGTGGTACCCACTGCCTGTGGAGGTTCTTTTTGTCATATAATGGTGCCTCTTGAATCTAATGAACCCAAGAAGACAGTCTGACACGAGATGAAAAACACTATGCCGAACTTCAGAGAGCACCTGCCTATCTATATAGGAAGACGCTAAGATGTTGTTTTATTGCAGAAAGATAGTGTGACCTTGAAAAAGTGTTTTCACCCTCTGAACCTCTGGTTAAAGGGGGCGAACCCTGAAACTCGGGGTAGGGGGCTAGGGGAAGGGTGTGGAGCTGGGCCAGAGAATGAAGGTTTCCACCAGCTCAAAGATCTATACTCTGTGCTTAAACATCCGCTGCCGGTTAAGCAACTGTAAGGCACCTGACAGTGACTGATGCTCCAAGGTGTGCCAGCGACCTGCTTTGTCTCGGGTAATCCCAACAACACCCCATTTTTACATTTGAGAATGTGGAGAACAGAGAGGTCACAGAAGTTGCCCCAAGATCCTACAGCTAGCTGCTGCTGGGTTCCAGTCTGGGTCCGTTGGCCCCCACGTGTACTTGCCTCTGTCCCGTCCACCTCTCTGCACTCTACGGGGCAGACCAAATGCTTCCTTTTGGGGAGGAGATTCCTGCCTCATGGTTGGTACCATGGCTCACAGATGCACCTCAATAATGTTTGAATCAAATTGAATATGACTTGGATCCAGTTTGGCCAAAAGAAAATCTGATGGGCTAGTTTGTGTCCAGTGTACCAAGATAGTGAGTGAGACTGTGCCTAGTGTAGGGCCGCCGCACTGCACAGCTCCAGGGGACGCCATTCATATCCTAGTCTATGTGAGTGGTGCTCCCTGAAGTTAAGCAGCACACAGCTTACACACACCTAGGTGGCAGCCCCGGCCCAGCACATAAATGCCTGTTATTATTATTGTCTAATCTCCTTGAGGTCAGAGACAACGTCCTACCCACCTCTGGGTCCCTGTAGTGCCCAGCACGAGACCTATGAGGCATAGGAGGTGGTCCAGAGGTGCTTCTTTGATGTAAATGCTTGGTCTCTCCCACTAGGCTGGAACTCCCGTTAGGGCAGAGCGCCAGGTCCGAGAAGTCTCTCACGCTGATGCTGCACCCCAGTGGTTTGTAACGATGCCTCTTGCCTCCTTCAGGTCTTGCGCTTCAGTCGTGGGCGAAGCCTGAGGAAAAAGAGAGAAAGGCTCAAGGAAGAGAGGAGAGCTCAGTCTGTGCCAAGAGATGAGGTGGCACAAAGCAAGGTGGGGGGTAGCCCTCCCGCCCCTCCCCAACTCCGCTCACTTACAGAGGGTGGGAAACTATCTCCCTCCTTCCTCTGGGTTCATCTGGTGGCCACCATGCCCTCCTGTCTCTCCTTTCCTCTGGGGTCTTCAGACTCTTGTCAGTCTTTTCCCTTTGGCCTCCTATCCTCCTTGCCTCCAGGATTTCAGATCATGTGCTCGTGTGTCACCATCTTTCCAGCACCCTGGTGTGGGTATATTCACTAGCCCCATGTATCTGTGGCCTTGTCACTACCACGTGGACAGCCCTGCCTCTCTGACATCGTGCCCTTAATTGTGTAGAGCAGTGGTTTTCGAAGTGTGATATCCACTGTGTCATCTGGGATCTTGTTAGAAATGCAAATTTGGGGGCCTCACCTCAGACCCACTGGATCAGAAACTCTGAGGTGGGGCTCAGCAGTCTGAACGAGCTCTCTAGGTGATGCTGATGGGGACTCAAGTTTGAGAACCACTGGCATGGGTTGCTTCCTCTCTTTCCACTTAGGGAGTGGACTGAGGCTGTCCTAGCCCATCTGACTCCTTTGTGCAGATTAGAAAAAGATGCCCCCAGGCAGAGCAGCCCCGGCACAGGGCACATATGGTGAATAGAGCCCGGACTGGATTTCAGCTCCCTCTGCTGCACTCAGCCCCCTCGGCCAGGTGCCCTTGTGCAGTGAACAGCTTGCACAGCTATATGCAGCAGCCCTGGAATGAACCATGCCTTTCAGCTTGCACAGGAGGAAGACGACTAGGATATAGAGACAACTTCTGACACATAAAGTTTTATACCAAGTACTTGTTCTTCTGTCTGCTTATCAACTTCCAGGGTTAAGGCATTGTAACTCTAAGTTCCTGTGTGTGAATTGTACATAGTAACTTGTAGATGTTCTCACAAGGACCAGAAATGTGGTGGTTTGTCGTTTCAGAGGGTTCTCACTCTGCTATGAATTGTGAGGGTCCAAGTTCAAAGAATGAGTGGGGTTGTTTTGTGTTGAATGCAAAAGACCAAAATCTCCAATGCTGAGGTGTTTTGTGGGTGTAGGTTCCTGATGTTCTAGAACATAGAATGAGACCCAAGACTGGATTTGGTTTGGCACCTAATAGATAAAGTAAAAGCGAGGCATTCAGCTGAGTGAGAGAAACATCCATGTTAGTCAGGACGACCAAGCCTGTCGTTGGCAGGTTCCCGTGGGTCCGTTAGTGGCTGGCATCTGGCAAACAGAATTTTACGCCACTATTGAGAAAGCCCAAGGGGGCAGTAGAACGAGTCTCTGGGCTTGCTTTCCCTGCAGGGAAGTGTCTCGGCAGGAGACACCCCCAGCAGTGAACAGGCTGCGCCCAGGAAAGAAGAGCCCAGAGAAGATTTCCTGTCAGCCTCGCCGGAGCCCAGAGCAAAGGACAACAGGCAGAGAAAGTCAAGGCCCAAGGTCAGGAGGCACGTGAAGGCAGCGGGCGAGGGCTGGGAGCAGGGTGGTGCGGGGCCCAGGGATAGCGTCACGCTCAGCAACTCAAAGGCCACTTCCCTTGGCTTGCTGGTCTGGACCAGAGCCCAGGAATTAGGTCTGGCCAACTTCGGGCACAAGGTTAGCGTGCGGATGGATTTCTTTGGACGTGGTGCTTGGAGTGGAATGCCAGGAGGCAGAGGGAGGTGGGGTTCTTTGCCCAAAAAGGAGGTGAGATGGGAGCCATTGTCTGAGTGTCCATTTTACAGATGTCACAGTGCTCAGGGGTGTTGTCTCTTCCTCTCCCACAGGCGTCAGCATTTTCTGACCCCACCCCACCAGCGGACCAACAGCCTGGACACCAGAAGAACTTGCACACTCATAATCACCCTAAAAAGAAGGCCAGGCATCGATGCTCTCCCCCACCCCCTCCGCATGAGTTTAGAGCATACCAGCTCTACACGCTGTACCGCGGCAAGGACGGGAAAGTGATGCAGGTACCCGCCCAGCCTGTCAGGACACGGGGCCACAGGCCTTAAGCAAGGTTGTCTGTTGAACACTTTTCCTGGGGGCTAAGATCCACTTTAGGCATTGACTTAAGGAGGTATGAGCCTTGAAGATCAACCAGATGGCCCTCCTCACCTAAACAGTACAGATACCCTCCTGTCACTTACGCCCAGGCATGGGGGTAGGTACCAAGCTTTCTGCACTATCCTTAGGGGACTAGATCATGTGGAGGCCCCAGCGTCGACAAAAGCAGCTTGAGGATTGGGGCCATATCTTGCCCTCTCTGAGTCTTCTTAGTGAGGACTGGACCCAAAGCTTGGCCTACCAGGCGTTCCAAAGTTACAACAAGGACGAGTCTGTCTCCTCCATCGTCTCTGTCCCCCTGGTGTACTGACGGGTTTATGATGGGTACTCACAAGTGCTTTGCTGAAGGAGCGAATGAGATGGACTGATTCCTTTTGTTTCCCTGTCAGGCACCAATAGATGGTTGTCGATGTGAACCCCTGATCAACAAGCTGGAGAACCAGTTGGAGGCAACTGTGGAGGAGATCAGAGCAGAGCTGGGGTCGGTTCAGGATAAAATGAATACAAAGCTGGGACATATGGAGAGTAAGACGCAGCACCAAGTAAGCCAGTCGCCCAGCCTCCTAATTTCCAGGTGCTCTACAGAAAATGAGCTCAGAGGGAGACCTCGGCACCCGCTTCCGCTTGTACACTGCCCTGAGCACATCGGGGAGGCCTGCTCATGCAATTTCTTTAAAGCCCATCTGTTTGAATTTTTTAAGAACATGGTTAAATTGCTTCAGATTATAAAAGTAATATATACTCATTAAACAGCATTTTTAAAAATCTGAAAATTAGAAAGGGAAATAAGTCACCTGTAAGCCCACTGTGATGAAAAAGCACTATTAATATTTGGGCTTATTTTCTCCCTGTCTGATTAAATGTCTCTGTGCTCTATACCCCTTCCCCATTGCACACAAAATTAGAGGAATCATGTCTGTAGTTTTTCTTTTCCCCTTTTAATTTTGGAAATTTTCACATACAGAGAAAAGTTGAAAGAATAGTATAATGAATGCTTGGACACCCTCCAGTTGTTAATAGCTGCCACAGTCGCTCTGTGAGGCTCTCGCAGACACTTTTTTCCTCTTGCTGACCTGCGTGAGATTTAGTTGCAGACTGTCCTGACTCCTCACGCCTAAACACGTCAGAGCGCATTGACTAAGAATGAGGATTCTCTCCTTCATGACACAGTGCCATTATCACATATGAGGAAATTAACTATAATTGCATAGTATTCAGTCCATATTCAGATTTTCTCAGTTCTCCCAAAATGTTGTTTGTAGCAGTTTCTGTTTTTAATCCCAACTCGATGTCCAGTGTGTCTTTTGTGCATTTGTATTATGTCTCTGTGGTCTCTTTTAATCTAGAACAGTCCTTGATTCCTTCCAACTTTTTTTCTCCTATGATATTACCTTTTTAAAGAGTCCAGGCTAGTTGTGTTATAGGACGTTCCGTATCCTGGGTGTTCTGATAGTTTCCTCATGGTGTTATTTAACTTGTTCTTCTATCCCTGTATTTCTGTAAACTGAAAGTTAGCTCTCGAGCAGTGGTTCTCAAAGCGTCATCTCTGGACCAGTAGCGTCAGCATCATCTGGGGACTTGTGGGGAAAAAAGTGCAAATTCTTGGGCCTCATTCCAGCTGGACTGAATTTAACTTACCTGTGAATGAAACTCTGGGTGGGGTGTTGTAGCCTGCACTTTAACAAGACCTCCAGGGGCTGCTGGTGCAACTAAAGTGTGAGAACCGTTGGCGTAGATGCTTATTTAGCTTCAGGTTAAATATTTTTGGTAAGAACACTTCATAGTTAATGGTGTCAACTTCAAATTACATCACATCAGGAGGCACATATGTCAGGATGTCTCATTAATGATGCTGAGGTTGATCATTTGGCTAAGCTGGTAACCACCATCTCTCTCCATTGTAAAGGGACATTTTCCCTTTTTAACTAATAAAAAATATATGATGAATATAGACTTTTAAATACAAAAAAAATACTTTAAAAAAGCTTACAAAATAACACATGTTCATTGGAAAGACATTCCACGTTACAGAAATCTGTATCATAGTGATACCCCCCAGAGAATGGCCTTCCATTCGTGGTTTGGTGTATTTTCACATAGGTTTTTCCTTTTATAGATAGTAACCTACATAATTATCACCTTTAAACAAAAATGGAACCATGCTGTGCTCTTTTTTAGCTTACTTTTACATTTAGTAATATGTCTTAGACATATGAAGCTATGGTGTGTTTTTTAATAGTGGTGTACTATTCCTGTATATGGGGGTATACAATTTTGCTTTTTTTTAATTTAATTTTATATCGAGCATTTTCCCATGTCCTTGGCTTCACAATATTCCAGCATATTAATACAGCATAGTTTATTTAACCATTCCTTTCTGTTAAACTTTAAAGTTGCTTACAGTTTTTTGTTTTTTTTTTTTGAGGAAGATTAGCCCTGAGCTAACTGCTGCCAATCCTCCTCTTTTTGCTGAGGAAGACTGGCCCTGAGCTAACATCCATGCCCATCTTCCTCTACTGTATATGTGGGACACCTACCACAGCATGGCTTTTGCCAAAAGGTGCCATGTCCACACCCAGGATCTGAACCGGCGAACCCGGGGCCACCGAAGCAGAACATGCGCCCTTAACCGCTGCGCCACAGGGCCGGCCCCTGCTTATAGTTTTTCACTCTTATAAGTAATGCTATGATGAACGTTTGTGTGCATAAACTTATGATTGCTTCACAGATTATTTGCTCAGAATTAGGATAATTGGGTCCAAAGTTAAGACTATGTTTAAGTCTCTTGATAAATAGAAAGGTTGTACCAATTTATATCTTACCAGCAGTGTCTGAGTTTGTCTCAAGCCTTTGACATCATTAATGTTGTCATTTTTTAAGTTTTTGCCAAATTGATTAAGGACATTTAATTAATTTTCCTTGTTTGTTGGTGAGGCTGAACTTTTTTTTTTAATTTTTTTTTTTTTGAGGAAGATTGGCCCTGAGCTAACATCTGCTGCCAATCCTCCTCTTTTTGCTGAGGAAGACTGGCGCTGAGCTAACATCCATGCCCATCTTCCTTTACTTTATATGTGGGACGCCTGCCACAGCATGGCTTGCCAAGCAGTGCCATGTCCGCACCTGGGATTTGAACTGGTGAACCCTGGGCCACCACAGCGGAACGTGCGCACTTAACTGCTGTGCCACCGGGCCGGCCCCTAGGTTGAACATTTTTAAGGTTTATTTGCTATTTGTATTTTGTGGAAAGCCCATTTAAGAAATCCCTTCTTAGAGCCATAATATATTAGTTAAGACTGTTTTGTGAATAAAAACCTGCTTCAGCTAGCCTAAGCCCAAAGAGGGATGGTAGATGAATGCTGGGATGACTCACGGACCTCACTTGGGTTCAAGGAAGGTGACAGACTGGGGTGTAGAGTCTTAGTCCTAATTCCAGATCACAGGGAAAGGACTCTGGCCCAGCATAAGTCAGGTGCTCATGCCCGGACCAGTCAGCGTGCCCCGGGAACAAAGCTGTGCATCAACGCGGTGGCTCTTGGCAGAGCATCTCTATCACGGATAAGGAGGTGGGAGAGCAGGCCAGTCCCAGCAAACAGGGGGAGAGCAGCTCTCAGGAGAACATGGCGGCTGAAGAGACAAAGCAGAGGTGCTCACCACGTCTCAGGATGGATGCTGCTTTAAAAAACTTTTGAACATCTGAGTGTGGGACATCATGAATGTCCCTGACAGGAGAGGAGCTCACCAGTGAGCCCTCGTGGGCTGATTCCCACGAACAACAGTCCCTTTTCTTCTGTGGGCCTTGTCAAAGCAGTGGAAGTTCAGCCCTGCTGGGTGTTGGGCCCTACAGGAAATGTCCAGATGAAGGGGGTCCCAGGAGGGCTGTGACTGAGGGGACAGTCATTTGTGCTCTGGATGCAGCGCTCCCCCTGACCTCCTCCCACTGCCGTCCTCACTCTCGCTCTGCCCGCTTTCCGTGCAGCACTGAGGGCTGGTCGCTGGGAGAGCTGCGTGAAATACCCGAGTATCAGCTCCTTTTGCCGCCTCTTCCACAGCCTCTAACATCTGGGGGAGGAGGGATGAAACATTCATTGGAAAGGGGAAGAAGAGCTCCATACTTTTAGAAATAGTTTTTCCTTTCAATAATAGTCTTGGAAATAATGTTCTGAGATCTATAAAAATTCTTTTACCTACAAGGTCTGCATTGGCTCAGGCATATTCATAGTCTCTTAAACCCCTTAGGACTTTAACAAGTGAGAAAAAGAAAGAAACATGGGCCTACGTAGCAACATGCTCTGGAATTCTGAAAACCTAGAGTTCCATGAATACTGTATGGGAACAGAAAGAGGAGTGGAGGTTTGCCTGTGTTCTCTCTGGTCCCTGCGTGGCCCCCCTGAACCTCTCCTCAGGTGTTGAGAGACCAGGGCCCATCTTTAGATCGTCTCAGCCATGCGCTCTGTGCCCGTTGCATCCTAGATGCGTGTTCTGGACAAGCTGATGGTTGAGCGACTCTCGGCAGAGAGGACGGAGTGCCTGAACCGCCTGCAGCTGCACTCAGACACGGAGAAGCAGGAGGGAGAGAAACGACAGGTGACGATCAGTATCTGTCCATCCTTACTGTGACTTACCACCCGTCTCCACTGGGGAAAAGACTCAGCCCCATCACTGAAAACTCAGGCCGAGATCCCCTAACAGTGTTTGCAGTACATAGCATGTCATTTTTATGACTCTGAAGTGCAGTTAATAGAAAAGAACCCGTAGTTCAGTTCATGTTTGTTGCTGAATATGCTGGCAGTCGGTGGAGACTGAACAGTTTATAGAACATGCTGGGGCGGGCGTGCTCTCCACCCTTAGTGAGGTCTACGTATTGTGCATTTGCTGGGCCACTGATCTGTTGTTGAACAAGATTGGTTCCTGCCCTCAGGGAGTTTATGGTCTAAACAACGGATGTAAAATGGGTCCTAGTGAGTGTGTCAGTGTTCATGCTCCTAAGGCAGCAGAAATGCTTGGTTTGGAAGACTTGGGAAGCTTTGGTGTTTGAGTTTTACGTGGCTCTAGGTCACTTAATGAAGGTTATAGATAGCTGTCACCTTGGGTGCTGGGTCCATCTGGTGTGTGGAGGGCAAGCAGAGAAGGTCGTGTAGGATGTGGGAGGGGGTAATCACAACTGTTGGTGTGATCTCCTCAACGATCATGATTGAAAAGTCCATTCTGGATGCTTTCATTCATAAACCGTACATGAAATTCACCTGATTACTTTGTGTGTTTTTTAGATGTCCTTGGTGGATGAATTAAAAACCTGGTGCATGTTAAAGATTCAGAATCTGGAGCTGAAGCTTTCTGGAGATTCCAGGGCCTCTAGGACTAAATCCACACCATCCACTTGTGAATCCTCCACAGGTAACCCCTGTGCAGAGAGGGCCATTCCACCCCAAGGTGATGAGACCCCCAGATCTTGCTCTCTCCTGTACCGGAGGGAGCCAGTATGATAGGGCTGTGGAAGGCACTGGGTTGTAGGGGCAAGGACCATGCCATGCTCACTACTGAACACTCAGTTCCTGTACAGCAATGAAGCATTCCTATTTAAGTGTTCAAAGTATTTGAATGCAGGAATAAAAGACTTGTTGATGGTGACAGTAGTGCTTTTCAGGTACAATGTTGATGGTGTCAGAGTGGACCCCAAAGATGAGGGTGATGGATGGACATCTGTCTCCTGAGCAGGGCTCTCACCCTTGACCTTGCACCTCCTTCCTTCCCTTCTCTTCCTTGATCAGCCTTTTACCTTGGTCCAACTCTGTAAAACCTCATTAAAGAGCATTTGTATATTTAAGCTGCCCCGGGTGCTAGGTAAGAGATGCTTCCAGAAAAGCATCTTTACATTAGCCACAGTGATTACACTTGATGATGATAATGTTGAGGACATGTAGAACCTTAGTAATTAGGCCTCCTTGGGGATTTGTTATGTCAAGTGTTTCATGTTACTACAGACCATCTCCGGCACTGTGGTTTTATTTTCTTTGTGCCCATAACATTGGGGAAAATCCTAGGCAAATTTTTCATGCTAGGACTAGGTATGGAGCTTGGCTGGAGCTCTGGGTATGGGGAATAGGACCACCTCTCCAAAGTGGAGGCTGGGTCAAAGAACTAGGAACTGCAGCTATGGTGTGGAAGGGCCCAGAAATTAAGAGATTGGGGATATTCATTCTCATTGACAAAATGCCCAATTCTGTTTTGAGAGACTTAGTGAGCTGTGTCATCCTTAGCAACCAGAAAATGGTACCCAGAGCCTTCTAGGGTAGATTGAGATGGGCTAAAGGAAAGGCCAGCACGTTTTTGGCTTAGATGCTACCAGTATGGTTAATAGAGTATCCATGAAAGCCCTGACAAGCCAAAATGATAATCAGGGGAGAACTGGAAGGGAAGGGCAGAGGAGGAGTTGCACGTGGTGGTTGGTGGTTTACAGGATTCCCAGGACTCTCAAATGCTGACCCACAGGCACATGCTGTGTGAATGTGGATTTGCTCTGACTTGAGTTTTTCTTCTGAAAGCAGGTGTGGACCAATCAGTGGTGACTGCAGGTCCAGTAGCAGCTTCTGACACTTCCCCCCAGGTGGTTAGGCCCAAGGAGAAGGCCCTCAACGCCACTGCTACCCACAGACTCCAGCAAGAGCTGTCTTCCTCGGACTGTACAGGCTCCCGACTGAGGAATGTCAAGGTGCAGACAGCCTTGCTACCCTTGAAAGAGGCAGCCAAATGTGATCAGCAGGCTGGGCCCTGCATCGACAGAGGCACCCAAACCAAGAAATCTGGGAAGAGTGGGCAGACAAGGCATCGAGCCCAGCAGCCAGCACCCGGCGCCAGCTGTGGGCCGCCACCAGCAGCAGGCAGTGAGCAGACTGCCCCGCACCTTCGAGACACCTCCCAAGCTCTCGAGATTACCCAGTATTTTTTTGAGGCTGTTTCCACCCAGATGGAAAAGTGGTATGAGAGGAAGATTGAAGAAGCACGAAGCCAAGCCAGTCAGAAAGCCCAGCAAGACAAGGCCACGCTGAAGGAACATATTAAAAGTTTAGAAGAGGAACTTGCTAAACTGAGGACGAAGGTGCAGAAGGAAAATTAGGGCCAGGAAAGGGCACCTGAAGGCATCCTTGGGGATTTCCAGTTTTGCAATTGTGGAGTAGCTATGCCGAGGGTGTCAATTATTGTGCACATAGCAGACTTGCCTTTAAAAAAAATCACTAATTTCCAAAATGTGCCAGACACACACTTCCTATGCTCTGAAGTTATGAAGACTTCAACAATTAAACTGAAACCAGGGTTGGCTTGCTTAGTTTCAGGTTGCATGACAAACTCAAAACCTCAGTCCAGGTTCATCTGAAGTGCAACAGCTCAGATGAAGCGAGCCACGCTAAGAAACTGAGTGATATGTAAGCCGGGACCCTAAAATTCAGGATGTGGGAAATAATATAAATCAAAAGCAAGAGAAAGGTTAACCCCTCGTGAACTCCAATCAAGTATTCGTTCGTATAAACACACCTGCTGTGCCTAGACAAGTGGCCTCTGCCGGAGAGCCGTCACTGAGATGCACGCTTAGCCCTCTCTCAAATTCATGACTCTCAAAAGCCAACATTTCAACCAGGTGGAAACTTATCAAACAGGTTTTGAGGAGAAAGAGATTTTCATGATATCCCAGGATCCTTTATATCTTAAAATGTTTTGCAACGTCAGAGTGTATTTAAGTAATGAGTAACTGGCCAACAGCACCGGGAATGTTTGTTAGTAATGAACTCAAATGAGAAAGGGTCACATCATTTGACCATGGTTTCTGTATTTTTAGCCAAAGTATAGAAATATTACAGTTGATTAATCCTAGTGATTTTAAAACAGATCAATGGAAAAACATTCACATAGCAATTACCGGAAACTTCTATAACCTGTTTGTATTCAAACCCAATTATCTTAGAGTACCTTTCTGAATTTGAGCTTATTGGTCTACATTTTATAAAGAAATGAAAGTATTTTATTTTTAATTGAGTTCTGTCATTGAAGAGCCTCAAAAGCTTTCCAGTGCTTTGCAGTGCCTATGTCAAGGTAAATAACTCAGTAATTTGATTTAGACCCCACAATTCCCCAGCCGCGTGGAGCCCTCAGGATTTTACTCTGCCCTGTGGAGCATACACAGTTTTACAGGTAGCTTGGGTGTGTTGAAACTTTGGATTTAATTATTTTCTAAGCTTCTTGGCCCTTGGAATGTGAGATTATAGTCATCTCAAAATTCCATGTCTGCATAGAAACCTCAGTTCTATTTCTATAAACACGGGAACTGAGTAACTATTGTCTATAATTTGGAATAAAATGTTGCTCATTGAGCCAAAGAGAGAATCTTGACTTCTTGACATAGAAACACCCAGCAAAACAGAGTATGCTGTAGGCCCTTTGTTTTTTGCCTGTCAAGTTCATAGTTGTTTTTGTTTTGTTTTTTAAATAGTGACAGTCCATGGAGATAGGCATTCCTAGTAAATGTGGATGTATGTCACCATTACAGAACCTGGGCAGGGAATTAATCTGATGTTCTCTCAAGTTTTCAGTTTTGTAAGCCTGTCCTGTTCTCAACTGCTGAGTAGGTAGACGGTTCTTCCCCAGAGACCCCCATTGGATTGCTAAATGTAGAGGCACCTTCCTCTCTCATTTCGCTCCTTGTTCCTGATGCAGAATCACAGAATTGCAGAGTTATCAGTTTTCTAAATCTATTTCACACACGGTACCACTGACCGCTTTAGAATTGTTCCTCAATATACACTGAGTTCTTGAGAGCTGCGTCGTACTCAAAGAAGAGATGAATTCCTAAGATGTCCAGGAAGTTGTGTTCCAAGCAGGATTTATTTTCACTTATCAGAATACTTCCTGTTACCTCAAGGGATATCCTTGTTGAGAAATCCCGAAAACAAAGTAAATTTTAATTTATCTAGACCATAGAGTGCTTTGGTAGGAAGTATTTTGATGGTGTAACTCCTACCCATCAGAAGCAGGCAGGTTATCATTGTGACCTGGATATTCTGGTCAAAGTGACAGGTAGGGGAGAGACTTGGGGAGGAAGGAGAAAGGTCAGTGCACCTAGTCTGACAGATTCCATGGATCTTCTCTCTCTCATAGAAGGGAAAACCATAGAGGCAAGGAAATAGAGCAGGGTCAGCCAGCCTCCCAACCCAAAGAGATGGCCGCATCAGCAAGACCAATGCAATAGCTTTGTATTTTCAACAACTGTATTTGGTCTGTTTTTGTTCCTTAGCATTGCCAAAAACTCAGCTATGGATTCCACGTGTATTTTTCCCTTTGCTGTCTACTAAAATGAGCAAATGCCACAATAGTACTTTTCCAAAGAAGCAGAACTATTAACAATTTGTAGGCTGTCATGTAGGTCATATTTGAAATGAGATTGGAACTTGAGCTGTGGGAAAAATGATGTGAAACAGAAAAGTTGTACAATATTGCAGTGTCTTTTTAAAACAATTGTTAGTGGATTGAATATAGTCAATATCTGTGATAGACTGAGTATCACTTCTAATCTTACCTTTGACCTTGGGAGCCCAAATAAAGGAAGTGATGTTTTTGTGTTTATACCTTTTCATTTCAGTCAAGCACTGATTCTTGAGAGGTATGTTCTCTTTTATTTAGTATTTTATCACTTTGAATTTGTGTCTCTTCCAAGCATTAAACATGGTTCTCAACACTATGGATATTAAATTTCTTATTTAAAAAATGAGTGTGAATACTTTGTTTAGCCTACATTTTCATGTGTGTAGTTGACCAAATTTTATGGTTCCTGAAAGAGTGCCTTCACCCAGCCACACTCCACCTTGTTCCTCTAGAAGTATAACCTAGAGTAAATACATCTGCTTTGAAGTAGAGATCAGGTGCCAGCATAAAAAAAATGTTTTAACTGTAATGAAATATTTCTCATTGCAAGCTTAAACAAGTGTTTTGGAAAACACTGTGCAAAGGCAACAGACAAAACATCACTTATAATTGTATGCAAGCCAAGGTAACATTTTTTGACTAACAAATGGCTCCTAAAAGCTACATACATTTCTTCTTGTGATATAAAAGTCAATCAATTAAATAAGACTTAAGACAAACCAATTTTAAAAAGTGACCTTTTTGGAATACCTCTTATGAATAAGAGAAAAGTATTAAAAATATTTTTTCAGTTGTAATTTTAAGGGGAAATATTCTTTTCCTGTAATATTAAATCAAATATAACTATAAATGTAATTAATTTAAATCTATAAGATTTAAGTATTAATTTAAATCTATAAGATTTAGTCCATAAGATAAATCCACGACATAGTAAAGCACTTTTTTAATACAAAAGAGTGGGCAAAAAGTGATTTACTCTTCTTAGTAACAAAAATAGTAAATTTAATTTAATCCTAATATAATTTCTCAGATGTCTGACTTAAGGCAGGAAATAGCCTGTGGTGATTTCTGGTTTGGTAAAGAGTGACAATTTGCTTTTGATCCTGTTTGGACCTTATTCTACATAATCCCAATTTTTTTCAAGGTAGATGTGACTGTTTCCATTTGTTTTTTCTAGCATTTTCCTTACTATTCCACAAAAGACAGAGTGAATTTCCGTAAGCATGGGTCTGCCTCTCAGCCTCTCCTGAGTGTCTGCTGATGTGAATACAATAACACAAATAGGAAAGAGGTACTGCTTTCCTCAAATAATAGAAAGTCATCTGTTCCATCTCTGCAGGGGCAGCCACAGCAATGCCTGTGCCATGAATTTAAAACTTCCAACCCGATGGAACAGTTAAGAGGAAATGACATAGGGGCAGTCAACATGTTAAATAATAGTCACTTCTCATATAATAGTAAGCTTTTTTTTTTTTTGAGGAAGATTAGGCCCTGAGCTAATCCTCCTCTTTTTGCTGAGGAAGACCGGCCCTGAGCTAACATCCGCGCCCATCTTCCTCTACTTTGCATGTGGGACGCCTACCACAGCATGGCTTGCCAAGCGGTGCCATGTCCACACCCTGGATCCGAAGCAGTGAAACCCGGGCCACCAAAGTGGAAGGCGTGCACTTAACCACTGCACCACCTGGCTGGCCCCTAGTAAGCTTTTTTTTACTTTTTTTTTTTTTTTAACATTGGCACTTGAGCTAACATCTGTTGCCGATCTTCTTTTTTTCCCTTCTTCTTCTTTTCCCCAAAGCCCCCCAGTACATAGTTGTATATTCTAGTTGTAAGCGCCTCTGGCTGTGGCATGTGGGACGCCACCTCAGCATGGCCTGACGAGCAGTGCCATGTCTGCGCCCAGGATTCGAACCAGTGAAACCCTGGGCCGAGAAGCAGAGTGCATGAACTTAACCACTCGGTGACAGGGCCGGCCCCTGCTAGTAAGCTTTTGTATTAAAAATACTTTTTAATATAACAAGACTGATTTATTGTAGTTCAAATACATAAACTGAACATTCCAACATCTTAAACTTTAGGAACAAAACTTGAACATTCAAACAAGAGTATAGGATCGTTTACAGGGAACACGCGGAAGGGTAATTTGTTGTCTAGTCCAGAATACTCATAAAGACGATGAGTAAAATGTTTCACCAGGAGTTCTATCCTGGCCTCCATCTTAATGACCGTGGTTCCATGTGTGAGAAGAACTGCTAAGTAAATCTCAAGCTAAACAGCCTTGGCCTGTATTCTGAAGGGCTCCTCAAAGCAGTGACTTGTGATAAGTGAACAAGTAAACCGTTCTCTAGAGATGAAAAGCTTGTCTGTTAGAATAATGTTAACCTCTGGAAGATGAAAGTTCAATTTTCAGGGTTTTACCCACTTTAAAAAACAGAATAACGAAAACAAACCCCAAGTTAGGTTTTCCTGGAGTCTGGTTTTTGCATCTCAAACCAAACTGACCTTGCAAATTAAAACCGCAAATGGTCTTATGCTTTCCACATACATCACTGCTAGGAAGAACGTCACCAAGTCACTGACTTCCACACCTCATAAAAGGATGACTTTTAGCTTCAAGATTTTAGATTTAATGGAGACGGCCTATACTTGAATATGTATGTCAATCATGCTACACAAAAGTATTCTCTGTTTAGAAACTTCACAAATGCTGCTTCTGTTTATCAGATGGCTTTGCATCAGGTTGACTAATGTACATCTATATAAAAATCGGGAAATTGGCTCATGCAAGCATTTTGAATTAGTATATTACCCTGTGGAAGAGTATTCGGAATTATTTTGTCCCGTGGGCTCCGAGGCTGTGGGGTGGGGGTGGACCCTGGCAATGCGGATCATTGAAACACGCCACCATCAGCTTACGCCTCTCCTCTGGCACCCAGTCCAGTACTACCTCCCATTTATCATTA
The DNA here is from genome assembly GCF_041296235.1 of Equus asinus. Lineage (NCBI taxonomy): Eukaryota > Metazoa > Chordata > Mammalia > Perissodactyla > Equidae > Equus > Equus asinus. Next base: position 27,966,864 of record NC_091813.1, read on the forward strand.
TGCAAATTTTTCCCTACATCTTTCAGGTGCTGCTCAGATTCTTGGTAGTTTTTTAGATCCGTTCCGTAAATAGAGACGAGGCCTTCTGTCTGCAGGACGGCCAGCCCCAGCCTCTTCCACAGGCTGTCACTTTCACTAAATTAACAGCGTCATACATCTGGTCTCTTGCAAATGTGTCCTGAAGTCAACTTCTGTCTCCGATGTATTCTTCAAACTCTATTTTTTCCTGTCCCTGGAGGAGAACCTAATGCACTGAGGATCATCCCTATTGATGTACTTTACTTCTTTCTATGTGGATGTTAAGGTAATTGCATTAGTTTTATCCAGAAGTTGCCTCTTCTTTTTGGTAAGTGCTTCAATGTGGTCATTACGCTTCTCTTTCACCTTTCTTTCCAACAGATCTACATTCCCCATGGTGATGTTTTCGGAGAGTCCTGAGTATCAGATCCTGATACACCTGAAGAACATACTTCAACAACCATGAGGGGTAATGCAGAAGGATTTTTCAAGAAAGTTCCAGGGTATCTCCTGAGGACAGTATACCTCCAATCCTACATCTCATACAGTTTTTTTTTAAATATTTTTATTAAGATTATGATAGTTTACAACCTTGTGAAATTACAGTTGTACATTATTATTAGCCATGTTGTAGGTACACCGCTTCACCCTTAGTGCTCTCCCCCCACCCCACCCACCCTTTCCCCTGGTAACCACTGATCAGTTCTCTTTGTCTATATGTTAACTACCACCTATGAGTGCAGTCATACAGAGTTCGTCTTTCTCTGTCTGGCTTATTTCACTCAACATAATACCCTCAAGGTCTATCCATGTTGTCGTGAATGGGATGACTTTGTCCCTTTTTATGGCTGAGTAGTATTCCATTGTATATATATACACCATATCTTCTTTATCCAATCATCAGTTGCTGGGCACTTAGGTTGGTTCCATGACTTGGCTATTGTGAATAATGCTGTGATGAACATAGGGGTGCATGGAACTTTTGGAATTGCTGATTTCAGGTTCTTAGGATAGATACCCAGTAGTGGGATGGCTGGGTCATAAGGTATTTCTATTTTTAACTTTTTGAGGAATCTCCATACTGTTTTCCATAGTGGCTGCACCAGTTTGCATTCCCAACAGTGTATGAGGGTTCCTTTTTCTCCACAGCCTCTCCAACATTTGTCACTCTTGGTTTTGGATATTTTTGCCATTCTAACAGGTGTAAGGTGATATCTTAGTGTAGTTTTGATTTGCATTTCCCTGATGATTAGTGATGATGAGCATCTTTTCATGTGTCTATTGGCCATCCGTACACATCTCATACAGTTTTTAAAAATAGCTTTATTGGCTTACACAATGTTATATGTCAAAAACAACTCAGAAGAAGAAACCCAGCTTTATTGAGATATAATTCACATGCTGTACATGTAAAATGTACGATTCCGTGGATGTTAGTATAGTCACGGAGTTGTGCAACCAACACCACAATCTAACTTTAGAATATTTTCATCACTCAGAAAAGAAACCCCATATCCAGTAGCAATTAGTCTCCACGCCATCCACAATCCTACACAACCACTGATCTTTCTGCCTATTTTAGACATTTCAAGTAAATGGAATCATACAATATATGATCTTTTGTGACTGGTTTCAAGGTTCAGCCATGTGTAGCATGTATTAGTATTTCGTTCCTTTTCATTAATACTTTATTATACCACATTTAATTTAACCATTATCAGACAATGGGCAGTTTCTACTTTTTGGCTATTATGAATAATGCTGCTGTGAACATTCGTGTACACGTTTTTTATAGACATGCTTGCAGCTCTCTTGGTTATAAACCTAGGGCCAGAATTGCTGAATCATATGGTAACTATGTTTAACCTTTTGAACAACTGACAGTCTGTTTTCTAAGATGGCTGCACCATTTTATATTCCCACCGGCAGTGTATGAGGGTTCCAGTTTCTCTGTCTCTTCCCCAACATTTGTTATTATCTCCCTTTTTAAAGGCAGCCATTCTCGTGACGAGAAGCAGAATCTCATGGTGGTTTTCATTTCCATGTCCCTGATGGTAATGGTGTTGAGCATCTGTTTACGTGTTAATTGACCATTTGTTGTACTGGTTTTCGCTTCTTAAAAGAACTTCTGAAACACCCAGAAACATCTTCAAAAATACGGGGTGTGGTTTTCAGTGCTAAGCAGTTGTTCTGGTGCTCATTTCTTCGCTCTCTCTGACACGCCATGCTCCACGTCCTGATACTGTGCCAAGTACTGTACATACAAACAGTGTGACTTGGCTTTGGGCTGCCCTTGGTTGAGCTCTAGTTCGACAAAACACATGGAGGCTTTGAAAATCTTTCAAATAATGCTCTAGTTAAGATTTGGCTAAGGCAAGTGTTTTTTCTAACTCCTTGAGCTGCATATTGCCTTGAGTAATCATCATGCGGATTGCGTCCTGTAGGAGAAAGTGAACTCTGGTCACTGTTTTACCTGGTTAAACGAGGTACAGCTCTATCATTTTATTTGTTAGTCAAGAACCAATACAGGTTCCCCCCGCTTTGCCCCCCGAAATTTCTCTTTGTGCCACCTCACTTTTACGAAAGACCTACATTAGTACCTGTTTTCACTAACTGAAAGAAATCTAAACAGGATTTCAGCTTTTACGAAAAAGGCGAAAAGCAAAAACAGCGGTCAGCACTTGTTTTGCAGTGAGCCATTCCAGAGGCTCAGCACTCAAGCCCACTGTGTATTGCAAGCCTGTCACATCAGCCACAGCAGACCTTTGACACCGAGGCAGGCAGAAGGAGGTGTAGACGTTAGTGACCTTCCTGCCCTGATGGATTCAGATGATGATGAGATGTTAATAGATGACCCTGTTCCTCTCTCTCCTACACCCAGTCTCTGACCACTCCACCTGACACCCCATCATCATCACCACCACCTCTCAGCCTCCCAGTGTCCTGGCTGTCTTCCAAATTCTGGTAAGTGAAACCACGCTGTGCCTACATTATTTCTATTTTATATAGGCTGTGTATTTATCATATCATTCCTGCTTTTACTATATGTTAGTGTTATTTTAGGTTTTCTGTGTTATTTGGTATGATTTGATGGATTTTTTTTGGGTCTAGGAATGCTCAAAAGTTTTTCCTATGTAAATTAATGGTGATTGCTTCTTCGCTTTATGCCATTTCGGCTTATGAAGAGTTTCATAGGAACCCTCTGCTTTCACATAGCCGGGGAAACCAGTACTGAGAATTGGAACTGCCGCATATTAGGAAAGCCACAAGCTGACAGATAGGGGTACGCAATGTCTGGCATGCTTTCGTACACCCCCGGCATGGAACTTCCCGAACCATCATGATGTAATATTTATAATCTTCTCCTGTGTGTGTGTCTATGTGTGGTTTAACAGAAGACTCACCTGATGCTACCTAGAGAGCAGAAACAGCAAAGACTGTAAAATGTAAAACATCACGAGTGGAAAATCGGTAACTTAAGAGCAATGATGGAGATATACCATCTCAGTGACATTTATATTCCAAGAGGTCTACCAAACTTTCTAAAAAATTCATCAATCAGTACAAAAGGGCCAGGACCTGTCCTCACCTCTTCGGTGGCACTTTTGTTTCTTTTGAATTCTTCCCTTGCCCAGTCCTTCAAGTACTGGCGATCAGAATCATTCGGCACCTGCCGAATTGCTTGCAGAATCCTTCTGTAGAGCAGGAGAACTTGCTGCCTTCTCATGAACTGCGCAGGGGGAGAAATGGCAGTTGTAACTGCACAGCTCACTGCCCGAGGGCTCTGCTTCAGCAAACCACACTGTCAACAGATGACTTCCCTTGGGTCCTCAGTTTTGAAAAGGGCAAAAAACTCCACTTTTTTTTTTTAAGCAAAGAGCAAGAAGTTTATCTGGGCTGTTTGCTTACACCCTTGTCAAACCTAAGAAGCCTGAAAATCAGCTGACTAGCGGGCAGAAAAGGGCCACCGGCTCCTAGAAGCCGTAACCACGGGAAGGCGCTTTCTCTAAAGGACCGCGGTTAAAATCCTTCGGTAGTCGCATTCGTTCCTTGCCGTCGCTCAGTACCCAGCCAGAGCGGTCTCCACCGTGGCGCTGGGGCCGCTGCGGCATCAGGGCTTTGAGAGATCCAGAGCCCGCCCGCCGCACAAACCCACGCCCACACGGCAGCCCCCGCCCCCTACGCCGCGCCGCCCGTCAGCCCCTGCGGCGGGAAGCCCCGCCCCCCGCCCGAGCCAATCACAAAGGGAGTGCGCGCAGGGGAGGGCTCTGTCTCCCCTGTGCCTGGCCCGGTCACGGCGAGACCGACTCCGTAGACTGGGTGGAGGGACAGGTGGACAATTCAGTTTAAACCCCGAGAAGGTGCCCTAGAAGGCCGGCGGGAACAGCTGGTACCTGCTTTAGCGTCAGCGTCGCTGGGGGTAAGCGGGAAGTCGCCATGTCCTGCACACGGCGCGGCCTCTATAGGGCCCCAGTGCGCAGGAGCGGAAGTGGGCGGTGACCAGGGGCCGGGGCGAGCTCGGTTTTCTGGGAGACGGCCTGAGGAGTTCTGGCCCGGGGAGCTAGGCAGCCAGTGGGAACTGAAGCCCAAGGGCTGGGATGCAGGTGTGACCTCCCCGGCTTAGCGGTTTCCCGTGTCTCAGCCTGTTTTCCTATCTGTGAAACGGGATACCAGTTCTTGCGGCATGGGCGGTTGTGATGATCAAATAGCAGTGGTAAGGCAGCACAATTCTGGCTCCTGGTCTCATTAATTGGAAGTTTCATTAAATAAAGTTTTTTGGGGGTGAGAGCAAAGTTAGTATATTCCTTATAAGCTTTTTTAATGTGTACAGTTAAAAATACTAAAAACTTAAATGTTAGTTTCTTTTAAAGTTTACGTCCTGCTCTGTCTTTTTTTCCTCATGTTCATCCTCTTTTCTGTCGCAAGCATTTTCCCAGCATGGTGGTCTTCATGATTGTCATTAGTTACAAGGTTTTAAATAGCTGCCTCATTGCGGTTTTAGGAATTTTGTATCTAATACAAAATACTAATAGAACAAGGAACTGAACATCCCCACGCCTTAAGCGTTTATTGCCTCGTAATTGTTTTACCCTCCCCAACCACACACCACATGCCCTTGGGTTCTGTGACTGTAAGTGGGGTTAGTGTATCTTTGCTGTATTACTTTTCCAAATAGGATTGTCCCGAATTAAAATACAGCCAAAAATGGTCATTCAATTTCCTGTTTACTGAACATTTACTTGATTGCCCCCCTTGTTGGAGCCCTTGCTGTTCCGTTTTCCTGGATGTGTCCTGGCTCCCTACCCTCTCGCGGCCTGTTTCCTCATCTGTGAAGTGAGATGACAGCATCTGCCTCAGTTGCTGCTGCTGGGTGTAATGCACTGAGAACAGGACCTGGCACATCTAAGCGTTCTAACGATGAGCTGTTTTGGAACATTACCAGGCCTTGTACAAGTGATACTAACCCCATGACTTCCTTCGAGTTTTGTCTACTAATTAGCAATAGCAATTCATTTCTGATCTTTTTGTTAAATAGTAAAGTTAAATATCCCTTACCACTTATTTATTTTGTGAATTGTCATGACTTTGGTCCACTTATGATGATCAAAGCTTTTATTCTCATTTTATATGGGCTGTTTGCTTGCTTACTTTTTCCCATAAGAATAGCTTTAAGTCCTGCACATCAGGCATATTTTTCTTTTTCTTTTGAGGCTTTTCATTTTTTTCCCTTCAGAGCTTTGGAATTTTTTTAAAAACTTTTTTATTGTTAATTTTTAAAATATTTACTCCATCTAGAATTTACTTTGGTATATGGCATGTTGTGGATGTAAGTTCTTTTCCAGCTGCTAATTTCAACGTCATTTATTAAATAATTCATTACTCTTCCTGGGCTTTCTGATGCCCATATGGTAAATTCTTTTAGGGTCTGAATAATCTGTTCAGAATTATTTCATCTGGGACTAGTATCATGTTTTTAATTTTGCTGTCTGTCATGTTTTATTATCTGGCAGAACTGTTCCCCTGTGGTTTCTTGTAAGAATCTTCTATTAATGCTCTGTATCATTTCCCTCCAAATCATCTTAGGGTCTTTATTAAAATTTTGATGGTGTTTAATTTATAAATTAATATGTGTGAACAGATTTTTACACTATTTCTTCTTCCCATCCAGAAACAGTCACTCACTCTAGACACTGGTAATACCGTCATGAGTCATATATACTCCGTGTCCCCAGATTCACACTTTGGGCAGGAAGACATCTAAGTCTAACATGTATTACAGATGATGTCCAGGGTTATATCGTGGGAGCGCCCTCTTCCTGGAGGGCGTATCTGAAGTAGCTGCTTGTCAGAAAAGCAAAGTAGATGAGAGAATTCCAGACAAAGTACGAATGGAACGCTGGCACATTCCAGGACCTCTGTGCTTTGCTGTGACCTGATCAAATAGTGTGGCAGGGATGCTGGGAGAGAAGGGACCGGAGTCAGGTCAAGAAGCATGAATAATACCGTCTTGACTACAGGGACATCTGAAGGAGTTTTAGAAAGATGTCCTTGGATATTCTGAGTAGGATGAAGTGAAGCCAGCAAAATGATGTATCTGGGATCCCGCAGAAGTCGTCCGGGCTACAGAGTAAAGAGCTGCAGTGCAGCCAGAGGACAGCAGAGGGGAAGACAGGATGAGGTGAAAGTTCAGAAGTGAGGCCGGACAAGACTGCGGTTTAGCTGGAGACAGAGAGGAAAGTAAGGCAGAGACAAAGGTTGAGCTCCGAGTGAGAGAGCAAGCATATCCTCAGTAACTTCCTCTCAGTGACTCAGGTGTGTCGTGCTGCTTTTCTTGTTTTTAAAGATTGGTATCTGAGCTAACATGTGTTGCCAATCTTTTTTTTCCTCTTTCTTGTCCCCAAATCCCCCAGTACATAGTTGTATATTTTTAGTTGTGGGTCCTTCTAGTTGTGGCCTGTGGGATGCCACCTCAGCATGGCTTGATGAGCGGTGTCATGTCCGTGTCCAGGGTCCGAACCAGCAAAACCCTGGGCCGCCAAAGGGGAGCGTGCGAATTTAACCACTCGGCCACAGGGCCGGCCCCCTGTGTTATGCTTCTTGCCTCAGGTCATGGTCCACCTGACCCCCCACCCCATCAGTTCCTGGTAGGTCTCCTGTAACTGGTCCCATGCTTCCCAACCCTTTTCCCATCCTAGCACAAGCTGAGACTGGCACTCTTGGGTACCTGCTTACTGGTATTGCTAGTGTCCCAGACCCTATGAACTGTCCTAGGGCCAAGGGAATCACCATCTTGGCACTCTGGTTAGGAAGCTCCAGTTTAGATGGTCCTGTCAATTAAATGTCGATATGATAGACTGCATCACTGTTCTCATGTTGGTGTCTTTCCCTACCAGACCCAACGCTGCTGGAAGATTTAACTGCCTGCTCCCCATACAGCGTTTTGGCCAATGAAATGTGAGTGGAACAGACATGTCATTTTGGAGCAAAATCTTTATGAGCCATTGTTTGTTTCTACCGACTTGCTTGTTTTTCTCTGCCAATAGGCCAGCATGTTGCAGCTCACCCTCCATGGACATGAACACAGTGAGAAATAAACCCTCACTGTAGTAAGCCACTTGAATCTTGGGGCCGTTGGCATAGTATGCACTAGTGACGGCTGGCTGATCCAGCACGTAAGATCACGCACCTAGCACACCTTTTACATTCCTCTGTTGCATTCCATCAAGAATGGTCAAAAATTACATCAATGGTGGGAAATTTTTTTTAATAGTTCTTAGAATATAAGCTGCATAGCTTTTTAGAATAAAAAAGGATGACGTGACAGAACCTCAGGTACATGCTTTAGGACACTTGGTTAAGTAACAAGCAGTCTGTGTCTTTGATGACCACCTCAAAAGGGTGGCAAACTTCACAGTGTAACTTGATAACAGATGTGGAGACAGACAATTACATCATGGCCTGTGGTCTACAAAAGAACATTCTGACAGAACTTAAAGAGAACACAGCACACGGTTTCAAGTATTCAAGCACTGCTTTCTGGGAAAGTAAAAACTGCCTAAAAACCGTTGATGTATTTTGACTGGACGAAAAATAAAATAGATGTAGCTACTTAGTTCTTTTGGACACAGCATTTCTTTCCCAGAGTAAGACTGGCTCAGTCCAGCTTGAAAGCAGTGTGAAGAATGATTCTTCCTCTTAACTGTTAAGAAAAAAAATGAACTAAAGAAATAAATTACTACAACAACAAGGACTGTGGCACTGAGAGAATGAAATAAACAGGGGAAATCATCTTTCCATCATTGCATAGTCTCCCGAAGCAGCAAATGTGAAGAAGGACACTGAAAGCCACTTCATTTTTATACAGCACAAGGATCACTGTTCTCATTACCTGGGCTCCCCCAATGTCTGGTGTCAGGTTGCTTTGTGAGAACACACACACCACAAGCTTCCTGCCCTTGAAGAGAATGTGGTTCCTTTCACATGAAGCACATTAAGAAAACACACACTCAGACATTTTAGAAAACGGCAGCTGTCTCAGGCACTTGACAGCTTTTGCATACACACTGGGGGCTTGGCAAGGCAGAGCCTTAGAGCAGGGTCAAAGGGCAGCTCCCTTTACTCCTTTGTCCACAGAACTGGCGTGCGCCTGGCAGCCTCTCCTCGAGGCAGGCGTCCAGCGTCCCTGTGAGGGGAAGCAGGCGGCGTGGCCCCTCGGGGGAGGTGTGGCCTCTTCCCAGGGCTGGACTTTCAAGACAGGGTGGACGGGCAGCTCTCACCCAGGGACGAGACCATTCACCCGCTGCTCCTTCGCTGCCCCAGGTTTGCTACAAGAACTGCAGCCCAGGCAAAGCAGGAGCCTGAGAGCTTTCTCCAGGCTCTGAAATCATATTGTAAAATAAAATATACATTGCAATAAAATTTCTTGTAGCTGATTTTTATAAATCAGATCTAAGATAAAAGGATATATTTCAGAGCTGCAAGTTCAGAAACAGTTGTCCAAAAGAGAGCACCTGGGCAGGAAGCATGACAGCCTGACCGTGGTTTAAAGTCTCTCGCTTTGGACTGTGTTCTTTCTGTTCTATGGGTGGTCAGAGGCCGTCACCAACTCAAACCACTGCCTGAGGGCATCGCTGAGCGTCTCAGGAAGCGCATTCACATCACGAAGAATTATATAGAATGGGAATGGGAACTCTTCCATGTAGGATCGGATTTCCGGCATCTCTCCAGGTCCTTTAAATATTGGTACTTTAATGTCCAAGATAGAATCCTGTTAACAGAAGACATTTTGTAACAGAAAGTAAAACTAAATCAGTGTCCTTGGCTCACTCTTCCATGATCTCTCTCTCCTTTTTTTGGTGAGGAAGATTGGCACTGAGCTAAGATCTGTGCCAGTCTTCCTCTATCTTTGTATGTGGGACACTGCCACAGCATGGCTTGATAAGCAGTGTGTACGTCCGTGCCTGGGATCCAAACTTGTGAACCCTGAGCCACTGAAGTAGAGCGGGCGAACTTAACCATATACCACTGGGCTAGTCCCTCATGCTGATTTCTTTTGCTGACAATTTTTAGGTCTCCTGTGTCTTAATTCCTGCATATAAAACTACCTTTTATTAGTAAGTAAAAGAGAATTTTCAGAAGTCTCCTTAAGGAAGAGGCAGTTCTCTGAGCACCCCTTCCAGGAGAATGGACACAGAAAGGGCTAGACAGGAAAACCTGATTTCCCCACAATGCTGTCTCCCATTCTCTACTTGCAGTAATTCACATTAAATCTTCAACTGGCTATCCAGGCCTTAGTGTCACCTGTGGAGACAGTGCTTCCCCTGCCAAGAACTGCCCGGTGAGCATCTTTCCCTTAGCGACAGACGCTTCCTGCTGTGAGGAGGGCACTGTGGAGATACAACTGGAAAGGGCTGGTCTATGTTTCCAGGTGGACAAGGCCCGTGTCACGGCCACAGGACCTTCACTGACACTGTGCAGAGGGAAGCGATGACCCCCCAGTGTGAGAGCTGGCAGAAGAGTGGTTAAGAGATGATCTCTGCAGTCAGTCTGAGTCCTGGCCTTCGCGCTCACTACCAACAACCTCTCTGGGTTTCTGTCCTTCACCATGAAGTGAGAATAGCGATCCCTACCTCACTCGATTACCGCAAGGTTAAATGTGGAAATACTTAGGGAGTGCCTAGAACACTGTCTGGACTGAAAACCGTGAATGTTCAGAGGTCTGGGTATGATGGTGTGAGCCAGGCCATATTTCAGATAGAAAAGGCTGAAGGTAATCCCTACTTTATCCCCAGAAAAGTGGCTTTTAGTAGTCGCTCACCCGTGAACTGGGATTGTCCAACACAACAAAAATGACAAAGATGTTAGCATTCCGGGCAGCCTGGACTGCTGCTAGCACTCTGTCTTTGCCCTCGAGGAAAAGGCCACGTCCATCAGAGACCACCAAGAGGAGCTGTGCAGTTTCTGCAGTAGAACATAACAACAAGAGAGGAAGGAAGGAACAACAAAAATCCATTTTTAACAACAACTCGAAACTATATAAGACAGATTAGTTCAGGCTTTCTAAACCAAACATCTCTGAAAGTGATGAATTCAAGGCACAAGCAAAAGTGGTCTCTAGTCAGATCTGATTTCCGATGCCCGAGTCAGAGACAAGGCTGCACGAAGACATATGTAGCTTCCTTCTGTCAGTAAAATAATTTCCCTCCAGTGCTCCAGGGAATGTCACATCTAGATCAACTGCGTTGTAGAGCAACATATGAGAATTAAAACATGCTGATGGCTACAAAGTATAAAAACGGCAGCACCGAGTAGGCCTTTAGAAGGAAGAGCCCAAGTCAGAAACCTGGGACTGACTGTCTTCCAAATGTCAGTCATCGTCTAGCTCCTTCAGATTTCTGCCAATTGCTTATACCTAATTTCTGGGTTTCTTTCTTGAAATTGACTCATTTAAGCAAAAACTAAAATAGAAGAGACCATTAAAATAAACAGTGAATAAAAAATCTTTAAATTTTAGCTATCAAACGTTTCTAGTGAAGACTGCAGTGCTTGAGGGCGGGCCGTCTCTGTCAAGCAAGGTTAGCAGCGTTGAGAGGTGCGAATGACTTGCTTCAAACAGGAAGTTTCTCCATGACACAATCAGGATTGAGAGATTTTGGAAAGAGCTAGACAAGAAGTACTGTGTTTCAAGCCCCAAATCAGTCCTGGTTGTATTAGCTGGTTTCTGAATTATGTTGTCCTCTGCTTTCCTCTGTCATTGAAATATTACAGAATGTTCTTTATACTTAATTCCACACACTTTGCTCCTTTCTTTCACAACTCTGAACTCAATCTATCAAGTATCTACTAGTTAATTACAAACTAGTTCATTAGTGTCTAATTCCTCCATTGATTTATAAAGCCTCAGGAGTATGGGTTCAATAAAAATTTTTGAATGAATTTATAAATGGTTGATTAAAAAATTCCATAAATGCTCAATAGCTCTCCATCTCCTGTCTGTCTTTTCCTGTATAGCACACACTATAAAATGTGGTCATGGGAACAGTGAGATGAAACAAGCAGCTTGCGAGAGTAGAGAAGAGAAAAGCGTTTTGTTGATAAAGATGAGAATGCAGCTCACCTGGAGTGATGTTGTGTGAGAGTTGCTGAGCGGCTGCAAACATGTTGGCTGCAGACTCTAGAAACTAAACCAGAACCAGAGCGAGACAATTAGAAAACTATTTATTAACCTCCATTCTCATTGCCATCGAGGCTGAAATTACTTCTGACATTTGAGTGATAAGATAACCATCTCAGATCTGTAGGCAATCAAAGCCTCCCTTCCAGACACCTGTAGGTGAAGGACCAAGGATCCTCGCACTGCGTGGCGTTTACCCTAGAGTGCTGGCATTCTCAAGACAGACAAGACATGTGTCTCTGGCATACACACCACTAGCATTCTGCAAGACACCCCAAAGGAAAAGAAGTACTTCCCCTAGGGGATAAGAAGTCAGTAACTCCCTCAAATGAACCAAACAGCCATCTTTCAAGATAAGAAAATAATTGAGCAAAAAAAGAAAGCAAAAAAACACAAAATGTCCAGTGCAACATAAAGAGGCTAAATTAGCGCAGGAATCAAGCGGACAGGAATTATTATCCCATGCTGTGTTTTGAACTTATGTCATCCTGAGCAAGTCATTGGCTTTATTTTACATCATTTCTTCTCTAGGCAAAATGGGGGAGAGAAGTTGCCCTTGACCCACCTGACAAGGGTACTGGAGATGGCTTGTTTTTGCAAAATGTTCCAAACCTCTCAGAAAAATAGGGAGCCAGAAAATCAATGATGTAAAGTTAAATGATCTTTGAGGAACTAAGAAAAAGAGGTCATACCCTATTTACTAAGGGATGCCAAGGAAGTTTCTACTCCAGTGGCACACAGGCTGAGGTTTAGGACTATTCTATATTGTAAATTTTACCTGTCCTAATACAATATTGGAGAGGAGGGAGTTTTAAAAATTCTCTCTCCTACACCACCTTAATAACTGTGCAGAAGACACCTGATGTCATCAGCATACCTGAGCAATCTTGGTTTTCTTTTGTTGAAATTTGCAGAGCCGCAGAATCTGGGACCCCGAGTAATCGCCAAACTGTTCATGGAAGGGGTGTAAGAGCTTTACAGACTCTCCAAAACTTGGGGGAGAAAAACCAAATACAGTGGGAGTTATTTTTTGTTGTGTGATCAAAATAACAAAGGGAGGGTGGTTTTCACAGTGGGATTAAAAGGCACCCGTACCTGCACACCGCGATCTGACCCACTTCCAGGAGGGTTAGAGCATTTCCAATCACAGCCAAAGATTCAAACGCGAGCTGTGAAATAGAAAGTTAAGGGTTGAAGGAATCAGAATACCCTCTAGACCAGTGCCTGTCAACCTTTTTTATACCAAGATTCCCGCAGAACAGGCTATTTTTGTACGGCACACAAAGAACATCATCAGTATGACTGTTCACAACCACTCAGAGGCTGTGGGCCTTAGGTCTTGGCTCAAACCGCTAATCCTGAAACCTAGAATCCATTACACTGGCGGGAAAGGGCTGCTCTAGACAGCACCTAACCAAGGTCATCTTGAGAAATTCGGTCCATACATTTTTAAACATTTTCTTTCTCTTTTTTTTTTGACTAGATAAAAAGTAATCTCTTATGGGTACAAGATTTTTAAAAACCAATTCGAATCTATGCATAAATGACAACATAGATAGTTTTAGAAGTTAAATTCAACTAAAAAGATGATGAAACTTGTAGCAACTAACATCTGTTAAACACATACCCAGTGCTGGGCATGAAAGTGAGTGCTCAACATACATTATTTCATTCAAGTTTCGCAACAACTCTGCATATGAGGTAAGTACTGTTACAATCCTCAATTTCAGAAGATGAAACTGACACTTAAGAAGTAAATAAATTGGGGGGATTTAGGGAGAAAAAAGCAGGGAAAAAAAAAAAGAAGATGGGCAACAGTTGTTAGCTCAGGTGCCAATCTTTAAAAAAAAAGTAGTAGTAGTAGTAAATAAATTGCCAAAGTCATGTGGTAGTAAGTGGGGAGCTGGGATCGGAACCCAGCACATGTGTAGACTTTAGGTTGCTCACTGGCTTGCGCTGGGTAACAGCGTCACTGCAAAACCAACACACAGCCTCAGGGTCCACAATGGGGGCAGTTCTATTCAGGCTCATAAGCCTTATTAATACTGAGAGAACACTAATTCTAGATAATTTCAGACAAAGAAAAATCAAAGATATTCAGATATTATGTTGTGCATGGTCTTAAAGAATGGTTTAATAAATAGTACATTGCATTTCTGTGGCAAATAAACATTGTTGGAGTTACTTAACCTGCAGCTAGACAACAGCATAGCAAGTCTAAGAAGCAAAATAATTTAAAAGACTGGCAACAGTAAGAGACCAAAATAGCTGAGAAATCCTGAAATTGCCCTTTTGAACTCTTTAAATTTTAGGTCTTCTCAAATATGGTATCACATTCTGAGAACAGAGAGATTGGTATTTCACAGTACTTTTTGCCAGATCATATTTAAAACATTTACGTGGCCTGTGGGACATGGTTTGGTGTTAATTTCTCATCAGACGACCACTACACTTCTCTTCCTTACCTGTTTGGTGTGGTTGTCGACCATGCTGGAAGAGTCATCAATAGCCAAACAAATCTGATAATGGCGTTTACTGGGCTTGGTCCTTCGAAGCCAAATCTTGTCTTTCCGAAACTGACTAGCAATGTATGGGATGACCTTTCGCATGTTCAGCCGCTTTCCAGTTCGATAGTCTCCTCTATTAAATTTACCCAAATGGGCAAAGATTAGTTGAAAACTGCTCATCCCTTTTTTATAAAGGAGACTATTTTTAAAGGATAAAATCACATTAATAATAGCTTATAACCAACAATACCAAATAAGCAGTAATCTGCCACAATAAGGTGTTACTGTTAATTAAGGGCCAGGATCATCTTGACCTGCAACCGGAAAAAGTGGGTATGTATGTGGCAATAATACTTAGGTCCTTCCAGAAAAGCTAAGACACATTTTAAAAATTAGAAAAAAATGTTTGCACAGAATATTAACTTTTGGAGTCTCTTCTGTTCTAAAACTATGATTTTGGACAGATCTTTGAAAAGATCTAGCTAACGCAGCAAGTGAGTAACCCAACACAATAAGGTGAGCAACACAGACACCCAAAGGCTCAGCCAATTTTCCCATCAGATATTAATGAATCAAAGAATCTGCACTCACACCAAACTTAACAGAAACTGCATACTTATTGATAACTTAGTTATCAGAGACAACAACATGAAAAAGGATAAGGAACACCATAGTGGTGCCTGTGGAGCAGAAATGGCCATCTAGGAGCCAGAACCATAATTGGTTAGGTGCTGAGCTCAACAGAAAAGGCGACACTGCCATCTTTTTAGGGCACTGTGTGCGTGTCCATGGAGAAGACTTACTTCAGCTTGGCTGCCTGGGTAGGCTCTAAGATAAGGCGAAGCTGTTCACACAACTGTTGTGAAAGAGGCGCAGTTAAGACCAGGTAACTCTGCCACATCTCAGCTGCAGCCTTCTCCTGTGACAACAACAACATGTAAGTTACCCTTAGGATGTCAGAGACAACCAAAGTCATTACAGCTGGATGAAGGCATGAAACCAAGTAGTAGAAATGACTCGCGTGAACTTTCTCAACAGATGCTCTTTAAAGCTTCTCTCAGCAAGCTGCCATCTAATTCACTTGATCAAAAATGTCCCCTTTCCATCAAAACCACAACTCAGTTCCAAGTGAGAAAGAGTGAAACAAGACAGTAAAATCTTGGAATTCATGACCAAATCAATGCCGTATTCACATCGGCTAAAAGACTATAGCCTGTACCCTTCACGTGGGGAGGGAGCTGTCAGTGAGTAATCTTGGTGCCACTTGGATCCAGCCACCTAATAATGGGCCCTCAGGGTCATGTTTCAAAAGCAAAAGTGACAAGTGAGTGCACATCTCTCAAGTAACACCCTCAAGAGTGTTCTTATTTCCTGGACACAAACTCCCTGATTTTTCCGCCAACTACAGCAGAGCACTCAATACACATATGTGGTGGGAATGATGACGATAGATGTAAAATTAAAAAAAAAAAAAAAAAAAAATATATATATATATATATATATATATATATAGAAAATTCAGGATGCAAAGTCATTAAAAATGAAACTTCTGGTTAATTTCTGCTGCCACGTTAAGTCAGCCAGCAAAATTCTAGGTGGCCTATTCTGAGGATGACACGGTATAGACTTTTGCCCCATTCCTCAACCACTGTCATCCATTACAGAGCGAGCAACAGAAGTTAAAGAAACTAAACACATCAGTTTCTCTCTGCTTTAATTAAGCTACAGATCTAGTGGCAAAGTAGGCAGACAGCAATGGATACATTTAGTCCTCAGGACTGTAATTGTATTCTCCATATACTCAGTTCCTTTTACAAAGGCATTTAGAGCTAAGAATGTATTAAGTTTGCTGTTATCTTAAAAAAAACAAGAGTCAAGATATTTTACGGAAAGACTCAAGACTTACGTCTTCGGGGTGTCTGGATTCATGTGGCTGCCATGTTTCCAGCTGTCTTTCCAGCTCCTGTCTTAGCTCGCTGACATCTTTTAAAAGGGGCTAAGAAGAAAAAGCCACAGATGAGAGGCAGCCCAGGTTGGAAATGCCAAATCATTATCACTGGCTGCCTTCTTCCCTGAAGTATGAACTGCAAGTACATACCCCTGAGATGCAAAACTTAAGCAAATTTAATGGCACAATAAAGACAATCATTCTTCAGCTTCCCGTTTTGTAGAGACAAGATGGGTAAAGGAAATTTTAACATTTATAAATCCATCCCAGCAAAACAAAAATAAAACACCCATGAGGATATCAATAATGAAATTTTTTTTGATTAATCTAGGCTGCCATTAAATGATTAGGGAAACAACTCAGTTAATCAGCTCTTCCTCAATGCAGACATTAAACCAAATATGGGGGCATTAACCACCATAAACTATTACATGTCCTACAGGCTCCTCACACAAACATTGTGGATGTTGAGAGGAGCAGCTGTGATAGTCAGAGGCCTGAGGACCAGACCCATCATCACGCCAGGTCAGGACACTGTGACCCTGGGATCAACAGCTGGAACAGTGTTACCTGCTTAGAGAACACCTGTCATACCAGCAGTATTCCTTAAAACTTTGTTTAAGGATACTATACCCCAAAACAACCAATTGCTCCATCAAGTTCTAAAGACAAAAATTTAAAAGCAATTTATAATTACATTTTATCAACGTATTAAAGCAGTAATTTCTGAACATTTAGTACCTGGAAAATCGTGTCCACGAGGAACTGAGGGGCTGTATGAATGGTGGAATCGCGGCTTCTCTCTGGTTTCTCATTCTCCGTCTCCTTGTGGGATCTGTCTGTCCTGGGGTCTTGGCCTTCCTCTGTTTTAACAGTTTGGGTCTCCATCTCCATCTCATCAAAGCCTATTTCATACAAGGACATAGTTTTACTTACCATAATACTAACATAAAGACAGCCTTCTCGGTTGCCTGTTGATCCTAAGAAGTACTCAGACTTCACTCATTCATTCCCCAGCACATTTCCACAAACGGGTTCCACTTGTTCTTTCTCTCTGAGACAGGGAGGGGGCAGTAGGGGAGACTCTAGTTTACCCTGACAAGCCTTGGAGAACCGTGTGATTCTTTAAACTATATGCCTGTAGGACTTTGATAAAAATAAAAACTAAAGTAAATAAAATCACAGTTCCATTTTATAGATGAGGAAACTGACGCAAGGAAAAGATGACTACTTTGCCTCAACCTGTGAAGTGAGTACTCTGGATTTGAATCTGGATCTGAATCTGGGAAAATCTAATCACAGGGCTGTGCCTTCCTCACAGTCATGTAACGGGTGCACAGTCAAGAGTTCGAACACCCCTGAGAGTACAGGAAGGAAGCAGAAGAAAAACCTTTTGAATTTGCCAAGTTCTTTCGAATTTGCAAGTATTCCACTGCTGATGAAGTTTTTGTTTTTGTTTTTTGAGGAAGACTGGCCCTGAGCTAACATCTGTGCCCATCTTCCTGTACATTATATGTGGGACGCCTGCCACAGCATGGCTTGATAAGCAGTGCCATGTCCGCACCCGGGATCCGAACCAATGAACCTTTGGCTGCAGAAGTGGAACATGCAAACTTAACCACTGTGCCACCAGGCCAGCCCCATGAAGTTATTTTTTAATGTGTTAAATACATGTCTTTTATATATATATATAAACTGCCTAATAGTAGCACTTGGTCAACTATGAAATGGAACTATATAGAAGTTTTATTACTTTCTCACATGCATTTACCCATTCTGTTATTTACGTGTTTTACGCTATTTTTGTTTATTTTCATACAATGAAATCATTTCTCTAATAATCAAGAATGTCTTCTTGTCACAACTGGAATAAATGTACTATTCTGTTTTCTTCCACATATTTAAAAAAGACTGATGGGATTTTGTCTGAAACTCAAGTTTCAGAAGTCTCCTTGAGGGACCGGCCTCATGGTAGAGTGGTTAAGCTCGCACTCCACTTTGGTGGCCTCAGGTTTGCCAGTTTGGATCCTGACCACAGACCTAGCACCACTCATTAAGCCATGCTGTGGCAGCATCCCACACAGAAAAACTAGAAGGACCTACAACTAGAATATACAACTATGTACTGGGGGGCTTTAGGGAGAAGAAAAAGAAAAAGAAGAAGAAAGAAAAAAAGATGATTGGCAACAGACGTTAGCTTAAGGGCCAATCTTTAAAAAAAAAAAAGTGCTATGTCTTTAAAAGAAACAAAAATGAAGTCTTGAGGGATAGTGTCCTGCAACACCACTCCTCAATCCTTCATTGTGAAATTATTACAGGCAAATGGATATTTCAGCCATGGGTTAGGACGTGGAAGAACAGATCACACCAGACTACAGTATAAGAGAAGAGACTTCTCTAAGTCAGAGAGCTTAGCCGGGACTGGTTCTCGGTAGGACTCACTGGGGCTTGCCATGGTCCCCGACTTGAACTCCTCTGGCTTCAGCTGCTCCGGGTCTACTGCTGTGAGCTCCTCTTGCTCTTCCATGTCCATGAAGGCATCCTCTATCTCCTCCTCTTCCTGGTCCTTGCTGGAGTCTTTTGCAGACTGTTGCTGCTCTTTGCTGGCCACATCTGCCAACAAGCACACACACATAGAAAGCCTAGATCTTTAGATAACAAGGTAATCACGTGTGGGTGTAGTTTCTGTCAGTTCTAGCTTCCAAGATTCTGCTACTGCTGGTTCTGCCACTGACCAGCTGTGTGGCTTGAACATAGTGCTTGGCTTGTCTGTGCCCGAGATGTCCTACTGACCTGCTGGTGTAACTGCCTATTCTCTACCCCCAACAGAAACTACAAACACACAGTGTAACTATTCATGTGACCACAGAAGTAGGATATTTAGCTGGGTTTTTACTGCTATGACAGACACTGAACTGGAATAAACAGACTGGACACCTGACTCAGAGCAGCTAATGGAATTATCTCCCATTACTACGTTATGGGTGGAGAAACTATAGTGATTAGGAGTATAACATGGGGCATGGGAAGCCCAGCATCATGATCTTGGACAAATTCTTAAACTTCTTTGGCCTCAGTGTGCTCAACTTTAAAATGGAGAAATCCCAGCTGCTAAGATTACTGGAGGAATTCCATGATCATGCAGCAGAGGCTCAGAACAGTGTCTGGCATAAATACAGGGTAGCTATTATTATTACTGCTTTATTTTTCTAAAAAGTAGGGGCAGGGAGAGAAAAAGGTAATCCATGGCAGGGCAATCATTTTTATACTGTCTTCACAGATATTATCAACACTAGTTTACCTATTAGGAATGAAATACTAAAAACTCACCAAGAGAACTAGAAGGGGAGACTGACTACTCCCTTCTTATGCTGAGATTTTTTTTTCCTCTTTTCACTTATGGGGAAAACATCTATTTCAAGTTCACAACTCCTGCAGCTGCGAGGAGCAACCTCAAAGTGATGGTGAAGAAACGTCCAGTATTAAGAAACCCTGAGATCAGGGTTAGGTTTGGATGTGGATAACTGTTATCAAGGATATTTAAACAGCTTACACTAGACCCAGAAACCCCAAGCATTTGCACTTGGCTATGGACACCTTTATACCAAAACAAAATTGTATTTCTGCACAGTTCTTATTAGAGAGAGAATACTTTTTAAAAAGCCATTTCCCCTCCCTCCTAAGATGAATTTGCAATAACAACTGGCGGGCAGACAGTCATACAGCATAAGCTCTCACAGAGCGCCTGTGAGCAAAGGAGAAGGCTTCCGTGCTCCGTACCATAGGTCTGGGCATCATAAGGGTCGTTGCCTTGTTTAATGTGCTCAAATGCATCTGCGTCCTCCACCTGGGCCTGGGGCTGGTATGGCCCCTGCTCGGTGTGGCTGTCTGTATCCACAGTCCTCAGGCGCTTATGCACATGCTCATTGTGATCACCCATGGAGCGTTCATTGTCAGCCTGTCCAGGTTTCCTCTTAAAACTCTGGGGGAAATATGAGGAAATTCATTAGAGCCTTGTCTGTACTGGCAAAAAGATGAAAAATAACCATAATGTCCATCCATAGGGGCGAGTTAAGTAAATGAGAGAAAGCCATACAAGAATGGAATTCAATGTAGCTGTTAAAAAGAATGGGCAGATCTCTATACACACATACAGAACCACCTCTATGATATACTCTTATATCTGAAATAAAGGCAAGGAAGCAAAGAAACACTCTCACGCACATCCATCCATCCATCCATCCATCCATAAGTATGTTACATATGCAGAAAATATATCTGAAAGATGACAAAACTGGGAGCACCAATTTGCTCTGGGCATGGTCCCTTGCGGGGCTTGAAGACAGGAATAGGACGGAAACTTTTTAGGGGATTGGTTTTTGTTTTTTTTTCCAAACGCCCCCGTACACAGTTGTATATCTTAGTTGCATGTCCTTCTAGTTGTGGGATGTGGGACGCCGCCTCAACATGGCCTGACGAGCGGTGCCATGTCCGCGCCCAGGATCCGAACCCTGGGCCGCCACAGTGGAGCGCACGAACTTAACCACTCGGCCCCTAGGGGATTGGTTTTTATATACTAATTTTGTATTATGTACATGAATTACTCTCCAATAAAAGAAACTACTTTTAAAATGCAGGAGTATGGACAGTGAAAATAATAACACCAGTTGGTGCTGGGCAGCAGCACCCAACACCTGGCTCTTAGGTTCCAAAACAGGAACAGGATATGTGTGTGTGCATGTGTGTGCACATGTATGCACACCAGGAACAGGGTGTGTGTGTGAGTGTGTGGTGTGCATGCGCGCACCCTCCACCTACCCACTCACGCATCCACCCACACGGAAGAAGCCCCAGGTTCCACTGGGACAGCCCCACAGTCCTGGTTGCTCAGCCCAAGGCTGCCATCACATTTGGTGGGGCAGCAAAGGCTGAGAATGTGGCTTTTTTATTTAGCCACTATGTTCAGAGCATCTTTTTTACATGCAGCCTTCGCCTAAGTTTAGTTGAAGAGCAACAGAGACCTGTGTGTTTTTCCGGGTCTGTTTCTGGGAAGCCAGCCGGGCAATGAAGTTGGACTCATGGCCTTCTGCCTGGTTTGCGTCTGCAGCTCCACTCCCGTGTTCCTATGAAATCCAAGCCATAAAAGAATGAGGGAGGGTGGAGCAAGCTATCCAAGCACCTAGTTATTGTGCTGCGTTGCACACAACTTCTCTCACCATTACTCTTATCTCAGTCAGACCTGCCTGCCTGCCTGCTCTGGAACTCATCCATGACTAAGGCCTGGCCTGTGAGCAGAAACAGGAGCCTTGAGACCCAGATCTGTTACCCTCCTGGGTGACTTCGCTGTGCAAGGCTGATCAGCTGCTTGTTTACAAGAGTGTAAGGCTTACTCTGAAGACAGGACAGAACTTGATTACAAACCAGGCTTCATCATCAACCAGCTGTGTACCTTTGAGATTGTCATTTAGCTTTACATAGGCTTATTTAACTCAAATGTAAAATGGAGAAAATAAGAACAATAATATCAGCCATCTTATAGGGCCACTCTGAGGACTTGCTGAAGTATGAAAATGCTAAGCACATAGCAGGTACTCAATGAATGGGGTGGAGGGACTATGAGAAATATAAACAGTTGTTATCATTGGTGAGAAAACTGGGGCTCAAACAGACTATAGGAGTTGTCCAGTCACCACTATGGGCAGCAGGTCCTCTGACTTTGCGTGCTCTTTACACAGCATGCCAGCAGCCCAAACTGTGGCCATACACAGAACACATCACCCCAGGTCAAGAAATAAAGATGTGCGCTTTGCTTTTTAAATTAAAACATTTAGAAGCCTGGTGAACAGCAAAGCAAAGGGAAGCACTATGAGAGGCATATTACTGCCTGAAGTCTAAATTCAACCTTTCCTTCCTTGGGAGCTTTCTAAAAAATAACATGAACCTGATTCTCCCATGGAGAACTATAGTCTAATAACTTTTTCTCACTAAGCACATCACTAAAATAGTGTGTGTAGCAAATATTCTGAGGTTTGTTCTGGGAGGCATATGAAAATAGGTATACGATCATTTCTCAAAGAATGGGAGATGATCTTCCAGATGTCAACAACGAAAAACAGCACACATAAACCAGCTACTACTAAATACAATGTGGTTTCAGACAGGGAGAAGAGGCCCTCCTAGACGCAGCTGGCAGAGGCCGGCGAGGGCTCATTACCTCGTTGCCCTGCTCCTTCTCGGGCGCGGCCCCAGCCAGCTCCACAGCCTGCGCACTCTGCACACTCTCCAGCCCAGTCTGCCCACAGGAGGCATGCTCCTTCCTCTCCATAGCCTCTGGTACCTGCTCCTCTGCATCAGAGTTCTCCCCTTCTTCTTTTTCCTGCTCCTGCAGGGAAATCAAACACCATAGTAAGTGCTTGGGGGGAAGGACTTGAGCCGGGGTGGTGGGCTCTAGAGCAAGCAGGCGCTCACTCCTCACCAAGGGGAGTCTGCAGGAAGGGGATCAGCCAAAGAGGGTCTTACACAGAAACTTAAATCTGTTTGGCAGTACCATCCGGCAATGGAGAAGTATCCTCAAAGAGATTCTAATGGGAATAAGGTAATTTCTCCTCCTCATTATTATTACTTCTAAAATAAGCCAAGCCAGACACCCCACAATACCTGGGGCTGGAGACCTCGGTCCACAGAGACGCCATTCTCTGCACTTTCCTCACTGGCTTCCTTGTCCTTGTCCTCCAAGGACTGCTGCTCTTCCTCTGAGTTTTCTTCGGGATGTTCAGCAGTATCTTTGTCTTGGTCATTAGCTCCTGTGTCCATCTCTTCCTCCCCCTCGTCACTGTCATCTTCACTGGGGCCTTCCTCAGGCTCATGTTGACCCTGACCTTCATTCTGGTCAGCCTCAGTCTCCTCATTTATTTCCTTGGCTTCATGACCTCCTTCTTCAGTATCCACTGGTTTTTCTTTAATTTCCAAAGGATTCTCTTCTGGAAGAAGGAACACAGAATTTTAAAAAATTAACAATATGATTTCTTAACATAGGATGAAGTTATGCAAGTGTTTTGTTTTATTATGACTCTCAAACCAGGAGTTGGCAAACTATGGCCCATGGGCCAAATCTGGCCGACACGTTTCTGTGTAGAAAATTTTACAGGAACACAGCCACATCAATTTGCTTACCTATGTGTTTACCCCATCCACTCTGCGTAGCCCGTGGCTGCTTTCACACTACAACAGCAGAACTCAGTATTTGCAACCTCTATTGCAGCTTATGGCCTGCAAAGCCTGATATATTTATTATCTGACCCTTTACAAAAAAAGTCTGCCTACCCCTGCTTTAAGCCATACCTATACATTGCATGCAACTGTTTAGATGGTGCATTTCATTAAAAAGTTCTAATCCACTAAAAAGTCCTAAAAGCCACTGCGACAGTAGGAATGTTTTACACCAAAGACAGCAAATGACAGTCTAATTTTCAATTATCATTGGGAATAATTGGTGGACATCATTCTTTATCATCACAGAAAATACAACATACATTTGAAAAGAAACAATCCTATTTGAAAAAGTTTATTAGAAGAGCTTTTCTATACAGTTATACGTCTCTTAATGACAAAGATATGTTCTGAAAAATGTGTCGTCAGGTGACTCTGTCATTGTGTGAACACCACAGAGTGTACTTACACAAACCTAGATGGTATAGCCTACCACACACCTAGGCTGTATGGCACTAATCTCACGGGACCACCATTACATATGCAGTCTGTCGCTAACTGAAACATCGTTATGCAACACATGACTGTACTTTGGACACTTCAGAAATCAGTTACTTTGTTAGCAAATAATTCTTTAATAGTTTATATGCACAATATCTTAAAGTCAGTCTGGATGTTTTTCTAGAGCAAATAGAAACTGTCAGTTTCTACACTGTCAGTGAATTTTAATTTTCTTACCTTTATGTTTGCTTGGTTACTGAATTTAACAGTGAAGTCAGATTGCAAAATTATAAGGTAATGACATGGCCTCAGAAGCAACAACTTACACTACGTTTAAAAGCAAACTAGAGATTCAGAGTGAAGAATGTTCCAAGCATGAGGAAAGCCCATATCAAACTCTTAATCAAATGGTTCTGGTTAATAAGTTCACAGATTTATTTAAACATGGAAAATGCACTTTAAAACTATGAGAGCCATATACTCATCTCCTAGATTTAAGAGATGTTAACATCCTGACATACTGTATCAAACTTCTGTCACTTGTTTTTTAAAAAAAATAAATGGTTCTGGATACAACTATCTAGATTCTGGATGCCTTTGCCATTCCTGCTTCCTCAGAGGTCACCATAACCTGAAGTTATATTATTCCTATCTCTGTTTTCATACATTTGATGTATCCATAAATAGTATATAGTATGTTTCTTATATTAAATTTGTATATAAGTAATACCTCTTATTCTTTTCTAACTTGCTATTTTTGTTCCAGTATGATGTGTTTAAAAAACACTTTTTTTAAAAATAGCTTTTCCAAATACGTAACTGATTCATTATGAAGCAGAGCGTGGCTAGCTTACATTTGTCTGTCTGGTTACCCACCATGATGGGGGGGCCCTCTATTATAGGAGCACCTCCTACCCAACACTTCCAATACCAGACGGCACTTCCTAGACAAGTCAGTTGGGTTGAACAATGGGTGACAGAAGCCCTAGATTACTGTCATGTGCCATGTGATTTCTCTCGGGATTATTCAATTCCATTCTGCATTTTAATGTCTTCCTATTTTAGACTAAACGCACAACATAAGCACAACAATCAATAACTGAAACAATCATTTCCCTAAGAAAGCTGTGACTGGGCTCCAGGGGCCAGGCCTGGGTACACCCAGACCGCACATCAACCCAAGAGATGGGCACATGGTGACGGCTGTGGGGAGATGGGGCTGTGTGTGATGAAGCACCACCCAGGCCCAGCAGCCCTGAACACAGGATAGGAGATGACAGTGCTAACTGAGACCTGCTGGCTTACAAGCTTTAGGTCTAATGAGACAACAAACACTACAAAGGAAAAGCAAACCATTTTCTCAAACTGGAATTGAGCTGACCAGACATGACTTATGACCTGACCGTGACACTAAACTCGGTTACTGCTCATTTTCAAGGAGTTCCAACTGGTCTCGTTAGGTTTCAAAAGACATACCTTCCCCTTCTTCACGGTCTGTGTCCTCATCACTGTTCTTGTTTTCGCTGTCTAGGTTTAAGTCATCCGGAAGGTCCAAGGCCTCAGGTTCTGGCAGCGTTTCCTGATTGCCATGATAAGGGTCCACCTCATTCTCATCATATTCTCTCTTGGGACAATGGAGAGAAAAAAAATAGAAATAAAAATTTTTTCTTTAAAGTAGCATTCACATATAATTAGTTCTAAGTAGTGATGCTGAGAGAATACAATGTCTCGTCCCTGAAGTTACCAGCACACGTTAAGAGTTTTACTAGCATTTTTAGAATTTTCATGATGGAACTTCAAACTTCACTTTCTGTGCAGGTTCTCCTCTGATAAGAGGTACTTTATTACTTAATCTCAAGAAGAAACTGAAGTTTATGAGGAGAAATATAGAAAGAGACCACAGGTTTTAGCTTCCAAACTACAGCATGAGCCCAAATAGCACGAAGACTACCTCACTGGTAACCAATAGTTAGACATTTTATGTCCTGATAAGAGGCTCCATTGCACATTCTTTTACGAGGAAATGGGAAAAACATTGATGAATAGGGAAAAAATGTCTTGAAACACCCCAAGAGCTGTGCAGTGCAGCAGCCCTGGCCTTGATTCAGGAGAGTGGATCAGTTTCAAATCCATATTACCTCATCTATTTGTTCATTAATTTTGTCTTGGCCTTGTCCATCATCAGCAGCTTCTGCTTCTTCCTTTTCTTCCTTCTTATCTTGCTGTTTTTTATCTCTGTTTGACTTCCCAGCATCCAAGTTGTCATCTTTAGCAACAAGTTCACAATCTTCCTAAATGTCAGAGGAAGAGAAAAAGACAAAATCATTACTCTCAATCTAACAAGCTGCTTTCATAGGTTGACTCTACCTAAAGTAGCTCTCAGACATATTTAATTTCTGCCCATTGGGCCTATCTCACGGAAATATCCAGCTGACAGGGTGTCATCCATGACCTGGAGAAAACAGTGTGGCTCTGCCCAGAAAAGCAGCAGTAATAGCAGGTGTGTGAACAGCGGAGTGGGGCAGGCTGTGCTGCTGCAGTGTCACAGCCAGCCCTGGAGTTCTCCGAAGCAGGGAGCTAGAGAAGGGCAGTGGCCACTAGCAGAACCAGAGCATCTGCCCTGAGTCTTCTTAACTTCCCTCCCCATAACACATGGGATGGTTCGGGTCAGGCTACTCCTCTAGCTCTGCATATAATCAGTAAGACAAGAGAGAGAGGGGGAAAAAAGAGAGATGGAAGAAGGAGAAGAAGAAAAATAAAGAAAAGGAAGAACAGTAATGACAGGGAGTGGTAGCTGGTGGGAAGACTGCCTCCCTCAACCTGGGGACTGTAGAATGGGGGGAATCTTCTAGTTACCTCATCCATTCCTGGTCCTGTTTCTTCAGTTTTACCGTCTTCTTCCTCCTCATCTTCCTCATCATCGTCATCACCCCAAAGCCTCTCATCTAGTTTGTCAGCTTCCTCACCATTCAGATCACCCATCTGTTTATCCAGGTCTCCACCCTCACTGTCTGATTTCTCATCATCCTCTTCTGAAAGGGAAGGCACTGAGCTTAGTTAAGCAGATCCCCGAACTGACCTGGTCCTGTGCATGCTGGAGAGGCATGGCCCCACTCCCTGGCAAGGGCTCCGCCTGGGATTTATTGCCTGCCTCTCTAGAACACTCAAGGGCTGATGCCTTTAGATCTGCTGAAGCAGTCCGACTGTGTTTCGCAAACTGTTACAAGGAACAATGAAGTCTGTGATACATTATGTTAACAGACAGGTAGAAGGGTAGTGGAATAGCTGTCAGGACGTCCAGTTCTAGTACGGGGGCGATATTCATCACGGGACTCAGCAAACTCACTGGGTTCTGGTTTCTTATTTGTGAAATGACAGAGTTGGAGTATGTATTTTCTAAGGTTCCCCCCCAGCTCCAACATACTATACTCCTATGATTTTATCTAACATCGAAAATCATGTGTGTGGCTCAATTAATCAGAATTTTCTTGCCACTGTCTTTGCTCAAGGACTCCTGTGCCAAAAGTTATATCCTTACGCTGCTTAGGGACGTGTACACTCTTCTACTCTGAGGTCAGCTTTCACGTTTGCAAGATCTTCACTTAGAATAAGATGTTCTATCTCAAATTAGCTTTGGACAGAAATTCAGGGCCATAGCTGAATTATGGTACAAACATATGACAGATGATGTGCTGTAAGAAATCACATTCTCAATTTTTAATGACAAGGGGAATGTTCATAATGTGTTAAATGAAAAAAAGCAGACTCTAGAACTGTTTACGGTCTGTGTGTAAATATATGCAATAAATGGAAAGTAATAAACCAAAATTTATCAAGTTGTTTGGGTGGTAGGACTAAGGGGTATCTATTTCATTCCTATATTTTTGCTCTGAATCACCTACCACAAACATCTACTATTTTTGCAACTAGGAAAAAATATATATTTTTTTCTTTTTTGAGGAAGATTAGCCCTGCGCTAACATCCACTGTCAATCCTCCTCTCTTTGCTGAGGAAGACTGGCCCTAAGCTAACATCCATGCCCATCTTCCTCTACTTTACATGTGGGATGTCTGCCACAGCATGGCTTGCCAAGCGGTGCCATGTCCACACCTGGGATCCAAACTGGCGAATCCTGGGCCACCAAAGCAGAGCACACAGACTTAACTGCTGTGCCACTGGGCTGGCCCCATATTTTTTAAAATTTACCCTGAACAATTTACTTTTGAGCTGAGAGCCAAGCTCCTTGTTCTTTCTTCCCTGAAGAGCACTGCATCTAGCACACCTAGAGGCAGCCAGCACATCAGTAAAGGTGTCAGTTACTCAGAGAAAATCTCCAAAACTGACTACAGACTTCTGTCTCGGTGGAGATGGCGATGGCGCAAGCACATGCTCATGTTTTCTTTATTTTATTTTATTTTTTAAAGATTGGCATCTGAGCTAACAACTGTTGCCAACCTTCTTTTTCTCCCCAAATCCCCCCAGTACATAGTTGTATATTTTAGTTGTGAGTCCTTCTAGTTGTGGCATGTGGGATGCCGCCTCAACGTGGCCTAATGAGCTGTGCCATGTCCACACCGAGGATCTGAACCTGCGAAACCCTGGGCTCCCACAGTGGAGCTCGCGAACTTAACCACTTGGCCACGGGGCCGGCCCCCTGATGCTTTCATTTGCAGTTATGCAAAGTAATGAACTTCTTCCAAAAGATTATAATAGGCTCCCTACTGGAAACATGTAACTTCTTGAATAAAATATTTACTTTTCAAAAACAAGAACGAAGTGACAGATAATCTCAAACCTTGTTCTTCAAGCTCGCCATCATGCATTTTCCCATCAAAGTCTTCTGACATCTCAATGGCATTATCCTCGCCTTTAATGTCCGATTTTGAGTCAGGATCCTCTTTATCCTTTTCTTGACCCTTCTGAAATGTATCTTCTGCCTGTATCAATAAACATTATATAAAACAAACAAACATTCTAACTTCACTAATGTTTACTCAGCTCTAAATAGAATATAAATACATACAAATGTTAATGGTGTAACGTTGTCTCCAGATAGAGGAAAAAGGAGAACCTACAGAGAGAACCACACACAATAATTTCTGGTTTGCTTTAATATATTTTTTTTTAAAGATTTTTTATTTTTCCTTTTTCTCCCCAAAAAGGCTTAGGCCCCCTGGTACATAGTTGTGTATTTTTAGTTGTGGGTCCTTCTAGTTGTGCTATGTGGGACACGGCCTCAACATGGCCTCACAAGCGGTGCCATGTCCGTGCCCAGGATCTGAACCAGTGAAACCCTGGGCCACCAAAGGGGAGCAAACCAACTTGGCCACGGGGCCAGCCCCTACTTTAATATTTCTATAGTTAACTTCCAGTTTTATTGCATTTGTGATTAGAGAATATAGAATTTTGTTGAGGTTTTCTTCATGAGAATTTTTTAAAAATCCAGACATATTTAAAAAGAATATGCATTCTCTCTCTGTAGGATAAAAAATTCAACCTTATTATATTGTCTATATCTTTAATGTCACTTTGATCTCTTAGGACAGTATCCCACTGTGAATGTGATTTTGTTCACTTTTCTTTAAACTATATATTCCTAATTAATCCATGTGATATTTGGGGCAAAAGATTCACAACTGTTCTCTCTTTCATTATGGTTAAATTTCAAAAGTCCTTTTTAAAAATACAAAAGTAATAAAATCTCATTAAAAGAATTCTAAACAAAACAGAAAGAGTAAGGTTCCCATGGCACCACCATCCTGTGAAATTCCCAGAGAAACTCCCAGCAGTGACACCTGGTGCATCTTTTCATCCATGAATACAGCAACACACACACAGTAATATAGGTGGTATGTATCGATACTTGCCTCCCAACGTCTTTTAAAAAGGGACCATGCTTTACAAACTGTTTCGCAATGTGCTTTTCAACTTTAAAAAAAGTCTCCTAGATATATTTCCATGCTGATACACATAAATCTATCTCATTCTGTTTAACTAATTTATAGTATTGCTCTGCATAGATGTTGTCATAATTTAAATAATTCCCTCCTGATGAGTATTTGGATTCTTTCACAATTTTCACCATTATAAACAATGCTGTAGTGAACATCCTTGTATAAACACACCCCCTCACACACATTTATCTTTGACCCTTATTAGCATTTCTATAAGAAAACATGGAATTTGTAGGTCAAAGAATACACATGATTTAAAATCTATTAGATAGCCAAATTGTTCTGATAGCTTTTTATCTCCACTTAAGCTTTTTTTGCATTGGACTGTACTTTCCTATTAGCTTTACATAAAATTTTTTTCCATTAGAAAAGTACTGTGTGTTGATTAAGCTAAATTTGAGAAATACAGAGAGACAAAATGTATATATTAGACAGAGCTCCAACAAAGAAACACTAGGATTACTCTTTTGGTTCTTTATTTTCTTTCCAGTGTTTCCTTCAAAGGAAGACAGGAAGTTTGAAGTGGATTGCTCCTTTATTTTTAATAGCTATAATCATACCTTAAATAAAAAGAAATGTCACTACCTCTTATTTCTTCAAGTTGGAGTTGATTAATCTAAATGACTGACAGTAGCATGTACACCAAAAAAAAAAAAAAAAAAAATCACTCCCAAATGAGATAGGCATTTAAAAAAGCAACACAACAATCTTAGTCCAAAGTATTTGAATATTTCAAACGCATTCTTGATTCCAACAAAAAAAAGGCATAGATTAAAAGTTTTCAGGGGCTGTCTCCAGGGCCAAGTGGTTAAGTTCGCGTGCTCCGCTGCGGCGGCCCAGGGTTCGGATCCTGGGCATGGACATGGCACCGCTCATCAGGCCACATTGAGGCGGCGTCCCACATCCCACAACTAGAAGGACCTGCAACTAAGATATACAACTGTGTACAGGGGGGTTTTGGGGAGATAAAGCAGAAAAAAAAAAAAAAGACTGGCAATAGTTGTTAGCCCAGGTGCCAATCTTTAAAAAAAAAAAGTTTTCAACATATCTTAAAGACATACAGCAACCAAACCTATTAATAGCAAACATGCGGCATTATTCTTTTGGGTTTTTTTTTCCCTCCCCAAAGCCCCAGTACATAGTTGTATATCCTAGTTGTAAGTCCTTCTAGTTCTTCTATGTGGGATGCCGCCACAGCATGGCTTGATGAGTAGTGTGTAGGTCCATGCCCAGGATCCGAACTGGCAAACCCCAGGCTGCCAAAGTGGAGTGTGAGAACTTAACTACTACGCCACCGGGCCAGCCCCAAGGGGCATTATTGTTTAATGCAATTATCACTTAAAATAGCCAAGTTTTCTACCCTTAAATGAACCACTAATAAAAATATTCTCTAGAAAATGATCAGTAAAAATCTCCCTGTTCAAAATTAAAATTTTTTAAAATCATTTCCTTCTCAAATTTATAGCCATAACCAATGACTGAGTTGCAAAGTTCCTTTCTGTGGTCTTTGAGCTTTTTAATAACACTCACTCTCAAAGCTCTAGTATTCTTAGGGCTCCACAGATCAGTTTGAAACCATTAAGCTAGAAAAAAACATTTATGTGTGAATTTAAATATTGAAAACAAGGGGAAAAGGGAGAGAGCTTCTGTAAACTGTATTCGTATTTCACATGAAAACGTACCTGTTCTTCATTTTCTATCCGGTCACTCACATCTTTCATGCCCTCGCCTTCTCCAATTCCACCCCCCTCATAGTCATGAAACTCAGTTGCTCCCTCTCCTGCTGAGTCTTCCATAAATTCTTTGGGCAGGCAAAATCCCTTGAAAATAAAAGAGTGAACAGTTGGGCAAAAAGCAAAAAAAGGGGGATTTCCAGTCCTGTCACAGAAAAAAAAAATTTAAACAAACAATTCTTTCTCTAGCTCAATATTTTAAATCTGATGGAAGTACAGTAGGCCTCCGATATTCTTTTCTTCCTTGGTGATAAGTTATTACACAGTTTCAAAGCTTGACAACAGATTTAATATATGAGGCTTTTGACTTTGTAGAGGTGTCTGGTGTGTGGTAACATGCCATTTTGCCAAGACAAAAATTTGAATGAAGTATACTAGATGGTATTTATGAGCAAGTCATTGAGGGAAGGTGGCACCTCTCAGTGTCTAAATCCCAAAGGGGTTTTGTCCTTTACTTCTCAAATTAGTAAGCCTGAGAGGATTGAGAAAGACATTTAACCCAGGAGGTCCAGCAACTTGAAGCAGATGCTACAAGTGGGAGATTTCATTTTTACTTTAAAAATCGAAGAAAATTTTGTGTGATACTCCCCAAATAACATGTTAATTTTAATGTAAAAAAAATACACCTTCCTCCCAATTCTTCAAGTGCATCTGTCACTCCTGGGTAACATGCCACATCAAGCCTCAGCTGTTTGCTGCCATGGCACCTGGCTCAGTGTGGGGTCTGGAGTGAAGAACAAGGTCAGATACAATAACACTCCTGAAGTGTTAACAACACCATATTTCATGTTGGAAAACAGCCTGAAAAAAAAATCAGCTACTTCTGTGGAGGACAAAAATGAATAGAAGAATAAGCAGAACAAAACAGTGGTTGTCAATCAGAAATTTTAATTTTCTCAGAGAAAATACAAGCTACCAAGATATTTGTCAATCTGAGGGTGAAAATGCACTAAAAACAAGCTGTCGACTAATAAGGAATTAAGATCCAAGACTAGCAAACACTGCCTGTGACTTAGTTACACAGAAACAGCTTTGTATGGATTAAATGCTTTACAACCTACATCTATGGTCTTAGCACTGTGTCCAATCTACTTTCAGTTTCCCTCAAAGCTCAGAAAGGATACGAATACAGTTTGGACGCAAATTTAAGGAAAGGCAAACTGACCTTCAGGACATGTATTCCTGTAAAGTAGATTGAAAAATACATTTTGATTAACTTACCTAATTTTTCCATCGAGCTACCTTATTCTAAAAGAAATATGCTTAAATGCAGGCAGAATAAGACCAAACAGGAAGGCGATTCAGA
This sequence comes from Equus asinus, assembly GCF_041296235.1. NCBI lineage: Eukaryota > Metazoa > Chordata > Mammalia > Perissodactyla > Equidae > Equus > Equus asinus. The sequence continues at coordinate 27,999,715 of NC_091813.1, forward strand.
TGTCCTACCGCAGTAGCTACAGCTGGGACAGCCACTGGGCTCCCAACACTCTGTTTCTATCAGAATGACTTCCACCCCACCCCCAACCCAAGTCACAGCTGATTAAGCTAAATGATTGAGAACACACACAAACACCTCCAAAACACAGGGAAGTTGAACAAGCCAGTCATTCTAGAACTTGTCAGACGAGCAATAGTGCACATGGACAAACACAGCTGACCCAAGTCTCAGGGCACCCTCACCATACACTGTCCTGCCACTGTCCTGTGCAGTGTTTCCTCCAAGAAGCAGTGGAATGTAAGGTCAGCTCCGTGCCCATCAGATAGAGGGGGTAAATGTGAGACTCATTCATTTATTTACTACTCAACAAATACACATATTTATCACCTAGATACAAGGCATGGGCTTGCCTCTCACTTTTTAACCCATTCCAGTAACCCAAAGACTCAGAACTAAGAGCTCTTGACTGTTTACAAGAAGCCTAGACCCCAACTTCAGTTTGTAAATTCCTGCCTTCCTCAGGTAAATCTCATCTGTAATGTGCTTAGATTTGGAGAAAATCATGGAATACTAAGGAAACAAAACAAACAACTATATATTCAATTGAAGGTGGGTCTCACAAAAATGGTAACGAACATAAGCAGATCTCATTTTATAAACAAGGAAACTGAGGCTCAGAGAGGTTAAGTGACTAACTTAGAGTCCGAGAACTGGATATCCCCAAACGGCACTTACCACACCATGTTGGGTCTGTTAGATTTGACTGTCTCTTGCTCTTGAATTTCAAGGGTAGGGTCTACAGTCTCTACAACATCAGTGCTTTCAACAGTTCTGGCTACATGGCTGAATGAATGGATGACTTCCCTATTAAAGAAAGATGCTCCTCCTAAAAGCCCCACTATCATTTCATCACAATTAAATATAAATGATTAAAAGAAAACATAATAGGCTTAAGGATTCATCTATCCCACAAGTCTAGCTCAGAGTTGTCAGACAGAAGGGTGTGAACACAAAGCAACAGCCTTAGCCTCTGGAGTCTAGGGAGTTCATCAATGGGGGCCCTGCAGGTTCTAAGACTTTACTAGAAACACGCTTAGTAACAGGGTGCCAGATAAAGCCCTAAAAAATCCACAGGGAGAGCAAATCACCTCCTGCTATTTGTGAAGGTCCAAAATAAAAGCCCGTCAAACCACACACTAATGGCTTCAGAATATGTGGGTACCAGCTGCCCCGTGGTGCGCCATATGAACAGTCCTTACCTTCTGGGCGAGCTCTGTAAAGACCTGGGCAAGCACAGAGAGCAGCTTCGCAGTGCTACGGTGAGTTGCCAAAGCATTGGTCAGGAAGAAGAGGACGAGGTCTGAGTACCTGGAGAGCATGGGCAGCAGGCGCACCAACAAGCAGCAGGACTGGCTGAAGAACTAGGAGCAAAACAGATCAGAAGGCCTGCTCACACTGCTTAATGGGTACCAGGTTTCCTTTTGGGGTGATAAAAAGCATTCTGGAACTAGATAGCAACAATGGTTGTACAACATTGTGAATGTACCAGATGTCACTAGTGCTAAGTTTTGTGTATTTTTTTTTTCTGGAGGAAGATTAGCCCTGAGCTAACATCTGCCACCAATCCTCCTCTTTTTGCTGAGGAAGACTGGCCCTGAGCTAACATCCTTGCCCATCTTCCTCTACTTTATATGTGGGACACCTGCCACAGCATGGTTTGACAAGCAGTGCACAGGTGTGCACCCAGGATCTGAACCGGCGAACCCCAGGCCCCTAAAACAGAATGTGCGAACTTAACCACTACACCACCAGGCTGACCCCAAGTTTTACATGTATTTTAACACACATACATACACACACACTTGCTCTTTGAGATGTCTTCCTTGTTCACACAAACCCTCACTAAAGTACACTTTAAATTATTAGTCACTTAAGCCTCATTTAGTTAACAAGGTTTTTTTGTTTTGTTTTGAGTTTAAATAAAATGTATATAAACAAATTCTATGGGGAATCAAAGTTGGCACTAGAGGCAATGCTACAGAATAACATATAATGTCCTACAAAATTAGTTGCTTCTCTGGACTTACTATAGCGACAACAACTTCTTCCTCTGCTGACTTACTGTGAAGGGAATGGTGTCTGCAGAATATGGCCATTAACCCTTAGTTGATGGCAGCAACATCCAGCATTAACGTCAAACAGCCAGGATGATGCGAGTAGGATATGAAAGAATCCCAAGATAACGGATATTCTGGACTGCTAGCAGTTTTGCACCTATACATCTTCCACTTGTAACCCTCAGCTAGCAAGCTCTAAGCTTTTCAAGTTTGTCAATGACATTTACACATATAAAGAGATCAAGTCCTCAGTGATTTTGCCAGGGAGGCCTGCTCTGGGACCACCCACGTGGAGTGAGGTGAAACCCATTCTCCCTTTGCCCGGCCCACTCTGGACAGCAAGAAGCTTGTAAAGAACCATTGATTACCATGTGCTTTGATGCTGTGCCATCCTCACCATATGATTTCAGCCTCTCCAACAGCTCAGAGACAGCGGAAATTATTTTCTGCACATGCAAAGTGCTCACATCAGCCCAGAAGTCATCCTCTAAGAGTTTTGTTAGATGTCCTGATTGTAGTCTCTCAAAGTCTGCTGCCTCTTTCAAAATTCACAGAAAAGAACACCATGATGAATAACAGAAAAGAAACCCTTTTCATCTCCATTCACCCACAATCATCATTTCTAACATCTGTCCTTAAATATTTAGCCAGAAAACTAAATCATCAAATAAAAAATTAAATCAAGTATAAAACTAGTTTTTTGCCTGATTTCAGACATACCATCCTCTTCTTGTGGTTTTGTTTGGTCAGTGTCCTCATCTATCTTTTTACTGCTTCTTTCTGCTAAGTTCTGGATGGCATAAAGGATGGCCCGGATGGCAGTTTCCATTTGCTCTGAAAAATCTTCCACAAACCCTTCATCCAATATTTGGTTTCCTAGTAAGTGATATGGTGCAAAAGAAACAAACAAAAAATCATTTGCTTCAGTGCCTCTGGAAATCATTTGCAATCTTCATTTGTTATTTTAACAAACAGCCACCCGTTAAGCACCTACTATGGGTGAGCCCCTGTGTCAAGCTGTGCTGGATACAAAGATAAATGAGACACATTCCTTGTTTAGATAAATCTACAAGTTTATTGCCTTGTATTGAAACAATTTTGCTCTAAGAATGCCAAAAATAATAGTTAGGTTGGTGTGTATGAACACCAGCTTAGTCCAAATATTAGCCTTCAGCTTTCCAGTCTAAGGGAGAACTGTCTGTAACAGCCTGGTGAGCCTGTGCTGCCTCCCTACACCTGTGCTACAACGTAAGTGACATGACGACCATCCAGAAGTAAGGCTCTCAAACAATGGGGCACAGAAAGTTGAGCTGTGGGTGACAACCACACCTGTGTGCCTTAGAACCCTGCCCAGATATGTCCAGAACAAAACATAATGTGTCCTTAGGATAATCTAGACTTCAATCTACAAGACATCATTCTTATGCTGGGCTTTTATTTCCTTAGTGAACAACAGTCCTACCTCCTTGGCTGCCTGAAGCAAGTAAATGTGTCTTCCAGGTGGTAAAGTCATCTGTAGCTTTATTGATCTCTCCTCTTACATATTCCAGGCTCTCAACTAATGCCATTTGTTGATCCGTTTGCTCAACCTCCATCCCTGGAAGAATGAACAAGGACTCTAGGCCTTGCAAATGAGCTGACACCTGGGACAGGCAACTCAGCCCAGAAGAGCAAACTTCAAAATCTTTCCTGCAACAACAGAAATGCCACAATGTTGAAAGGAAGGAGCTACCACACACACACCCCTCCCTCCAACCACTAGAATGTAGGCAGGGCAAAAGTCACTGAATCTGAAGATTTATAGCTAGACATACGCCACAAAGTACTATGCAGGTCCACTGAAAAACGGAGGACTGCAGCATAATCCCTTTCATAATTTTATCCCATTACTAAACTCTGAAGCACCCAAACACACAGAGAAAGAGTAAAGACATAGGCTCACTCACCAAGAATGAAAAAGGGTCTCACAAGACTGCTGCCTAATTTTGTCAATGTCAGCTTTCACTGTTTTAATGGTTTTCAGCATCTCTGTTAATCTCGCAGTTGACTGTTGCCAAAGCTGGTCCTGTTTCCGCATTCGGCAACCAGAGGGCAGCTGATTTCCGGGTACTGGGGATGGGTACCTCAGATCTGATGGGATAAGGTCTGGCACTGCTCCAGAAAGCTGTCCCGTGCTGACCTCTGGTCCTTCCGGGTAGGGAGCAAAAGGCTGACCCTGTGCGTGGGCATCACCTTGGTCTGGAGCCAGCCCTGCACTGGGGCAGCACTGGAGGAGCCAGGAGAGCTGCTCAAGCAGGATCTGGCTCTGCATGGCCAGGTGCTGCAGCCTCTCCGTCCACTGCTGCACACCGTCCTGAGGGGGGAAGGCCACGGGGTATACCAGTGGCCCCGTCAGCCTGCCATGAATTTCCTGCACACAGCTGAGGAGGTTCCTATGCAGAGAAACACACGAAGAAAACAGACGGCACCTTAAACTGTGTCACCATGTTGTTTTTAACAGTAAATTCCATTTTTTCTGAACTAATATGGGCTTTTTCACATTATCAAGAGAGGATCCACCAGATAGCTAAGAAGTCTGTTGAAATACCTTTAAAGTACGTAAACATAACCTTCAGTCTTTCAGGAGAAGTATCAAAACTCACTGTTTATCACCTGCCCCCTTACAGCCCACTTACATCCAACACAGTCATATCACTGCAGTAATTTCAACTATTATTTAAAGAACAAAAAATCCAGTAACTGCAGTATACTTTGCTAGATAAACCCTTATGAGTGGAGCAGAAAACAGCTGAAGTCGAAGTGATTACATTCTGGAAATACTCTCTCTCAGCCAAGAATCTGCTCAACAGATGACAAGAGGCTTCCTAACTGTCCTCACCTTTTTAAAAACCTATTTCTGTTGAGGAGCGTCCATGTATGGTTCAGCTTTGCAACTCAGTGATCCAAACAGCCTAACAAACTGAAGCTGACTCAAATCTGATCTATGCCCAGAGCCTGGGATGCCCACGCACCATGAACACAACCCTGTCTCTCAGCCCATATGGACTATCAACCACGAATGCCCTCATTCCAGACCCAGGAGTAGTTCAGCCATGGGAATTTTTACTGACTCAGCCCCGAACTCATCCCCCAGGCCCCATTCTCCCAAGAGGTGTTGCCAGAACCAGGGGGCAGAGGCATATCACAAAAAGCACGGGGCAGAGCCAAGAGAAACTCAGCCAGCTTCTTTGGGACTCAAATTTCTTTTCACAACTGAGAGCAACATGTGCAGCAACTCTGAGCTGACTCACACGATTCTTCCTAATTCACGCCACAACCAACTAGTCAGCGGATACCTGAGGAGGATCCATTGCTCAGTCAGTGTTGTCAGGGAGCGCCGCTGTCGGATAAGCATCTTCATCAAATGTGCCGAGAACCCTTTACACCGCTCCACATTGCCAATGCCCATTTCCTGGCAGGAGGAGGAAGAAAGCATGCTGAAAGTGTTGCTGGCAAACACCACCACCCATGTGGGCGCCACGGGAAAGCTGCTGCACCGAATACCCTCTGGGGAAGAGTCCCACTTAAATAAGCTTTGGATGTGCTGCACTCTACAGGAGACACATTCATCTCTTTGAGCAGTGCTTCTCAAATCACACTTCCACAGATCATTGATACTCCATGAACAGGAACTAGGTTTAACACCAAAATTGGATATTAGTGGTCTTTTCCCAATTCACAAGGGGAAAAAGATCTGAAGATGGCATTCTCAATTTGATGTTTTACTTCCATAATCTTTCTTATGCATTTGGTCCTACTGGCAAATGAGACTAACAGCATTTATTATAAATGCTGTCTAAGCAGAGCAAAATTACATTGATTTATACCGTAAGTTTAATGATGGTCTGCAAATGCTCAGTCACTTCCTGAATGGGCGTTATCACTTGACAAGGTCTGAGAACGCTGCCCAGGGATGAACAGGGCAGCTCCCCTGGCCCCGTAGCTCTGAGTTCTGCCACTTTACCTTGGCAGGAGCTGCCAGAGTTGCACTAAGCCTCGCGTGCCGTGCAAGAGAGCGATAAAAATACTTCTGGCACCCATCCCACGAAGACAAGATTTCTCTAAGCAGCCTGGAAAAGAAATCAACATGATTTACTTCATTAAAACCACTATCTCCCACCTCAGATCCTGAAGACTCCAAGACCAGTATATTTAGCCACAACCAAAAGCCAAGAGTCTAAACAGATTTATTCCTTTGAGGACTCATTCAGTCAGCGCTCACCAGTCGTTTAAGCAAAGGACATATTATATACCTTCACCTGGAAGCATAAGGGTGAAATAAATTATGATGACAGTATGGTTTCCTCAATGAAAACTTTATAACTATCTTGGCAATGGAGGATAGCGGTCATAAATTCTGATGCCTACAGGGGCCAAGCAGATAACATAAATGATTAAGGGCGGCCAGGCACCAAATGATACATGGCAATGACAGCTGACCCCAATGTGGGAGAAGCAACAGGGTTGTTGGGAACCACAGTGAAGTGGAGAGCATGTGCCCTGTTAAAAGGAAGGAGCTACAGTCAACTTCTGACCACATGGGCAAAAATGAAAATGAAAAAATGAAAATCCAGAATGGCTGTGTACAATTTCTATTTTTTACAATGTTGTACTGAATTCAAGGTTAAAGCACTGAGAGGGCCACTGAGCAACCAAAACACAAATGTATGCCGGCCCCAAGCAGATCATCACGTACAACCACCTGTGCGACAGCTACGGACAGAGGGAGCTCTATCTCAAACGCTTACAGGCTCTCAAGAAGATGTTAGAACTTCTAAGAGGTTTATGTATATGAAACAGCTAAAAATGTGGCCACCCTCTCACAGATTTTCACTGTACACTCGACTCAAGTGAGGAGATCTCAGAAAAATCAAAAGGACTAAAAATAATGGGAGTGGCGAATATGAGGAGGAAAGAGAAAGGAAAAGGAAAGAAGGAAACCAATACTTCCTGACTGCTCACCATGTGCCAGACCCTGAGCCAGGCACTTTCCTATCTTGATGTTCTCTTTAGAGCAACGGTGGGAGAGGTATTGCTATCCCCATTTTGGCAAAGGAGGACTTGAGGCTTCAACGACTTGCTCCATTTACAACTAAAAGAACAAACCTGGAGTCAGCCTCCTGAGTGCTGCTGACTACAGACAGGGCGCTCCGGAGATCTAACGGGCGAAGGCGAAGCACCTCTTGAGGGTTTTTTGAACGGGCCCAGGCAAGACCTTTGCGATATGACAAACCTAGGAAATAGAGAGTATGCACTTAGGTGAAGCAACTCGAGAGCGAATGGGTGTGACATGCCCCCTGGCCCCTGCTCAATGCCACTGCTACTCAAAGTCCAGCCCCCAGAACAGCATCACCCAGAAGCCTGTCAGAGAGCAGACTCTCAGCCCCTGCCCCACACCCACTGAACCAGAATCCACTTCTGCACTTTAACAAGATTCCCCAAGTGATTTGTACACACATTCTAGTTTGAGAAGCCTTGCTCTCTAAGCTATGTTGGAAGGGTGGGTGCTGTGCAACATACAGTGATGAAAATAAAAAATATGGTTTCTGAAAAACTTCATTACAAGACTGTGAAAATATCTGGAGATCACAAATGGTTCACCGTAGGACTGTCGTATGTGTGACTGGAACTCTCAGGATGGCATTTCAAAACCCTGCCTGCCACCTTCTGTTTCCCACCATCTCAACAGTCTCTAGAAATTTCCCCCATTTTCAACGTTGTTTCTCTCCCTAAAAGCTGGTGATTACACTTCATAGGGTTTCGAGCGAGAACCTTACCAGTTTTTGCAAGGTGTTTAAAGAGGTCTGCTAAAGCTCGCTGCTTCCGCATGAGAATGTGCTTGGCTTCGGACCGCTGCTTCTCCTTCTCTGCAGAGGGCTCCACCTTTAGGCTCTGCAGCTCACTCACAGAGGAAATGACTTCACCTGAGGAAAACAAGGAGGAAATTCAGAAATCCCAAGGGCTTGTAATGTGTTAAAATTAGCTAAGACCAAGGACATTCTGGGAAAAGAGGACCACATGTCATTCATCTTCATATCCAGGATAACTAGCATAGTCCCTAGTATTTGGTAAATTCTCAAATACCATGAGGTCAAGATGCATGGAAATACAAAAATAAAAACATAGAATTTCATATTTCTTGACAACAAAAAACCCAAATAAAAGTAGATCATCTTTGTTTTTAGGAGTTTTATAATCAATCAAGCAAAAAGCACTCAATGAGCACCAACTATGTGCAGTGATTTACTTGAACTTAAATCCTCTGAGGCAAATTTCCAATAACAATACATATTGAGTTTCTACCCTGTACCTGATACTTGGTAGATGTTCTTTTAATCTGCACAACTCCAGAAGCGAGTGGCTACTCCAAGAGGTCTAGTCACTTTCTAAAGGCCATTCAGCTAAAGAGTGAACTTGAAAACAGGACTTGAACGCTGGCCTAACCGACCCCAAAGCCCAAGTTCTTTCTTCAGCACCATGCTGCCTTCCTGCCACAGGCTGCACTACGGGCTGACTGCGTCCCTCCACATTCACGTTCAAGTTCTACTCCCCAGAACCTCAGAACGTGACTGTATTTGGAGAGAGGGCCTTTAAAGAAATGATTACGGTAAAATGAGGCCATACGGGTGGGCCCTAATCCAACCTGACTGGTATCCTTACAAAAAGAGGAGATTAGGACACAGATACTCAGAGTGGGGGAAGACCATGTGAAGACACAGAGAGAAGACAGCCATCTACAAGCCAAGAAGAGAGGCCTCAGAAGAAACCAACCCTGCTGACACGTTGATCCTGGACTTTTAGCCTCCAGAACTGTGAGAAAATTAATTTCTGTTGTTTAAGCCACCCAAATACGTGGTACTCTGTTGTTAAGGCAGCCCTAGCAAACTAACCTAAGCAGTCTAGTCTTCCAGATGAGAGCAAGCGCACTGCAGACATTACTGACAACGCAGGAGAGTTTAGAGAGGGGAGAAGGTTCTGCATTGGACAGAGCGTGTGCCCTTTCGGGAAGATGCACACGGGACCTGTATTCCATTCACCCTCATCATCAGGCTTAGGCCAGCAGGTCATCTTGACCAATGGATAATAGACTATTAATCTAACAAGTTTTAAAAATAAAGAGCTCTTTGAGATCGGACTGCAGTCTCATTAAAGAAGGACGAGCTTCACTCTGATACCATGCTCACTGGAGGTAAGGGTGGGGGAAGTGGTAAAAGGCTGCCAAGGGCCCAAACAATCTATGAAGTTCTGGATTGCCTTCCCCAGACACTGCTGTTATACCAAGAGCAAATCTTGGCTCTCAACTCCCCTGAGCAAGGACAGCCAGGAAGATGAGACTGCTACACCTCTTCGAAGCGAAGAAAGCAAGAAAAGGACTGGATCAATCATTTTCCTTTAACTCAAGAGAGACAACATTTTGAGAGGTGTGGACAGCTTAGAGACTCTGGGAAATCCATCTCCATGCCCCTTTACTCATGCCCCGAGCCAATAAAGGCCAATACAGACAAGGCTGTTGTAGAAAATGGCCTAACTTAGCACTAGTTAACATGACAGGAGGACAAGATGAAAATTGTGACAGTCTGTGTGGTCTCAATTGGCTCCTGTCTCCGGGCTCTGCTGGTTTTTAGCCCAGTTGTTTATTCAAGTAACTGTTCAACACTATTCAAGATGTCAAAAAAGGATGTACTAATTCCCAGCCCTCCCAGGCTACTGGGGACAACAGAGAGAGCAAACCCCACCCTTGCCCCTGGCTGCCAGCACCCACCGGTGAACTGATCGAGGCCCTCCACCAGGTGAGGCAGGCAGCTTTCCTTCATGAGCGTCAGGCACAACTTCCTCATTCGTCTCATGAGCTTCGGCAAGCGACGCAGAAGCTCCCCCTCCAAGGAGAAAGGAGCACCCTGACACTGTTCTGGAACCGTGGGCTATGAGATAGAGCACTGGTTAGTCTCCCTGCCAAGAAAATAGTAATAGTACTAACCTGCATGGCACTAGATTTAAATGCTGTACCCCTCCACACCCCTAGCTCAGCAAATATTAAATGCTCTTCTCACCGCCTCTGAAGTCTCACAAGAACAAATGTAGCATCACCAAAATGAAAATAGGCATGTGCACCATGGGTATTTAGAAAACTGTCTTGCTGCTCCAGGTGAGATAACTACAGCAGAAGGTCCCCTGGACCTACCTCGGGCACTGCTTTCTGTGCCAGCCAAGAGGAGACTCCAGTTCTGATCTATGAACGCAGCAGAATGAATAATACAACTGCTACTCTGAGGGGCTGTGCTGCACTGCGTTTCTCAGACACACACATAAGCCTAAACCGATCCACCAAACCCTGCTTCTACTAGCATCTCTCCCCACCCTCCACTTCCTGATTAACAGCTCAAAAATCAGGAACCCAGATATTAGATGAAGGGAAAAGCGTTCATCCATCAGGGGCATATTTTCATTATTTTTTTTCCCTAAAGAATCCCCAAATTCCTATGCTGCCATCAACAGCAAATCAAAATTTTTGATCAGCATGACAGAAGCAGTGAGCTGACGAGTACCATCAAAAGAAAATAAACTTGGCAGCCATTATCATATCTGTAGACCCCTGTTATGGCTATATGCTCAATTTGTGTTATGCTTTCTGTACTATTAAAATATTAAAAATAGCTTAAGGAACTCCATTGCTAGCTCTATGGACCCAATAAGAAGGCAAAGTGATTACTCTCTTGAGGTGCGCTCCCCAATCCCAGAGTGCCCTACACCCAAGGATATGAAGCAGGAACACCCATCCTGTTATAGATCCATTCATCCAAGGTCTTTATGACTGTTAAATTTTCAAGAATTTTGTAAACCAGCTCTTAACTGTTGGTTCTTGGAATTGGCCATGAGGAGAGTATTTATACCAGTCACCAGCAACCACTACAAACCAGTACCTCACGGCACACATTCATTCCCTGTGCATCATGCGGTAGCCCAAAGGCAGCTTTGATGGCATAAGTCCTAAACTGATGCTTCAAATCTTCTGTCATGGGTAGGTGTTCACAGGTAAGCATAAAACTTATTTCCCATAGGATAACATTAAACTTTCAGCACCACGATCAATGCTTTTTGCCTTATTTTGCAGTGGGATTAGGCAAGACACACAAATGTTACATATGTCCAAAGAGTAAGATTTCAAAGGCATTTCCTTGCCTAGTTCTAAGGACATTCCTTACACAGAAAGCACAGATTCACCCGATGACCCAGGAACACTATCCCCCGAGCCAGTACCTGCACAGCTGCTGGCCGGGCTAACAGGGTCTCCCTCAGTGCCCTGTTCAGACTCTGAATGGGGGATGCCTCACTCAAGGCTGCATCTGTTGGCTGCGACAAAAAGTCAGGCTGTTCCTCCTTGTCATTCTCCACCAGGGATGACCGGCAGGGTTCACTCAGGACAGCCTCAAATTTCTTCATGAATTTAAAGAGGGTTCTGGTTCCAGGTAATGACAGAGATGAGGAAAAAACATGGGATTTAAAGTGAGGAAATGTAAAAATGACATCATAATGCATACACACATAACCTAATGACCGGGTACTATCGTATACGATGAGCTCCTTAAATACTTATATTTTACTACTTTTTTTTTTTTTGAGGAAGATTAGCCCTGAGCTAAATGCTGCCAATTCTCCTCTTTTTGCTGACGAAGACTGGCCCTGAGCTAACATCCGTGCCCATCTTCCTCTACTTTATATATGGGACGCCTACCTGTCAAGCAGTGCCGCGTCCGCTCCCGAGATCTGAACTGGCAAACCCCTGGCCGCCAAAGCAGAACGTGCACACTTAACCGCTGTGCCACCCAGCCGGCCCCTTACTACTTTTAAAGAAAAACTATGGCAGGTATGTCATCTCCCTTTTCCAGAAGAAAAAACCGAAGCCAGGAATGGTGGGATCACTTTATTCAAGATAAAACAGCTAGCAGGTGGCAGAAAACTCAAGCTTCAGCACATGGTCTGCCGTGTCTTGAGGCCCAGCACTTCCTCCTGCTCGTGGACGTTGCTTTGAGTGGTAGGCGGTTGTACCGAAACGCCGCACCAAAACAATCTAGTGTTTATGATCGGTTCAAGGCAGCACTAAGTCAGGCCACCATGCTAATGTAGTCTTGCTGCCTATCAGAGGAAAATTCTGAGCTTTGGTCACCCCCAGTTTCAAAAGATGAATTACCTGTGTGTCTTTTCCACAGATTGTTTAATGGACCAGAAGCTGACATCATTCCACTTGGATATCTTAACAAATTCCTGTAAGATAAATGAAGCTCAAGGAATGGTTTTATAAAGCTGCTGTTATTTTGTTTCTTTCTAGATCATCCATTTGCCAAAGACCAGAGCCCATTCCATCCCAAGCATAGGACCGTGTATCAACGAACAAGTAAAACAAGTCTAAAAAAGGAACCACGTGTTTGTCTCAAAATAGTGAAAAAAAGAGTGCTGACCTCCAACAATCAACAGGTCACTTGATATGTCCTCTGGTTTATACAACAGGGTTGGTTCCACAACCAGTGAAAGTATCAAAGAGAGGGTCCTCCTTAACCCATGGCGCCTCAACGCACTAGACCAACACTAGACGGCACTCCTCTGAGGAGGACGATGAGCCTGGGCAAGACCAGGGGAATGAGCACTAGGAGCTGTCTGTGGCAATCCTCTGGAGGAACCTTTGACAGGGGCCACTCCACTAATGCCTCATACAACTGGCCATGTCGGCAATGGAGCCAATGCCACAAAATGTAAATCTTGCCATCCTACTTGGCAGTTGCAATGCTCTTCTCCATTCCCCAGAGCCCCTAGCCTCATTGTTAAATGGACAAAAGAATAGAACTAAATACAAAGAACTTGCTGACTTTGTTCTCCCAAGATGACAGCTGTTCATCTTACTTTAAGTTCTTTTTCTAGCGGGGAACGAAGTTCCACAATTTTGGCCTGGACTCGGTCAAAGAATTGCTTGTAATAATGGTACAAATTCCACAGAACACTGCAAAGTGAATCTGGAAGAAATGAAAAGGAGACAAAAACACCACACTTGCTGCATGTGCTACTGGCTCCACCTGTGGGCTTCACACTTCAGCGAGGATGCCTCCTCGTTACTCTTTAGGCCATGAGATACAGCACCACATTTCACAGGCAGGTTATTTAACAGCTCGAGAAGCCTGTCTGAGTTTACCAGATCCCAGAGATGCATGCTGTCAACACTACCCTAATTTTATCATTTCAGCTTATAGAGAATTTTTTTGCTGCGCTTTTGTTCTTAAAGATGGTTTACTCAGATGTTCTGCTAAACTCACAATTTCAAAGACCTCCTCCGAATTTTATTGTAAAGTCGGCATAAACTGAGCCTGTTTTAAAAGATGGCATATTAAGAGGCTCATCTTGACTGCTCATTCACGTATGATCCATCCTCATTTTATAGCAACAATTTCATCCAAATTGCTATGGTCAGCAGAGTGACAGAAGGAGTTTTAGGTGCAGTTACTTGGTCATGTGGCAGTGCTCTCACTAGATCAAAGAACCTGATAATGGCCTGGATCAAACAGAAGCTTAGCAGGACATATACACTGTCTAGACAGAAAGCTGTGCTGCCTTGACATGCCAGCTCCCGGGATCTGCAGCAACCTGCCTCAGCCAGAGTTCACCAGTCAGGGCTTCATCCAAAACCAGCCTGTACTTCACTTTAATGTTCTCCTCTACATCTAACATGAATCACTTAAAGTAAAATACGACTAAAGTATCTTGTTTAAAACCTAATATGCAACAAGATACTTGTCTCATGGAGAATTCAAAACTTAACCCATTTTAACAATGCAGTGTAAAAGTAAAGGAAAAAAATTATATAAATATATGTATCTCTCTCTCCTTACCCTTTCCTTCAACTTGTGGCATCAGCAAGACATGGCAATGGAAAACCAGTAACATCTGAAGTCGTACATGGAATTCTCCCAGTGAGGATCCTTCAATAAATGCTTGTAACGTGCTGACCAGCAACATCAGGGTCATCTGTTTGTCATCTTTAGAGATTCAAAGAGGAAACATGTATGTGCCTGCAACCATCACCCCCTCTTCATAACGTGCATGCCATCTACTATGGGATATATTGAGGAATCACAGTCCAGTAGAGACTACAATTAAAGTGAAACTTTGAAGCAGGGACCACTGCTAAATTCCAAGCTGATATAAAAACAACACCTGTACTGAGGGTATATGTTAAAAGCACCCACAGCAAATTATGAAACTGAACCATGAGGTGCTTGTTGTAAGCATGAAATGAAACACTTTGAACTTAAGCATGTTAACTACTATCTACCAAGACAGAGACTTTCATTTTGACTTGTCTTGTGGATATACAGAGTAAGGAAATCTTATCTTAGGACTAACTCTCTAGACTTTGCACAAGTCACTTAAGCCCCTCACTTCTGTTGTTATCCTCTCAGTAAAAAAAGAACTACACACTACAGAGAAATCGAAATACAAGGATGGACATCTGAAATTTATATAATGTTATAAACCAATGTTACCTTAATAAAAAAGAAAAGAACTACACAGCTTTCTTGGCTGACCTCTCAGGATGCCATGATGTCAAATGACGCGTCCCATGTGGAAGCAGTGTGGGGAAGAGACATGGGAGCAGTAAATCCCACTTTGCAGCACTCCACGTTTAGCTGCACCTCTAAGTAAGCAGGGAATTTACTGATAGGTGTTACCTTCCTGCTCTTCTGTTTGTTCTTGCATGTGCTTCTCAAGCATTTGATAGATAGAGAACCAGTGCTTGGTGGATTTCTCAGTGTGGCGCTTCATGGTATTATCCAAACTCATAGACCAGCAGCTGAAACATGGGAGAAGGAAGAGGCCAAGGAGGCATTTAAGGAAACCCATTTGAAATATCTGAAACCACAGAAGCAGAAGCTAAATGTTCACTATTCTCTCCTTCCAAACAGAGAGAGAGAAGCTGCACAGTTTGCTGCCTCAAGAATGTATACTGTTGTCTGCTCTCTATTAAGGTCATTTTAATGCCCTGCTTTCAACTCTGTGATTAATGACTGAAGAGCACATTCTCTGACTGCCATACCACATAAACCCTGAAGAAACAAACTAGCATTAGAGCCCTACAGAAGTTCAGGAGGGTGAGGGGAGTGACAAATCTATCACTTACTTCAGTTCCAGTTTGCGCCAACGAATGATCATCTGACTGACCAAATCGAGATGTTTCCGCAGAGACAGAGCTCGACTTGCATTCTCCTCCCAATCCTAAAGAAACAAAGATAGAATTTTCTATAGCCATTATGCAACCCCTTATTCACGAGCTTCCTCAGGAACATCCTGGACTTTTCTTGTGTGAAGCCCACTGGACCCTTAAACAACTTTGATGCTGATTTAGCAACAGCAGCAATGAGTTTACATCCAGTGTATCCAGCTTCAAGTTCTTCCTGGTCACGCGAGGGAACTCCAGCAGAGCCAAATTTAGAAGCAGGCAAAAAGCACGTGATTTAGAGCCCTGAGCCTAAATTCTTATTAGTCACGTGACCCCTCCAAGGTGCAGAACCCTAATCTGATAACCAGGGAAGCACCAGCTACTTCAGAGGCTGTGAGAGGACTGAGGGGGTGACGTGTGAGGCACTTAGCCAGCCTGCAGGCCACCTGGAAGTCCTGGCAGGGTGAGCTCTCAGTACCAGTAGAAACTGCGACCCACCCTTAAGAAGAGGTGAGGCAGGCCCCTCACAGGCATCATGGAGGCAACAGCTTCACTTGCAGTGATCTGACCCCATGCAAGAAAAACCAAGGAGATTTATCCCTCTCAACCAAAACTATAACTTTCTGTCCCTCTCACAATAAAGGTGCCACAAGATAATCTTTTTTCAATTGACCACAAACTAAAATGAGAAGGAGAGAGAATCATCTTACCTGTGCCTTTGCCAGAAGGATCTCTAAGCCATTCAGGAATTTTGAGATAGGGCTGGAAAGCGGGAAACTACGAATTCTGTCCATTACAACCAGCAGCTGCAGGAGAAAGAAAAAAAAAAGATTTGGGTGTCTCCACAGAATATCAATCACCCAAAGTTAGCAAGTACTGAAGAGAGGCTTGACCGGAAGTTCATGCAAAGGCCCTGCTTCAAGAGCACCTGGGAAAGCTGTGGACAAAACTGCCAGGACTGCAGACCCTGACTGGGACAAACACTTTATCTGCTGTGTTACTCTGGAAAGAAGATGAGTTCAACAATTATTCTTATTACTCTCTGTTATAAGAGTTATTATACAATTGGGTGCAGATCGCAGAGCAAGGTCTGAGTTAAAACTTCGACATTTTCAATTTTGAAAATGTCAGGCCTTGCTAGTATGAATATGTGTCTGAATAAACAGAGCAAGATAGCAACATTTTAACATGTGGACAGGAAACCCTGATCAACAAAATCAGTGGAATCCCAAACATCATTTATATAACAGCATATGGTATGTTTATCCTGCAGAGAGTAGCATCTCACTGAACTGGGGTCCTGTAAACCCCAGTTTACATATTTTTATATATTCAAATGTGTAAGTGAATGCCCCTGGGGATGGCGAGAGGCCACATCCTCAGTGGCCCCTGCTTAGCGGCTGCCCTACCTGCTCAAGTGCCGGGTGTTCCGGCCAATCCTGCAGCAGCTGACTGACAGCCTCAGAGAAACCTTGAAGCACAGGTTGACAATGCCGTGCTTCTGGGATGTTGGGATGCTGGTAGAAGTCATAGGGCCCATCAGGCTTCACCATCAGGTCTGAGGCTGCCTCCCCAAAGAGAGTGTTATGAGAGACAGTGCAGGCCAAAAGTTGGCTGCCCAAAAGTTGGTCATTCAGCTCAACTCCTGTGAAGTTAACATCATAGTAAAGTCAGTGAACTCAGTAAGTTGATCTATCAAGCTATGAAGATATCAGAAACACACTCAGAAATAATGAACTATCAAAACTAATGACATTAGCCCCAAAGCAACACAGGCCTAGAGGACTATGACCCTAATACACCAGTAGTCAGTCACCAAAATCTGCCAAGTTTCTGGTATATACAGAGGAACTCACGGCCCTGCCTGGCTGTAATCGAGAGGGTGGAATTTTGGTTTGATGAATTTAAATTCCTAGTTTCTGTAGCTGTTTTTGGTAGGTAGAGATAAAATTTAAAGCCTCCTTCCTACTTGCACGGAATAACTCATAAGGTCATGTAGGATACTATATCAAACCATATTCTGAGAGATTAATTTCTGAGTTCCCAGGTTGCTCCCAGGAATACATAATTTCATTTGAAAAACACTAAAGCTACGAGAGATAAATTGGAAATAATGCCCAGGAACAAGACCATTTAAACTAAGTCCATGTCCTTATTTTCTTAATCTCTTCTTTCCATAGTATTCAAATGATGAAAATCCATCTTTATTACAGAATTTTAAATCAATTCTTTTGAATTAGCTTAAGCCTTTCATTTAATTGTTCCAAAGTAGCAAGCACATCTACTCATTTTGATTTCCCAAGAGTATAACAAAATTTAACTGCCATACCCATCAGGGGGTAAAAGTGTGTCACGAGGGATGCCCCAGTCTGGTAGCAGGACAGAAACAGGCTGAGGTAATGCTTTGCCTCATGTGGCGGTACAGTCTGTTGGTACCACAGGGACCGAGCAAAGCTGAGGCACAGCTGCTGGTGGATCAGCATCACAGCCTGCATTGAGCTCTGGGACAGGAGGGTGGGGTCTGAGGCTGCTGCTTCTCCTTGCCCATCTGAAGTTCCCTTCTCTTCTAGCGTTGGTTCTACCAAAACATCTGCGAAGTCCTGTAAATAACATTAGCAATTGAACTTTTAAAAATAAAAATCCAGCTCAAAATCCAGTTCAAAACAGAGTAAAAGGAAAGGGAACGACAGAGTGTGAACAGTCAAGAAAATGAAGTAGCAACTTACGTGCATTACCATAGCGTAAAAAGATACAAAACCACTCGAAGGGAATGTGTGTGGTACAAAGGGAATTCATTCCAAAACAAACCCTGCCACCACCACCCAACCTTTTCATGCAGCGGGAACTGTTTTCTGAACTCCCGTTCTTCCTCCTCCTCCTCACTCAGGGCTGTCCTGGACTTCCTGCTCCTGTATCTGTACAGGCTGCTTTCCTGCTCGGCCTTCTCTTGAGCTATGCGTTCCTGTTCATCCCACTCATTGATGATTTCCTGAAAAGTCACACATTTGGAAGGAAGCTTATTTGCCTTTACTGAGGCACTTACAACGAACAAAGGCAAGACTTGCTACTTCTTAATGTCCCATAAAAACAGAAGCACCATAGTTCAAAAACAATAAATGTCCACACCCAAGAAACTAAATACCGTGTAACAGAGAGCAAGCGGGCTTTTCTTCAAACTGTGTATCTGCAGCAACCTCAGTTTCCTAAAATCCCTCTTGCTGTACTATTATAATTTCGCAGGTGAAAAACTTGCTACAATAGAACTGTTGGGAACTTCCTGTTAGGAGTTAAGGGTGCTTTATCCTAAGGACAGGGTCAGGGTCGACATCGCAGGAGCTCTGAATCAGACTGCACTTGGCTGGCACCTCAAGGAGCTGGCCCAGAGGTTGAGGAAAGGAAACCCTGGGCTGGAGACAGACAGGGTGGTCTAGGGACACCAATCAGGCAAAAATGAACAACGCCTCACCAGATACTTCTTAAATCCTCTACTATCTCTAAGATTTTAGGTCCTTCAACTGGCAAAAACTATAATTTAAAGAAACCATCCCATACTGATGAGGACACTGAGGAAATGAGCATCCACCATTCAGGAAGATAATCTGTAATAAAAGCCTAAAAACAGTTAACCTTTGTCCTTGCAATTCTGCTTTCTAGAATTTGAACCCAAAGATCCAGCTATATAAGACTATTTATGGTGGCAGTGTTTTTTTTCCCAAATAGCAAAAAAGATTACATACATTTGTAAATGTTGAAGGACAGGAAATTAGTTAAATGACTTATGGCATATCCATAGAATAGAAAACTGGACAGTCACCAAATATGATACAGGTGAAGAATACCTAACTATGGAGAAAAATAATCACTAAATGCTGTCAGGTTTTTAAAAGCAATCTATAAAACAGAATCAACTTTTTAGTAGTTTGTAGAGCTCTGGCAATTTAAGGACCTGTCTCAGGGACCACGCAGGAGATAGAATTGTCCTCTACCAGAGTATCTTTTTTATCTGCTAAACATTGGACCGCTATGCTAAGATTTTTATTTTTAAAAGGGTTCTACTACCAAAAAAGATTTGTAACCCAGTGGGACAAATGACTTAAAAACATTTAGAGTGTCATAGACATACACTAACCATTATATATATACACAAATAAGCAAGCCTAGAATGGGATACACCAATATGCTAACAGAGTTAGCTAACATGTTATATAGCAATAAGAGAATTATTAGAAATTTTTGCTTATATTTATTCTTTTAATTGTCTACAATGAGAACAAATTGGTTTTAGTAAGGAAAAAACAAATTATTTTCTTAATATTAAAAGTTGATACATTTACATGGGAAAATCAGCATAAACAAAATCAAAACACAACCAAGAAACTAGAAAAAAGTATTTGCAGTGTGTATCACAGATGAAGAGCTAACATCACTGTTTTTTTAAAATCTCTTAAAAATCGAGGGACTAAAGACCCCAAAACCAGATAGTTAAATGGGAAAAAGGTACAGACACTAGCTCCTCCCCAGTCCATAACCCCACACAATCTACACTGGGCACTGCTAATGTCCTACAGGCGCCCTGCTTGTACAAGAGCCAGCTCCCTACAAGAGGGGTCAGGGCAGGCCCCCCAAGACGGGCTTACCTGACACACGTGTCTGAAGAGCTGCAGGGCCCTCTGGTCCAGCTCTCCCTTGCACAGCACATGGGAGCGCAGGTACAGGAGGGCGTTCATCAGCAGCTGCTCTCGGGTGGGGCAGGAGCTCTGGCCCTTGCCTTCCAGGTCCTTTCCTCCTGAGCGCCTGAGGATCAACTTCCCAAGGCCTCGCAGAACCTCCTCTGACTTCACTGAGCACAAAGCATCCGCATGAGCATAGTAGGTAGGGAAGGTGGGGCCCACCGACGGGAAAGCCAACAGGGATGTGGCCAAGGCACCCAGCCTGTCCGCAGAGACCACACTATTGTGGAATGAGGCATGGACCTCGGAGGCCACCAGCCTCATGCCATGCTGCAACTGCAAGATGGATGCCTGCAGAGGGGCCACAGAGTCTGGATACAGGGCAAACTCTTCCGCCAGCCGCTTTCTGAACTGGTGGTGCGACTGCTGCCAAGACGCCTCCTCCTTCAGAAGGTTCTGGGCCACCTGGGAGGATCGAGGCCCGTCCATGTGGAGGGCCTCCAGGAGCCGCGTGAGCAGATCCTGAATGGCAGAGGCCTTGGCAATGCTGGTGACGTAGTGGTGAATCTCCTGCACTAGGGACTCATACGCAGGCAGCTGGGGTCTGAAGGCCTGCTTCTTCGAGAGGCTGCAGATTAAATTCTCCAGCTGGTCAATTCTTTGGCGAAGCAACCTAAAGGCAAATTAACACAATATGCCTATTCTGTCAGAGGAAGAGCAGAAAATCTAGACTGAGCCCTCAGGAAATAGAATGAAGACATTTCAACTACTGAGGAATAATACAATGATGATATTGACAACTATAATGAAAACGGATAATATATATACAGCATTTACCAGGTGCAACATATGCTGTTAAGTACTTTAGATACATAAATCATAAAAGCCTAATCAGAACACACTGAAGCAGGTACTATTATTCTCGTTTTACAAATGTGGACACTGAGATTTCAAGGCATTAAGTGGTCCACCCAAGGTCTAAAGTCAAAGGACAGGGACAGGACTGAGACTCAGCACCCAATATACTACGTGGTACTTCCTAACGCCAACAGACACACAGCGCACATTGCTGCACCCAACTTCTTCCATGCTGAGAGTAAGTTCCGGTTTCAGCCCCCTTCCTTGACCCCACGTGAATCCTTCCCCTACTTCCACAAAGTATGTATCTTTCCTAACTATAAGCATGGCTTTGGGATCTAACTGCCAATGTAGTTCTGAGATGGAGATCATCACCTCTGCTAACACTGTAATTACATTGCAAAGGTCAACCTCAAAATGTCTTTTTTTTTTAAAGATTGGCACCTAAGCTTACAACTGTTGCCAATCTTCTTTTTTCTCTTTTTTTTTCTTTCTGCTTTTTCTCCCCAAATCCCCCAAGCACATAGTTGTATATTTTAGTTGTGGGTTCTTCTAGTTGTGGCACGTGGGACGCCGCCTCAACACGGCCTGATGAGTGGTGCCATGTCCGCACCCAGGATCCGAACCAGGAAAACCCTGGCCCGCCATAGCAGAGTGTGCGAACTTAACCACTCGGCCATGGGGCCGGCCCGTAAAAATTTCTTTTTTTTTAAGGAGATTTGAGTCAATAACTCCCAACCCAAATAATCACTCTACTGTGTTACCTGACGTGAGGATGAGAGTAATTGATACCAACTTCATCTTCCAGGTCTCTTCCAGTTTGTAGCTGTGATGAGAGGTTTCGGGTCTTCCACTCGCACTGCAGCCGGTGTAACTAACGGAAAGAGGAGAAACCGGTCTGCTGTGCCCAGCTAAGAGCATGCCTGAGAAGACAATGCCCCAGGCAGGGTAGAGCAGTGGAAGGAAGAAAGCTGGGTTCCTGAATGACCGAAGGGCAGAGGGTTCTGCTCCACTAACCTGCACCACTCACCTCAGAGTTGCTGGGTGAAACTATCTTATTTATGCCACTAAACTGCTAAGGCTCTCCTATAAAAGCTTAGCCTTCACCCCAACTAATATAATTTTCCTTCTTTAAAACATAGAAATAGTATATCACTAACTTAATACATTCAGTTCCTGAGTTTGGTTGGAAATTCAAATAGCAAGGGATACCACATTATCTGAATCTACTTGATTGCTGAGTTTTAGATAACAAACACCAAAAGTTCAAAATCTGAGGAATACTATACCCTGTCCAGAGAAGTTTTCCAAATCCAGATATCCAAAGCTTAGCTCAGTAGAGGGAGGCTGAAGAGTGAGGGACACCACCAGTGTTCTACTGCCATGCCCTCTGCGACTGCAGCCTATTGTCAGATACATCAGAACCTTAGGAAGGGCCCCTCCTAGTGCCTGAGCCTACTCAGGGAACTCTCAAAAAGGAACCCACTCCTGGGAAGTCAGAGGCAGCTTATGCAAAATCAACCCTTTGATGCTCTGAAAACCCGAAAGGGAGTAAAAGGAGTAATATACTCAACAAACCCAGCCAGTCAGGGATGGAGCCCAGGCTCCAAACTCTCGCCTCCATACCTCTTCCTTAGCGTACTTGAGCTTGTATTCCCTCTTCACTGCGGGGTCGAAGCGTGCCTGGGGAAGCCATGTCTGAATCTGGAGCAAGCCAAGGCTCACCCAGAGGCTCCCACGCCGGGCTGGCTCGGGCAGGTTCCGCTTACCATCCCCTTCCCCAAACAAGTGGCGCAGGGAGGTGAGCAAGAGGCACAGCAGCTCTTTGGGCAGTGCCTCCTGTCCGGCCATGTCCCCAAGAGTCTGGCCCACATGCTGGAAGGCCTGGCTGTCCCCAAGGAGCAGCTGCTCGCAGTTCTGCATATATTCCTGCCGCCGGGGCTCGGGGAGTAGCTGTGCCAGGCCTGCCAGGTGCCGGCACAGCACCAGCCCCTGAAGCTGAGAATCCATGCATCTGTGGGAACAAGGAAGCACTTAAGGGCTTGTACCACAGCAAACAGCATTCCTTTCTCACACTATCGTCCCTTCAGAAAATGATACAGCAGACTGTGCTGCCAAAACTTGGAGGTGAATGTCTATTCTCACATGATCATATGGTTTTTTTAAACACCACCCTCTTGATCACACTATGCTTGCAATTGACAGAAGAACTAGCCAACTCTTGGTAGCCTCTGTCCTGGGCTGAAAACCTGCTGATCCAGGCAGAAAGCACCCTTGCCTTCACCCACCAGAACTAGCGACCACAGAAGCAAATTCTCACGGAGGTGCCTGCTGCATATTCTGGAGAAAAGATAGGCACGTTACAGTCTTCCCAGGGGGAGGGAATACCTGAACTCTGCTACTGAAGGGACGGCCATGTTAGTCCAGAGCACCGAGCTGACGTCCCGAAGCTGCTGGGCTCTCTCAACCCACTCCCCCAGGGTGACGTGTGAGGAGGACAGGATGGGGAGGCCATTCACATCCCAGGGACTTGCTCTACAGCTACTGGTCAAGACTTCAAAGCAGCACTTGGAGAACACAGCTTTACTGAGACTGCCAGGGCCCTGATGGATGGAGAGGAGTCAAGCAACTTTTAGAAATTAACTAAAAGGGTTTCAACAAGCAGCACTGGGCACCCTAGGGGAAGAAAGAGAGTAATATAAGGATGTTCAGGTTGCTAGGAGCAGCTAAACATCAGCCTGAGACAGGATCAGAAAGAAAGAATGGGGTCAGGTGTAGCAGGCCTTAAAGGAACATGGATTCCATTCTCTATTAACGAGGAGTGGTGGATGTTTAGTAATGCAGAAGAAAAACCTCTCAAACCTCGGCATCAGGAAGACCATTCTCACAGTAGAGCTGGGGGCACAATGCAGGAAGGTGAGCCTTGGAGGCAGGGAGAAAGTTAGAAGACAAACCTAAGAGCCAGAGACAACGTTTGCTAAATCTGTGCTCTGTGGACTCTGTACCTAGGACACAGCAATAGCTGTCCACAGCAAAGGGTTAGGTGGTCAAATACACATGACAGGAAACACTGAGTCTGTGCAACTTTTGGGGGTTCACAGGTTTAACACTAAAGGCTTTGAGAGATCTTTTACAATAAAGAAATCAATTTTGAAAGAGCAATGGGACAGAAAAGAGTCCAAAAATAAACTCATGAAAATTTGTGGGAATAAGGTATATAACACAGGTCACATTTCAAATGAGAGTGGAAAGCATGAATTAGTCAAAACTGGTGGTGGTAATGCTTTAGAATGCTTGTATAAAATAAAAAAATTTGCATCCTTACCTCACAAAATATGATATCCAGATGAAAGTAATATAAATATAAAACAGAAACATAGAAGAAAATATGGGCAAATGGTTTTTAACTCTATGGGTAGTGAACAAAGACTTTTAAAAAGCACGACACCCGGGGCCGGCCCCCTGGCCAAGTGGTTAAGTTCGCACGCCCTGCTTTGGCGGTCCCCAGGGTTTTAGTGGTTCAGATCCTGGGCGCAGACATGGCACTGCTCGTCAGGTCATACTGAGACAGTGTCCCACATAGCACAATGAGAAGCACTCACAACTACAATATACAACTGTGTACTGGGGGGCTTTTGGGAGAAGAAAAAGAAATAAGATTAGCAACACATGTCAGCTCAGGTGCCAATCTTTAAAAAAAAAAGCCTGACACCTAAGCCAAAAAGTAGGAAGGGGCTGGCATATTTGAAAAGAAAATACTATAAAACTTGTGTGACCTAAGAAAACATCATCAAACTTGAGACAACAGAACACCAGAAATATATTTCCAACCGTATGTTGGGTAAAGGTTTAATATCCACAATATATGAAGAGATCTTCAACAATAAAATGAACAACGCTTTTTCTTTTTTTTTTTTTTACCAACAGACAATAAACATGACTAGAAAATTCAAAGAAATAAAAAGACATATATAAAGATGTTCAATCGCAATAATCAAAAGAATACGAATTAAAATGAGATTTTAAAAATTGTATGGTTGGAAATATTTAAAAACGCTAGTAACACTTAGTATGGCAAAGATATGGAAAAAGAGGTCCTTGTATATACGATAAGTGAAACTGTGCTCTAGCCTTAGGTCCTCCTGCAGTCATCCAGACTTTGTGACCTCCCTCTTCACCATCTCCTAGCATATTTAAAAAATTAAAAATCAAAAACACTTTCCTAGACATTCTGATAGTATCTATCAATTTCCTTAAATGTGCAGACACTTTGAGCAAGAGTTAAATTCCAATTCTTGTAACATATACATAGAATGAACAAAGACTTATACAAGGGTAATTGATGCAGCTATGGTTGTTATAGGAAGGGGGGAAAGAAAGGCAAGAAACCTTAAGAGTTATCAATAAGCAAGGGATCAAATAAATTCTAGCATATTAGTGTAATGAAATACCTTAAAAAGAATAAGCTGAAATGACAGGTACAGATTTCCATGACATATTATGTGAACAAAGAAAGTGGTCTTATTTTTATTTACATATATATTTAATATAAAAATATATGTTGACTGGGCCAGCCCTGATGGCCTAGTGGTTAAAGTTCAGCACATCCCACTTCAGCGGCCTTGGTTTGGTTCCCGGGAGCGGAACCACACCACTTGTCTGTCAGTAGCCACGCTGTGGCAGTGGCTCACATAGAAGAACTTCAAGAAGGACTTACAACTAGAATATACAACTATGTACCGGGGCTTTGGGGAGGGGGAAAAAAAAAAGAGGAAGACTGGCAACAGATGTTAGCTCAAGGTGAATCTTTCCCAGCAAAAAAAAAAAAAAAAGAATTATAAAAAAAAGATAGATAGATAAGATGTAAGATGGATACAGAGAAAAGAGTGGCTAATCCTAGTGAATTCTACATTTACACACACACGCATACACATTTCTGTACTGTTTAAATATTTTATAATTAGAAAAAATATTTTAATTAGACAAGAAATTAAAGACTTATTAAAGAAAACCTTTTTTACATTAACTCAGAATTTCCCAAAACATTTAAATGGAATACCTTTTTTGAAGGTACATTTATTAACATCCTGCAGAAAATAAAGTATTGCAATCACACATTTAGTCACTGCTCTATCCTAGAAATAAATGTTTATTCCTAGACCCACTGAGAAATTTTTCCACTGTCATCAAACATTTTTATGATTTTATGCCAACAAACCTTCAGTGTGGAGTCCAAAAGGGACTTGGGCATCTCCCTCTGCTGCACATCAGGCAGAGGGCTCCACGTTAGCCAGTACTCTGGATTTGTGGTCACAGTACTGCTCCAGAAAGACATCAACGTGGAATTAAACAACTCAGACCACAAAGAAAGAATTTCCTCAGTAGACACCTAGAGATAAAGGAATAATTAGACAGAATATTTGAGAAATATTCCATAAATCAAGTTATAAGTTCTCTCTGTCTTCTAAGACTCATCTAAAACTAACATAGATTTAAAGATATTACTCCTAATGTTCCTGATTTTCTGCTGCCTGGTCATCTCAGTCAAGTCACTCAACCTGTTCACAATTTTATAAGACTAAAATGAGATCTGCTTTTTAAGGTTGCATGAGAAAATATAAGTAAAATACATCACACAATTATAATGTCAGCAAAACAGATAAATGAAACTGAATAGAATGATTCTGTGATAAGAGTTGAGAAATACCCAGGTAATTAGTACAAAAGAACATTCAAAGTTCTCCCCTTTGAAAGTTAATTCAGATATGACTGGAGTTTACAACATATAATTTTAAGATTAAATAAATAAAACATCCTGCAACCAGTCTGTCATAGAAAATTTAACCAGCTCATAGTATAAAGCAGGTTTTTGATTTTGGTTTTTACCTTCTGATGGTGCAATATGGCCCAAAGGTCTCGCAGCTCTTGAGGAGCAACTGATGTGTGCTTAAGACAAAATGTGATGAGATGACTTATCTCCTCATCTATCTGGGGTTGCTGAGTTTTGCTGGACCTGTTCCAAAAATAGAGAAGGAGAAAGGGTGGGCTGTGGGCTATCAGTGAACTGCTAGAAAACTGCTACATATGGAAAGATGGAACACAGAACTCAGGAGTACATTTATTTAAAAATGAGCAAGCAATTCTACTGGAAAAACACCTAATAATATTTAGGGATGCAGTCAAAACAGGCAAACAATCAAGAAGTTTTGGTTTTCCAAAGTGGCAACCGACCTCCCTGTTTCAGCAACTATTCCCCCTCAAGACAAGGCTGTGCTTTGTCTGACATGTAGGATACATGGAATAACCTAATAAGAAAATAAGTTCCTCTGAAGAAAAAACTAAACAGATGGCTTACCCTCTCAGACAAGCCTGTGTCATAAAGTCAGCTGTCACTTTGTACTGCCAAAGCATAGCCAGGTACTCCATTGCAGGCCACAACTGCACGCTCCTGGTAAGCCGGATTAAGGAGGTAAAGTCTGGCTGAGACAGGGAGGAAGCTTCATTGTGCTTTTTCTCCAGAAAGCCAAGTGAAATTCCTTTGGCCTTTAGTTCTAAACAAAGACCATTCACAAGATTCTTCAATTCATCTGGACAGAAAGACATATGTGTTATTATACCATAGTGGGCAGTATGCAGGCTCAGATTCCCCAGAGCCAGTCAGGCCACTGTGAGCTTAACCTGCATTTAACTTAACCTGAGCTTGAGTTTCTCATCTGTTAAATGATGCAATTAATACCTGCACAATTCTAATGACAGAATTAAACAATATATGTAAGGTTTAGCCCTATGCCTGACACTTATTTAATGGTAGTTACAGCATACAAAAAAAAAAAAAAAAGAAAATCTAAGGGAAAAATTTTAGAACATCTGTCAGCTGGCCAAACACCACAGTATATTACCTGGGTTGACATCTTCCAGAATATTAGCTCTGAGGACCAATCCCCAGGCCTGTAGGAGACTTCTCTTTAATGTCCACTTAGAAGCCACCATTTCAAGCCGACTAACGTCTTCCCGCCATCCACTCTCCCCAAGAGCAGGCATCCGCTCCCTGATGGCAAGGGCTCTGTTAACCACTTTTAATTGTGAAAAACACTCCACCACCAGCTTGTGCTGAAACAACAAAATCCAAGAGAGCCTACTATAGAGGAGAAATGTGGGTCTGTTTAGCAGCCTATTCATGTCTGAGAAAAAACTTAAAGGGTTTCCTTAATGCTTCTAGAAAATATGGCATTTGTTTACTCCTGTTGCTCTCAGGAGATGTTACAGCAACAAAGTTAATCTCAAGAATAAGTAAAATAACATTTAACAAGTCAGTTAATAGTATTCATTGAACATTTAAGAGTTAAGCTTTGCAGACAAGGATGAAATCTCGTTAAACAGGAGTTCCCCCATTCCAGGAAAACTTCAGAAGACTGGATCAATCTTTTTATTTTATTTTAAAGATTGGCACCTGTGCTAACATCTGGTGCCAATCTTTTCTTCTTCTTCTTCTTCTTCTTCTTCTTCTTCTCCTCCCCAAAGCCCCCCAGCACATAGTTGTATATTCTAGCTGTGAGTGCCTCTGGTTGTGCCATATGGGACGCCGCTTCAACATGAACTGACAAGCGGTGCCATGTCTGCACTCAGGACCCAAACCAGGGAAACCCCGGGCCACCGAAGCATGGTGTGCGAACCCAACCATTCGGCCACAGGTCCGATCCCAGAAAGGGTCAATCTTTATGTTTACTACATGCTTCCAAGACATACCTTAAAAGGAAACGGTCGTCCCAGGAACTTCTGCAACTTCTTTATCCCAATGAAGCCACCAGTCGGGCTCCCGAGGCAATTCTGAATATGGTCTGAGACTGTCTGAATCTCTTTGTAATATCTTTAAAGAAAGAGATAAATGGCAGAAGGAAAGTAAGGAAAGGGGGAAATGCTGGATAGTAAGAAACATCATTTACATTTTATATTTGATTTACATTCACCAATAGGCCAAGGGAATAAACCAAATTAAAGAAATTAGAAGAGTTTCAATTCCAAACCCTCTTCTCTTTAACGTCATCAGTACTGTAGATATTGACATTATTACTCTAAATGTTGAGTCTTACTTGTCTTCATGGCTCTTCAGGAGTTGGGGGATCTGACGGACCAAATGTTTTAAAACCCAGTGCCAGTGAAGGGCAAGCAGGGCCAGGCCTGGAGCATCCACTTTTACCGTGTCGGCCACAGTCCAAAATCGGTCCCGCCACCAGAGAGAATCCAAGATCTAAAAACAAAGTAAACCAAAACGGCTCACAAACATCTCCCATTAAAGACACAAAATAGATACTTCAATTATTAATCAACACTCAGCATACATGCATGAAAGCTCTAACATTTGACTGGAGTATTTTCAAGGTCATTAAAGCAGTCAGAGAAGACAAAGATCTTTCCTACTATTACTTGAAGTTCAGAGCTACTACATTAGAAAAAATGGAAGTACAGTCATCTCTGGGTATCTGGAGGGGATTGGTTGCAGGACTCCTGTAGATACCAAAATCTGAGCATGCTCAAGTCCCTCAGTCAGCTCTCCGTATCCTCAGGTTCTGTGGGTTCCGCATCTATGAATTCAGGCCACTATGTATCATGTACAGTATGTTTACAGTCTGCAGTGGGTTGAAATCAGGGGTGTGGAACCCATGCAAACAGAGGATAAATTGTATTGGGTCATATGGTAAGCGTACGTGTAATTTCATAAAAGACCGTCAACTCGTTTTACAAAGCAGCCGCACTATTTTGTATTCTAACCAGCAGTGTCGGCGAGTTCCCATTTCCTTGCCAATACCTGCTACTGTTAATGAGATTTTAGTTTTAGCCATTCTGGTGGGTGGCACCTCACTGTGGTTTCAACTTACATTTCCTTGATAACTAATGACGTTGCAATTTTTTAAGTTCTTAATGGACTTTTACATATCTTCTGAGAAGCATCTATTCAAATTCTCTTGCTCAATTTTAAAATTAGGCTGCCTTATTAGTTTGTTTATATAATTTATATATGATTTGTAAACAGTTTCTCCCAGTGCTTTCATTTTCTTAAAGCTGTCTACTAAAAACAGAAGTTTTTAATTTTGACAAAATTTATCAATTTTTTTCTTGTATGAAAAATCCTCTGAAATCTTGCCTATCCTCAGGCTGTGAAGATTTTCTCCTCTGTTTTCTTTCAGACGGTTCATAGTTTAAGCTTTTATATTTAGGTCTACGATCCATTTTCAGGTAACTTTTCTATAAAATGTAAGGCAGGGGTAAAGACTCATTTTTACTTTATTATATGGACATCTAGTTGCCTCATCATTATTTGTTGAATGGACTGTTTTCCCCCATTAAACTACTTTTGCACGTTTGGCAAAAACAAACAAACAAAAAAACCCCACAAAACAATTGACTATATATGTGAGGGTCTATTTCTGAATTCTCTTTTTGTTTCATTGGTCTATGTCTGTCCTTATGATAATAACTACTGTTTTAACTAACGGAGCTTTGTAATGCAAATCAGGTAATGTGAGTCTCCAACACTGTTCTTCTAATAATATATTTTTAGAGCAAAGTGGTCTTAAGATTCCTTTCAGAGGTTCCATGGGGTCTAAGCTATTTTCATAATAATATCACGTTATTTGTCTTTTTCATTATGATGACATTTGCAGTGATGGTACCCCCCCAAAAAAAAAGGATGGACAGACAAACTGTGATTGAGTATCTGGCAAACAGTGTATTGAAAATGAATGAAGTGAATCTGTCACTTAAAAAAAATTGCAAGTATTTGTTTCCAGTGATAAAATACAAACTTTCATGCAAAACCTTGAACTTTGAAAAACCAAGAGCTTGACAACTTCTTAATACTTCAAGATATTTTGATAAGATTTATGATAATTTTCCATGAGTGTCACTTTTTAAATTTATTTATATTGAAGAATGAAATGTGTCAACATTTGAAAGACCTGATAGCTCAGTGGACAATATTTTCCAAATTGCCAATGCATGAGCTACAAACGCATGCAAGGGTAAAAGTCCATCCAAAGTGCAAGCCAGACCAATGGATCTTCATGCACAACAAGCTCAGTGATACTTGTTTAGACTCCCCATACAAGTCCAAAACTACCACTTGTCAAGTTGTGGTATAGTATCAAAGAATATTCACAATTTTGTGAAATGGCTTTTAAAATACTCTTCCCTTTTCCAACCTCATAACTGTATGAACAGAGGCCAGTTTTTCTTCAAACTTCAACCCAAACAACGTAGAGTAAGAGACTGACTGCAGAAGCACGTGCGAGAATCCAGCCTTCTTCTGCTAAGCAAGACATTAAAGAGGCTTGCAAAAATGTACAACAGTTCCACTCTTGCCATTAATTTTTGTTTTGGAAAAGAGTTGCTTTTCATTAAAAATGTCATTCATGTTAACATGAAATGGACTTGCTACTATATTTTTAAACAGATTAATAAATATTTTTTATATTTCTCACATTTATTTCCTAATATAGTAAATACTGATAGATGCAACCACATAAACACAAGTTCTTTGGCATTTTGGTAACTTTCAAGACCATAAAGAGGTCTTGAGATCAAAAAGTTTAAGATGTGCTACTCTAGTTTACTAGAATTACTAGAATAATCTGGATTCAAAACTCAATTTAATCTATATGTGACAATGGTGTCTAAGACGGCTTAAGGGGAAGTAAAATATAATTGTTAAAATTTCAATGTCCATCAACAGGTAGATGGATAAATAAGTCGTAGTAGATACATTCAATGGAATATTACTTGACAATAAAAAGGAATGAACTCTTGATACACAAAATAATGGATGTATTCAAAATAACTATTTTGAGTGAAAGAAGCCAGACAAAAATATATACATATACTTATAACTCCATTTATAGAAAATGCAACTCATCTATAGTAACAGAAATCAGATCAATGTATCCCTCATTGGGAGTAGGGCAGGGGAGAGGAAGAGAATGCAAAAGAACATGCAGAAAGGTTTGAGGATGATCGGTATGTTTCACTATCTCGAATTGTGCTAAAGGTCTGACAGGTATATACATGTCGAAACATATAAAACTGTACACTTTAAATATATGCCATTTATTATATATCAATTATACCCCATAAAGCTTTAAAATATGTGTATATATTTAAAACTATTAAGAACAATTACATTTCTCAAATAATACTGGACATATAATAAAAACACTGAAGTGAGTCTTGCCCCTAAGAATCTTTGTGCCAAGACAAATGTTGTTTAAAATAAAAACAGGTAAATTTGCTCACCTCATGGACAGAGGCATCAGACACCATCCCCTGGGAGGACTGTACCCAGAGCAGGATTAGCGCATCACAAAGTTCGAAAAAAGCAGCAAGATTGACCACAATTTCATGGGGCAAGCTGTGATAGCTCTCTGGATCTTAGAGTTGATATAAATAAGAACATTCATCAGATTTAAATTAACCTCTGGACATCTTCAAAGTCAACAGCAATCTGGAACTTAATGTCATCCCCAGGAAAAAAGTCGATTCCGAAAGGTCGAAACCAAAAGCAAATTCTCAGCCTACTATTAATAAGCTTAGCAAATCAGGCATGTATGCCTATAGATGTTCATAATGTCTTAATGAAAAAAAGCATTTGTTTAAATACATAATGAAAACTAAGTGCATATATGTTTGGATGGCTAGATAACCCAGATAATTATGAGAAGATACAAAGGAATCTACTATTAACAGTAGATGCTGCAAGAGTAGACTTCTTCAATTTTTATACTTCTATATAGTTTGAATTTTTTCAAAGAAATATGGTTAAATTTTCAATTTAAAAAAATGAAGACTATAACCAAATGCTTATGAGCTTGTACTTTTTGAGCCAAAAGACCTAGGTTTCAAGCTCTGGCTCTGCTATCTGTCTCTCATCTTCAGCAACATTATGCAATCAGATGCACAACTGAAGAATATTAAAGGAAATGTTCTTACCTTTATGGAATTCAAAGGACATTCTCAAAACACTATTTCTTAACTTTTTGCCACCAACAGAAACCAAATTTGTTTCAGTATAAATCCGTTTTTCCCGGTCAAGATATATGATTGTCCTGAAGTGAGATTCAATAACACAACAAATAGTTATTGATTAATAATACTCATCAATCATATCTTCTACCTGCTGAACCCTGACATGTGGAACATCAATCTCCTTCACTCTGCCATTCCTCTCCTGCCTCTGCAAATTCCAGACTAGAGAGATGAAAGTGAAAGTGATGAGCACTAAGTTGTCGGGAGAGAAGACAAACGGCTGGAAACAGCTGCGTCTGGTAGACTGCCAGTCCTCACTCTCTTCCTCTGCCATGATCTGACAAACTACTCTGCGAACTTTTAAAATTGGCCATCATAAAATTTATCTGTGGTGTTGGAAGTTACCTGAGGAGGAGGAAGGGCGAGTTACTGGGAAGGGGGACAAGAGAGCCCCTGGCAGCTAGTACATATCACATGTGTGAGTTCACTTTGTGAAAATTTATCCAAACAATATACACTCATTATTAGTGTACTTTTCTGTAACACACATTACACCTCAACTACAAAATTATTTTAAAAATTTATTACATTGATGGCCAATTAAAAAAATACTACTGGTCATTAAATTAAAAAGTGAGGAAAGACCAGATTATATAACAAATATGTAAATTTCTATGCCTACGTAACTATGCTCAGGAAAGGACATGTGAGAGAACGAGTAGGTGAAAATGGGAGGGGCTTCCAGGAATCAAAAGCAAACAGTAGAAACATGAGTAGCCTATGACAACAACTAAACTATGATAAAGGATTAATCGTAAAATAAATCCCACCAGTAATTGTAACCTAGTGTATCTATTAAATTCTTAAGAACCTGCAACATTCACAAACATTTTGACATTACAGTCAGAATTACTTTACTGAGCATAGAGCAGGAAGGAGAGAAGGTAATGGAGGCAATCGTGTCTAACACAACACCCCCTCCCTTCTTGGATTCAGAAAACTAAACACATGTTAACTGTATTTCAGTCATGGGAAAGGTATAATCTGTGATCCATAGTGCATAGGGAGGCAAACAGTGCCCACAACAGCAGGCTTCACCTACTTGTTTGCAATAGACTCTAAAAGGGGAAAGAGCTGCTCAGGCTGGTCCGTTTGTGGATCAAAGTCCATTGAATTTCTGATGATGTCCAAAGCCTGCACATTCCATCGGGGGTCCAGAGGGATCACAAATTCATCTGGTTTAAAAAATAAAACAAAAAATAAAAATTTTTGAGTTAAATTCCTTGCTGGCAAATTTCACTTGAGGATTTTCATTGTTTTACTTTGATCAAGATGAGTCCTGATGGGAAAGAGGTCAAACAGAGAAACGCTGGTCTCAGCCCGTAATATTAGAAAAGCAGGGTTCAATAGTTTTTATGCTATTTTCTTTCTCAATGCAAAATTTCTACTATGAAAATTCATTCCACTACAGGACATACAGGTGATCCCTGCTAGAACATCAACATTGCAACCAATGCATTCATTTCCCCAGGTCCCATGACTGGTCAGAAAAGAATCCATGGACTTAATTACCCAATTGTTCACCATTAGCCACAAAAAAACTAACCTACATGGCAGAAAATGAATGACTACATCTCATCATTTACTTTCAATAAGAAAAACAACTCAAGATTATTTCACCTAAAAGCCATTTCTTTAAAATCAGCGGATGTGGCTGCTGCGGCCACTTCTCACTCCTTTGGCTCAAACTTGTTACCTCTTCCATAAAGCAGCAGTGATCAGACTCTGACACTCTCCAGAAGCTGTGAGAACCCAAGGGAGGGAGGTAAGAGAGAAGAACGGTAATACTAATTTGAAGGTGGCTGGGTAGGATGGGTCAGTGGGGGACTTCAAGTTTTAAGGACATCCACCATACAGTAGACTAACAAACGCCTCCTGTGAACAGCAGGTACACAGGAGGGAACCCATATTCCAAAGTCCAGGAAAACTACACAATCCAGAGCCACACCATTAAAAAGGACAACAGGGGCCGGCCCCGTGGCCGAGTGGTTAAGTTCACGCGCTCCGCTGTGGCGGCCCAGGGTTTCGCCGGTTCAGATCCCGGGCGCAGACATGGCAGCACTCATCAGGCCACGTTGAGGCGGCGTCCCGCGTACCACTAGAGGGACCCACAACTAAAATATACAACTATATACTGTGGGGGATTTTGGGAGAAAAAGCAGAAAAAAAAAAAGAAAAAAAAAAAGAAAAAAAAAAAGGACAATGAAGGTGGACCTAATATATTCCAACAGTGAGCAAACGGTGTCTGCCAAAGGGCACCTGCTAATCTACTTTAGAACTGTGTTCCCCAAAACCAAAATTTTTTCATGGTTGGAAAGCCATAACTTAGTTCAGCCAAAATCTGACTACTTCAGTAGTTTTCTCTATAGTGTGACTTCTTCCCAACCACTCACCCCATTACCTTTAGTGCACATGAGGTAACCGGTTTAGCAGAAAAGCATCATGCATAGTTTTTCTAAACTAAACAGCTAACGGTATGTTTTGATCCATATCAGATGAAGATGGGGATAGGAAATTAAAAATCTGGTCCTGTGAATGCCCTCACTAATGCTTATGTTCCATCAACTTCATATTGTTCTGTCCTGGTAAATAAGTTTGCTCTCTCACTCCTTAATTAAAAAGAAATTTCAAATACTTCATCTGATGAGATAGCTTGAATAACTCTCTTTTATCATTATGAGTTTATAACTTTGTCTTTAAGGCTTTATAACTTCATCATTAAGATTTTATATATTCTGAAGAAACTGATCCTGTATTGTTTTCCCTTCAAGTCAAATAGGTTATAGTTTAAAACCCTTTCAGTTAACAGTACTAATAAATCACAGAATGTAAGTGGAAGGGACCCCAGAGAAATTAATTTAATTCCCATATTTTTCAAACACAGGCAGCGAGTATGAAGGATGGGCCCAAAATTAACAAGCCGGTTTGTGGAGTTGGGACCAGAGCCCAGTCTTGCAACTCCTGTGTCCTCACTATACTGTGTATCATCCTCCTCTATCAGAAACTTGAAAGATAAACGGATAATTTGGAACAAAGAAGTAGAATTTGCACCTGGATAATCTGAGTCTTCTAAAAAGTACTGTTTGTTACAGTAGGAGCTCTGACAGGTCTTTTTCATGAACTCAATGGACAAGTGTCCTGAACAGTACTGAGAGCTAGAAATCAATCAGGTGCAGTACCTGTTATACTTGGTTGTAAAACTTTGATGACATTACTGATCCCAGCTGAGAGAGAATTTGAGTAAAAATTCCTAAGAGATGCAGCACTAGCTTCCAAATGAATCTGTATTGACTCTGTGAAGGAAGGAGAAACATGTTAGTATCTAAAGCAGTGCCGTCAAATTGAACTTTCCGCAGTGATAAACACATTCTATAGCTGTGCTGTCAGAGTAGCCACTAGTCTCACAGTAATACACACTTGAAATGTGGCCAGTGCAACAAAAGGACTAGATTTTAGCTTTTATTTAATTTTAATTAACGAATTTATATTTTAGTAGCGACCAGTGGCTAGTAGCTATCATATAGAACAATGCAGATTAGAATATTTATACAAATTCCCTCTATATATTTAGAGAGTATATATTGTGTACACACAATAATGTACATAATCATTGGCTTATCTACAAGTTCTCCTGGAGTAGAAAGGCTCACATAAACTCAATTACTTTAGTCAAAAAGTTCTACCAATAAATTCCATGTCCTGTACTTTCCAACCCATATGAGTTTGCTACTGCTGCTTTTCCCTCTCTTAGAATGAAATAAGTACAGAAAAATTGAGCATGACCACTTACGGCACTGGAACTAAAATAAGATTACAATCTTATGCACTTTTATGGGAAATGAATTTACCAAAAGCAACACCTTTCCCAGATGGAATAGTTGTGCAGAAGCATCAGCATAGCAAAAAAGCAGGATGTTAAAAAAAATTAAAAATAACATAATATAGTACATTCTCCTTTTGGATTTGATAGAAAGACGGACGGATCCTGAAATGCTAAGAATTACATGGGAAAAAAGTTTCTCTTGGGGCACATCTATGGGCAGGCATGTTCCTTAATTTTTAACAGCTACACAAACCGTAACACTAAGTCATAAATTTCTTGCTTAGGAGCTCTCCCAGATGTAATTTTAACAATGCAGCCACAGAATAATACAGCTGCTGAGGCACTAAAACAGGGTAAGTGTACATAAATTCCCTCATTAAACAAATTAAGCTTTTCTACTCACCAAGCCCCTGTGGTATATTCTTGGCTAAATGATACAGCCATTTAACTCTGAGCATCCAATCTTGATTAGTTGCTCTTTCTATGAGCAATTTAACGGCCATGGCCAGAACATCTGGTTCATCGATCCAGTAAGTATCTACTTCGACTGAACTGAATTTCAAGCTCTCAGGGTTGGAGGACTGCATAATTTTCTCTAAGTCTGGCAAGGTAAGAGGCTGAACCCTGAAATTCATAGGGATAAGCAAAGGTAGTACTAGAACAAACTTTCATTTCATATTTCAAAGAACCAAGAAAATAACTTTACAAATGAAAAAATCAAAGAGATAATGGGAAAAAATGAGTCCCCTCC
Source organism: Equus asinus (assembly GCF_041296235.1). Taxonomy (NCBI): domain Eukaryota; kingdom Metazoa; phylum Chordata; class Mammalia; order Perissodactyla; family Equidae; genus Equus; species Equus asinus. The sequence goes on from NC_091813.1 coordinate 28,037,252, forward strand.
AAAAGGGGACAATTAAAACATATACCTAACGAATAAGAATTAGGGAGCAATATCACAATGCAACTATGTGGATAATAGTTAACATTCTAGTCAAATATGTTGGGTCATGACTATTATCATGGAAAAAAAAAAAAAAAGTCAAGATGCCAGAGACCTGTAAGCTCAGGGCTCCACTAACCTTGCCCAGCTGCTCGTTTTCATGCTCATCCTGTTGAGGCAATAGGCTAAGATCTGTCCATCACTTCGGACCATAGAGAGGTGAGAATCTTCCGCAGCAAAGAGAGCTGAGGGCAGAGAATCTGGCCACAGCCCCATGGCAAGAATGGAGTTACCCCAGGTTTCATGTGCTCGCAGAGAAGAAACACATTTCTCCAGTAAAGCCTGCACAAGCTGGTAGGAGACAAAAACACATGGTGTACAAGCACCAACATATAAGTGCTATTACCAAAAGACTAGCAGAGAAGTAACAGTTTTCTAGTCCCCATGTGATCATCTTACAACTCTCATACACATTCTTCAATGTACATTATAAGCTAAATTTCACTTTTCCTGATGATAGATAAGTTTCAAGGAAGTAATATTTACATTTAAGCTATTTTCAAAAAAAGTACTTGGATACTCAATCTCTGTTAGGGCATAATTGGAATGGTCGACTCTCGTGGGTCATTAAAGTTGCCATCAACAGAATTTCCTCCTACTCAACAACATAGACTGTTAACAACTCAGAAAGCTGTATGAAACACTTTACAGTACCTTCCGGTTTGCTGGTGAATGCTGGGAGTGGACATATGTTTCCAAGCATGCTTCATAAAAGGCTCTGTCCAAACTCAGCCCTCGCTGTAGGTACTGGACAATGAGTATAGCTGTCTGAATTAGAGTTGAAACAGAAGATGCTATAGAACCTATGAAGAGAAAAATATTGCCATCTATGAGCAATAGATTCTGCAAAATCTCCAATGAAAATGGATAAATTCCACCCTCACATCAAACTTCCTTCCACTCAAATCAACCTAGATTCTTATTTTACAAACCTTTTTAAGTGGACTCTATGGTCTCACTAGCACACAATGAACTTATGGGAACATTCATATTCCTTCCCTGCTATCCTATCTCCCTCTCTTCTCTCTGGTGGTCAGCAGTATATTGCAGGGAAGTGACCAGATGACTCATTTACAAATGTGATAAAGCCTGGCCCCATACATCCTTATTCTCAAATTGACACACACTGAAGGTGGCAAAATGAACATGGCCTCATAAAGAAGCAGGTACTTTGAAATCCAACAGGCCTACTTCCAAATCCCACCTCTCATTATTAACTGTTTGGCTTTGATGAGTACTCAACCTCTCTGAGCCTTATCTTTAAAACGGAAGTATATGCCTTGCAGAACTAACGTGAGGACTAAATAAGCACCCAACATTGCACCTAGCACATAGTAGTTACTTAATAAATAGCATTTCATTTATTATTGTTGCTGTTATTATTATTAATACTACTACTGTTATTATTATTGCTCTTTCTTGTATATTTGGACATTTAGAAGAAGTAAGACCTGTCTGTTTTAAACAATTTATTTAAAGATCCCTCTTTATTTCACTTTTAAGAAACCCAGTGATGACCTTGAAGATATGAGAGACAAACTTCATGAATCTCAGTGCTGAAAGCAGTATTCCTCAAAGTTGTGGGCAGCCTCTGACTCTGCATCAAAATCACCTGGGAAGCTTCTTTAAAATACTGATTCCTGTGCCTCAACCAGATCTGCTGAACCCAATCTCTTGGGGGGAAGAAGGTACCAGTACATCTATATTTATTTTTGGTGAGGAAGATTTGCCTGAACTAACGTCCATGCCAATCTTGCTCTATTTTGTACGTGGCATACCTCTACAGCATGGCTGATGAGTGGAGTAGGTCTGCACCCAGGATCTGAACCCACAAACCCGGGTTGCCAAAGTGGAGCACACGGAACTTCAACCACTTGGCCATGGGGCCGGCCTCCATATACATTTTTAAAAGGTTTTCTTAGTAATTTCTATTTCTATGTATACTAAATACAAGAACTCCTGGACTAGCAGTCTAGTGACATGAATTTCTATAAGAGTAAAACTCTACAGATGCCTAGAAGTCAAGCACCTTACCTACAATAGCGCTTTGGGTCTGTGTGTGTAGAGCCAAGAGGGTGTCACACACACTATCCCCCACCAACCCAAGGCTGTGCAGTAAAACTTTCAGATCCAGGTCATCTGGGATGCTGCCATCCCCTTCTCCGGAAATGCAGATTTCAAGTCCACGATTCCTCATAGCTCGGGATATTTCTCCATGAATAGGATCCATTGAGAGAAAAAGTCTAGTAGTACAGCAAGTCAAAGGAAAAAAAATTAAAACCTCAGTGCAACCAATGGTGCAGCTCAGCAACAACTAGTGAGGGCCAATCATATGCGGCTCATCTTCGGGGAGCTTTTCAAAGGAGACATCACTAACTCAAAGTCTGCTACTTTCATCTGTATCCTATCCTCTAGTCCCAAAATGCATCAACACAACAAAGCACTTTCTCTAAAACTAGCTTCATAAGGAACTAAGTATTGCATATCCAGTGCACCTTCAGTGCTATGTGAGAACTGTAAAACTCTTACTTTCAGATATTCCTCAATCACGTTGGGCTAATTCATCATTCTAACTCACCTACAGAGAACAGAAAAGGGAGGAGTGTATTCCGCCGAAACACTTAGCTTCATACAGTTGGTGTCCATCAATCTCTCCAACTAGCTGTCCGACATGTCACAGTTAACTCCAAAACTAAACAGCAGATTCCCTGCTGACTCTCCCCACACCAAACCTGCTTCTTTGCCAGTCTTCCTTTTCTCAACGAACGGCAGTCCCACTTACCCAATGACTCAAGCCAAAAACTTGGTGTCATCATTGCTTCCTTCTTTTTCTCAGCCCACATGTCCACTGGCAAATCCCACTGATTACCACTCTAGTCTAAGCTATCATTAGCTCTTGCCTGAACTACTACAAAGGACTTATACCTGGTTTCCTGCTTCCGCTCTTCATCACCAACCCGAGGCAGGGCACTTTCCTCTCCTGTTTACTGCTGTGCCCCCAGAGTCTACCAGTGCCCAGCAAATAGCAGAGCCTCAATAAATATTTGTTACAGGAATCAATAAAGGATGAACACGATCAGGGCTGGGAATCCGAATATAATATGTAAAAATGCCCTACTGCAACTTCCACCTCTGATATCGAGGCTGTCAGAGTCTTAGGCAGAAACTTAAGAGGCACAAATACCTGAAATTGGGATTTGGAGTTACGGTGGGTGTGCATCCATCTATCATTCCTCTCTCGCTAACAGTGAGGACGCCTCCAGGTTCGAGCAAAGCATTCAAACGATCCAGCACTGATGGGCTGCACAGAGGGAATTCAAATGGTGGACAGGCTGACACACTGTGTTGACTCTCCTTTCACAGGCCTCCCACTGCCCCTGACCCATGTCTTCCTTTCAGCGCAGATCACTTCCCCATATAGAACTGGGATCTCTTTCCCCACCAATTCCCCTTTTAACTCCCAAAGACACATAACCCAGAGATTCATACACAGTAAATATGCAAAATACCTGTTCAATAAACAGATTAAGGAAAATGATAGAAAGTTCCCTGAATTATAACTCTTTTCTTTTTCCCCTTCCCTCTCCCAGCTTCCCAACATTATTTTAAATCGAAACATTTTGAAAAATGCTCCCAGCAGAGAAACCCACCATGTGACCCGCAGTAGCTTCTATTACGCTAACTGTATGAGTACAGTAGTTTTATGCCTGCTCCTTTCTTTACTTTGGAATCAAAAGTGATACAAACTGATGCATATTCACTAAATGTCTGCCCTGTGTCAGATCCTCCATTTAAAAAATCTGCAGTCACGAATGACCTTAACAAAAGGAAGATTTCTTTTTTGTTTGTTTGTTAAAAATTTTATTTTTTTCCTTTTTCTCCCCAAAGCCCCCGGTACATTCTTCGCTGTGGGTCCTTCTAGTTGTGGCATGTGGGACGCTGCCTCAGTGTGGTTTGATAAGCAGTGCCAGGTCCGCGCCCAGGATTCGAACCAATGAAACACTGGGCTGCCTGCAGCGGAGCGCGCAAACTTAACCACTCGGCCACGGGGCCAGCCCCAACAAAAGGAAGATTTCTGATGTCAAATAAAAAGGTTTAACTCAAAGGATGTTGGCTGGAAAAGTAATCCAATTTTGCTGGCCTTCGATCCAGCTCAAAACCATCATACACAACTAAAATCTTGCAGCTGTCTAATGACCAGCTACCACTGTTTACCACAGGGAGAAGTCTACAGAATATGGTTAAGGATGTGTTTCCAGTTAAGAAAATAGTAGATAAAAATACCAGAGCTTCCATCTGGGTTTCTACTTTGACAAGCATATCTCAAACTTCAATAGGGCCTACTCTTAATAAGGTAACTTACTTGCAGAAGTTAACGTTGTCCATCAAAAGCCAATCTCCAGACTTCAGGGCCCGAACCAACATGCTATCAATCCATTCAAACGTGCCATGACTGCGGCCACTGGTTGTCTGCATAAGCTTTACCCCAAAGCTTCGGAACTCTTCCACGAGTTTGGCAAACTCTGAAATGTCACAGCCACAGCACTTAATTTCAAACCAAGGGCAATCAAATAAACAACTAAGAGTTTACTAAAAGAAAGCTGGAAACTTCTGGCCCAATTTTTAAAAGTTTCATAACAGGGTAAACGGGATTTTTTTGTGTTTGTTTAAACACAATAGGTAAGAAAATTGGGTTTGGTGGCAGAAAATATTTCTTGATGGCTTTCTGAATGAATGGCTGGACAGAGCTGACTCAAGGGTGATGGAGAAGATAAATAATCTTTATGTAACATAATTTCTCAAACGGCAGAAGGAGTATAATGTCTCCCACCTATTATTGCATTTATTCTATATGAGAGTGCTGTTAAGTTTGGCACAATGCAATCAATGTTATAATTGCCCTATAAAAGCCAGGGCAATTATAGGGCTTCCCTCAGGTATCACAGTCCTGTGCTGTCTGTTGTCCAGTGTCTGAAAGCAGTTGCTTCATATACTTTGCCAGTTTTCTGTTAACACTGGAAGGTTAAGTCTAAATCTTGTTATTCCTTCATGGCTAGGGGCAGGAATCCAATGTATATTACCTTGTGATATGAAAGAGTGTCATGAAGTAATTTCTAACTAGAAAGATCAATTGAAAAATTCCTACAGGGGCCGGACCCAAGGCCAAGTGGTTAAGTTCGCACGCTCCACTTCAGCGGTCCAGGGTTTCACCGGTCAGATCCTGGGTGTGGACATGACACTGCTCACTAGGCCATGCTGAGGCGGCATCCCGCATGACACAACTAGAAGGACCCACAACTAAAATATACAACTACATACTGGGGGGATTTGGGAAGAAAAAGCATGAAAACAAAAAGAAGATTGACAACAGTTGTTAGGTCAGGTGCCAATCTTAAAAAAAGAAAAAAAGAAAAATTCCTAGGGAAGGGCTATATAAACTATAAACTAGACAAATAAATATCAGTTGTTACTATAATTATATGATATTTATATACAGAGTGCTGAGTATCACTCCAGTTCTCAGCAGCCAAAATAAAGAGACTGCACTGAATACACAGGACAGTCAGTAGAGATGCCTTAAGGGCCATGCCTCAACAGTAGGGCTAATTTAGCCCTAGAATAAAGGTTACTCTGGACCTGACCTTAAACAGTTTAATAGCGAGCTTGAAAAAATCAAAACGATCCACAAGCAGCTTAACTGCCTACCAAAAAAACTGCATCTTTTAAAAAAAATAACAAAACGCAGCACTCAGCAACTTAAATTTAAAATGTCCAGCATCCCATCAAAATTACTAGACATTTACAAAGAAGCAAGAAAACATGAGACATAACTAGGAGGAAAAAAAGTCAATAGAACAGACCAAGAAATGACAGAGATGATGAAATTAACAAACAAATCTAAATGTTAATAGAGCTATTATAAATATGTGCAATATGCAGATGAAATATAACACGATGAGACAACTAGAAAATATTTTAAAAGTCATACATGTTCAAGATAGAAACAATAAAAGGTACAAATAGTAAATAAAAAGAAAAAATATTCTTTAACCAAAAATAACATAGTAGGAGACAAATTATCTTAGACTCAGCTTTTTTCATTCTATTAATGTCCCTAGGAAATTAATTACTCAATATCAAAGCAATTCTTAAATAAAAAGCAGTAGTGAGAATGGGCTGTGAAAACTTATCCTAGATATTTAAATTTTAACTGACTTATGAAAGAAATATACAAACACTGAATTCAAGACTTTACAGTTCATAGAGGATTGGATCCCAAACTTAGTCTAACCACCTGGTAACTGTAAGACATTGGGCTGGTGACAATCTCTGTGAGCATCCATTTTCCTCACGTATAAAATGAGAATAATCTTTCCTTGTAATGCAATGTTGTTGTGAGGATTAAAAGTAAATATATTTAATATGGTGTCTATTACTCAATAGGAATTCATATCTCAATGGTGAGTTTTACAATACCCATTTTAAAAAAACATATATAAAGTGATGCACGACTCCATTAAATATCTCTAATAATTAATTTGAGTGAATGAGTAATGGATTTCGAATTCACATGGTGAGCGTGAATTGGGAAATAACAGAGCAAATCAACAATGAAATTATTCTCTTGCCTATCTGACCCACAGCCATGGATACAATGTTTACACAGCTAAAAGAGGAGAGTCTCATTTCTTCATCCCTAAGAAATCAACTCTTTATAACCAGTTATGAGCAGGCTTTGGAAAGAATGACAATCATAATGACAAGACACAACCCCTGGGCCTTCACCTTTAGTCCTCCCTAAAGGCAGGCTCACCACCACCCAGAAAGTTGTACCACAAAATGAGAAATCTACGTTTCCAGGTTAACTGAGGAATTCCTTCCAGTTTCTATATAAAATGAATAAACACATCCCAACTACCAATACTGACTTCTATTCTTCAAAGTTTAAAATGCTCAATTTCTTGAGAAATTTATTACTAAGTTTACAAAATAGTCCAAGAAAAAAATAAAACCAGTTTTACGTGCAACTGATTTATCATTACAGCTGATTACACACAAAATAAACCATCACACTCAGTAACCAATTTCTTTCCTGTTTGCTTGTTAAAGATCACCAATTCTGAATACTTCAATCAGTTTCATTTTACTTTCTAAGACAAAGAGTTTCAAGTTTTGATTGTTAATAATCATCAAATTAATAAAAAATTATGGGCATTGTATTTACAAATATATTACCTGTAAATGGACACTATACAGGCAAAGTTAAGTGTCTTGATACATATATCCAAATACACATACCTGCCTTGGAGTATGAGTTGATTTTATTGTTGAGTCGTTGCATAAGCAATAATACTGCTTCCAGTTTGTTGACAATCTCCATCGTGACACCTTTACCCCCTTCTCCAAGACACCTGGGCTTATACGTCAGAAGGAAATGACTCCAGGCTCGCAGTACTACTTCTGCATCGTCAGCACTGATCAGGAGGCTGTCTCTTAACAGTGCCCTTACAGTGCCCTCCACCTTCTCAAGGAGCTGCCTCCAAGGCCGTATAAGATCAACCTGCAATTTCCAGAGCACATGAACTCATCATAGCCATTGGCCAGAGTCAAAAAATACCGCTACCTATAGCTACCCCCAACACACAAGATTATCAATCAGATTACAAGGCTTATTGTGTTCTGCCTGAAAACATGACGGCAGATCAGTTACCTGCTCAAATCCACCCAGAAGCTCCGTAGTGTCCATTGCACTGTTCATAGCCATGATCTTTAACGTGTGACCAGTAAGGTGTGCCAGGAGCTGGACCAGGCTAGTCTTGCCCACAGAGGCTGGCCCCACAAGGATGACCATCCAGCTCATCTGTACACACTTCATAATTGACTCCAGAGACTGTAAAGACTGGTGCAGGAGCAACAGAGGACGGCGGGATGGGGGAGGAACGTAGCTGCCACGGGAAAGGACTGAGTAGCCTAGCTGAAAAAGACATGCCAATGAGATTTCACAAGTGTGCCTGGTAGTGGAAGCAGAAGCAGCCACAGAGGTCGTAAAAGAAGATTATCCTACTCTTCTCACCTGAACATTATAGGGAGTGATGTGAAATAGTCTGGTTCCCATGTATGGATTGGAATTTGAACCAAACACATCCTTGAATATAGCAATGACCTAAAAGAAGAGGATGATACAATCAAAACACAAATCACTCCACCAAAATCTGAGCCAAACCTTCTAGAATGAATACTTCTAGAAAACATGTACAGCAATATGAGTCACAATATTCAGAGAACACTAATCACAAATTTCTTATCCTTGTGAATTTTCTCTTATAAAAAAGATAGAGTACAGTTACTTAATTTTTCAGAATGAAAGCAAACTGAAGCTCAAGAAAAGAGTAGTCACATAATCTCAAACTGTCTGAGATTCCAGTGAGAACAAAGCCATGAATACTATGGCAAATCTAGAGATGAAAAATGAATTTGCTTTCATCATTCAAGAAATCACCTAAAAGAAGAGAGAAGAGAATAGTAACATGAAGATTATGGAAAACAATGACCATTTCTCGAGTACCTACTACGTACCAAACATTGTATTATGTGTTTTAACAGATTATTTCTGATACTTATAGCCTTGGAAAATAGGTATTTCCATTTTACAGACATGGCTGATAGGATTCACGATAGTTACATGATTTGCTCGTAGTTCGTAACTGATTTTAAATCTAAGCCAGTCTGACTCAAAAACACTATGTTATCCTTCTAAATATTTATGTAGAGATGACAACCAAAGTTATTTCTCTGATTATTTACATTTAGTTATCTCTTCCTTAGCAAAAATACTGTTACTTCTGTTACCCCTATTTCCTTCTTGGATTTCTTTTAAGACTCTAAGAGGAGTTGGGGTGGGGGAAAGATACACATGAACAAAAAACACTCATTTAACCCATACCAGCAGGAAAAATTCCAGCCACCCAAAATAGTTACACCATGTTTCGCGTTTTACCAAAGCAACAATGCTCATATTAATCACTGGACGCTGGACTGAAGTCAGAAAATAAAAATAACAAAGATAAAGTCATAATGAGTGCCAAACTGAGCATGAGTCTAAAAGCAGCACAGGAGAAAGTGCTCCCATCACCTACTCCTGGGTCCAAACGATCTCTGACCTCGCATTCCACTCTAAAGCATACCATCTCCTCTCCCTGATATTCCATCCGGGTTAAAAGTACAAATACTTTCACAATCTAGCTGGCTTATTTAGCTTATAAAGTCAGATTCAATTTACCCAAGTCCTTCCAGCTTTCACAGCCTTTCTCCTTCTATTATTATTTTTCTTAATTTTTTTTCCTCACAAAACATCTACTTGGTCAATTACGGTAACTCTGAATTGCAGGAGTAATGGAACCTTCCACACCCTACAGTGAACCACCATCTGACTAATGACAATTACTCAGCAAATGGCCAGTGTCTGGTCATAATTAATACACTACATAACTAGTACGTGGATGAAGAAATTAAAATACTAGTTGATGGTATGTGAATTACATATGAATAAAGTTGTAAAAAAATTACTAGCTGAACATTTTGTCCAAATATAAAGACTAAAAGCCACTTGCACATAATAAACGAGTTGTTAACATCTGGCTAAATTCTGAATGCCACATAAAAAGGGATCTGTGCACTCGGCAGAAGAATGGAAGTATGTAAACCACATGTGCTATGGACCAGGCACATCACATTTCAGTAAGGAGGTTACTGCTTCCAACGCATGCATCTCTATATTGATTAATTTGTTTTTAAATGACTGTGATATAGTAGAAGGAACAGCAGATAAAGTGCAAGGTCTGGACTGGAGAGCTGGCTCTGCCACTTGCTACCTGTGAGACTCCATGACTCTGAGCCCTGGCTCCTCATCTGTAAGAAGTCATGACAGCACCTCCCACCTGAAGCCATGTGAGCTTTCAGTGAGTAGACTTTAAATACCACAAAGCAAAATGCACCCATCACTACAGTTTATTAAGCTGGGAATTCTGGTGTTATTTTCGATTTACGAAAGGATATTTTTACTTCCATTTAGACACAGAACATCCTCTTTTTAAATCTATTTATACTTTCTAGATAAAATACTCTGTAATTTGGCATTTATTTGAAAACCCTCCTCTTCTACTAGGTATCACCTGTCTCCTCCTGCTTCTCACCTTTGTGCCTGGAAAGACCATGACGACCTAGTTCTTTATTATTGGAGGGCAATACTCTTTTAGGAAGGTCTGCGATCACGAGGTTTAGGTGGATAAGCAAACTGTCCTCCAAAGCAAACTACTCTACACCATGAGACCCGAGATAGGTGAATGTTTAGTCTCTTCCATTAACTTCCAAATTTCCAACAGCTTTACTGAGTTTGGTATTATTAGTGAATATGCCCCTTCTCTCCCTCAGGAACAAATCAACTTTCAGATGGAAAGAAACACAAAGAGCAAGCGTGAAACTCACCTTTTCCTTGTCTTCTCTGGTTCTCATTCTTTCACCATAGACCAAAAACACATGCTGACCAGGATCATAACACCCAGGGGACTGGTCAACCAGCATCAACTGACACCAGCGGAAAAGGTCTCGAAGGTTGAATTCCCAGGGTCCTCCTTTTTGACCCCATTTCTTCTCAACAGTCACCTCATGATCAATCTAAAAAGAAAATACTTTTACTGGGGAGCAAGCCCCACAGCTAGGCACTGTACTGAGTACTATCAACATGCTACAACTACATAAATAATCTGAAACAGAAATTAATGGGCTTGATTCAGATTCTCCTCCTCCTAACGCAGACTTCTAAATGCCAGGAGTACCCAATAAGGATTAACATTGATACACACACTGGAACTGAATTACTATAAGCCTCAAACGAGTAGCTTGCCTTCCAGCAGAAACTTGTGGAATTCTATGTACTTTATCTTAGTTACAGAGACTGGCAATTTAGTAGTGTCCAGTGTTGAGAAAATGCTGGTTCAAATACAGCCAGGAAAACGAAGAATAATTCATACAAGTAGGTACTCACTTGGTTGTTGAAAGCAACCATTTTTTTAACAACATTTTTGTCAATGGCTGGAAACAGAGTACTGGCAATGAACTCCATGTCAATTACTGTAAGGGGATCCACAAAGACCTATAAAATCCAAAAATATTACGAAGATATGCCATCGTTTCTCTTTACCAAACACCAGAACTGACTACCACAACTTAAACAAAATTTTTATTTCACACAGAAGTAACAATACCTCAGTGATATAAAATTTTCAGTTATAGAAATTTCTTTTCTTGCATTTTTAGGATACAAAATCATATAAAATCTTTGAAATAGAGAGTAACAGGGGTTTTTTGGTTAGCTCCAGTCCAGTGAATTAGAGAAAAAAAGATAAATGCAATTAATTTTTTAAAGTACATTTGTTTTCTTTAATTTCCTATGTATTAGATAAAATGCTCTCAAAATTCTGGATGCTAGGTATATGAGTTCACCATAAAATCTGATCAACTTTTCAATATGTTTGAAATTTTTCATAATAAATTGTTCTTAAAAGACACTCAGTAAATTCTTAATTATCAAGTGACAGAGACATTAAAGAAAACTAACATCCAGAGGCATTTCCAAACCACTAGATTAGGCAAACTTTGAAAAACAGACGTCAAAACAAGTGCATGCATGTATATACATACACACACACACACTCTTTCTCTCTCTCTCTCTCTCACCCAGCCCCCTGCAAATGAGAATAAAGGCAGTAAGCGAAGATACCAGATGTTAATAATGATCAACGAACACTGGACTTTTTTATTCACCATGGTCATTTTCTTTTCTTTCTCACTTTTAATTAAAATGCATTGCTTTCATTATAAAAATTTTTTAGGGGTCGGCCTGGTGGCACAGCAGTTAAGTGTGCACATTCAGCTTCGGCGGCCCAGGGTTCGCTGGTTCAGATCCCAGGTGCAGACATGGCACTGCTTGGCAAGCCATGCTGTGGTAGGTGTCCCACATATAAAGTAGAGGAAGATGGGCACGGATGTTAGGTCAGGGCCAATCTTCCTCAGCAAAAAGAGGAGGATTGGCAGATGTTAGCTCAGGGCTAATCTTCTCCCCCCGCCAAAAAAAAAAAACAAAAAAAATTTTTTAATGTTTTAATAAATCATGTAGACACCTGAAAAGACTGGGCTTTATCCCTGAGCACAGTAAT